>NC_140585.1:1125562862-1126762862 GCF_964204655.1 Triturus cristatus | reverse complement strand
TTAAAACACACAATAAGTAAACTGTGTGTAACACTGGAAAATAAATGGGTGTACTGTCTCCCATTAGCACTGCTCACCTCGAGAAAAACCTCTGGTCAGACTACCATTTGACCCCACATCAGATAGTGACAGAGAGAAGGATGAACATCATTGAGCTACTAACTAGACAATGTATGTTTATTTGTCTCACCTAACACAAGTGTCAAAGTTCGACTCTAAACAGGGTACACTGTAGCGGCCATGCGCGTCAAAGCCCCTCCAGATTATGCCCCTCCACTGCATGACTATCAGACATCCTTGCCGTTGGAAACTCTTAATTTGCATTAGAAACTGTTCACCAGTGGAGAGATTCTGACAGCACAGTTGCTGCAGTGAAAAATTTGCAGCTACAAGCGATGGATTTCTTTCTCACTCCAACATCTGCCTGACCCTAGCTGTGTCATCCATCCCTTTGGACACCGAGCAGGAAAAAGAGGGGGGACAACAGGAGAAGCAACCGGAGTAAAGCCTCCCTCCACCACTTCAACAAGAGACATTTAATTTAAGACAGTAGAGGTGAAGTAACCTCAACTGCAATACCACTGTGGGCAACGCCGACATGCAGGGGGGCACTGCCAACCTGATGGACCACTTTTGTCAGTACGGGAACCAGCTCCACATGCACCTGACCCCGAATTGGAATGGCCTCTTTGACTGTTTACACACCCTCCCTGGTGATACCAGCAGTGAACTTCTCTGATTTGTATGACCATCCCATGCGCTGTCTAAGAGACTGTTTCATAATCAGCGGAAGAAAAAGCAAGCAGCAGAATACTATGGCACTGCGGTTTGGAAAAACGGTCCCACAGAAACACAGACTATTCAATGACACATGTGGTCATAAGTAGCATGGTGGCAGTAATTGGTGGTTGCCACCAAAGGGTTGAACCGGGGGGTGGGGGGGGGCTAGGCCCAGATGCAGTTTGCAAGCCCCCTGTGAGCTCCCCTGTACTTGATTTTTAAGCAGAACCAGAATAAAGTTGTTAACGACAGCCATGAGGGGTGTGTGTGCGCAAGAGGACAATGGGACATTGGCTGAGGCCATTCAGACATTGCATGATCTACATAAGAAGATGGCCGAAGAGGGGGATGCTCCGGATGAGTGGTTCAAGGGCTGGTTCGATTGGGTGCCGTCCTAGATGTCGGGGTTGTTCAAGGCCTTGTTGCCTCCAATTGTTGTATTGCTTTTGATGTGCCTTGTATTTCAGAGGATACTGGCCTGTTGCAAAAAGATGACAACTAGTGCGGGAGGAGCATTCTTGATCAGGAAAAACACCACAGATGTCTTAGGACAGAGTGTTATATATGAGAAGATTCCCTTTGAGGATGGGAGATTAGGAGAAGAAGTAGTTGAAGAATCAACTAGAGGGGGGAATGATATAGGAAAAAATAGGATACATTTTGTGCAAACACACACAGAGTTAAGGCCTCCAACTTCTATGCAGAAGTTTCAAGTTAAAAGCAGCTTTGGGCTTCATTTGAAATACAGGCCCAGGCCTCTGCACGAGAAATAGGTCAGAAAAATGCATGTTACAAAGGACATTGAGTTTAGCTGAATTGAGCAGGTCACACAGTTCACTGAAGTGTCAGAAAATAACCTGCCAGGTCAGGAAATGGCCTGCAGTCACAAAGATAAGCTACTGCATGAAGCGTAGATCATATCTTCTTCCAGACTCGGTAAACCAGTAGTGTTTTAAATGCTGGAACTACAAAAACCACAAACCACAAGTCCATCTGCTAGAGAGACTGAGCTGGAAGGTGTCATGCTAGAGAGACTGAGCTGGAAGGTGTCAATCATGTATTTTGCAATTGTGTTACTAATGCATGCAAACATAGATTAAGCACGCACACAGGATGGACTGGCCCAGGTGCAAGTTTTGTCCCTGCTCATATGTCACTTCAGTTGAAGACCACATGTCACACTTACACGATGCTAGGCATGATGGATGAAACCACAGGTCAGAGTTCAGATAACCGTGGGAAAAAAAGCGTTAGGCAAAAATATAAACACTTGCTTCACAGGAAAACAGATGTGTGTAAAAAGTTGTTAATAACGTTTTAAGTCTGACAACAGGAAAACCAGCAATATGAGATGCGAGGGCCATGTGGCCCATATCTATATGTGCTTTGTTTTCAGGAAATTGTGGTTTGTGCTGATTTTAATCTACTCATTTGTGACGTACATCCTATGCTTGTAACTTTTTTCTCTTGTGGTTTGGAGGAATAAATGCAGCTGATTCTAAGCTGGGGCAGAGACATCGAGTTGTATCTCCCTTGAGGTGAACTGATCTCTCCTGTAGTGACTAATCCTCACTACAGTATTGTAATAAACCCATAGTCTATTGTTAACTTGTCATTCTTGGTGTTTCTTTAATAGATATATTTTCCTCTAACAAGTGGGATATTTAATGAGGCCAAAGAAAGCTATTAACAGGGTAAAGGAGAGAGACAGTGTGCAAGAGGAACCAGTTATATTTTAGGGCGCTAAATGAATGTTGTAACAAGGATGTGGTCAGGGCTACAAGAGAAGCACAGAGACACCAATTTTTCTTTGGGATTGCATCACATAAACTCATCAGGTTTCACTTGTTTAACCCACTATAGATGTTGCATTCTCAATCTTTTTCAAAGGACATTAGGAGAAATGTATTAAGGATATTTGCCTCCACTGTGTGGCATTTAAGGACAGTCAATATCAAGTGGAATTTTAAAAATACTGAGAGAATTTAGGAAATCTTAGGGTTAACTTATCAACCACCATGCGGCATGGAGAGTACCAGTTTAAGATTATAGTACATCTGGTCACTTTCTATGCTTTTGTGCCAGTTTTTTTTTACCTTTGAGTTGCTGCAGGGAGAAGGAGAGGCAATAAAGCATGTGGGCAATGCGTACCTGTAGGCACTTGAGAAGATTGATATCCCTCCATCTACTTTTACTTGGGAGGCTAACAGAGAATCAGCAGTAACTAAATAATACAAATAGTGCGATAGGGAGGCTGGTGCCTCCGATAACGCCATGTGCTTCCCCTCTGATTATACCAGATTTATTAGACAAATGGCATTTTTCAATGCAATCAGCATCCGCTCAGGATAGTTTAAGATCTATATAAAGTGGTCCTATGACAGCATGCTAATCACCGTGGAGGAAAGGACGTGGTAAAGCCAATGGGTTGGCCTTGGTAAGCTGGCGCAGCGTTTCTTTTTTTGTATTGCAAGCATATGACACAAAAAAGAAAAACAAATACGTGCCACAACCAAACTTGGGGGTCATACACATGCAATGCAAATCTGAAATAAAACATTTAAAAAAAGAATTATTTCATAACATTTTAATAGAAAAGAAAGGCCGAGTGCATTTAGAACAGGTGTAAAAAATAATTTTTAGTTTTAATGCACAACAGGAAAATACAATTCTTACTGGTGCGAGGAATAGGTACTATCAGATTTAATTTACTGTAACCTGAAGACAGAAGCTTCTGCCTTACTGAACAAGTCAGGGTACTGAGTCTGGTGATACCTCTAATTAGCATTTCCACTCCAACTGGATTCTTTACCAGCTGAGAATTACTCCAGTTGGATCTGATCTAATAGAGATCACAATAATATTATTTAAGGAAGGTACATTAGACACATCCCAAACACTGGTAAAGGAAAGCGATCTCCATAAAACATAGTTCTTGGAACATAGGGGACTAAAGCCATGGGAAGCCTGTTTGGGATGACAGACTGCAAGTCTCCATCCAATGCAATAATACAATTCCTTTATACCATGGGGAATGGCAAAAAGTTGATTAGTTGACTTTACAAAGCCACTTTATAAAACACAGGCACGTCACTGGATACCCTCTAAGACAAAGAGGAATGTGAGCGAAAATGGGCCTTTAATGATGAGGAATGGCAACGAGCTCTCGGTAACTTTCATTAAGTATTCCACAACGCAACATTCAAACATATATATTTTAATTTCCTAGAACCACATATAGGAGTAGTTGATTGCACCAGTGGTCCACCGCTGATTGTCTGCTATGTCACGAGTCATAGGTAGGGTTCATGCACACGTAGTGGAACTCCCTGAAATCAGGAAATTGTGGCAGGGAGTCACAAGTAAACCCTCAAGGATAACTAGTCGCACAGACATTCTTAGCTCTAAAGGATGTTTATTGGCAAATCAAAAGCCCTAAAACAAATAAGGCTATGTTGACATTTCTAGATTTATCACTGCTTCTGGAAAGACCTGCTTCTGGAAGATCCGTCACCCACTGATGTCCACATAGCACACAGCCCCACTTAACTGAAGCACATATTTGGCACTGCACAGGAGAGAATTAAGGGGTTCGAGAACGTATCCAATAGCTAAACAATGGAGCGTATTGATAACAGTTCTCTCTAGGAACAATAAGGATAATAATATGCATCCATAACACCTGAATTTGCAGTCCAGTGCGAGAACAGACAATGTTTAGTATAGTCTGAAATGAAGGAGTTATTATGCTGGCTCAAAGGAAATTAAGGCACCTGAAACATACATAATTTTTCGTACAGGCCCACACAAATAAAAGGAATGCGCAGTGCAGTGGGGCCTCATGAGTTATACCACCACACCCATGTTATTACAATGATGTTGCCAATAAGATTATATGGTTCTCCGTAGATTACAGTACACCACACCAGCAATGTTTTTTGTTTTTTTCATTGTTGTATTTAGGCTATAAGGCTTCTCTGGTCTAATACGCTGTACAATATAATAGCAACAGTACCAAATGTTATGACTAGATAAACAATAACCACATGACTATTAAACATATGACCTACAATGCTTAAATGGAAAAATATATATAATAAAACTTTACTGCAACCTGAAGACACAGTTTAAACACACAAGGGTGGCAAAAGAAATAATGGAAAGGAAAATTGGAAGTAAAAAAAAAACAAGTGTAGGCCTAAATGCTTTTGCATTTAAGCGCACTTTTTAGGCGGACGTGCACATGGTCAGGCAAAACGTCTTACCCCGCTGCCCCATTCTATGCGCTTTGATTGGAGAAAGCAAATACCGAATGACCGTTGAAGAAAAAAAAATGGAGTATTAGAACAGGCTCAAGCTTTATATATAGTATGTATTTTTTTATATATATTACATGAGGCTTGCAAGACACTTTGGGCCATATTAACAAGCCAGGCGATAAAATTATCGCCGCTTTAGCGGCAGAAAACTGACGCTAAAACGGCGATAATGGGCTTGATAATATGCTCTATGGAATTCGAATTGAAGCCCCTTTTAAATGTGAAGGACATCTAACATGGGCTTCAATTGGAATTCCATAGAGCATATTATCAAGCCCATTATCGCCGTTTTAGCGGCAGTTTTATGCCGCTAAAGCGGCGATAATTTTATCGCCTGGTTTGTTAATATGCCCCTAAAGTTGTGGTTGAGGACGACCTAAAACAAAACAACTAGAAACAATACAGTTCTCTGCCTTCTGATACCAGGCAAGCGGCGACAGAGCAACAGGAGTGTAAACGCAGGAACTCTGATGTGGTCCGTAAAACCAGACAAATAGACATGGATTTCAAGCCAACTCAATCATTTTTTCGTGTACAATACACAGCAAAAATAAACCCTCTTACTCAAGATGGAGACCAATATTAGGGCAGAATTTAGTGTTTTTTTTTACTAAATTTTTCTGAGCAAACTATTTTGCATCAAGGGCGTTATTTATAAACTGGGTAAAAAATAATCATAATGATGGAAGACACAGTATGGCGGTTAAGGCAACTATGTGATATAACAACCCGTGCCAAACTGAACAGAGATAAATTTGCAGACGCACAATACAAGTTGATCGCTGTCAAATATTACGCCCTTCTTAAAAGTGTAAAGTTCAATTCCGATCCCTGGGCCAATAAAAGTTTTCCAGGGGACTGGAATTAAGAGTTGTGATAATGGTATTTTCCACGTCTGGTAAATACCGTTCCATATTTCGTCTATCTTTTGAGCAGTAACTACGCGTCCAAATAGAATTAAAGGTGGATCTAGGACTCGTTTCTGTCTCACGATGCACGATCTCAAAACAAAGTAAGAAGCTACACAAAACATATATAAGTTAAACGCATTCCAAAATTAATTCTAGAGAGCGTAATTAAATATTAAGGTATTTCGAGCTTACCTGCTACAGGTATTCTCATTCTTGAAGCTCTAACACGTTCGCGTTCAGGAACCACCTAGGTACAATACATACAACTATTAATACTGTAGTTAATAAAGTATGCTTAGTATATGTCTAGCGAAGGCAAACCTGCATATGCAAATACATTCGTTCTGGTTAGTTAAAAGTTTAGAAGTAACATTTTTATGCATACCAGAGGATGGCAGTCTAAGGAGAAACTAGGTCGCGGTCAGATCTGCTCCTGAGGTACAAGTCTCTCCTTCAAAATTAAAAGGAGAGAGATTAACGAGGAAGCAAGCATTTGTTACGAGGGTGGGACTGCGGGAGAAGGCAGCATGTAGCTAACGCAGAAAAAGAAATCACGGAGAGTTCCTGGCGCAGAGAGGGCAGTCACTCTGGGGGCCACTGACAGACGTCTGTCATTTCCCCAAGGTCCTTGTGGTGGGAACGAGGGGTCGAGAAAAATATAGAGACACAAGCTCTTAAAGAGCGAGAGAGCTCTGGAGATGCTAGACACTACTATGGAAAACGGCTGTTGAAAACGTCAGACACTCACCACCAACCCGGAACCAGCCAACACAGGTAACCTGCGCGCGCTGACACACACAATGCGCATGTGCGGCGAAGTTCTTTCACGCTGAGTACTAGTACGCATGTGTTAAACAAGAGCGTCGGTTCGTACTACCAAAGGATGGCTACAGGACATGATGAACCAGCGAGCACGAACTCGCGCATGCGCCTAATAGTAGCACTTACATTTTGAAGAAAAAGGACAGGAAGCAGCATGAAGAAATAGTGAATCAGAACCTTGTGTATCCAATATGATAAATATTACTGGTAAGTAATAATCAGTATAGCTGGACATGCCCGAAAATTCACGTGAAGAGCCGGAGCCGAGCCAGTGGTCCGGCTTGGCTCTAAGAGCCAAAACACAAGCCGAGCCATCAAAAGAAGGCTCTTTTGAATCCAGCTATGGCTACCAAATTCTGGAGGAAAGACCATACTCTGTTCTCGCAGTATATTCAGCCTGAAAACCATGTCTTGTGACATACCAATTTAAGATTACAACATGGTGCAGTCACTTTGCCGCCGACCGCAGGCCCCGCAGGGGGCCACTACAGCGGTCGGCGCCCTAGTGCCGCCGGGGCACCGGTCACCCCTCCCCTGGCGGTGGGGACGCCGGCCGAAGTCCCCCTCTCCGTGTACTAGCCGGATGTGACGCACAAGGGCGTCACTTCCTGGCCCCTGTGGGGAAGGGGAGGCTATTTAGCCTTCCCCCACCCTCCTGGCGACCTCTTTGTCGCCCTGTACGCCGCAGTCGCCACAGGTCGTCGCTTGGTCGTCGTGCTTCTTTACTAACGGTGAGTCTTGCTGCACCCACTCCGCCCCGGCCCTGTCCCTGGACAGTACCAGGTCGACGGGGCCCTGTGGCACGGATTTGCCACGGGCGGAGGGGGTGCAAGATCGACGCGCGGGTGGTGATTTAAGAGGGTGGTTGAGGCGGTCCGCCGGCGGCGCTGGTCAGCACCGCAGGGGAAGTAGCCCTTAGCGCGCGAGATATGTAGCGGGACCGATGCCCGCACTCTCCATCCTAAAATTTGCCAAAAATTTTAAAATTACGGAATCTCCTTGACGAAGATGTGGGCCGTCGGCTGCGCTGCCGCCTCTGGTGCGGGACAGCAAGTTTCGAGCCTCGAGGTCGGTTCCTCATGCTGTGATCCTAGGCATATCACTTAATCCCCCCGTGCCCTGCGTGGGCTCCGGGTGTGGCTTCAACGCAGGGGAAGTAGCCGTAAGCTTTCATGGCTGAAGCTCCAGGGTTTCAATTTCTGTAGGTTCAGAGAGAGCTCTCCACCAGCCGGTCACATGACCGCAGATTATGCGGAGGCAGGTAAGGAAGCACCTTCATGTTAGTCAGCTCCAGATACCACCGGGGAAAGGTATCCAATTAGTCAGAAGTGGATAGGCGAAGGTTTTGTTCCCACTAGCACAGGAGCATTTATGCAGGGGTGCTGTCATTCGCCAGGCTAGGAGGTTAGCTTCTCTATTTCCGAACAATGGCCGAGTATGTCACTCCCTGTCCTCTCATTCAAGTACGGGCTAACTCTTGGCATGTTGGGATACTGGAGCAAAAGGGTTATGGGACACATAGGCCGTGTAAGAGACGTTCTCTAGATCAGTTTTCATGCCCAGGGCCTGCCTGCATTGCCACTGGCCAACAGCCCCCAGTGGTAAGTATAAATGCATTCTCACCCTGGTAGTTACAACCCAAAGAGAGGCGCTGGGAGACGCTGATAGACAAGTAACAGCAAGGGTGCCGAGTAGCAAAATCAGTAAATAGGTTTAAGAGGGGTGTCTCTAGCCTTACAGCTGTGTGAAACAACTATCATTTAGAGGGGCGCCCAGGTGAGAATGGGGCACTTCTTAAGGTCCGGATGACCACTGCGGTTTGTGGTACCTCCCACCTGAACCACTGGTAGTGTACTGGAGCTGGCAGGATACTGATACTTGTACCTCGTTTGGTGGGGTTGCGGTCAGCCAACATAGTGTGCTGCCGTCCCAATAATGGGGGTAACAGTGCGTCAAACACAATGGGACACTATGTCAATAGAGCATTTGGCACGCCCTGTGGGTAACAAAAACTAAACTTTAACGGAGCAGGTAATTTGTCCCCCCCCCCATTGACACCCTCTTATCTGGGAGCATTCTAGGATGGGTAAAGTAGGACTTCCCCAATCCGTAATGCTTGGACCATGCCGCAGGCAATGCGCACTGCTTAAATCAGACAGATTCGCCAAGCCAGTATGCCTGGGGGTTTCACCACAGAAGGAGCTGAACGGGTATAATTCCCATAAGGGATAGGGGATGCATGGCAAGGGCATGAGAGTTCCTTGCCCAAGGCCACACACTTCAGTTATGAACCTCCGGGTCAGGATTTAGCAAACAAAGGGGACTGTTCTAAGGTAGAACCCCTTTCGCCAGAATAGCCAGAGCAGCCAGGCGGGTGGGGGAGTCGTCACCTAGCTAGCGGGCTGCGGTCCCATAGTCGGGCACGCAGGTTTTTCAGGCGCACTCAGGGCTTGGAGAACGACAGCTAGGTGAGATCAACACATAAACGGGCCTGGGGGTCGGCGGCCACCCCGCACAGAGCTGGCTCGAGGCTGAGGCGAGTGAAGCAGTGGAACTTTCAAGCATGGGGGTGAATTGCTCTTGGCACAACTCCCCAGGCCTGACGTGCCTCTTGTTTCAGCAGACACTATCTGACCCAGGATAGCGTCTAGGGCTTTGGGATATAGATTGGGCCATCTATGACCAGTAGGGACGGTTCTCTTTTATTTGGAGTGCAGGAAGCTCTAGACAGGAGAGGTTGAAGGTAAGACTACAGCGGTTTGGTGGGGGGCTCTTGCGGCGACGGTGGCCGCCTCCAGAGCTGTGGCGGAGTTACAGGGCGATCTGGAAGCAGGCCGGTACAAAGGGTACCTCTGCCTAGCACCATAGGGGGTGCCAGAGCCAAATCCGAGGAGCCTCATGGGAGGGTCCCGGAAGCCGTGTCGGCGCCCCGCTAGTCCTTCGGGCGGTTGTGGGCCTGAACAACCGGGGGTTTGCTATGCTACGCTCCGCCCCAAGAGGGGGGGCGTGAGTAGAAGTCAACAACGGCACGTGATCCTAGAAAAGAATCACCTGGATGGCAGCTAAGGCGGGGTTCGCTCCTGCGCTGCCTGGCTCATCAGGCGGCCCAGTTGGTTGCCTGCCCTTGGATCGCCCGTAAGATAACCCACCCATTACATATTGTAATATGTAATAAACCTGCAGCAAATTTAATCAACTCAACAGTCTGTGTGTGTGTTATTTGGGTATGCATTATGGGGGAGGAGGGACAGAGGATGCCCCTGGCGGTACTATGACACAGCCCAGGGCATGCCTGCCATTCCACTGCGTGAACTCCACAATAAAATGTACATCATACGCATTTGTATTGTAAAGCGCTCCTAACACCCTTAGGCAATGTGCGCTATGCAACCCTGCATAAGTACAATTTATAATGTTCAATAATATTTTATAAATATGTTCATTTTGAGTACCACAGCGTAGTGGTGTATGGGACTAACTTTCACAAGTCGTGAGTCATGCATTTTACGGCTTCCAAATACTGTTTGAAGATCCAGCTCTTCTTCCAGGGATATAATTAACAAAACTGCAAGATTGTAGTTTAAGTTGCGGTGAAAGCTTTTCTTTTGAGGCTCAATTTCACTCTTGTAGAAGGACAGACAGGGACCCCCTTACACCAAAGGAATAGGGTTCAAATAGTCAATTAGAGAGTGAAAACTTCCTTTGGGTTAATTTCAGTGGTTCATACACCTCAGAGAACACACAATCATCCAATATTACTCACACACTACCCTGATGGGGGATCCAATCGTCAACCCAAGGGCAAAACTAAAAGGACATTTTTGCAAAAATATATAACAATGTAGTCTTCCAATTTAAAAACAAGTACATGCCGGTATATTTACACAAATTAATAGACATTCAATTAAAAGTTGATAAGTTTACACATTTTTTTTGTTATGACCACAAACGTGCATAATATCAATAATTCTACACACAGTATTTCTCAATGCCACCTAAGGCGCAACACAAAGTATATCACTGAATAATTCATATACAGGAGCAAACATACAAAATACATGACAGAGTACACACAAAAGCCAGTACAATTTGTCATGAAAAGGTACACATCCGTGTATAGCACATTAAAAACTGGAATACGAAAGAAAGTGCCCTATTAATTATCTGCAGTTCCAGTTTTTACACTGATTGTGTAAAAAGCGTTGACGCGTTTCGATGGGTAACTTTCAATTAGACCATCTTTCTCAAGACCGATTATTTTGACTCTCATCAAATAAATATGTTGCCAATCGTGAACACAAATCCCCCAAGACCTCCTTTTATGACCTTGTTTTCGGATTTAAACTTTTGGAGAGGAAGTTATAGTCTGCAAATGGCACAAAGGCCAATGTAGGGTAAGAAATCCCTTCCCCAGTTGATAGTTTCTCGATTGTGGATCAGAGCATTTTTGTATAGAGGATGGAGATAGTAACTCCAAATTTTCTTATTTAAATTGCTTCATCCGTAGCTTCTCATTGGAGACGATATATTGCGGCTGTCACCCTCTAATCACCAGTTTTATTGTGAGGTATTTCGTGATCTGCCAACAGTGTTTGAAAACATTACGAGCAGAATACGCTCGGCATCTTAACATTACCACGGACCCAATTCATGAAGGATCCTACCGCAATCTAATAAGCCCGGTGCCATACACACAGGGAGATTCCTGGAACAAGCCCCGTTTGGCAGATCACGAAATACCCAAAAATAAAACTGGTGATTAGAGGGAGACATAGACAGAATGAAAACAGACAATTGTTAAATGGCACCCAGTGAGTCAAGGAGCATGATAGCAATGAAGCAACTTGGGGTCTCCAGGCGCCCTTCTAAGACCTCTCTGAATGGAAACAAGGTGCTACAGGATGACCCCTCGCTCAATGGAGACCAGTACTGAGTAAACACAAAAGAAAAGAGTAGCTTTCAAATTCAATTGAACCGGTTTTTTGTGTAATGCTGGCTTGGGATTAAAGTGTTTATCACCCTTTACCTCACACCACTGTCCCTACACCTAATCCCCTGGATTGTAGAAATAGTTTATTTGCTGCACTTATACAGGGAACACAATGTTATTAAGCACTGTTTTGCTAAATAGTTGTTTTTCTTTCTTTCTCATCTCTTTTTGTTGTTGTTTTCTTTATCTCATTTTTTGCTGTGCACACTCTCAATGTGTTTCATCTCATGCATAACTCTTTCACGCACTCCCAGGCTAAAGGAGTATCAGGGTCTGCAGTTTAAAGCAGGCGCAGCCCCTTAGGGAGATTGCGGTCCCGTTTTCCTCCACTACGGGGTTGGTCCTTACCGTTCTACAAATGCAAGACCAGCCAGAGGCCAAACGTCACCCCAGTGTGTTTTGTCACATCAGGTTCCACCCAGGTGTTCCTGGCAATTACGGATACTGCAGGGATGTCCAGGGACCCTTCACTCTGCAAGCGAGAGAAGGCCATCCATCCTTTCCTATGTCAGATCTGGTGAGCTGTACTAAAAGAAACTGGGAAAAGAAAGGTACAGAAAATTTTAGAATTATTTTAGAGACCTCCAGGAACTCAGCCCAAGAGGAGGTCATGCCGCTAATGGATCTTAGCTGAACTGAGCCACCCTCAATGGATCCTTGATCAGCCTGCAAAATGGCGGTTTTTAGCCATCTGCCCGAGTTGTCTTGGTTTCATCAGTGGTGAGAACTACTAGCTGGTAAAGGTGCATCTGCATGCCTTTCAGAAGGTTGTCCGTTTTTAACCGCCATATCAGGTCCAGTTTGACTTGAGAGGATAAGGGAACAGGAAAGTCCAATGATTAGACTTTCGGAGCAAAGAAGGAGGGCAGGTGCCAAAGAAAAGGGTGTAAATGCTGGTGAGCCCATGGCTCAGTGAAGATACAAGCTGCCATTTTCCCTCATACTTCCATGCATAGTCTGGTTGGAACTTGCAAGCTTGAGTGAAGAACATTGATGAGGTTCTGCAGACAAATGATCTTCTCTATGAGAATGTGTCCAGGTCTGTCCTGCAGATGGCTCTGATGAACATCATCTCCGTTGAAGGTGTTAACTGAGTCTTTGGAAAGTTGAGCAGAAGACCCAACTTGGTGTTGACCTCCATTGTGGTCCTCGTAATCTTGAATGTTTTTGAGATGGAAGGTACATGAAGCCACCAGTCTTCGAGGTACGGGAGACCAGAATCCCCAGTAGGTAAAGATGCTCAATCAGCAGAACCATCACTATTGTTAAAACTCTGGGCACCAACTTCATCTCAAATAGGAGGATCAAGAATTGCCAATGTTGGCCCCCTCTCCTTTCTCCTCTTCTATTGTAAACCTCAGGAACTTCCAGTCCTTCTCCGCTATGAGGGTGTTTAGCTAGACAAATCCTTTGTTCGGGAGCAAAGCTGAAGCTCCCAAGCAACTTCTTCCTCCCTACTCCCAAAGTTTCAATACCACCACGAGGGGCAGCAGGGACTAGGAGCAGCACCACCCCCCAGGGTGGTAAATCCCGTTTAGAAGCCCTGTGCACAGATTCTTCCCTCATTGAGGGCGAGGACAAACACTCAATCCCAGCAGGTGGCCCGTCCTCCCCCTATAAACACTGTGTCCTGCATTCTCGTTCTAATAAAGGCAAAAAACAAAACAAGAGGATTCTAGATAAGGCTACCATTATGTAGCGCCCTGGATGGTAGCTAGGACTTAGTAAGAATTATCCTGTGTTTTTTTTCCTGTCTTGGAGATGGAGTCACCTCAAGGTGTAATGACTTCGATGAGGACAAATAGAACCAATAGTAATGAAGATGGCCTGTAAGTAATCGGAGCATTACTTACATTGTTTCAGACTGTAGAGGTGCCCATGGCGCGAGTCACCAGGGCAGACCTCTGAAGACCAGGACTGTCCGGGGAAATCAGAGACGTCTTGTCAGTCTAGCCATCAGCCTATTTGGCATCCTAACCAATTGGCAACCTTATTGGTAGACCTGTATGATATTTTTATTGTCACATGGAGAGTTGCCCGTCACCACAGCTTCTTCATTGCATCAAACATCGATATGCCCATGAATTATATATCAAATTAGTGTTATCCAATGTGTAATTTAGTGTATTATTGTTAAATGTCTTTGATTAATAGTATTTATTTTCAACTCCATTCCGTATTGAAAACTCATGGCTGCTAACACGTGATTCAGGGATCACATTTGCTTCCTCTGCAGCAAATTACATTCTCCATTCCTCTTCAATTCAGCTCCTAAGAATGAAATATATGCCTGTTAAGACCATTTATATACAGCATTATGTGATATTTGTACATTGGTAAAACAATATCCTAATTCTTACAAAGTATAAAATAGTGCTAATTGCTTATATTATAATGTAATTAAAGGCGATTAATGCTGGCCAGCAGATTAGCACCTCTCATGCCATGCATAGTCTGAACTGAACAAGCAGGTTTTATACCGGGTAGATTGTAGATATGCAATCTCAGAACATGTTTTGGAGAAATTTCCAGAATTGATCCAGAGGTCTGCACTACATCGGTATTTCTAAACTCAGCAAAGCGTTTGATTCTGTCGAGTGGGAGTTCATGATTTCAGTGTTAAAGCTTATGGGGTGGGAGACGTTTTCATCAGCTTCAAAGGGTTTTATATACAAGGCCAGCTGCGCAGATTAATCTGAATGGCATAATAACAGATGCCATTGAGATCACAAGAGGCACCAGGCAGGGCTAACCATTATCGCCTTTATTGTATGCATTTGTGGCTGAAACCATGGCTTGCGCTCTGTGTGAATACCACAACCACCAGGGGATCCGCTTCCCCAATTACAACCTGGTCCTATCTGCATATGTGGATGACACACTTCTTTATGTGCGAAATCCAGAGCACAATCTAGCCCCAGTACTCTGAGAGGTTGTGCGATTTGGTGGGCATTCAGGCTTATGTATTAACTGGAATAAGTTCTTGATATTCCTCCTCACAGCAGCTACGTCGCCTGTGCAAACAACATCCCATACAGTGGACTATGGACATTGAGAGGTACCTGGGAATACAGGTTCACACTGATACGACTGTAGTACTACTGGATAACTATGGCAAGGCAATTAATAGGCTAACGGATACTATTGATAGTTGGATTAAGCTTCCGTTTGTCACTCAGTGGGCATGTAGTTATAATCAAAATGGTAGTGCTGCCCCAGTTTCTGTTCCTCTTCATGCATATGTCAATATTGCTCTCAAGATCCTTCTTTAACACTTTGCTGCCACGACTAGCTTGGGTAGGGAAACAGCCGCGGGTCAGTTGGGCTACTTTAAACCTTCCTTACGAAAAAGTGGAGCTGAAAGCCCCTGATTTGGAGGCCTACAATAGAGCTGCGCAGTGTATGTTCGCCCATAATAATGGTTGCATGGCCCAAATGACCTCCCGCACCTGTGGCTGGAAAGAGATGCTGCCTTTCCGCACCAGTTCTCTAAGAAATTGTTATATAAGCATTATAATAGTGTTGATTTGATAAACACTACTGCGTGCTCCTGGCTCGAGGAACTGCAGAATGGGTCACTTGTCTATTCGCTGGTGCCGCCGGTGTATTGGTGCATGTGGTTTCCCATGGGACAAAAGAAAGGGGAGCTGGGACTACTGATCCAGCGGCAAACCAGCCACAAATACTCTAATACCTCATACTCACCTTGGGCCCATAAACACACACTCACACACACACAGGCCAGTTAAATCCACTGGGGTCAATTTTTATCTCTCTAAGATTAGCTATCTGACATTTCTAACCAATCTTTCACAGATCAAAAGTTCTTTCCTCTGGTCAACGGACCATTAGTTGAACTAGTTGATGGTGAAATGACATGAATTAAATCTACTTTCTTTGCAATGAAATAACCACAGACTCGGGAAAATTTTAAAATGTTTATCTAAATTAAATTCATGTGTGCCAAATTGAAAGTACAGAACGGTCTCCGCCACCCGTGGAAGGAGAATATGATTCAAATTAATAAGACTTTCAATGACGGTACTTGGAAAAAGAGAGGATAGAGAGAGAGAAGTACAATTTAAATTCTACAGAAGATGATAATTAACTAGAATGGTGTGAGAACCAACCCCTTAGCCAAGGAGTTGGGAATGGTCCCCAGCAAAGGACAAGAGACAGAGGCTTCAGGTTTCAGGACAGGATTCAGAACAGGATTCGGGACAGGATTCAGGACAGGATAAGATGACGTCTCCTAGATCCGACGCCTGCGTCGCACCCCTCTCTGACACTATCTTCCTCCTCGATTCTTCCGCTTTCTTATTCTAATTATTTGACTAAAGTTCTAAGTCTGCAATATGATTCTTCTTCAGCATTCGTTTGTTACTCCGTTAGCATCCCGAGCTCTGCAGCATTCCGGTCTGTCTGTTCTAACTAATTAACTAAACTACCTCAATTATACCCTTCTAATGCTATGTACCACCCCTTAATGTTTCATTTTCATAGAACCCCTAATTCTGATTGGACAGTCAAAACGGATGATCATCATACCATGCTAAGTTTTCGTCATTTTCTTTAGTTCATTGTCTAGTGATCCCGCCCCTTATGTTTTATTCAAAATCTTTATTCCCACCTTTATTCACATTTTTTATCATCACAAAGTATACATTTGGTGTAATATTTCTTCCTTTCACAGGACATCATGCTGGTTCCCAGGGTATGTTGCTGTTTATTTTCTTGGATGGCATTCAAGGATTTCGTCGCGGCTTCTGGCTCACTTAGACTGCGCATGCGTAACAGTCACATGGGATATAGACTTTGGTCTCTTTCAAAAGGCCCGAATACAAACTAATAGGAAAAGTCAAGAAAATTTATATTAATTTCATAATAAAATGATTTCACTGTATACCACCTATCTCTACTCTAATCCCATTTACTTTAAATGCTCTCCCCGCATTAGCAATTAGTAAAATAGTGTCATTTAGTTTCAGCTAAGCAGATGCTTAGCATGTGAGCTTTCAAGTGGCCATTTTAAAGGTGTCTGCGCAAGTGCAGAAAATTCCCTCCAAGCGAAAGCTCGTCATACTACGTAGGTGTAGTTAACGCATGCGCAATTCAATTTTCATCGTTAGCGGCCATTATAGATTTCACTCGAGTTACTTGTTAATAAGACACGTACGCAATCTTCTCTATTCTTGATATTTGAAATGTGGTGCATATTAATTACACAATACACAATTGGTATGACGTTATGAGTTATATGAGAGGATTGTCTCCAAGCAAGTCTCTTTTCTACGAGTCCTTGCTCCATCAATCCCCTCTCTGATGGCATTTTGTGCCATCACAAAATACTCATCAACAACCAGATGCCAACTTTAGCACATCTCAATTCCCTTTCCCTTCTTTTCATTCTCTTCCTCATTTTTATCTTTTAAGTTTTTCATTTTCTTGTATAGTTCACCCTTTATTTCTTCTAACTGTATTTCTTCATACTTTCTTTTCTTTCCCTTTTCATTTATTTCATATCTTTTTCTGTTTTTACAACATTTACACTATATCATTATTACTAAGACTAAGATTGTTATACCAATTATTGGTAGTATTATTTGACCTATAAAATTCTTTCCTACATTAGCAAACCAAGTCCCTATTGAGATTATACTATTTGTTAGTTTCTTCCATACACTATCAACTTACAGTGGTTTCAATTCCTCTTCCAGTTTTAAAATATTTTTAATGTATCCTCCAATTTCTACACTTTTGTCTGGTATATAAGTGCTACAATGTTGCGTTTTTAGCATTTTGCAGACTCCACCCTCTTTTGCTAATAATATATCAAGCGCAAGTCAATTTTGAAAAACCATTGATCTAATTGCAACCATTTCTGTATTGATCATTAAGAAACCCCCAGCAGTATCAGTTGATAGTCGATCAACTACTGTGGACAATTGACATATTTTTCGTGAATTCAGAATGACTCCCGCTGAAGGTATTAATACACTAATTATATCACCTACTTTCTCTGAAAAACTAGCTCTTTTACGACGGATTAGTTCTTTATTGTTTTCATTGCTTCCAGTGATTCTTTTTACATGGTAAACTTTAGGGAATACTATTCCAAAATAGCAACTCCCATACCACCGTGCAGGTAGCTTAAAATAAGCTTATTCCCACACACATAATAAACTCCAGGAAAAACTGGATCTGTTCCCCCTTTTAGTCCCCAACCTCCAAGAAACAAAAAGTTATGTTCACATTCACTAGAACCAATAAATACATTGTTATAGTCAATTTATAGTCTATGGAGGCAGATCTTCCCTTTCTTTTCAAAATCTAGGGACATCGCAGCATGAGTCTTGCCAGCTGTATAAATTCCCTCTTTCTCAGCCCATGGAGGAATCTGAGGTTTCTTTTCGGAAGCTTTTCTTTGGAAGTCCTGTCTCCTTTCTTCTACTAAATTCAAAAATATCTTTTCTTCTTCATGTAATGAACATATTAAATTGTTCTTGTGTGCTTCTGCTATATCTATTGTCATCATGGTCAAGAAAAATTCACCCATAAACTGTGCAGCTTGATTACTAAGTACTGGATTCATACTCTTTCGAATAGGAATCTCTGAAAATATCACATCTAAGTTTGAATAATAATACAGTAACTTTCCTGTCCTATAAAATAAGCTGGTTAATATACTACATGAAATGCCATATATTAACAGTAAATGATGATAGGTGACGCCTTCTGCTACTGAAGCTGGCAATTTCATACATACATAACAATCACTAATCTCCATGGTGTCTACATACTGAAACAATAACTTGGTGAATACATTTAAAGCAGTGTCGTTATCTGTCACAGTGTGATTAAATCTAAATCATCTTGTGCTTCTAATTCTACTCTATCTCCTCTTATGTTAGCTAACATTTCATGTGAGTCAGTGTTATTTTTCTTTTCTGTTGTCATTAAGTAAGGAACTGCTATTGTTAATAATAGCCAAACTGTGATCACTAATAATATGCTACATATACAGACTCTACAGCACTTCTTTAAACAATTTAGGTTTGGTCTTCCATCAACGCTATCCTCAGCCATTTTAGTCTAAGAAGATTTCTCTTATTTTCTCTGCTTTACGAATTTTATTTATTTTGTTACTTCAAGGAGGTCTCACTTCTCCTTCGTAAATCTGATCTGCAATTATTTCTTCGTCACTTTCTTTAATTAACTCTAGATTCTCAAGTTCTTCAAGAATCACATAGGTCCACTCATGGCCTTTGAACTTATTGTTCAAGATTCTCAGTCTTTGTCTTCTTCGTCTGGCTTTCTCAATTACCTGTCCAGACTGACTAGTGACTTCATTCACTTGTTCAGGTTCCTCACTTATTGTTTAAGTGATATTTTAACTTTTTAACACTACCTGGCCAGTTATCACCTTCTCTGACCTTTTTGGCTTGCACTGTACTTTCACTTTCCTCGTCTCTTTCGAGAACCCTTTTATTTTGGTTAAGTTGTGGCACAATTTGATTATTTTAGTCTTTTTTTTTTAACTTTATTTTTCAATTTTTGCATTATACAAATACAGAAACAAATCAGCATCAATACAGCGTACATAGACATATTATTAAAAATATCAAGGGCACGTAGCACAGATGGTCACATCCGGGAGGGAAAAGTACCATGGGGTCACAGAAGTATTCAGAAGCATATTACAGTGAAGAGGGCGCATGGGACATGGCAGTGATTCCCAGTGTGCATATAACTGGGGTCAGTCCTCGTACTCCAAGGCAAGGGGGGGCCCACTTTATACCTCCAACCCACTCTCCTCGCCATCAGTTGTATCCTGCGTGGAGGACTCCCTCTCCGCCAACCCAGAGGAACACAATTCCCACCAAACCATGTGGTCCTCTTGCAGCTTCTCGTCCCTTCGGGTGAGTTGCATGTGTGTTTCTTCAGCTAAGGACCACTCTCGGACATCCCTAAGCCAGATGGGCACTTCTGGGCGATTATTTTCGTCTTTAGAGTCCCTCTCTATCTGACCTTGTTCAGGGTTTGTTATTTGGGCATCATCCACCTGAACATGTTCTTCTTCCTCTATCTGACCCTGTTCAGGTCTTTTCCCAGCTCGTTCTTCTCCCTGAACTTGTTCTTCTTTTCCTAACTGGTCCTGTTCAGGTCTTACGGCACCTTGGTTTTCTGCAGCCTGAACGTGTTCTTCTACACCTGTCTGTCACTGCTCGAGTTCAATAAATTTGTTGTTTGTCTGAATATTTGTTTCTCTCCCTATCTGGTCCTGCTCAGGGTCTCCAGCAGTTTGATTCACCCTTTCCTGAGCTTGTTTTTCTGCACCTGACTGATCCTCTCTAGTTTCCTGTCTTTCTAATCTGGTTCTGCTTCTGGTTTTAACAATCACCTCAGGTATGTCAACCACTGGTATCCAGTCCTCCTGACTTGTGCTCGGTTGTTCTCTGTCAGCTTCTTCAGAATCTGTTATTCTAGATTCTTCAGCTGCACAACCTTCAGCAACCTCAACTGCTTGTGTCAGGTGTGATCCCTGTTCCTCAGGAGCTGGAACCCTTTTGGTATGACTGGCATGTATCCAGTTAGGCAAACCTGCACTTTTCACTGCTGTTGTTGTGACCGGTATGAACTGTCTCAGAGCATCCCACCTGGGTGCTAGGAATGACTCTCGGTGTGATTCTTCACTACCACCCAGTCTCCGGGATTCAAATCATGTGCTTGATCCGGCTGCCTGGCAACTGTGTCTTCTCCAACCTGGTGAGAGACAGAACGCACTAGGTCAGCCAATCCTTTTCAGTAGTCCAATACCAGATCATCAGTTATATTCAACAGTTTATGTCCTGGTATAAATGCTTGTCTCATTGCTCTCCCTATGAGAATTTCATGGGGGCTCAGTCCTGTTTTTCTGTCAGGAATGCTTCTGAGTCCAATTAGAACAAGAGGTAATGCATCTGGCCAACACAGTGATGTGGATGCACACGCCTTTGCCAGTCTTGACTTGATTGTGCCATTCATTTGTTCCACCACTCCAGAATCCTCTGGGCGGTATGCACAGTGCAGTTTTGTTCAATTTTAAATGTTTCACAAAATAACCAAATTATTTCATTATTAAAGTGAGATCCTCTATATGATTCCAAAGTTACTGGAATACCAAACCGCGGAATTAACTCCCTCAAGAGCGTCTGGCAACTGTTATGCTGTCATTTCTTCTAGTAGGGTATGCCTCCACCCACCGTGAAAACAAACATACTATAACAAGGATGTTCTTTAGTCCCCTACATGATGGCAATTGTATGAAGTCTTCCTGCAACCTTACAAATGGTCCTTCTGCTTTACCAATTTTCCCCAACTGACCACTGTTTTTCTGCCTGGATTTATCTGTTGGCAAGTTAAACATCGCTGGCAAAGGCTAACTGCGACTGCCCTAAATCTTGGATTGTACCAATCCTGTCTGAAAAGTCTGATCATGATGTCCCTGCCTATGTGTGTGTCTCCATGATACATTCTAGCCATTTGTGAAAGCAAACAATCTGGTATGACTGGTCTGCCATCTTGATAAATCCACACATCATCTGCCCTCCTTTGACACCCTGTTTTTATCCAACCTTCCTTTTCACTCACTTCCACCTCATCCTGCAATTGTCTCACCTTATCCCATGTCTCTAGAGCAGAGAATAGCATACGTTGGCAGCTGATTCCACTTGTTTCAATTTTCTTGTTTATTGCCATTTTATTTCTGGCACAGTATTGAGCAACCTGGTCAGCGTATCGATTACCTGCTACCACATAGTCATTTCCTGACTGATCAGCAGCACACTTGACCACTGCTATTTCTTTTGGCAATTGTATTGCCTCTAATAGTTCTTTTACAAATTTCCCATTTTTAATAGAAGATCCTGAATTAGTCATGAAATCCCTCTGCATCCAGAGCTGGCCAAAGTCATGCACAACCTCGTAACCATACTGGCTATCAGTAAAAATGGATACTTTCCAATTCTTCCCAATTTTGCATACTTTAATTAAAGCTATCAATTCGGCTACTTGTGCAGACTTGACTCCTGTTTATAGGATGCTTCAACTACTCCAGTTATTGTGCATACAGCATAAGCTGCACTTAATCCACCTTCCTCATGTCTCATACACAAGCCATCTACAAATAGCTCATGATTAGAATCTTTCAGGGATTCTTCCTGTATGTCTGGACGGGTTCTTAGTACATAACTCAGTTACATCCAGACAATCATGCTCAACTTCATATCTCACTTCTTCTCCATGTACATCTGGCAATAAAGTAGCAGGGTTTAACATGGTACACCTAACCACTGTCACATTTTCTGCTCCCAAAATGATTCTTTCATTCTTAGTCATCCGACTAGGTGTAAGGTACTGTGTTCGAGTTCTAGTCAAAAAAATTTCCCCTGATCGTGGAATATATACCTTCACAGGATGTCCCATCACAATTGACTCACTTTGTTCCAGGCTCATACAAGTAGCAGCTACTGCTTTTAAGCAACCAGGTAATGCTGAAGCTACAGGATCCAAGGTAGCAGAGAAATATGCTACTGGACGTCGGCTCAAACCATGTCTTTGGGTTAAAACTGAAAGTGCACAGCTTTCTCTTTCACAACTGAATAGTGCAAATTCTTTTGTATAGTCTGGCATACCTAGGGCAGGGGCTTCACATAAACAATTTCGTAATTTCACAAAGGCCTCCACACTTTCATCATCCCAAACTCTTGGGTCCTTCGCTATTTTCCGTGTCATCTGAATTAATGGTTTCGCTAACAAAGAGAGTCTTACAATCCACTGCCTACAGTACCCCACTGCACCAAGAAACATCCTGCTCTGTTTTATTCTCTCCAGGGTCACTTTCCTCACTCCCCTTACTATTTGATGCCCTAAATATTTGACTCCAGTTCAACAAAATTTTAACTTTTCTGGAAATGCCTTATGACCACCATCAGCCTAATGATTTAATAATGCAATGGAATCAGTAACACAATCATCTCGCGACCTCGATGCTATGAGTAGGTCGTCGATATATTGGACTAGAATTTAATTTTTTCTAGACACTTTTTCAAAATCTGATTAAAAATTGACTGACTTTCTGTATACCCTTGAGGAACACGATTCCATACTAAAATTCGGTCTTCAAATTTAAAAGAAAAAAGATACTGGCTGTCTGAGTGTAAAGGTATGGAGAAAAATGCTTGACATAAATCGATTTCTGTAAACCATCCTGCATTCCAGGGTATCTGATACAGAATCACTGCTGGATTTGGGACTACAGGACAGCAAGGTACCACGATCTTATTGATCTTTCTTAAATCTTGCACTATCCGGTATTTTCCGCTATGTTTCTTAATACCAATTATAGGTGGATTATAAGGCCTGCTCATTATTTCTTTCAAAATGCCTTGTTTAATCATTCTATCAATTTCTGATGCAACACTTGCTTTAACTTCAGGGCTCATTTTGTATTGCCTGGTATTGGGGTAAACTGCACCTTTCTTCACAGTCACCTTCACTGGATCTACATTTACCATCAACCCCACTTCTTTTCTAGTGAAATCCCACACTTCTGGATTCACAGTCGTTTTTAATTCTTCTGGTAAATCATCTTTTGTCATTAATGAATACATCTCGTCTACCTCTGTGTCTTGTTTTGCCAACACAATCTTTGTAAATACGATCTTCATCTGGGGTCTGAATCGCAACACCATCCGGCATGCAATAAATTATGCAGTTCATCTTGCACAATAAGTCTCTTCCTAGCAAGTTTACTGGACTAGAGTCGCACACCACAAATTTGTGCATTTCACTGAAATTGCCAATGCGCACCTCCATTGGTTCTGTAATCGGGGTTCTAATCTGCTTATTTGACAAGCCTACAACTTGGATGTTTTCTCCCGAGAAGGGTAGGTTTGGGATGTCTGCTGTTCTCACAGTAAAACGGGTAGCACCAGTGTCCAACAGAAAAGTGATATCTTTTCCTTCTACTTTTCCGTCAATAAATGGACCTGACTGATCTACCGGCAAGGATGTGCCAAGTACGCACTCCTCTTCCTCCCCTCTCTGGCACCGTCATTGTTCGTTGTTGCTGTCGCTGCTGTTTTGTAAAAGGAACTGTGATGATACAGAATTTTTTTTACTACTTCCTTCTGGGAATCCGGCGTCCGCACTGTACTTTGACTTGTTCACAAAGTTTTGCATAGGGGCAGGTGGCACCTGACACTGATGATTAACAACCTGCTGCGGTTGATTCATTTGCACCTCATTCTGCGTCTGTGGATTTAAATTAGGATTTGGGCCATTATTATTCTGAATATTTTTACACTCGTTTTTCTAATGTCCCAACTTTCCGCACCCATGGCAAGGAAATTTCTTCTTTGCATCCTCTCTACTCATTCGTCCTCTTGGTTTGCCCCCATTCGCTTCATTATCATTCTGACTGTGTTCTTTTGATTGACCATCAGTCTGGCTATTTAATTTAAGCTCTTGCTGTTCTGCCAATTTCACTTGTGCCCACATAATTTTTTCTTTTAACCTTTTATGTCTGGCCTCAATATCGTCCCCGCAATACTTGGCATATTTTAGTATGTCATCTATGGGTTTTCCCTGCCAGCACAGTATGTGCTGCTGAATCATCTGACTAATTTCTGGTCTTCAACCATACGCAAATCGATACACAAAATGACCCCTGTCCTTATCTCCAATGTTTTCAAATCCGCTATACTGCTTGAACACCTGCAATAAGCGTTCATTATAAGCATGTACAGACTCATTTGGTTCTTGGGTTGTTCTATCTATTTTTACCCAATCTGTTTCTTTTGGTGGAATTTTCCCTTTCAAGAAAGTAATCACTTGGTGATACTTCTTCATTACCTCATCTGAAGGGGCTCCTGTTTTTGAGTCTCTTGGGTACTCATCACTAGGCCAATCAATTGTGATTTTACATTCTGTCCATAAATCAGCAGGTACCACTATGTCAAGCAGACCATCAAAATCCTTCAACAAAACCTTGGAAACCTTCATAAACCTTTCAACCTGCTTGTACCATTCAACTGGTATTTCTCTCAACTTGGGAAAATCATTAGTAAATGATAAAATATCTTGTAGACTCCATGGAACATGCATATACCCTCCCCCGGGAACTTCTGTCATCGGGCACAATCTCTCTGTTTTTCCTAATTCTTTTAGTAAATATTCAGATGCGGTCCGACGTGCCTGTGCTTTCTCTTTCTTCCTTGTCCACCTAATCTTCCACCTGTCTACGTCGCCCCATTTCTGTAAAATGGTCATTAACTCCTTAATCTGCAGTTTGCTTCCAGACCCATTCATATTTTCCAAATCCTTATCAGTAAACTCCGCTCTATATGGCTTCTGTAGTACCTTCGCTCTCCCTATTTCAATCCCCATTTCAGAGGCAAGCTCTGTCAATTTTTCATGAAATATCTTAGCATTTCTAGTTATGCTCCTACATATGAACAACAACTCTTCTTCACTGTAAATGTTTAGACTATCTATTCCCACATTTCCAGCTATCATCTCTTCTCACTCTACTTGTCTAAAATCTTTGGGGTTGAACTTTGTTTTTCTATTCCTTGTGCCCATCTCTCCAGATCCTCTGGAGTCACTGCTGTAGCACTTCTGACTCCGGAGAATGTTCCTGAACTTCCTACTTTTGAACAACTACGTATAACTGATCTCGGGGTTTCATTGATTTGTTCTCTTATTGGCAAATCGATTAAAGATATTACTGAATCACATTCACTGATTTGGTCATCGGTTATTACTATTTCTTTTCAAGGTTTATTCAAAGGAGTTGTTGCAACTGGTGGTTTAGGACAGTTTGCTTTATCACCATACAATGGAACAACAGGACCTATGGTTACTGGTATATTCAATGCATCAGGGTGTACGTTCAATTGTGTTATTTTCTGTATTAATTCTTCTCTGTTCTTATTTAAAGCATCCTTTTCTTTATTTTGAAGTACCCTATTAACTGTTTTATCATGTACAATTTGTGGAACCAAAGGCGTTCCAAAAACTGGTGCACTAGGAGCAGTCGTACTTGGTTCTTCCTGATATGGTGGAGGGTTTTTAGTTCAAATGTCCTCCATAAATTTGTCTTCTGATTCTCCAAAACCTGTCATTGTCAAGTGTTTAGTTTTCTCCTTACATTTCCCTCCTGCCTGTTCATCAACTGTTAATACTGGATATAATCCTTCTGATACCATTGCTTTTCTCCATTGCTTTATCTGACCCTCACGTGACTCACGCAAATACCTGGGAAAATGACCCAGATACCTCCCACTTCTTTTCTTTTCTCTCTCATATGATTCAGTTTCCCACTCTTCTAGTGCCTCATACTGTGTCATTCTGGGTCTCGGGTCCAAATTATTCATCCGCATTCTCAAATTCTGCAAAATTCTTCCATTAAATGTACCATGTTCTGGAAAAGCCAAAACACAATCGCCTTTCGTATACTCCATCCAATTTTCCATCCATACACACGTATGATATCCTCTTTCCATCATCTTGAATGAAGCAGGTGTTTTTGGCGGAGGAATAGGAATCCCTTCTCTAGTCAATACTGGCTTGTCTTTCTTAAAGAAATTCTTAATTCTCTTCACAAGTGACATTTTTCTCTTTTTCCCATACATTCTGTACTGGGAAAACATAAAACAATAGTGTGCAAAACTTCAAGTTTTTCTGTCAGGTCGACTTGCACCAAATGGCAAATAAAAATCAACCGTACAATTTTCCAACTACCAATCCAAAATCAGCTTTTATCCAAACTTCCAATCGAAATCCAGCACACGCTCGTAATTTGTCCAATGTCAGCGCAGCCTTTTTGTGACGTTAGTATAACTCCTTACAACTGACCCCTCCTTTACAATCTGCGCTCGTCTCACGCCTACGATTTTCCACCAATCCCAGCGCTGCACTCTGTGACGACAGTAGTACTCTTTATAACTGACCCCTCCTTCACAATTCCCTTTCTCGTTACACACCCGCTGTTTTAACCAATACCAGCGCGGCTCTCAGTGACGTCAGTACAACTCTTCCGGCTGGCCCTCTTTTCACAAGGTAATACGAAAACTTATTTTCTTTTTAAATTCGCATTAAATTCTCATTAGTAACAACGTAAAAATCATTTGCTACTCTGTCTGTTCCACTAGAACCAAAGGATAGATTATTTATTTTGCTACGAGTAAAACCTTCCGCTTACTCTTCATATACTGCGAGTAAAACCTTCCACTTACTCTTCATCCAAGCTTAGAAGAACCTGCTACACCTTCGATGTTACCCTTTCTAGGTGATATAACACTAAAGTTTCACCAGCGAACCCTTTGCTATCAGTCCCTCTTCCTTTCACACAGAAAAATAGTCCCTAATTTAGCACTGTTAGCCCTGCATAGCTTCTCAGTACTTTCTAACAGACGAGTAACCTCACTGCAGTTTGGCTTCCATTTACCACCCGCTATTCATTTCCCGGGAATTTCCAGACAACATAAAACAAGACATTTAACGGGTTTGTTAAAACATAAATCAATAATCAATTAATCAATATTTATCACCAAACTAGTCAATAATGCCCATAGCTCTGCTACCAGAAAAACTGATCCAGCGGTAAACCAGCCACAAATACTCTAATACCTCATACTCACCTTGGGCCCATAAACACACACACACACACAGGCCAGTTAAATCCACTGGGGTCAATATTTTTATTTATCTCTCTAAGATTAGCTCTCTGACATTTCTAACCAATCTTTCACAGATCAAAAGTTCTTTCCTCTGTTCAATGGACCATTAGTTGAACTAGTTGATGGTGAAATTACATGAATTAAATCTACTTTCTCAGCAATGAAATAACCACAGACTCTGGACATGGATGGCATTATATTTCTATATACTCGTGGCGTAGGCGTACTCACCGTAGCCACTACACTATCCAGAATCCTTTGGGGTTATTTGCAGCATGACGAGCAGTGTCGCGACCCATTTACGTAAATCACTAATAGCTCATTCGAGCGACTTTGGCTGACGAGCCCGGTGTCTGCACCTGCGCGCCTTGGAAGGTATTTTACCTATATATATGGCAGTCATCGGCACCCCGCATACCTACCTGCTCCCTGCTGACGAGAGGCAATTACCTCGAAACACGTGTCCAGGGATGGCATTATATTTCTATATACTCGTGGCGTAGGCGTACTCACCGTAGCCACTACACTATCCAGAATCCTTTGGGGTTATTTGCAGCATGACGAGCAGTGTCGCGACCCATTTACGTAAATCACTAATAGCTCATTCGAGCGACTTTGGCTGACGAGCCCGGTGTCTGCACCTGCGCGCCTTGGAAGGTATTTTACCTATATATATGGCAGTCATCGGCACCCCGCATACCTACCTGCTCCCTGCTGACGAGAGGCAATTACCTCGAAACACGTGTCCAGGGATGGCATTATATTTCTATATACTCGTGGCGTAGGCGTACTCACCGTAGCCACTACACTATCCAGAATCCTTTGGGGTTATTTGCAGCATGACGAGCAGTGTCGCGACCCATTTACGTAAATCACTAATAGCTCATTCGAGCGACTTTGGCTGACGAGCCCGGTGTCTGCACCTGCGCGCCTTGGAAGGTATTTTACCTATATATATGGCAGTCATCGGCACCCCGCATACCTACCTGCTCCCTGCTGACGAGAGGCAATTACCTCGAAACACGTGTCCAGGGATGGCATTATATTTCTATATACTCGTGGCGTAGGCGTACTCACCGTAGCCACTACACTATCCAGAATCCTTTGGGGTTATTTGCAGCATGACGAGCAGTGTCGCGACCCATTTACGTAAATCACTAATAGCTCATTCGAGCGACTTTGGCTGACGAGCCCGGTGTCTGCACCTGCGCGCCTTGGAAGGTATTTTACCTATATATATGGCAGTCATCGGCACCCCGCATACCTACCTGCTCCCTGCTGACGAGAGGCAATTACCTCGAAACACGTGTCCAGGGATGGCATTATATTTCTATATACTCGTGGCGTAGGCGTACTCACCGTAGCCACTACACTATCCAGAATCCTTTGGGGTTATTTGCAGCATGACGAGCAGTGTCGCGACCCATTTACGTAAATCACTAATAGCTCATTCGAGCGACTTTGGCTGACGAGCCCGGTGTCTGCACCTGCGCGCCTTGGAAGGTATTTTACCTATATATATGGCAGTCATCGGCACCCCGCATACCTACCTGCTCCCTGCTGACGAGAGGCAATTACCTCGAAACACGTGTCCAGGGATGGCATTATATTTCTATATACTCGTGGCGTAGGCGTACTCACCGTAGCCACTACACTATCCAGAATCCTTTGGGGTTATTTGCAGCATGACGAGCAGTGTCGCGACCCATTTACGTAAATCACTAATAGCTCATTCGAGCGACTTTGGCTGACGAGCCCGGTGTCTGCACCTGCGCGCCTTGGAAGGTATTTTACCTATATATATGGCAGTCATCGGCACCCCGCATACCTACCTGCTCCCTGCTGACGAGAGGCAATTACCTCGAAACACGTGTCCAGGGATGGCATTATATTTCTATATACTCGTGGCGTAGGCGTACTCACCGTAGCCACTACACTATCCAGAATCCTTTGGGGTTATTTGCAGCATGACGAGCAGTGTCGCGACCCATTTACGTAAATCACTAATAGCTCATTCGAGCGACTTTGGCTGACGAGCCCGGTGTCTGCACCTGCGCGCCTTGGAAGGTATTTTACCTATATATATGGCAGTCATCGGCACCCCGCATACCTACCTGCTCCCTGCTGACGAGAGGCAATTACCTCGAAACACGTGTCCAGGGATGGCATTATATTTCTATATACTCGTGGCGTAGGCGTACTCACCGTAGCCACTACACTATCCAGAATCCTTTGGGGTTATTTGCAGCATGACGAGCAGTGTCGCGACCCATTTACGTAAATCACTAATAGCTCATTCGAGCGACTTTGGCTGACGAGCCCGGTGTCTGCACCTGCGCGCCTTGGAAGGTATTTTACCTATATATATGGCAGTCATCGGCACCCCGCATACCTACCTGCTCCCTGCTGACGAGAGGCAATTACCTCGAAACACGTGTCCAGGGATGGCATTATATTTCTATATACTCGTGGCGTAGGCGTACTCACCGTAGCCACTACACTATCCAGAATCCTTTGGGGTTATTTGCAGCATGACGAGCAGTGTCGCGACCCATTTACGTAAATCACTAATAGCTCATTCGAGCGACTTTGGCTGACGAGCCCGGTGTCTGCACCTGCGCGCCTTGGAAGGTATTTTACCTATATATATGGCAGTCATCGGCACCCCGCATACCTACCTGCTCCCTGCTGACGAGAGGCAATTACCTCGAAACACGTGTCCAGGGATGGCATTATATTTCTATATACTCGTGGCGTAGGCGTACTCACCGTAGCCACTACACTATCCAGAATCCTTTGGGGTTATTTGCAGCATGACGAGCAGTGTCGCGACCCATTTACGTAAATCATGATAATTACCTAGAATGGTGTGAGAACCAACCCCTTAGCCAAGGAGTTGGGAAAGGTCCCCGGGAAAGGACAAGAGACAGAGGCTTCAGGTTTCAGGACAGGATTCGGGACAGGATTCAGGACAGGATAACATGACCTCTTCTAGATCCGACGCCTGTGTCGCACCCCTCTCTGACACTATCTTCCTCCTCGATTCTTCCGCGATCTTTTTCAAATTATTTGGCTAAAGTTCTAAGTCTGCAATATGATTCTTCTTCAGCATTCGTTCGTTACTCCGACAGCATCCCGAGCTCTGCAGCATTCCGGTCTCTGTTCTAACTAATTAAATAAACTTCCTCAATTATACCCTTCTAATGCTATGTACCACCTCTTAATTAATGTTTCAGTTTCATAGAACCCCTAATTCTGATTGGACAGGCAAAAGGGATGATCATCATACCATGCTAAGTTTTCGTCATTTTCTTTAGTTCATTGTCTAGTGATCCCGCCCCTTTAATTTTTATTCAAAATCTTTATTCCCACCCGTATTCACATTTTTTATCATCACAAAGTATACATTTGGTGTAATATTTCTTCCTTTCGCAGGACATCATGCTGGTTCCCAGGGTATGTTGCTGTTTCTTTTCTTGGATGGCATTCAAGGATTTCGTCGCAGCTTCTGGCTCACTTAGACTGCGCATGTGTAACGGTCACATGGGATATAGACTTTGTTCTCTTTCAAAAGGCCCGAATACGAACTAATAGGAAAAGTCAAGAAAATGTATATTAATTTCATAATAAAACGATTTCACTGTATACCACCTATCTCTACTCTAATCCCATTTACTTTAAATGCGCTCCCCGCATTAGCAATTAGTAAAATAGTGTCATTTAGTTTCAGCAAAGCAGATGTTTAGCATGTGAGCTTACAAGGGCCATTTTCGAGGTGTCTGCGCAAGTGCAGAAAATTCCCTCCAAGCAAAAGCTCGTCATACTACGTATTGTATTGTATTGTAATTGCATTTATATAGCGCTTACTACCCCTGACGAGGCGTCAAAGTGCTTTCTTGGCGAGTAGCACGCTACTCCGGGGCTCATAGAGGATTAGTGTTGCATTAGTATAGTGAAACATGCAAGTAAATTTTAAGAGGTGGATAGGTTAGTCAGTTATTTGGATTTGGAAGGATAGCAGAAGGATAGAAGAGGGAAAAAAAGGTTTGTATTTATATAGCGCTTGTTACCCCTGATGGGGTGTTGAAGCACGCTACTCCGGAAACCCATAAAGTATTAGTGCTGAATTAGTAAGGTGAAATATGAAAGTAATTTGAGTGGTGGATATTAGTCAGTTATTTGGAGTGAGAAGGGTAGCGGAGGGATAAAAGGGAAGAAAGGTTTGCATTGTAGGTGTAGTTGACGCATGCGCAATTCAATTTTTATCATTAGCGGCCATTTTAGATTTCTCTCAAGTTACTTGTGAATAAGACACGTACGCAAGCTTCTCTATTCTTGATATTTGAAATGTGGTGCATATTAATTACACAATACACAATTAGTATGACGTTATGAGTTATAAAAGAGGATTGTCTCCAAGCAAGTCTCTTTTCTACAAGTCCTTGCTCCATCACTACTACATGGTACGAAGTTACGGCACCTGGGGGACTTCTATCAGAATGGGACACTACATAGCTGGCATCAGGTACGAGCGCCGGGTGGCAATTATACAGCGTTGGCTATGTTTCAGTATTTTGGGGTATGATACACCATGCGGGAGCTACTGGGCGATGAATTGAAGGAACCCTAGAGCTGCTAGTCTTGACATACTTGCTGCAAAATGAAACCCTACAGCACCTCATTAAGAAGTTTTACATGTACTCGCAGAGCATGCAGCAGATAGGAGTTACTAAGACAAGGCTAGATGGACAAAGTGAACTAGATGTGGTCATCAGTAACAAACAATGAACTTACTACTGTTCTGTCATTAAGAAGGTATCCCTGAACAGGAGGCCTTAGTTGATACACTTCAAATAAGTCAACAGAGTATACTGCACCCCCACCTGCCTGTTCTGATATGGCTTGCAAGACTGTCCAGGATGCCACAGATGTGCTGCCGGGGAGGCTCAGTTCGCTCATGTGGCATGGATCAGCCCCAGAGTTAAGCAATATTGGGACCCTATATTTAAAGAGTTGAGTGAGATAACGGTAGAAGAGATTGAGCCAACTCCTCTGTTGGCGCTATTAGGCTATGACAAAGAGATCCCTAGGCCAATAGACAGTTGTTGGTGATAGGTCTCCTACTAACAAAGCGCAGAATAGCCACGCGATGGGCGAAGGGGCCACTCCCCACGGAAAAGGAATGGCACGTAGAGATGACATTTTTCAAAACTTGGCTTAACCATCATGGCTACTTGGAGCTGAAGCTCCGTGGAAGCCCCATGCACGGCAGCCAAGCGCTGTCCTTCAATCACAACAAAACCGACTGAAAAGCTCTCTCCCGACATCGGAGCTTTGTGAGCGTCTGCCGCTGTAGGCGCCTTTCTCCAAAACCGCTTCGCTGCCGTGAAATCGGCAGAAATCTCGACGGGCGATCGCACCTCAAAATGGCGCTGGAAGCGGAGCGGACTCGCCGCTTTGTTTAACTGAGGCGGAGATCGCGAAATCAGAGGCCCCCTCCCCCCTCCCTCCCCCCCAGGGAGACTACATCGAGGGAGTAGCGAGACCAGGAGCTACCTTCTCCACACCTCCTGTGAGTGCCTGCAGTAGAAGGGGAGCAACCACTGCCAATACTGCGGAGTTATTGGTAGCGGCGCCGGCGGGAGATGGCCTGCAGCGCTGGGGACTCGCGTAAACCGTGAGGGTACCTGGAGATGATGCTGGACTCGGCATAGTGAGAAGGCGGCAGGGACACCCCCCAAGCGACCGGCCCTGTCGGTGACCGACCAGGTGATAAAGGGCCCCTGGGGCTTAGGGGGTGAGAACAGCTGTAGGCGGAGTGGTAAGTGAGCCGCAGCCGCAACAAAGCGGCAGTGGGGACCTGGAGAATGAACCGCGAGTGCCTGCCCAGTTATCTGCCACCTACAAAGGAAAGTAGGCTTCCAACCTCAACTGTACTTTATGAAGGTTTGCCAGTCCCCTGCAAACGGGTCCTGTGTCCATCCTTGAAATGCACTCAAAGTGCCCTGAGATGATCCACCTGATGAAGAAGTGACTAGAAGAGCGCAGCCCATCCATGTCCAGTGGTCACCATGAGCTAACCTGTGAGCAAGAGCCGGCATCCCATGAACATGGTCACCTATGCCAAGGGTCAGCACCACCACCTCACTGGGCACCTAGCTTTTGTTTTTGGGTAGGGGCTTGTGTCTGGGCCAGAGGTAGAAAATGCAAAGTAAAGTACTATATGACCACAAGCAGTGCAAATTGACCCCAGACGATCCACTGCTGCTGCCACTCATTAAACCGAGCTTGTGCCCTTCCGCGCACCATAAGGTGTCGATCGGAGCGGCTAGTTACACAATCTCATGTCCTTTCCTCCCTCCTCCTCCTAATTTGCCACTCTGGGGATCTGCAGATGAGAAAGTGCCTTCGATACATGAAGAACGAAGGGCGGCCGGTGGCAGACCGGACGGCGCTCACCTTATGCCACTCAAAAGAGCCTCAAATATCAAGGTCTTACCATTCTTCGCTGCTACCGTCACTAGGTAGAGAATGTGCCTGGGACCGGAGTGCCTGTTGGGACAATGGGGCAGAGTAAACAGACCAAAGAGGCAGCGATGGAGAAGAGGTGAACAAGGGGTGGAAGCGATCACCACCTAATCAACGCACAGTGCCAATCTCTGAGCATACTCCTGACCTCCATCTTGACAGCGGAGTCCGAGCACTATGTCCGACGCCCGGTGGAGTTGCTCTGTTCGGCTATTGAGGAGATCAGCCTTGGTTCATCCCCTGACCGTCACATACCCAGCCGGATTTTGGGCACAGTTTTTCTCCCCATCTCCCTGTCTCGCCCACCCCCTCCCCCCATCGTATTTCTGTTACTCTGCTTTTTCCTTGTCTCCTATCTATCTATCTGTTCCCATTCAGCATTCTTTTGTTCTTTGTCTACTTCCTTTGCTCCTATCCCCTCTTACCTGAATCTTTTCCCTTGCCCGCTACACCGCCTAGCCCCCTGTCCTGTTGTGCCCTTTGACTAAGCACTCCTTCTCCCCTTGTTGGGGAAAGATTCAAGATATCTACGCTGGAGTCTCAGCGTACCCGCTGAGAGAGTCCACTGCGCTTAGGGAGCCTCTCGCAACAGAAATGAGGAAATGATACCACTCCCCCTAGGATCACAGCTTACTGGACTTTGGGCGCAGCTTTGACTCGTCTACTGGTTTGTGTCCCTGTCACCCTCCCCCTCCTCGTGCCATGCGGTGTCTTTCACCCTCCCCACCTCCATTCTCTGTCTACTTCCCCTGCTGCTACCCCCCCGCCCCGGAATCTCTCCCCTTGCCTGCTTTTTCCCTTACCTATATGTCCCTTTTTGTTTGTCTCAACCTTACTTGTCACTATGTTGCCATGCTCTAATAACTGTGTAACCTTTGTAAAGATGTAACCTGCAATTATTGTCTGATACTCATGTAGAGCGCTCTGATACCTCCGGGTCTAGCCAGCGGTATATAAAACCTTTAAATAAAATATGTCGGATGCATATAACTAGTTAATGCCAATTAGAGCAGACCACATGACATTTGGGGACAATATCAGGTGTTCCTGGCCAGAGCTGAGGCATCATAGCGTGTGAGCTGGATGGTTGTGATGACCCCACAAAAAATGCATGGGTTTCGATAGTTGGTTGTGGGTAGGCTGTGGGAATGGGACTGGTGGCATGTACAAGATGTATTTTAGGCCCAGATTTGAGATGCGCTTACAACCCACTTATTGTGGAACACATTGCGTGAGTGTCAGACATTGTGTACCTCGCCTACGATTGTATTGTCCCCATGTATCAAACTGTGACCCGTACAATCTTGAGTCACGTAATAGCTTTATTGTGCTCTGTACATGCAACGATTGAACAAGCTGTAAGTTGTTTTTGTTTGGTTGTATGAAAAACAAAAATAAAATGAAAAAATAGCTGATTAATAGATCCTAACATTTCCTAATGCACCATCCCTGCATTATTTTTTAGCGCAATCAATTAGGTTAGATTAGATTAGCTAAGATTAGACTAGATTAGATTGGGAGCAGATGCACAGTGGTTCCTTCATGTACTTGGGGCCACGCCCCCATGCAAATGAGGAAACGCCCACTCAAGGTAGTGCTTTTGCACATGTAGCATCATTATTAAAGACGAGACCGCACAAATGCCACGGCCCCTTCTGTAATACCGTAGTGCCTCCGTTGTGCAAAAAGCGAGCACTCACGCCTATTGCACCCTGGAGCACTATTTATAATATGGCCCCTGAACTACATGAACAATTATCTGATGGATCTCAGCAGAACACACCGACAGATCCACGAGTGGTAAATAAATGTACAATTCCCACACCCATTTTTTGAACAATGGGCACAACTGGTCATTGATCTATATGCAACACCACAAAATGCAAAATGCCAAAACTTCGCCTCCAGATTGCAACATCCACAATCTATGGGCAATGCACTATGGATCGATTGGTTAGGGATATTTGCTTACGCTTTTCCACCTCTCCCCCTGCTTCCACATGTCATTCGTCAACTAAAACACACATCCCTCACACTGATGCTAATCGTTCCAACATGGGCAAAACAACCATGGTATACAACACTGCTGGGGATGTAGGTAGTACCACATCAAATATTACCCAGCCAACAAGATCTTTTCTCGCAGAACAAAGGAGCAATACTGCATCCAAATCCCAGATCTCTCAATCTTGCGATATGGCTCCAGAAGTCTTAGACTTTTGATACTTAAACTTACCAAAAGAGTGAATGGATATCCTGAAAGAGGCAAGAAGACCCATGACAAGAGCATGCTATGCAGCAAAGTGGAATTTTTTTTTATTACTGCCATTCAAAGGACATTAATCCTATACAAGCATCACCTCAAAACATTATAGGTTAGATGCTTCATTTACAAAATGCAGGTTTGGCTTTCACCTTTAGTAAAATATATCTTACAGAACAAGCTGCATATCTTTAGAAGAGAGAACAAACCTCTCTATTTAGAATTCCTGTAATTAAAGCCTTTTTGCAAGGACTTAAAAGAGTTCTTCCACCTCGAGCACCACCTACACCAATGTGGAATTTAAATATTGAGCTAACAAGGTTGATGGGTCCACCATTTGAACCACTGTGTGCATGCCAATTGCAGATTCTATCATGGAAACTTGCAATTACCTCACTTAGAAGAGTAGGAGAAATTCAAGCATTGACTTTAGAAGAACCATTCTTTTAAGTATATAGAGATAAAGTGGCTTTAGGAACTAACCCTAAATTCCTACCTTAACAGGGGTGTGGAATTTAATAAAATATCTACTTGTCCATGGGGCAGGTTGCTTCATAAATATATTTGTCCTGTAAGAAAATACACTTGTCCCTTTGGTGCCATGTAGTGCAGTGGCAAATTATGGCAGCAATCTCATTATATAAGAGCTCTGATATAGCCTCTCTTATTATGCCAGGGTTCATACCATAGTAGTGGTTGAATACTTGCAATCCCCTTATGTTGCCACGTTTCTGCAGATCTACATACTGGGGCTGAAGGTAGTGGTAAGCAATAGTTTCAAGGTTAGAATGCCCTTTTGAGTCTGTGCAAACCTACTAACTTGCATATTTTGAGGATTTTCAGCAACTCTTCTCTAATATTTTCCCATACTGAGAAATGTTGGAAATTTACTCCTGACAATAGCAGACGTAAACCTTCTTCCAGAGTTGGGGAACAAAAGTGGTTGGGGGGGGGGGGGGGAGTAAACTTGCAAAAAATGCAGTTTGCAAATATTTTCTAGGAGAACTATTTCTTGTCCTACTTCTGTAAATTCTTGGGAATTCACGAAAGCCATATAGCTGCACTGAATGCAAGGACATATACCATGGGTGCACTTCTGAAACTTTCTTTAATAATTGGGCCCCTAATTTGATCTGGCGTTGACCATGTCCGTTTGCATTTATTAAAATTCTGTTTCTCTCTCTCTGTATCGGCTGGCTTCACTGTGAGTGACAGCATTCTGCTCTTTCACAAGGAGCATATTGACACACAAAGTAGTTTTGTTCAGTGCTAGTAACTACTGTGGTAGTGTGTGCTTTTTGAGACCAAAAACAATTTTTGCTTTTGCCAGTTTGTTAGAATGGTGAGGGCCCGGCAGCTCCCACACCAATAAGGTTTTACAAAGCCCATGCCAAAACAAGTCACATATTGACAAAACAAAAAAGCTGACCACCAATTCAGACCTACTGGCTTTGCCAATGCTTGTTTATTTTGGTTTCCCATAATCTTATTGAAACTGTTTACAGTGATTATCCATTATGAATATTTTTGGGAAATACTAGCATGCATCAACACATGTTACTAAATGATGCAGCAAAGAAAGGGTACCTGAAATTTTACAGTAGTTTAGCGAAATATTTTTTTTTCCTGGTTTCATTCATTTATGAACATTTTATTTTGAAAGTAAAGAATCATCAATCTTTCCCTGAAACCCCCTCCCTTTGAATTTGGGTTGGCTCGCCCCCCCCCCTCCTTGTGCAGGTGTTTGTGGGTCTTTGGAGGACTCCTTAGGTTTTTGACCTTCATTTCCCTGGGCTTTCCCCTGGGGAGGGACCTGTCCTCCTTTCTTCTGGTCAGCCCCCTGGTGCTGAATGGAAACCCGGGTTCTCACCCACTCATCAGCTGCTTCTCCCCAAGACTTTGAACTCAATTTCTGGGTGCCTCTAAACTTCACCCTGTACTGCTCTGGAGTCAGACCAAATCTCTTCACTAAGCATGCCTTCATCTGCTGGTATGATTCTGCATCCTCTCCCTTCAGGGTCAGGAGCCTATCCCTCCCAGCTACTGGGATAAACTCCCACAGGGCGTGCACCCCAATACCTAGAGTGGACCCTACTCATTTTAAGGGCCCTCTTAATAGCTGCTAGCCACTTGTCAATGTCATCCTCCTCAGTGTACTTGGGTACTATGCCCTTGGGAAGTTTAGGTTCAAATCTACCACCCCTGGACATCTCAACATCCTCTTCACTTTCACTGCCACCATTCCTCTTCTCCTCCTCCCTCTCCCATCTTCTCTTAGCCAGTTTGAATTTCTCCTTCTCCAAGGCAATCAACTCTAATTGAGCCTGAAGCTGTCTCTCTGAAAGGGACAGTAGTGGTACCTGAGTAAGGGACCCTTCTCCCCTCCCACCACCTGGAATCCTATGGCTAACACTAGAAAAAATGGAGTGCCATTGAGAGAGAGGCTTTTGCTGTGGTCACAAGTTGAGACCATATTTGTTTGGGACTCACTTTCGTGTTCAAACTGACCACAGACCTCTCAGGTGGCTCATGCAGATGAGAGGGGAGAATCCCAAGCTGTTAAGATAGTCCGTTTCCCAACAGGGAATGGACTTTACAATGGAACACAGACCTGGGGTTGCCCATGCGAATGCAGATGGACTTTCCAGGTTTTTCCACTTAGCTGATGAGGACTGCCAGGGTGTAGGTTAGTAACCCATCACCTTTCGTTTGGGGGGGCTATGTTGCAAGGTCATCCTGTGCCCTGGGCACCCCCAACTTTTTGCTGACTGGAACTGGTGGTAACTGACTCTGACTGACCCTGGGCTCTGCCTAATCAGGCCCAGGGCCAGTGCCAAGCTGAAAGGAACACATTAGAATACAGTTAAAACACCCAACATACACTAGGGTACAGTATGGTATGGTGGGGTACCCCCTGTAATTGGCATGACCTACCCCATAAGCCCCTAGTATATAAGAGGGTAGGGGATTGAAACTACCTAGAAGTCCCCAGTACCCTGGGGTATGGCAGTTTAGAGGCCAGCAGCTTTTTCTGCACTAGCATGTGTGCAGTGCTGAAGCCTGAGGTCAGTTTAAAAGCAGCACTGGGTGCCAGGACTGCTTTGAAACAGTAAATTGCTGGTCAAATTCGACTTTGATGCTAGGAACACAGTAAAAGGTGAATCTGCAATATTTCTACAGATTCAGAACCCCTAAAGTCTCCCCTAATTGCACAGGGGATCGGGGGTCCTGTAGAAATTAGGGAAATACTTACAAAATATGTTTTTATAAGCTCTGGTGCTAGAAGACTGGCCCAAGTCATTTTCCCCATTGCAAACCCCATGGCCCATAGGTTAACATGGTAGGAAGTTAATGATTAATAAATATTGATAGGAGAGGACTAGCCGGATCATTCAAAGACTTCCCAGAATGATAGTAGTAAATCCAACAATATTATATTGTTGAATTTCTCCTAAAGTGGACATACAAGAAGTTATAAGACTTTCTTGTTTGTAAGTCCAAATTCAGCCTTCCAGTGGTCTGCCCTGATTGGTCAGAGTTAAGTGGATTAGCCAGGCTGCTTTGAAGAGGTGATAAAGAACCACTCTGCTGGGAGGGCAGTGTGCTGGTCTATACGTATGCCATACCAGGAGGTGGAGTCGTAAACTATGCTCTTCAAAGGCAGAGGGGAGGCCTGGGTTTCAGTTTCACATTGACACTCTTGAGTCAGGGCTAGGCTTAAGGAAGGTATGTGCAGATGGTAGGGGGAGAGTCCATGGAAATAAGCCATCCCAGGGGGTGTGTTTAGCCAGCTCTTGCCTCCTTGCTGGAAAATCAGCCATTATGGATTTGGAAGAATGATGCACTCTGGGACAACATAATGCCACACTCTGCAGGATGTGGTCATAACTATGAGGAGTTACCCTGCTTTCATTGGTCAGAAGTGACCTGTGGCTTGACCCAGAGAATCTTGAATAAGTATCTGAGAGGGGCAGAGCCCTCCAGATCTGCTGCTTGAAACTTACTGAAGCAAGACGTGCCCTGCTGCGAAGATCTGCTGTGCAAAGACTTCTAAGGCCTGACCTCTGAAAACTGCACAATCTGAAAACTGCAGCCCTGTGGATTACCTTGCTACAAAAGGACTAAGAAGTAGACTCCATGCAAGCTACAGGTTAACAGAGCTCACCTGGACATTCCCACAAAGAATCCCCAGCCTGGAGTACCAGTGGATTTGAAAGGGTTTTGTTCGAGTGGATTGCGGAATTGAAGTTTCACACTTTCACGGACCCTCTTGGAGATTCCAGAACCTTGGACTGTGTGTTGGATACTTTGGGACCCGCAAGCAGAACTTCAAGAAGGAGTTCTAACTGGAATCAGCCTGCTGGAGAAGGCTGCACAGTGGTGAGATATTCTCCAGAACAGTTTCTAAAGGTGTGTCCCTGTCAGAGAAAACGAAATGACTAAAAGGGGCACTGTTGGTTTCTAAGCACTAGAAAGTGACTAATCTTTAAAAATTCATATCTCTGGTTCCCTACAGTGGATTGTTTTCGTTTTGGTGTCATTTAAAAGATAAAAATATTACCTATTGTTATCAATTGGTGTTAGATTTTTATTTTGTGTTGTGTCTTAATTATTTACTGAAATGGTGTTTTAAAATGCTTTACATACCTGTCTTTGAAGTTAAGCCTGTCTGCTCGCAGACACGTTACCAAGGGTGGAGCATAGGAATAATTTTCTAAGACCTATGCTGGGTCCTATCATGTGTTAGTGGCCTTATTGCCAGTGGCAGACCTACATTTCCCCTACCAATAACCCACTTTCCAACAGGATGTAGCCAGATAATTGTAGCATATACAAGCCAATGCATTATCCTAGCTACTGCAAAATCTTTTATTCATGGTGCATCATGTATGTAAGACACGTCGAAAAGAGATGTGATCTGTTGCTACGTGTTGTAGCAGTATGTTTTACTCACTGAAAGCCCATTTGTAAAACCTGCGAAATCAATAAAGATATATAAAAATACAAAAATAAATGAGATGGTGTTGATGCTAAGTGAGGGGGTGTACTTTTCAAGACTAAACTTGGGAAGCGATTATCACCAAATCAGATTTCATCAGGAATCAAACAACTTTCACAGTGTATATAACCATGGAGGAAGTTTTTCAATTCACACACCTGTCCTGTGGTCTCACCTCAGTGGTGAGTGTTTTCCAGTGTATGATGAACCTAGTATTGAAGAACCTAAAACAAGTCTTATTTTTCAAGGATGACTTTAGTTTTCAAGATGGTAAATGAAAATAATTTGGATGTAATGGAGGGCTTGGACAGGCTAGACAAATCAGGGTTTTTGAGACCGAAAAGTCCCTCACATGGTGACTGGTGTGCACCCCTGCCCTGATTTCCCCAGCTGCAACAATATCTGGATCCCTTGTGCTGATTTTTAGTCATGGGCAAACACGAATCATGCATGTGCGCCATGACCTAGGCCTGTATTACTAATTGCAGTCTTGTTGGACTGTGAGGGGTGCCCAAATGCTACCCTCACAAGTAGTGAAGGTTATATAACCATTAGTCCGCCGTTTTTAGTCCACATAGCCTTTTTCTCCTCAGCCTTTACTCTGCATCTTCTTTATTTTGCATGCCTTTACTCTGCAGGTAAGAAGGGGTGAACAGAGGAAGTGGGGGTTAAGGGTAATTTTAGGATTTAGGAGTGGGTAGAGCTAAAGGGGGTAAGGTTGATTATAGGGTTTAGGGGTCGGGTGGGGTGCAGTGCTTTGACAAGAAGAAGGCAGTCGCGGCATGCAGTGTTGTGATCCAAAGGGGTTATCACCTTATGTGTGCGGTTTGCTAACCTTATATGCCAGATGGGGGCAGGGCCGGACTGGCAGTAGCAGTCACCGGGCATTTCCCCGGTGGGCCGCCAGGGTGGGGGGCGGTTTTGTTACCGGGGGCCTATTTCGGCCCGCAGTAACAAAATCGGCCAAAACCGGCCCTTGCAAACAGCTCAGCCCCACCCCTCAGCCCCCCGGGGGGCGGCCGAGCAGTTTGCACAGGCTGGTTTCGGGTCCCAGTCCGGTCCTGGATGAGGGCTGCAGTGAAGCTAAGAGCTGTTTTCTTGGTGCATCACTGTGAAAAGAAACAGGCCTTCACCCAGTTCAGTTTTGTAACTCTGAGAGGCCATCACTCTGAGTGCGTTATTCGACTCATGTATGCCAGGTGTAGGCTGTGGTGGAAAAATGAGGCCCTTCGCCCTAAAGCAGCATGCAACAGTGAAGCCTAGCAAGTTGTGGCGCGTGGAGGCAGAGCATCAATTCAATCACCTAAACCCAGAAGCATCTAAGGCAAGCCCCCGGACTCAGGATTTGAGCAGGGTCATCGACACCTGTCATCTTGCCCACAGCATCCAGACCTCTGCTCACCGCCGTGCTCCAGACACATGCCTGGGACTTCTGAATCCCAGGTCTAGCGGGTAAGACTGATTGCCAGGCCACCGAGCCTTAGGGGAACTTACTCTGAATAAATAATTATGGTGCTGAGGCCCTTTGACTTTTAAGAAGCCATTGTGGAACTTCTAAGACTTGTACTTACTAGCGAGGCCTTACCAGAATGTTGCCTCACATTAAAAGGAATAATCACCGTCCTTAGACAGGGTACTGGGACTCGGGGACTTACCAGAACAATGCTAGATTGCCAGGCTTACAAAGACTGTATGCATTATTTGTTCTGTGTTGTATTTCACTTTGTGTTTGTATATAAATACTACTTTTTTCATGAAAGCAAGTATATGGCTGTACATTCATTTATTGTGGTTGCTGTGGGTGTTTTGAAGTTGTGAGTCTGTATACACCTTCCACCTAACACCCCCCCCCCCCCCACCACCACGAGAAACCATGGACTGTGTTGAAATAAGGTAGTTCCTTAGACAGGTGATGATCCAAAGTAAGCTTTAATAAGCCAAAGAGAAAGACCACCAGTACAAACGCAGGTCAGGCTTCAACTGGTTCAACCAAGACTCCAATTCTAAAAGGAATCCTGGAGTTGCCAGGTAACATTACAGAAAATAGAATGGAGAGGTTATGTACAATCACAACACATCTCCCTCCCATAGAAGGAAAATACAATAATGGAAGTAAGATGCACAACATGAAAAAACATGCATAAACAAAAAAACCAAAAAAAAAGTTTGATATGAAGATTAGAATTGACTTATGTTAACTCAAACAAATTCACATGGGAACTTGGAACAAGGAAAAACATTGTTTTATAAAGGTGAGAACTATTTCATAAAATAATCCTGATGCCAAACAGGAGGTAACCTTGATCTTTTAGTAATGTGTCTCCCAAATCTTCTTATGGGGTGTCCCCCAACCCGAGTCAGGCCAAAAACATTATTAGATTGAGTAACAGGACCAGGAACTTGGTCGCTGGACTGATCCGGTAAAGAACGACTGTAGGCAGTTTTAAAAGATCTAGAATTACCACCATTCCACTTAACTAATCTGGACATACTCCAAACATTGCCAGAATTGAGTCGTACAACATTCTTCCTTACTTCAACAATCTCAAAGAGGCCCATAAATCTGGAACGCCCTTTCTTTAACAGACCTGGTCTTCTGATCAAAACTTTATCTCCAACAGACCATCTTTTAACATGTACACTATTCTTACCATCATACCAATTTGTATACTTCCCTTGATGTAATAATCTTCTGGACTGCACTTCCTCTTTAGATTGGCACAACCCTGTACTCCTCCTTAACCAAGCCGGATTCAACTTATCATGTGGTTTCCTACCTCTCAAAATGGAAAAGGGTGACATCAAAGTTACACTATTGGGGGTGTTGCGATGAGCCCAAAATGTCTCCCTGAGCAAGGATTTAAGAGAAGAGCGAGTCTGCAAAGCTCTCTGAGCACAATTCTTCACAATTTTGTTCATGCTTTCTGCTAAACCATTAGCTTGCGGCGAATATAATGCAGTTTTATAATGTTTAATTGACAAATCTTTAAGAAAAATACACATTTCTTGAGAAATAAATTGTACCCCATTATCCGTAATGAGACACTTTGGGATACCTTCCCTAGAAAATTCCTCTGAAAGGAACTCAATCACAGTACGTGTGTTAACCATGGGCACGCATTTGGTTACAACCCACTTTGAAGTATAATCAAACAGCAGTAGTACAAAACGTTCATCATGTCGCAACAGATCAACAGGTCCAGCAATATCTAAACCCAACTTGACCCAAGGTTCAGTGGGAATTTCCACAGGAGAAAGAGGAGCCACATTAGTTTTTTTACTTTTGTCATTGTTGGCACAATCCCAACATTCTTTAACTACCTCTTCCACCTGATGATCCATACCAGGCCACCAGTACCATTCACGGACCCTTGCCTTGGTCAGATTCCTTCCTAAATGACCTTCGTGTGCTTGGTTAATTAATCTACTCCAAAGAGTACGAGGGGGTATAATTCCCTCACCCCTGAATAATTTCTCATCAATGATGCACAACTCATCCTTCACATTCAAAAAGGATTTGTACATACTTGGCACATCTTGATCCAAAGGCCAACCTTTGACAACCCACTCTTTGAGTATGTCCCAATCCTTGTCTTCTAGACAAGCTTGAGCCCATTCTTCAGCATGCACAGCAGACTCACAAATCCAAGCCACTAAAGAATCTTCAACTTCTAGTGGTAAGCGGGACAAACAATAAGCTGGCAAATTTTTTGAGCCAGGAACATATTGTACTCTAAAGTTAGACTCAGATAGCCCTTCTATCCACCTTTTGATGCGAGGGGATACATTTTCAGCTTCCCTACAAGAAAATATCTGACATAGTGGATGATAATCTGTCTTAACCAGTATGGGTATTCCCCACAAGAAAAACTTAAAATGGCGGATGGCCCAATACACTGCCAAAACTTCACGCTCTACGACAGAATATCTCTCTTCAGCACCTCTTAAAGACCGTGAGGCAAATGCTATAACTTTGGTTTCTCCATCAACAACTTGGGACAATACCGCTCCAAGACCACTCATACTTGCATCTGTCGTTACAATAGTTTTTTTGCAAGCATCAAAATGTCCGAGAGTAGGCATTTTGCCAATAATTCTTTTGATGCTGTCAAAGGAAAATGCACATTCTTGAGACCATTCAAACCTAGCGGTTTTTTTTAACAAAGCTCTCAACGGAAGAGACAAACTAGAAAAATATGGGACAAATTTGGAGCAAAATTCAGCAAGCCCCAAAAAGGATCGCACCTGGTCTTTGTTTGAAGGTACAGGTGCTTTAACTACACATTCAGCTAGGTCTAATTTTGGACTGATCCCTTCTCCTAAAATAGTATGACCAAGCTAGTTCACAGAAGTTAAACGAAATTTGCATTTTTCTTTCTTGATCACAAGTCCTGCACTTTGTAATTGAGAAAGGACCTCTCGCAACTGCTTGTCATGTTCCTTCTCATCACGACCATAAATTAACATATCATCTTGAAATATCAATACTTTATGTAAACCTTCCAGTACTTTACACATGACTCTCTGAAAACAAGCAGCTGCAGAGGCTAACCCAAATGGCATGCGAATAAACCTGTAAGCCCCCATGTGTGTGACAAAAGAGGTTAGATGCTTGGAATCCGGGTGAAGCTTCACTTGATGATATGCTGACGATAAGTCCATCACACTGAAAAACTTTGCATCTTTTATTAGAGCCAATGTCTCAGAAATATTTGGCAGGGGTTGTCTGTCCACCCAGATGTGTTTATTGAGTTCCCTCAAGTCCACACACATCCTAACACACTTTCCCCCATCTTTGGGCACTAAAACTACTGGAGCCAACCGAGCTCTCTATTTCCTCGATGACACCAGCTTGAAGGAGTTTTTTGATTTCATGTTTTAAGGACTCCATCATTAAATGTGGTACTTTCCTTACTTTAGAGACAAAAGGTTGAGCTCCGTGCTTTAAGATGATCTTATGTTCAAAATTCTTTAATAAACCTAAATTGTCACTAATAACTGTAGGAAAATCTGCACAGATGTCATCAGGTAACTGACATGTGGATAACAATAACACTTTTTCAGGCGAATTGGGATTCAAGGTGATACCCATATCTCTCTGATGCCTCCACCCCAATAAGTTGTCTCCTCTTCTCGCCACATAAACCTTTCCCCACTGTTTCTCTATCTTTAAATTGAATTTTCATCACCACATAACCTAAAACATCAATCTTTTTACCACCATAACCCACTGGGTAAATGTCAGGTGGGGAAAGCTCTAGATTTTCCTTGTCAAATAACGTTTACCAATTTTTATCCCCCACCATCGTATAAGGAGATCCCGAGTCAGCTAAAACTGGTAAGTGTTTTCCCCCAACAATGATGTCACAAACAGGCATCTCCAAAGTATCACCATCCACAGTACCATCTTCTTTAACACTCAACGAAAACTTTTCCTGTTCCTCTACACAATGCACAATCTGAGTCACAATTTTTACACATTGCAAATCTTGCAAAACAACTTTGGCTATTTGACAGATGTCCTTCACTACCACATCTGTAACACTTAAAACCATTGGGAAAACGCCCAGAATTTTGGTGTTCATTACCACCAAATGTTTTACGTACATCAGCGCTATTTTGTTTCTTAATATCACTAACCTTGTCTCAGGCACTATTGTCAACATTTTTTTTGTTCTCCTCCTCTTTTTTTACTTCATTGACAGCCACTTCATCATTAGACCCTTGGTCTTTCTTGTCATCTTTCATTTCCCGTACCCACATGTTAGTATTTTCTAAACTTTCAACAATAGCTATGGTTTCCTTAAGATCAGGATTTTTGGCTAAGAGCTTTTGTTGGACTCTCACCTCATTGGTACATCTCACAATTAGATCCCTTATCAACGAATCAGTAAATTGTTCAAAATTACAGGTGCGAGCTAACGTCTACAGAGTTGCAACATAGTTTCCAATTTTTTCCAATTTGCCTTGAACCCTTGTGAAAAATGTATGTCTTTCTAATACAACATTTATTCTGGCTCCAAAATGCTTTTCTAACATCATAACTGACATGTCATAAACATTCTCAGGTTCACCTTCACCACGTCCTAAGACAATCTCATCTAAACTTTCATAGACATGTCTACCCTCAATTCCAAGGTTGTGTAAAATAACTGCTTGTTTTCTAAGGGCAGAGAACTTTTCACCACCAATGGCTAACAAATACGAATCAAATAATAATTTCCATCTACTCCAAGGAAGAGTAGGGTCACCCTTATCAGAGAGATACTGTGGGGGTTGGGACATGTTAGATGATGCCATAACAAATATGTCTAGTGCACTGCTAATGGATAAATAAATTGTAATTATGTAAATTGTCGAAGTAACAATAACGAAACAAAGAATCGCTAAATGCCACCTTGCAATCAGTAATAATGGAAGAATAACACATTAGTAAGTGCAATTTGCTTAACAATAAAACTGTAGGAAAATCTCCAAATTTTACCAAATGTTATGGTGTACTTTTCCACAGAGTTTAAAAACAAGAAAAAGGTGTGCGCATCACCGAGGAACGAGCGTGCGCTCCACTGCACTTATTTAAACAATAATGAAATTGTTACCAGGTGTGCACGTCACCGCGCATGATCGGAAGAGTAGAGAACGTGATAGATGGTGTGTGCAAAACAAATCGAGGTCAGGCAAAGGTGTGCGCGTTACCACGCATGAGCACACAGCAAAGGACACAAATTGCTCCGGAACAAGTTGAAAGATTTCCTCGGTGCACAGCGGTCATGCGCGCCACTGCGCATGGGCGCACCGCAAGAGGAAATATGCTCCGAAAATAAGGTGAACAATTCTCTAGGTGGGCAGCGGGAATTTCAGCAACTAAGAGGTCTCTTCACAACGCGCCAACCGTGGCAGCTCCTGCCCAGGCTCCACGGCAACGCCGCGTCTTCACAGGCAGCTCCACGTCACAGAAGCTGCGAGAGTGTGACGTTCGCACGGGGCAACGAAGATCCTGAGATTACGAGGGGCCCCTTTACTCGTTTGAATAAATACAGGTAACAGTTGCTCTTTAGTTAATCTTTAAACTTTTTGAAAATAATGCATACGGCAAGGCGGAAACAAAGTACAAACCGATTGACTTTCAGTTTTAAGAAGGATTATTCTTCAAACGATTTCCTCACAGATAACGACGTTCCCTCATTAAATCCATGGTAAATGACGAACTGGTGGTCCGTGCTTGGGTGCTTGTTACCAACTCGTCGCCAATGTTGAAATAAAGTAGTTCCTTAGACAGGTGATGATCCAAAGTAAGCTTTAATAAGCCAAAGATAAAGACCACCAGTACAAACGCAGGTCAGGCTTCAACTGACTCAAATAAGACTCCAATTCTAAAAGGAATCCTGGAGTTGCCAGGTAACATTACAGAAAATAGAATGGAGAGGTAATGTACAATCACAACACACTGCTCAACCCACGCTACCACTGAGTCAAGAGCTGAAGTGGGAGTGGTTGGCCCAGTTGCACAAGACCCATAGTAGTTTGACCGTGGGACAGCAGCAAAAAGAGGCCATAATCACTATGGTTGGGCCCAGTACCTCCTGCTTCCCTTGTAACGCTTTGAAAAGGGTTGACCCTTTGAAAAGTGTTCTGACTAGAGTGAACGCTATGAGGAAAAGTGCAAGTTTCTAAAACAAGCGGAATACTTAGGATACACTATTTCCATCAAGGATGTGATGCCAAAGGCAGACTTAGTGAATGCAATAAGACACATTCCACTTCCCAAGGATACAGACTAATGGAGGTTCTTCAAGGGCATGATTGAATATTTCTCAAAGTTCATCAAGGAGTTTCCAGATAAAACTGAGATTTTGGGAGTTTGTGATTACCTGTCAGTGGTCTGAATCACAGAGTCACAGATAGTAGCATTTGGGAAAGTGAAGAAGGTGAGAGGTAAAGCCAATATTCAATTTGATGTGAAGTGACGACATGTGTCACTGTGGATGTGAGTGTCCAGTGAATTAGTGCATTTTAACCCCTTGTGCGCTCATGACGGAACCACGCCGTCATGAGCCACGGGCGGCGTGTGCTCATGACGGCATGGTTCCGTCATGCTGCGGCCGTTGGCGGCCGCTCCTCCCACGCGGCACTAATTCCCCGCCTGTGCGGGCGAAATAGACAGTGGGTGGAGTCGTGACGGAACCACGCCGTCATGAGCACAGCTCGCCCGTGACTCATGACGGCGTGGTTCCGTCATGAGCATGGCGGTGCCGCGCTCACCCCTCACCACCCCCCCCCCCCCCAGCGCTGCGGCAGAATTTGCGCCGCAGCGAAGGGGTTAACACAATTTCAAGGTAACAAGAAAAAAAGGTGGATTTCGCTTCCCGCACCTCCAGTGATTAAAATAGATCATCTAGTACAGGAAAGAAAAGGAGAAAAAAGAAAGGCCAAGAGGTTGATTTTTCAAGAGAAAAAGGTAGAAACTAGTAGCCCATTAAACAAGCCTTAACCTCTGAGATTGGTGGGATTAGAGGCCCTATTTCCATGAAAGATTGAGACAAAAAACAAACGTCAGACCTGCCTGCAGCTCAGGTAAAATACTGTTCTGGCATATTACCTCTTCCTGCGTTAGTGACGCACATCCTGTCAACATGAAGTCCTGCCCTCAGCTGACTACTAGACTGCTCATTTAGCAATGCAGGACTTCTGTGTGAGCAAACAAGAAGCAACTAAAGATGGGTTACAGATTTAAGGGCACTCATTACAGAATATTTTGGAACTTGCATTTGAGGGTTGAATGTGATTCTAAGAACCTGATTATGAGTGGCAGTGTGCTGGTGGGGTGGTAAATCCGCTCCTGTAAAAACTGGCAGCACTGTAAGCCCCCGCCAGTAACATGTAATTGCAAGCGTATCCCCTTGGAATGAAGAATAACTGTGCAGACTCAGTTTTACCTGCTGCAATTCTTGGTGGTATTCCCCTTTCCCTGGAGATTATCGCATACATTTACCACCTGCTCCGAGTAGTGCTAAATGTGAGTGGTGGCTGCTGCAGGGGAAGGAAGGAGGACGATAGAGAGGGTGAGGTTTGGTATGAGAAATTAATTTAGCAGAGTGTAGAATTATATACGCCCCCTGTGCACTACGCTTAGGGTTGGGCTGGGGGAGGAAAACAGGTCCAGGCTGTAATGCAGCACATTCCATAAGTGATTTTTACCTCCTGTATTTTCCTGGCAGTAAAATTGTGTCCATTGTTCCTGCTCCCATAAATAAGGATGTGATAACAGCCCACTCACGTTTGAATAGAATGGAATAGCATTCGGAAATTTCACTCTTCTCGACTCATAATCAGGACCTAAAAATGGATCACAAACTATTGCTTTGGATGCTGCAACCTGGGAGGACTAATAAGTTAATGGCAAAGTTTGTTGTGAGGTTGCAGGGCGGGAATTTTAAAGTGGATTGGAACATTGGAATGTTGAGAGCTCCATTGAAGACAATGGGGAGCTTCTCTGAACATTACAATGTTCTAATATACGGGAAACAGCCACTACAACGCGCCCGTTTCCACGCATAACCATAACAACGCATGCATTACAACGCATGCGTGGTTACAACGAAAAGCCTTTACCACGCATACCTTTACTACAAAATTCGTAGTAAAGGCATGTGTGCTGATGGAATGAGTACCGAGGGAATATTTGTGAACCCCCTCAGTCTGATGACCTAGACTCAGAGGATAGTGACTCAGCAGAGTAGATGGGTCGCACATAAGGGGATGGGGCTGAACAGACTGTAAGACTACCAAACAAGGAATGAAAAGGAGGGAAAGACAAGAAGTACGGAAATGCCAAAATTGAAGATGTAACAATGCAGTTCGTATGATACAAAGATGTAAAGCTATTGTCACAACGTGCAAGATGTTAAATAAAAAGAATTTACAAAAAAAAAAGGCATGTGTGCTAAAGTTAAAAGGAAAAAAAGGGGGGGTTGGAAGGGTCTCCCCCTCCCCCCTCCCCCCCCCCAAAAAAAAAGCTTGGGATTTAAAAAGAGGGCCTGTTTCCGTCATTTAAAGAAAGAGATGTGGAGGCAATCGGCGTCGTTAGAGGAAACGAAAGGACACTTCCGCTTCCTCTTAACGACGTGCAACATCACCAAGGGAGATCGAGGAGAGGAGAGGTAAGGGGGAATGAGGGGGTGGTGTCGCGCAGGGGTAAATTTAAAGGGTACATTTTTTGTGTGATATCCTTTAACATGAAAATGCCATTAACATGCATAATTTAACAAAGAAAATCTTTGTAAAAGTATGCGTGTAAAAGGCATTTTCATGGTAAAGGATATGCGTGGTGATGGCATTCGCATTGTAACGCATGCGTGGTAAAGGCTTCCAAGTACCACGCATCGGGGGTTAGATTAACGCATGTTTTTTAGTGCTGGTGTCCACAACACCGCACTAAAATGCATTAGTCACGCATTTACTGAATTCCTTCACCCTCTGGGGATGATGAAGCACTTGACCGTGCAGTAATAATTAAGGATAAAATGCGGAATTTACAGGCACTGTCGTGCTTGCTGTGCACTGTCACTGTGCCTGGCCCGTGCCGGCTATGGCGGTCAACAAACAGTCTACACAAAGTCTTGGGTACATTGTTATTGCAGCGCAATAATCAGCTGATCTGTGCGCCTGGGCCCGGCCTCTCTGGGAGCCAGGCGCGGTACACGATTCCAATCATTAGGAAATGAAGTCCTGTGCACACATATGAAAAATTATTGCGTTCTGGGTGTGCCCATCAAAATCAAATAGATGTCTGAAGTTTCTTGTTATGTAATCACAAAGGTCGACATCAGGCGTATTATGAGCAAAATTTCTTTATATTTATGAATTATTATTATTATTATTATTTAAAATCTTATATAGCGCGCAGCTACCCTTGGGCATCCCGGCGCTTCCAGACAAACATCCGATGGTGGTGGAGGACAAAGTTGACGCATTATCCGGGAAACAAAAAGGTTTTAAGACCTTTGCGAAAACGCAGTGTACAAGGCTCAGCGCGTAGTTTAAGCGGAAGCGAGTTCCAAAGCTTTGCCGTGTTAAATGAGAATCTTCTTCCGCCTGTTCGGGCCTTTTTTACTCTAGGAACTAGCAAGAGGTGTTGCCTCTCTGATCGCAGCGTTCTGCTTGCTTTATATGCCGTAACTAGGTTTTTTAAAATGAGGGGGCCTTTCCCCGAGAGGATTTTATGGGCAATGCAAAGTGCCTTAAAAGTCACTCTCTCCCGCACAGGGAGCCAATGCAATGCCTTCAGTGCCGGTTTCGCTGAGTGCGTCCTCGGAATGTCCATGAGCAGCCTTGCCGCTGCGTTTTGGACCTGTTGAAGGGTCTTGAAGGTAGATTCAGGGGCGCCCAAGAAAATAGCATTGCTATAATCTAGTCTAGATGTTATAAGACCCTGAATCAACAGCTTCCTCGATGTTAACGGAAGAAGAGGAAAGATTTTCCGAGCCGACCTAAGCAAAGCATAGCACACTCCTGCTGTTTTCTTAGCTTGAGTGCGAAGTGACAAGTCCGGTTCTAACCAGACTCCAAGGCTCTTAATTGCTTCTTTGGGGGCTGGAGGCTCACCCATACAACCAGGCCAGCTAAGCGGGGGAAGGAGGGTAGCTTTACTCCCCAGCAGCAGTATTTCCGTCTTTGAGCCGTTTAACTTGAGGGAGGATTCTCCCATCCAAGTATGAACATCTACCACACAGGAATTCAAAATGTCCGGGTTGTCGGCCAGATGGGATAGGGAAACAACTAGCTGCGTATCGTCAGCATAGCTGACGATTTTGATGTCATAAGGGGAAACTACGTCCTCCAGGGGGGCCATGTAAACATTGAATAGTGTAGGGCTCAATGAGGAGCCCTGTGGCACTCCACACTGGAGGGGAATTGATTTCAGACCAATACAACATGAAAATAAATCAGCCAACATGTTGTATTGGTCTGAATTCATAAATATAAAGAAATTTTGCTCATAATACGCCTGATGTCGACCTTTGTGATTACATAACAAGAAACTTCAGACATCTATTTGATTTTGATGGGCACACCCAGAACGCAATAATTTTTCATATGTGTGCACAGGACTTCATTTCCTTTTGGTTGATGTGGGCCATGGCCCACTCATTAGCAGGGGTTATTTCCTTGGGTTTGTTCCCCCTGACCTGGTAGCACCGGAAACACTTGATCTCTGTGACACCAAATCGCACACGCTTGAGCGCCAAGCATCCTCAACTTCAACCAAACCCTCACCACTGCTACTACGATTCCAATCATTGCTTCGCCTGTGGAACTGTTTTTGCCTCTCACTGTGCTGCGCCCGTGCAGACAAGTGGCGCCGGGCAGGCAACCCCTGAGTGCACACTGTCCGGTGGTCAGAGCAGGCCACGCGCGCGCGGCTCAGGATATTCACCAGTGCTGGGGAGAGCGATCACGCGGCTCTCCCGCTCTCTATCCCGCCAGCCGCCAGCTGCCCCGGATTTTACTAAACGAATCCCAAGTAATTACAGACCAATCAGTTTGATTGACTCGGTCCAAAAGATCGTAGGGCGCATGCTTCTTTACTTAATCCAAACCTGGATGGATGACCATGACATCTTAAGTCCAATCCAGGCAGGGTTCCGCTCCCGGACGAGTACAATCGACCAAGTCTTCCGTTTTGTTAACCTATACTGGAAGACGGTGGTCTTGGGGAAGGGCGCCCTCTATGCGGTCTTTGTGGACCTAAAAGCTGCATTTGACCTGGTCCCAAGAAGCAAGCTTTGGCAGGTCCTGAAGGAATTGGGAATAGCACCCGAACTTCTCACCGTGATTATCCGCTTACATGAGGGAAACGTTGCCAGGGTGCGCTGGGGTGGTCCGGGCGAGGTGACTGCCGACTTCCCGGTTGACAGGGGAGTGAGACAGGGGTGCGTTCTGGCGCCAACCCTGTTCTCGCTCTTCGTCAACGGGGTGGCCGGTTGGCTCTCCCGGACCCCCACTGATGCGCCGATTTTGGCAGGAGTGCGTATCCCTATCCTCATGTTCGCGGATGACACGCTGATAATCTCTAAGACCCCTAGCGGTCTGCAGAAGGCTGTTGGGCTTTTTGAAGAATTCTGCATTGAGAGGGGCCTGGAGGTAAACACGGGGAAGACGAAGTTCATGTCCTTTAATGGATCAAAAACCTTTAGAGGGAAAATATACATGAACAAGCTTCCCTTGGAGGAAGTGTCATCATTTACATATCTAGGGATAACTTTGCAAAAAGATATGCGATGGGGTTGTCAATTAAATCGTGCTGGCTTACAACACAAACAAAAAGCAGGGGCACTTCTGGCTAGATTCAAAACTTCACTTACCAAACCAATCTCCCCAACTCTAGAAATTTATGGAACTATGGTCCTGGGCTCATGCCTATATGGGGCTGAGCTCTGGGGCTTTAACAATCTGAATAACCTGAAAGTTCTAGAAAACACTTTCCTGCGTAAAGTCACAAACCTTCCTTCAAGTACGCCACTACGGCCGCTATTATTGGATTTGGGCAAGAAACCTCTGGAGCACCTGGCGAGGTTACGCCCAATACTATACTGGCGTCGTCTCTGGTGCACTGACGAACTAACCCATTATATGAGTGGCTTTATGGACACTATAGAATCTGACAGGTCCCAAAAAATACCATGGCTGTTAGGAATAAAATCTACTCTGGGAAGTTTAGGCCTGTTGGATCTTTGGAAAAACCCAGCAAACTCGGTTTTCCCATCTAAAGAAAATCTGAAAAATGTGTATTGGGAATGGGTATATAAGTTGGAATTTACCCAAGGCCTTTCTACCCATCTAACAGCCCGTTTTCTTGATTTAAAAGTTCTTCCCCATTTAGAGGATTATTGGGATATGATTGAAAAAACCTCCGATCGTAAGCTATATTTTCAGTTACGGGTGGGCACATTACCCACAGCAGAATTTACCTCTAGATGGGAGAAGCAAGGCAGTAAAAATGATAAGTGCTACAGATGTGCTGATTTATGTGAAAATGTCGGACATGTCTTATTTTTCTGTCCTATGTATGTGGTACCTCGTAAAATATGGATACAACCAATGTGCAAGCTTCTGGGTACCTGTAGATATGCCATAGCTCTTCGCATTCTGTGCACCGATCCTACTCCCCCAATATGTATAGCAGTGGCCAAATTCCTAGGGTGGGCCTGGAGTATAAGATCAAAAGCTCTGAGGTTATCTGCCAGCTCCTTGCTTTTGAGTTAGCATTGATCTTGCAAATACACCACGGTGAAATATTTTGAAGCTGAGAGCTGGAGAGTTGGGGCGTGAATCTAACGTCTAGCTACCTTCTGTATATAACAATTCGACATGTTTATCTTCTTAATCTTTATTTTTAATTCTAGCTCGTCGGCTATTCATAAATTTAATTGCAATTTTAACCCTTTTAGGTAATTTATGTGTATTTATATGTAATGTCTGTAAATGTGCTTTTATGACTTAATTGCCGAATAAAGCTAATTGATTGATTGACTAAACGGATTAATTTGTGTGGCCAGGGGTTGGAGGGTAGTGCTTCCTCTCCTTTCTGAAGTTAGTATGCAAAACATAGTTTTAGCTTTCGACATGAGCATGAACTTGCATATTAATCAAAAATGTTCTTTATCATTCCACTTTTTAAATTAATAGTGTTTTCGCTCATCTGATCGCTCTGCAGCATGTGCATGAACCATACTAGGCTGCCCTGCCAGTTAGGGTAAGGTATAGTGACAGCCAGAGGCATATTTTTCAAAGTTAATCTAGGTTTCAGACCCACAAAAATGTTGGTGGCGTTTTATTTCAGGGGTTCACAGCAGTTTCAACATAGTTTTAGAGCTTCTCCATGCTCCAAAGGGTGGAATTTCTGATATTTGTCACTTTCTATGCACTTCATTGCTTGCTTTTACTCTCAAAAAGTGTACATCCGAGTGGCACAGCTCTGGCAGTTGAATGCCACTCGTGACTGCACTCAAACCATGGAAATGTCGGCAGCTATGTATCTTGGATGTGTGGACAGTGGTGCCGTTCTTGTTGCAAAGCCTGATTTGGTTGCCATGTTTCTACACAAATGCAGATCTGACCTCCGGATTGTCGCCTGGGCACAGGAGCAATGGGAGAGAACCACAGAGAGGGCCCTTTTAAGGGTCCTATGATGTGTTGTTGTCTTGAGAGTGTTTATCTCAGTCTCTACCTGTTTCTGAACCTTGAATTGGATGCCTCTGAATTGCTGGGCCACGTGTTCAACAGATTTAGGAATGTACAGGCATCTCTGATGGTCCATGCATTTCCTCAGATCTTTGAGCATTTCAGGGAATAGCTCTCCAGGTGATTAAAATCCAAGGACGTGATTTGAGGAAAAACAATGGCCAAAGTACTTGGAGGAGACCCAGTTCTGAACCTCAACAGTTAGTGTGTCCACAGAAGCCTTAATTACATGAACATTAAACAATGCGTAATGAGAATCGTACTCCAGAATGGGTCGAAAGTGGCCCTTGGAGAGTAGTGGTGTCTTGGGTCCATTTTCCAAAATTATCACCTTTGTGGATTGAAGCGGAATGTCCTGTGCCGTTACACAAATTCTATATCAGTTGTGACATTAACAGATGCAACAGTGTCCACTAGAAATTAGAACCTTCACTCCATCTGCATCAATGTCCACAACCAGTTTGACAAGGTCATCATCATCTTCAGACAGGAGGCTGCCCCTCACAGAGCACTTTTATTTATTTATTTATTTTAGATGAATTTAACACTCAAGTGGTAAGGTTTATCCACAGGAGTTGCCTCTGGCAGTAAATTCACCGGCACAAGACCTGAACCTGGACAGGTATTTAGACTAGTTGGGTCTGATGTGATGTTCGTTGTGCAGAGGAACGTGACAGTATGGATGCGCTCTTGCTCTCAAACTTGCTGAAGCCATTAAACCCACCTTTTCACATCCATCCAACCACCCGCCTTTTCACATACCAGGTACTTATTCAATTTAAACATTCATAGTCCTCACTTGTGGTCGCTGGGCATGTGCCAGAGTGAAGGTGGTTGTAGCCGCAGCATGGTAAATTCACTTAATAGGCACTCAGAGGCACTTTTGCCCTGAACTCGGCACATCCTCTGCTTGTGTTCTTCTTTCTCTTGCAACATGACATAAATTGCATCTGAACTCAGCAGTGCAATTGTCCGTTTGAACTATGTGTTCAAGCTTTTTGCAGAAACGTCTTGTGGAAACAATATGAGTGGCATCCAGTAATGATCTGACACAGAATTCCTTCCTTATAATTAGTTTGGAAATCCCATGTTTTTCAGCATGCCATGAGTGAATCAGGCAGCTCACCTGGGTCATGGAAAGTCATCTCTCAAAGGCAAATTATGTTTGCAATAGGTCATCAGGCAGACTTTTAGGTGGACATAGGTTTCATTGTCATCTTCCTCTGATTTAAAGATAAAGTCTCTCATTCCCAAAACTGTGCATCAACCTACCTTTAAGGCGCTTCTCATTTTCTATGCAATTCAATTTGTAAGCTTTTATTCGGTCAGATAAACCAACCATATAAGCAATACATCCATAATACAATCTGTTTGAAAAGAAAACAATAAGATCTAAAAACAGTGGGGGTAACATGTAAGAATATAAAATATCGAGTGCAAAAATACAAAGAACAAAAGTGCAAATGCATGGTTCACCAAAATCTCATAACATATTACTTGGGCGTAAACAAGCCTAATTTAAAGTGCAAAGAGTGTGCCTGCGGACTTCTTAGTCCTTGATGTAGTGACGCCAGCGCAGGCTCATGTCATTTGAGTCACCCAAAGTAAAATGGCGGAGGAGCAAACATAGTAAGGGAGTCAGAAGCATCAGCAACGTCCACAGACTTGTGGTGAGATCAAGATGCTTCCATCGAAGGCACCTACATTTTATGGGTGTCCTCAGACGACGTCACTCCAGGGGTGAGGAACAGTCACGCTAGGATCACCAAGAGAAGCCCATGCACTTGTAGAGAAATTAGCACCTCCTCCTCGCCAATCTACTGCTCTCAGACTACAGACCATGTAGGTAGGCGGATGATGCTTCCTCCAGTCTACATTTGCAACCCATTTTTGCACAAAGGAAAATAAACAGAAAAAAAAGACTGCAAAAAAACACAAATAAGACATATTTTGCTTTTAAATCAATGTATGCTTCTAATACATTTTCGCAATAAAATAAACGCCTGATCCATGAATTACCTTTTGTTCCAAAATTGAACAAAACAATTTTGCGCTGTTTCTGTTACGACTGTAATAGGAAAATGAACCAGCTGATTTTACTTTACTGATGATGCTTTCGTGAAAAAGAAAAGAATATAAATAATAAACTTTCGTAATAGGAAATGAAACAAGCTGTTTTCATATGTGTGCCATTCGCTAGACTATAAACACAATACAATGATGCCAAATCAGTTTATTTATGGTTTTCCCTGGGGCAGAAAAACTTTATATGATAGCTAATTGAGCAGGACGTGCTACTGAAGCAGTAAACGGCCCAGAGCAGTGTTTGTTCGGTTTTTGGCACCTGTGCACATTTTATGGAAGGAGCTGTATGGTGGTGCTATTTCGTGTATTACAACTTGACAGTAGAAGAAGTTCCAGTATTTCTGGTGTCTTTTGTCTTTTTTTTACAGAGCAGCGTAACCAGCTGGTGTTGATCCGAAAGCTGAAGAGATTTGCCTGCTAGCTTGGTTCCTGAACTGGTTTTCCGGGTTAAGTATGGTGTAACCGATACTTTGCTGCGGGCAGGGTTCAGCCTTGAGGCTCAGGCATGTGAACTATGTGTGCTTAGAGGTGATTCGGATGATGCGTAAACGCCCTCTCGCTTCCCCTCATACTTCCAGGCATGCCAACAGTTTTGCTATTGGAAAGACGGAGATTATGAAAAATAAATGGGGGGGGGGGCTTTATTTTTCCCATTTACTTATGTTGTAGCACAGGCACTTTTAGGCGGCAGACTACTGACATTAAGCAATTTTGGGCTTCGAAAGACGCGGAGTCTCCGAGTCCAGCCTGAAGGGGGTCCATTGGCACGGATGCCCTTCTGGAAGAATGCAGCTCGTGGGCCGTGCATGAGTTATTGCGTCATTTGAGCCGGTCGTTTTTGGGGCCTGGCACTTATGTTTCCGCTTCAGACATTAACCAAGAGCGAAAGAAGGCCACAAACCACAGAGCGAAAAGACGGAGAAAAGGAAAAAGGATTACAAAGGGAGACAGCAGGAACCTGCAGGAGAGTCAGACAGAGGGCGAAGGGAGCGGATTAAAGAGGCATCAAGGAGGCATCGGAGGCCAAGCAGCTTTGGGATTCCTGGCGCAGACATTTACTTGCTCCATCCGCGGCTTCTGAGCTTCGCACCTGCCCTCATTATTTTGCAAATGAATCACTGATCGAACCCGCGACCCTCGCCATTTTTTCATGACTAGAGCGGAGCCCGTCCCCACCACCCACGGAGACACATAATTCTGACATACAAATGGTAGGCACGAAGGCCTAGTTTTATTCCACGCGTGTGCGGAGGCCCTACAACTTAATACAAATGTACGAATGGGAGCGTCAATCAGCTTTCCTGTACAAAATGTATTTGCGTCAAAAAGGAGACTCAACGGCAACACCAAATGGCGTTGTGTAGCGTTGCACTCCTGTTAATGTCAAGGGGCGGCAGCAACACAAAACTCCTAAGATTTTATGCAATCCCAGGCCAGATCTTGATTTTTTAAGTAAAATCCTAGTGACAGATTGAACCACGTGTGCACAATGGCCAACCACAATCTCATTTTATTTTCCCACGTATAATTGATAAGAAATCACCCATTTCATGTAGTTTCCATTTGGGTAGCTAGTATTGTTCATAAATTTGTACCCCAGGGACTGCCTCGAGTACACATATGATGCAAGAATCCACTGTCTCACGTTTTTGACAGGGTGCACCATTTTGTTGCACATACGTGGCCGATGACGTCATCAGCGCTCAACTCTATAACAATAGTGCTTGTTTACTCTTCGCAGACCGCTGTGCTTCAGATTTTCATGCGGCGCTGCACTGCCGACTCGTACATCTGGGCAAGGATTTGCCTTTTGTTCAAGACTACAGGGCATAGCGCCTTTAATTTGTTTTGATTCTGGGCTCAGCAAATCATGAATGCAAAGATATGAAATTCTTATATATATTTTTTTTATTCCTAAGCATAAGATTCTTTTATCCTACATGGGAGCCTGCAAATCCCTTTTGATATATATAACTCCAAAACAGGAAATCAGAGAAGAACTGATTTGTTTATGTCTTCAGGCTCCTGTCCAGTGCACGATCTAAATCCTGTCACCAATCCTCTAAATTAACCCCTAAGGGGCAACCCATTGATGAGGGGAAAGGAGGGGAGCAAAGGTGGAAAACCTGTCTCTAATTTCCCTTTTACAGGCGACTTGAGATGTCTCCAGAAGCCTGTAATAAAGAAATAACATAGTTCATAACCAAACCAAACAAACTTCCAGACACAGCAGACAACCCCAGGCATCCATATGGCCGACTCAAATGGAGCATGGAGAAGGGCAACCAAGACTGTGACAAGGAAGACGAAGATTGGGGAGTTACGCGCTATTAAGATGATGCAGGTGTAGGAGCTGCCTAAGATGTGTCTGCTCTCCCCGGTAGTCTCCTGGGACTGTCCTGGCCCTTCTTCGTTGCTTCCAGTCCACTGATTGGAGGAACACATGCACAAGAAGTGTCAGCACTCGCCATTGGAAGATATGCCGGAGAGTGACAACAATAAATTTCTCACTTTTTTAGCTAACAAATCATAACATCCTGTCAGTAACTCATGAGTGTTTCACGTGGTCTGACTTTGTGCCTGGTCTTAAAGGGGAAGTGGGTCAGGAACTAGGGCGAAAGAAGAGACGACGATTGAACAGGGAGAAAGGCATGGAGAGGCAAAACTAGAGGGTGATGGTTGAAGTCACCAGATGGAGAGTCCAAGGTGGATTACTCAGAAAGGGGGTTTTCTTCCAGCAGGCCTTCTTTGTCTCCTCTAGCAGTGATGACCAATCGCAAAGGTCTCTAATAAGCATGCAGACGTAGGGTGCATTTCTAATCATTGTGTGTCCCTACTCACCAAATGATAGCAGAGATCCCCTGATGGCAGAAACTATATCTGGCTGAGGATCCAATGGTAGGTCAAATTTGTGTAACCCTTTCAACTTTACGAATGCCTTGTCCCCTTTGACAGAGACATTTTATTTTTGCTCTTCTCTTGTCTACGTGCACTTTAATTTTTGTTCCAAAAGATGAGATGGTTTTGCTCGATACAGGAACAGGCGCGCAACGCCCATAGGGATCAAAGGGCTTTAGCCCACCCCCCGTCATGTGTGTCAGCCCGGCTGAGACAGCTTCCCGGGCACACACACAGTCGCATCCGAGTACTTCACAGGTCTTTAAAAGACCATTTACATGCTAACGAGGCTTTGTTGTGTTTCTACCCCTTCGTAGAGCCCAAGCATCTCCACTCTGCATATTGCTGGAAGAATCAGCCTCCCCCCGAAATTTTTAGTTGCCCCCCCTGAAAATTGGCTCTAGTTGCGCCTCTGTACAGGAATGATTACATCCGTAGCCTGTCATGCCCAAATGGAACCTGGAGCACTCGTCCATGGCAAGTAGTAAGTACTACCTGGTAGGAATGGAGCTATAAAGATTCAATGCTACCCCTAGCTACGCTCCTTCAAGCAGGAGAGACATCTTCAGCGGCTTGGGCGCATTGTCTTCCCTAGTTCCCTAGCAAATTTTACAGGTGCCAAGCATTTTCTCAACGAGCTATTTCAAAAAAGGAAACTACATTGTTTTCTCATAGTAGTTTCTTTGTGGTTTTAGTGCCTCGATGATCCTCATGAGCTAGACCAACTACTTATTTTCATAGTGTCTTGAGACGTTCCAGGCAGATGCTTCTGAAAAGCAGACTTTTTAGGAGGTGAAGCAGTCATGTGGCTGGGGTAGGCCCAGGGAGAATTGCTTCCATTTTACATACACACGTTTCATAAGTTGCCTTTTTTTCTCCAAATCGACTTTTGACACACATTTGCTTTCATGACTTGTAGGATATGGTTCATAGAAACCACATTTGCTTACATTTCCACTTCATCGAAACATGATTACGACACCTTGAATATTCAGTACAAGGGATAAAGTTCCCAGCGCAAATGTTGCTGTTTGTTTGTCATCTGTTAGGCAACATAGCTATCATAAGAGGACAAACAATGACAGCCTGGCTGAGGTCTCTGCACAGTAGAATGGATCTGTTTTATTATATAAACAAGAGCACGTCCGTGTTCAGATCAGAGGAACACTGTGCTTTCACTGTGAAGTCGCTGTTGTCCGAGTCTCAGCCCTCTGCTTAAAGGGATGTCCAACTGGTGACCAAGTCAGGCACCCACAAATATTTACCTTCAGGTAATGGGGAGTTAGATCATTCAGTAGGGGCTGTTGGCAGATCACCCACCCTAGGTAACTAGGTTAAGGAGCATATGGTGAGAGTACATTATACACCGTACTTATATGCGAACATATATACACTTCTTTAGCATAATGGTGGAACTGTTTATCCTTTTCACTGTTATCATATTGCTAATCACTTTCCTTTTCTTCTGTCAATTAATCATTGCATCATGTATATTTTAACAAGAATCACAATGGTTCAATAAAAATTGAAACGTCTCTTTGTGCATTTCTTGTGTATCTCTCTGGGTATGCACGAGTGACTGACCAAAAATGTTCTAGATCTGTTACCACGATTCCTTGGGAGTCAGGAATTTCATGTTCTGAGATTGCCCAATCATCCATTTGTTACCTTCCCAGGTTTAGGGGTACTTATAGTGGCACTGTGAGCTTGCAGGACTGTAGGCCAAAATACCCTGAGGAGTTGCATAGAATTATTCTGGCACCATCCCAGCGTTTATGTTGTCCAACAAATGCACAGTTCCTACTGAGGAAGTAGAAACCGTACAACATGGCACTGCCAACGTTGGTAGGTTGGGTTCTTATTTAATGGATTTAGTAGTTCTCTTTTGTATACCCAGAGACCCCTACTCACCTCCTAACTGGAGACGTCCATGGTGTTAGGGACTATCCTGCTCAGCTGAGTAAGTAAACCTTATTTATTCGCTGTAGGTTGTTCAAGCTTGAACGTTTCAAATGAATATCCCATTGTGTTACCCTCTCTGAATTCCATTTTCTATTATGTCAGAAAGAGACAAAGGTAACATTGCTGACAACTGCAGACATGCGGGTACTCAGAAATTGCGACAACATGGTCTCACACTTTCAAGTGGAGATGTGATCTTCGTGGTTTAGGCCCATGAAGCATGTAGGACAGAGGTATTCTATTCATGGGTTACATTCCCAGCAGCAGACTACACAATAAGGCTGTTTTACAACTACACACCAGCTGAAGTTCCAAATAACAACGCACCATTTGAAAGAAATAGAAATACCATTAACATACCAAGAACACAGAAATTGGTCTGAAGGCGCCCTACCGCACACAACAGAAGACTATAGACTAGGTCCCTGTTATCTATTGGGGCGGTTGAGGTGACCAAGGGTTTGTCAGACTCACATATAAGACCAAGTCTTTTACTAGAATTGCCCAGTGTTTAATGGCACAAATCAGATAAAGAGTCATTTGCATATAGTTTCCATACAACATTAGTTTCCATATGACAAAAACTGAGAGATAAAAGAAAACATAAGTAACGTCAGTCCATCCGGTTCTTTTCAGTCTTGGTTCAAGGACTGTGTGGCGTTGATCCACGCTGTGTTCCCAGTTCTCATGGGTGGTATGTCTGCTGCCCCCGGAGCGATGGAGTACTCAAAAGAAAAGGAAAAGAGAAATAAACCTATTAACTCTGGTCAAGGGGGAATAACTGAATTTATTACTCCAACTAACCGGCTCCCGTGCTGCCACCAGGTGTGAGGGGGGCAAGGTAGTGAAATGGGTGTGCTGCGGGGGATGTGGTGTGTGCTACTTCGTCCCACTACCCCACCTCTTCTTGATGACTGTGAACAATGGCACTTGCCTGGAACTGCGGCCCTCCTGGACTGCAGTAGGGGGTATCACCGCGTCCTCTCTCTCCAGGGGTCCGCAGGATACATCAGCATTGCCTCTAGGCGGTAACTCGCTCTCCTTTCACCACTCCTGCTCCTCTCGCTGCCCCTGCTCCTCTCGCCGCTCCTGCTCCTCTTGCCACTCCTATTTCTCTTGCCGCTCCTGCCCCTCACGCTCCTGCTCCTCTCCCCACTCCGCTTCCTCTCACCGCTCCTCTTGTACCTCTCCTGACGCCTCGGACTGGCCCCTCCTTCCTGCTGGTGCGTCACCTGTCGGGTCCATGCGGTCTTCCATGGGCGCCATCTTGGAAGTCCCGGCTGTTCGGGGCGCCGTATTAAAGTCCCCTTAGTAACGAGGGACCAATATGACCAGTCTTAGCCGGTTACAGACACCCTGATGTTGATAATCTTACAACTGTACAATGGCGTAGATTGAATAAAAATGACACAGTTTGTTATGCGAACATTAAAGATAAACCTTGGGAGGACTGCTCAAGCTGTACAACCACAATTGCCTACACCGGGCATCAGCCCACAAACACTAAATGCAGTCATGGGTAAGGTTCCCATTAGACAGGAGGAGACTCCGTTCTGGATTGCACAAAAAATAAGTCAGCTTGAAGCATTCTTTCTCCATACAGGACTGCAGTCAAATACAGGATTTTAACAATATGTTTGCCAATGGGGATGGCTCCCCCGTGAAATACTGCACCACTTGGGGTATAGTTTATACTGCAGTATTTACCAGACCTCATGGTACCCTTTCATTAACTGTTTTGCTAGAAGTGCTTAAACAGATCCAGAATGAGTACAGGGCAGCACCTGCCCTGGATTTGAGGATGAAACAGATGGACAACCTTGCCACAGTATCTGCCATCATGCTGAGTAACATAAAAGGGAAAGCAGCGGCATTGGCAATAAGCCAGCATCTAAGGGATTTGGCTCCAGAACAACAGGGGCACGAATTACCTAAAATTATCAATTAGACTGTGACAACATTATGTAGAGCTAAACCTGGTAAACCACAAATAAAGAGCAATTCTTAAAAGGATAACCCAAAGCAAACACCTGTTTTCTACAAAGAAGAAATCGGCTAGTAATTTTTGTTAGATAAAACGAAATCATTGGGTGGGTCTGCTCAACAGGAAGCCATTGAGAAGCGTTATAATTTGCACAACCCTGATATTAAAAAGCCTGTCAGGTACCAGGAAACTGATACACATTCCTCTTGTTCCTTTCAGGAGTCATCCGTAAAACACTCTGGGAGAGATGGACAGTAAGAGCGAAGATCAGAGGAGTATGTAAAACCGAAGAATGACGCAACGCCCATATGAGAACATAATTAAACAAGAAGATAAACCCAAAACATCCAAACTTCAATTCAGGAAAAAGAAGGTAGCTGGACTTAAGGTCAAGCATGCTGCAGATATTGAGCACTTTGAATAGTTAGTGGGCTCTGGCCATGCTGGACAGTGCGGAAGATGTCACAATAGTTCGCCAGAACCTGATGTATTGTCTGGCGGCAGTAGCACCGAGTGACTACATCCAGTTGGAAACACTGGATACATGGGTGAGTGTTTCACATCATCTATGGAAGATGCAACTCCAGATGGAGGGGGACATACAGCAACCCTTTAAAGCTCTCTTTTGGGAGAACCTGTCATTTGGCTTAGACATTCTCCTGTCCGAAAAGGATTGGCCACTAGAGTTTGTCATGGACTGCCCAGGACAGCCCGAAAGGATAAAGGGTAATTTATTCTTCCTTCTCTGACCTAGTTCGAGAACATGTAAAAACACTCATATGTTCAGGAGTGAGCATTAGCGCAAGTCACGGCATTATACTACAACGATGTGGGGTGGGATGACGATTCCCCTTATCATGAAATACCATTGAGGTTGACCTCAAATCCTCAATGACAATAACCCATTAGAAACTAGTCTAAAAAGCAAAATAGGCAATTTCTCCAACAACTTAAATAATACCAGGGTGTAATAGAAAGTTGCACCTCATCAATTAATAATCCCTTGGTTCCTGTGATGAAACCCGATCCTTTATATAATCTCGATTTAGATTACAGACATTTAAACACAGCTACTTGCACATTTGCAGTACAAAACACACATTTTTATAGCCCCAACTGCGTTGAAGAGGTTACAATCCATATTGGGATTCTTAAATTTTGGCAAAATTTACATTCCAGATTACGCACAACTGGTTAAACTGTTCTACAGCCTTATACATCCAGACTTTTCAAGCACGCACTGAAATACACAAAAACGTTGTGTTCAATACAAGCTGACATGCTAGCTTTGAAACATTTGCATACACGTATAAACACAACCAACCTGGTGACTCGCGTTATTGCGAGGACATCAGGGTATACATATGTTACATTCAATGAAAGTGACACTATCGGTTGCATATAAATCCTATTTATGCACTGATGCCAAATTGTGTTTTACTCTAGCAGAAAAAATACTAACTGAGGTACAGACTGCTATAGTGAGGGAAAGAGCACTGGCTCAGGGTAAACAAATAATTGTCGTGACCCCGGTGCCGACCTTAGATGCCGTCACAAGAGCAAGCGCTCCGAATTCAAGAGCATTACATTCACGATGGATATAGTGGGCTAAATCATTCACTACAAAAGATGTAGACTACAGACTTGACCCTACAGTAAAAACACTAGCCTTTCTGCAATATGAACATGAATATACTCTGTATATAAAAGTCATGCCTCTAGATCATTATGATTATATCCTATATGATGATGGTTTTCCCCAGCTTGCCGTAGGGAAAAAGCACCAATATTCATCAGTGTGCACTGCCACAAAGGACAAACGCAGGATGGAGAATTCCATCCTAAAAAAGACCTACTGGTGGCCAGGTCTCTATACACTGGGCAAGGAATTTGTCTCTAAATGCAACATTTGCCAGCAGATGAGGGGCTCCACCATGGCACGTCCACCACAGACACCTCTACTCATTTCTAACAAGCCACTCACTTGTGTTTATCTGGACCATTGCGGCCCCTTGTCTTCAGATGGGGCTTACAAGTAATATATTGGTAGCTGCTCAAAGTGGTCCACCTCCTGACATCTCCAACTCTATGGTTGTAAACAAATACATAGAGTAGTGAAGTAGTCAAGCGAGGGATAGGGAATAGGGAAGCTGTGAAAGAAAACAACACATTTGTGAATAGAGTATATAAAGCAGTCTATTCTCATTAGTCTCGCTAAGAACACGGAGAGTTATATACCTTCAAATGTGTATGCACCATTGTTGTAATTTAATAAGTATGTTGTTGTAATTTAATAAGTATGTGTTTTATGTTAACAAGCATGTGTTTATAATGTACATGTGTATTATCCATGCAATGGTTCGCTCCACTCCCCCTGCCAGTCGCAAGTTGTTAGTCCCTCCCAGGGAGCTCAAGTTAAAATGTTGGTGTACCATCCTGTGAGATGGAGAGTGGATGATCAGTAATAAAGATACCTGGACTTACCTGCCTTGAAGTCTCACTATCATTCATCTTTATAACAACCATCTTATAGATGAATGTCCATCTGGACTAAACCCATCCATTCGTTTCTTCCTGTATGTTTCTGCTAAGGTAAGAACACAAAGAATTAACTCTATTATCCTGTCCCATACTTGCATACCAAAACACCAATTGTAAATTAGAAAAGGTGAGGAAAAGTAGGTCGCACACCGCTCGTCACACCAGCAAGTTGCCCCAAAGGACTGTGGGAAATGTAGTGGCGACGGCGGGTACGCCTATGCCACAAAAAGTAAATAGAACAGTATGTGTATGCGTTAGCCATCCCTGGACACGTGTTTCGAGGTAGTTGCCTCTCGTCAGCAGGGAGCAGGTCAGTGTAAAGGGGTGCCGCGTGGACTGCCAAATGTAATTAAAAGCAGGTCAAGTACCTCTCCTGGCGCGCAGGTGCAGACTCAAGGCTCGTCAGCCCGTTGGCTTAAGGAAGCCGTTTAAATTGAGGAAAAGTAGGTCGCACACCGCTCGTCACACCAGCAAGTTGCCCCAAAGGACTGTGGGAAATGTAGTGGCGACGGCGGGTACGCCTATGCCACAAAAAGTAAATAGAACAGTATGTGTATGCGTTAGCCATCCCTGGACACGTGTTTCGAGGTAGTTGCCTCTCGTCAGCAGGGAGCAGGGAGCAGGTCAGTGTAAAGGGGTGCCGCGTGGACTGCCAAATGTAATTAAAAGCAGGTCAAGTACCTCTCCTGGCGCGCAGGTGCAGACTCAAGGCTCGTCAGCCCGTTGGCTTAAGGAAGCCGTTTAAATTGAGGAAAAGTAGGTCGCACACCGCTCGTCACACCAGCAAGTTGCCCCAAAGGACTGTGGGAAATGTAGTGGCGACGGCGGGTACGCCTATGCCACAAAAAGTAAATAGAACAGTATGTGTATGCGTTAGCCATCCCTGGACACGTGTTTCGAGGTAGTTGCCTCTCGTCAGCAGGGAGCAGGTCAGTGTAAAGGGGTGCCGCGTGGACTGCCAAATGTAATTAAAAGCAGGTCAAGTACCTCTCCTGGCGCGCAGGTGCAGACTCAAGGCTCGTCAGCCCGTTGGCTTAAGGAAGCCGTTTAAATTGAGGAAAAGTAGGTCGCACACCGCTCGTCACACCAGCAAGTTGCCCCAAAGGACTGTGGGAAATGTAGTGGCGACGGCGGGTACGCCTATGCCACAAAAAGTAAATAGAACAGTATGTGTATGCGTTAGCCATCCCTGGACATGTGTTTCGAGGTAGTTGCCTCTCGTCAGCAGGGAGCAGGTCAGTGTAAAGGGGTGCCGCGTGGACTGCCAAATGTAATTAAAAGCAGGTCAAGTACCTCTCCTGGCGCGCAGGTGCAGACTCAAGGCTCGTCAGCCCGTTGGCTTAAGGAAGCCGTTTAAATTGAGGAAAAGTAGGTCGCACACCGCTCGTCACACCAGCAAGTTGCCCCAAAGGACTGTGGGAAATGTAGTGGCGACGGCGGGTACGCCTATGCCACAAAAAGTAAATAGAACAGTATGTGTATGCGTTAGCCATCCCTGGACACGTGTTTCGAGGTAGTTGCCTCTCGTCAGCAGGGAGCAGGTCAGTGTAAAGGGGTGCCGCGTGGACTGCCAAATGTAATTAAAAGCAGGTCAAGTACCTCTCCTGGCGCGCAGGTGCAGACTCAAGGCTCGTCAGCCCGTTGGCTTAAGGAAGCCGTTTAAATTGAGGAAAAGTAGGTCGCACACCGCTCGTCACACCAGCAAGTTGCCCCAAAGGACTGTGGGAAATGTAGTGGCGACGGCGGGTACGCCTATGCCACAAAAAGTAAATAGAACAGTATGTGTATGCGTTAGCCATCCCTGGACACGTGTTTCGAGGTAGTTGCCTCTCGTCAGCAGGGAGCAGGTCAGTGTAAAGGGGTGCCGCGTGGACTGCCAAATGTAATTAAAAGCAGGTCAAGTACCTCTCCTGGCGCGCAGGTGCAAACTCAAGGTTCGTCAGCCCGTTGGCTTAAGGAAGCCGTTTAAATTGAGGAAAAGTAGGTCGCACACCGCTCGTCACACCAGCAAGTTGCCCCAAAGGACTGTGGGAAATGTAGTGGCGACGGCGGGTACGCCTATGCCACAAAAAGTAAATAGAACAGTATGTGTATGCGTTAGCCATCCCTGGACACGTGTTTCGAGGTAGTTGCCTCTCGTCAGCAGGGAGCAGGTCAGTGTAAAGGGGTGCCGCGTGGACTGCCAAATGTAATTAAAAGCAGGTCAAGTACCTCTCCTGGCGCGCAGGTGCAGACTCAAGGCTCGTCAGCCCGTTGGCTTAAGGAAGCCGTTTAAATTGAGGAAAAGTAGGTCGCACACCGCTCGTCACACCAGCAAGTTGCCCCAAAGGACTGTGGGAAATGTAGTGGCGACGGCGGGTACGCCTATGCCACAAAAAGTAAATAGAACAGTATGTGTATGCGTTAGCCATCCCTGGACACGTGTTTCGAGGTAGTTGCCTCTCGTCAGCAGGGAGCAGGTCAGTGTAAAGGGGTGCCGCGTGGACTGCCAAATGTAATTAAAAGCAGGTCAAATACCTCTCCTGGCGCGCAGGTGCAGACTCAAGGCTCGTCAGCCCGTTGGCTTAAGGAAGCCGTTTAAATTGAGGAAAAGTAGGTCGCACACCGCTCGTCACACCAGCAAGTTGCCCCAAAGGACTGTGGGAAATGTAGTGGCGACGGCGGGTACGCCTATGCCACAAAAAGTAAATAGAACAGTATGTGTATGCGTTAGCCATCCCTGGACACGTGTTTCGAGGTAGTTGCCTCTCGTATTTTCTCTACTGATGAGGGAAGTTATCCCGAAACCCGAGCCATGTCTCGGGCGATATTTTAAAACCCGGGACATGTATCGGGTCTAGAGATCATCAGTTCAACAAGTACATACTTGCACCCACTGGGGTGAGCCACTCAAGAACTCCATCAGAGATCATCAGTTCAACAAGTACTTACTTGCACCCACTGGGGTGAACCACTCAAGAACTTCATGTACCAGCTTCCCTAGGGGCGACCCGGAGGAGGGGCTAGCGGAGTGCGGTCCATTGCGATTGTTTCTAAATTAGAAAAGGTAATCACCCATCTGACATACCACATGCAGGAAAAGAAACGACATGTAATAACAATCTCCTCTGGTGAGTTCAATAATGAATTACTGCAAGGTCCCGGGCAACCAAACCATAGCCCAGTTCAAATAACCAGTACTCTTCATGTTCACCTGAACGCTAATCCAAATGACTCAAAGGAAGATACAGGGAGATAAAGTAACATTGGCCAAACAAAAGTGAAATCAAATATTTCCAACCTAAGGTTACGTCACCTTTACGGAGTTACATGAATGAAATCCTTCCCATGTAATCCGAATTTAAAGTGACAAAAGAGGTTCAACCTAGAACTCTGCAGGAAGGCAGCCTGCAGCAAAGTCAATTACCTGCCTAACAAATACCTCGTAACTAAATCCTCGAGGTGATAGTAGCGGAGAAGACCATGAAGACTCCTGTCTTCACCAAGTGCGTGCGAGCAGAGCCCTGCTGACACGCCGAGAGAATTGCTCTGCCGATACACGGAGAAAACGTAAATCTCAGGGAAAGCCAAAAGCAAAGCACAGCGCACCCGTATCAGCCGATGCGGGTGCTGAAATCCTGAACCGGAAGTGAATTATGCACGCTGGCTACATGCGTTCTCTGCCAGAAATACCCTTGAGCCCCGTCCAGGCATCATGGGAGATGTAGTTCTTTGGCCATCTGTCATGATGAGGTAGGCGCCTAAGCCCGCCGCGCCTGACAGCGTGAACTCCTGGGTAGTTACCTGCCTCCTCTCACTACCATACAGGAACCCCCCATAGAAGCAGTGCTCAGTGATGATGCTTCTGTTCCCCGGCTTGGGAAGTAAACAACAATGAAGTATCCCTTCTACCTGTCACTACAACAACTACTATACAATCGACTTGAAAGCTGTTTGCATCAATGTACCACAGATCGAGTCATCTCCCAGTTCTACACAACCTGCAGAGCTGCCAAAAACGATCAGACTGCGTCTGGCCCCTTCATAGACTTTGACTTCTTTTCTTCAGGTTCATCAGATCCACCAACACCTTCACGTTTACCTTTATGGATGAGACTGTGTGTTTTCTATATTTGGCTGAAAAAGATATGCTTTGTTCCTCCGTTGCTACGCCTTTGTATTACATTTGTATTACTTTACCTTGTCCTTTGGATTGGTTTTGTAACAGTCTTTTTCTTCCTTCTGAACAGGCAGTAGCTACCAGAACGCTCTGCTGTACAACTGGTAAATTTGGTTCTAACACCATATTCTTCATCACACAAAGTACAAAGAGACCTTTCCCTGGTGAACATTTCAGCTGTTTCAGTTCCTGATGGGATTGTGTGGGATAGGGTATTGTATGATGTATATGGTCCTAAAGAACTCTTGCGAAGGCCATATATATTCAGTATTTCTCTGAATGACATTATCACTCCAAGTACTGTCTCTGATGATTGGGATATTGATACAGTGCATGAAATGCTCGAAGGGCTTGAGCATTCAACTGTTTTTTTCTTCTGATGAACTGTACGAAGGCACGACTAGTTATGGTGAAATGTTCTGTTATCAACATTAGGTTCACCATTTCTTGCATAAAGCAAGTACTCCACATGCTGTCTTTATTTATACACAACTGCATCGTTGCCCTACACCACCATGGGGTAGTTCAAAAACATTTGCACAGAACTTTGGTTATTTTTTTGGTTATGATACATTTGACCCAGTGTCTTAATATTATAAGCTCGCCCCACCACCTGCAAATATGAATATGCTAACAAACACCAAGCTGACATATTCTGCTTTCTTTCTCTCCCTGCTGTCCACTCAAGGGTTTGATTTTTGGAGGGATACTGTCGATATTAAATCAATTTGGGGAACTAAGATTTGGCAGGTTCAGGAGATTGAGGATTTTGTTTAGAGCATGCCATATTCCACAACAAATGATTTTCTTGAACAAAACTGCGCATCAAACGTCATGCTTAGAGTTAGCTAAAATCAAGGATTTGAGCACACCAAATATTCCCACGTTTGCACGTTTTGCAAACTGGCAGCAGTTCACAAAATACACAGAGGAAACACTAGATACCATGCTACACAATGGCCCCTACCTTTCATCAGACACCAATTGGAAGAGCTGGCTAGTGCGGCGGGTAGATACTGACGGATGTCAGGCGCGGTTCCGGGTAAGACCAAAGGTTTCAAGACCAGCAGACTCGACCTGTGTTATGTGCAAACAGAACATTCAGGGGTGGTAACATTTTACAGTGTTGGGAAGCAGTGCCTTGATTGGCTGAAAACCTTAACATTGTCCCAGGTAAATAACACTTGTCCCTTCTTTCTGATGACCTGGAACTATGAGACTTCTTGTTAGGTACTCGAAAACCATGTCAAAAACTCTTCTTGTATGTAATATACAACAAAGTGGGTCAAGTTTCTCAGCAGGAGGCTGCTGAAAGACTATGCAAAATCGACAGGACTAAAATAGAAAAGGCTCTTGTAGGGTTGATTACAGTATGCCCACCTTATCCTCCAGGATGTACTCTCTCGGTAACAATGTTATCCACAATAGAGATAATACAACACAATATCTTTGTACTACAACAAGGGCAGTCATAACTTAGATCGATCATGTTATTGAGTCGGACACTTCAGATACTTCTTTCTGGTCTCGTACCATGGCGACATATTAATGCCACAAGCCTATTTTCACCATACCACCTTACGAAACAGCAAATACTCATGGCACGCAAAGATGCAACATACATTATGTTACACATAGAGAAGTTAGAAAAATTACCTTTCAGTGTTGCTGAAACGCCTTCCTCAGATTGGATAATCCATGGGTTCATTACTCTGACAAATTCGACATTCCACTTCCAATACTGTCTTCAACACCATCAAGTGGGCAGATATGAAGAATAGGGGGAAGTTATGTACATGAGTTTTGGGTTTTATTTTTTAAATACTGTTGTCGGAATAGGGAGTCTGAAGTTTTTCTTTGCCGATCTGGTCGTAAGAGTGCTTTAAACCATTCCTTAGTATGCAAGAAAGTTTCACTTCACAGGGCTTGTAATACTTCCATGGCAAACCTATCTTGCTCCCTAAAAGGTTCCCCAGTGACTTTGATCCTTCCGGCTTTCAGATTACTCCCTAATGGGAGTTATTTGATGTTGAAAGAGCAAGGTTGCTGCAGCATTAGACCTAGGATAGCCTATCTGGTCATGGTTTCAGCCAGTGCGACTTGTTGTGCACAAGTATTGTTTCTACCTGCCCCTACAGTTAGGGACGAGACATTTTGGCCTTCAATAAAACCTTTGAACGTACGCTTTGACGTCTTGACTAGTATAAAATGCCTACTGTCCCTGACACACAGGGAGCGCATTGATAAAAAGGATGTCCTGGTATTTATGGATATAATAAATAATATTTGGGGAGACAGTATATGGCTCTCCATAACAAAAATTGAGATCTGCATTTCTTTAGGGTCTTAATCCCTATGATATTGCAGAAGTGATTACCTGCATTTTTATGTACCACCATTTATATGTGCCACCATTTTTAATGTCAAAAGAATAACAAAATGGGTATACCTATTGTGGCGACAGGAACTGACAACATGTCAATATGTTTTATAGTTAAAAAGCATTGGTGTGTCTAAGACAAATATGACACTGCAGCAAGATGGCCGCCATAGTGAATGACGAGTGAAACATCATTACGGCACAAGTTTATACAAAACACATGGTGTACCATAAGGGATAGGTACCTGTGTTGATTTTCAGTTCGCCTGGTATGAACCTAGAGTTCGTGAAGATATAAAATGAAACAGTATATTGCAGGTACTAATACCGTGCTGCGTGATTGATTAATACAACATGGTGGTACAATTATAATTAAACTCATTACCACGGTCTGAATGATTTAGCAATATGGCAATTTTAGGGCATAATAAAGAGTAACTAATATTGTCATTATTACAAACCAGAGGATAGGTGCTTCATAAATAAATAAGATTTACAGGTAGGTATAACTGAGCGGTATAAGACCACAGTACATTACAATATGTCCGCCGCAGTCGAGCCTTAAAACAGGGCATATTATTGAACCTACTCAGGTCCGGCACTACGAGAACTGAATGGGAATCTAACGCGAAGATGTGGATTGGGAGGTAATGTTGAAGTAGAAGGTCCGTTTTCCTGCCGCTATTGTCGAGCCCAGTTCACTATTTTTAGTCATGTGGCTGATACTCATGAGGGTATAACTGTTCATACACCCGCCGCCAATACTAGTAAGATTACTATTAAAATTCCTACAGGAAGGAAAAACATACTGTGCAATATAAGGTCGCTACCTAAACACACTTCAGAGGTATGGGATCTAATTTCCTCCAGCAACCCGGATTTATGTTTCCTTACGGAAACATGGCTTAAACCTCACTCTACTCCAGCCATTGCACTAGCAATTCCCACCTGTTTTAAAATAATTCGACTAGACCGTCCCTCGAAAACAGGAGGGGGGATTGCTATTATTTACAAACAAGAAATTAATTGTACCATGGTAACTGAGCTAACTACACCGGATATCGAATTATTCGTTTTTAAAACCTCTTCTTCCTTAAAGAATATACAGATGGGTGCCCTAGTATATCCCCCCCGGGTCCATGCACAAACTTCTCTAACATTCTATTTGAGACCCTTGCCCCATTTATCAGCAATGATAGAGATTTTCTTTTACTAGGAGATTTTAATATACACAGTGAACTACAAGATTGCAAAGAAGCACAGTCTGTACTACATGAACTTTCCCTACTTGGGTTAACACAATTTAATTTAGGGCCAACACACCAGGCAGGACATACTTTAGACTTGATATTAGCTAACTTTCCTACAGTCTCATGTTTACCCCCTACTCAAATCAGCTGGTCTGATCATTTTATCATTGAGTTTTACACCTCCCAGCACAAACATATTGGCCTTGGGCCTATTTCCCTCCCCTACAAACGGCGTCCTTGGCATAAAGTCAATGAAGTGACTTTCAAAGACAACTTTATTGAACCTTCCTATATTGCTTCAGAGAATATTGATTGTGCCCTAAGGAAATACGAATTAGCAACTAGGCTGACTATAGATACTATAGCTCCTTTGAAACAATTTAAACCTCGGCCTGCCAACAAACAAGAAATTTGGTTTTCTGATGATCTCAGGGCATTAAAACAGGCCGCTAGGAAGTTGGAGAAAAAATGGAGAACCTCCCATCAGGAGAATGATAGGAAGCAATATTGGGACTCTCTGTCTAACTATCATAAAGCCATTCGTGGGGCACGAAAAACCCATATAGCATCTCAAATTGCTGCTGCAGAGAACTCCCCGAGGGTCCTCTATCAGGTATTACAGTCTTTTGTTAAACCAGCTGCCTGTGAAAGCTCTGAATTGGCGTCCCAACAGCTTTGTGACCAAATATCTTCTTTTTTTCAAATAAAATAGACACGATTTATGAGAAAATAGTCAATGTACACTTTTTAGACACTTTTCCTTCCATATCTTCGAAGGATCTACTAGCATTAATTACACAGATTAAAAGCGGTAGTCCGGATGACATTATACCTGCCAGACTTATGCCTATTCTTTCTGAACAACTATGTCCTATGATTCGGAAACTTGTTAATTTGTCTCTTTATTCGGGTTCCGTCCCCAGAGAATGGAAGCGTGCGCTGGTAAGGCCCATCAGGAAAAATACCACCATTCCATGGACTGAACTAGCCAATTTAAGGCCCATTTCACTGCTACCTTTTCTGGGGAAATTGACAGAAAAATATGTCAATAGACTCTTATCCGGCTACATTGAATCTGTGGGCGGCCTAGACTATTCTCAATCGGGGTTTAGGCCGAAACATAGTACTGAGTCTACCCTTTTGTCTGTGGTAGACGACCTACACATGTTCCAAGACAAAGGTTAGTCGGTAATCTTAGTATTACTTGACTTGTCAGCAGCGTTCGACACCATGTCACATAACATTCTTATTAACCGGTTGTCGAACGTAGGAGTTAAGAACAAAGCCCTTGCCTGGTTGAGGAGTTTTCTTACTGATCGTACCCAGACTGTCACCATGGGTACGTACCGTTCTAGGGAGGTAGAAATTATGAAAGGGGTGCCACAGGGCTCTTGTTTGAGCCCTACGCTCTTTAACATCTATGTGGCACCCCTGGCAAGAGTGATGCGCAAATTTGGTTTCATTCCCGTGTCATATGCTGATGACACGCAGCTCCTCTTCCCTTTCAAAACCCTTACTACGAAAATAAAGAACTCCTTCTCTGCAGGCATGAAGGCTGTAGGACAATGGATGTCCACCAACTACCTACAATGCAATGTCAGTAAAACCGAGATTATGCTGTTCGGGGAAGCCAAGATACTGTGGTCCCCTGACTGGTGGCCTTCTGATCTTGGCACGGTCCCAGAACCTAAACAGGTCGTTAAAAATCTAGGGATCCGCCTCGATCAGGACCTAGTGCTAAAACAGCACACTCACTATGTTGCAGGCGTATGTTTTCATACTATTAGCCTGCTACGTAAGGTTTTCCCTTTGTTGCCGGACTCTTTTAGAAAAACCTTGGTGCAGGCTCTTGTTCTGAGTCGGCTCGACTACTGTAATGGCCTGCTCCTCTCAGCCAATGAGGGAGTGTTGGCCAAATTACAGGTTATTCAAAACACAGCGGCTCGACTGGTCCTTAATGCCCCGCCAAGAACAGCATCAAAGCCACTTCTAGAAAAATTGCATTGGCTGTCAATCCGTCAACGGACTAAATTTAAAACATGCTGTTTGATTCACAAAAGTATTAATGGGCAAGGCCCCCTCTATCTGGAAAAGAAATTCATTCCTTACACCCCTACTAGGACCCTTAGATCTAGCAATGGTTATCTACTGGCAGTGCCACGTGCCAAGAAGGCCAGACATGGTGGTAAAGCTTTATCAGTGGTGGGACCATCATTGTGGAACAGTCTCCCGCTAACTTTACGACTATGTCCCGAACATCTGAAATTTAGGAAACAACTTAAAACTTTGTTGTTCAAAAATGAGATCTAGTTCAGCCCTCCCTTGCTTTGTAATGAACAGTCGAAGAACCTGGCCCAAAGCGCAGAGATACTCCATTAGGAGTCGATTCTAGCGCTATATAAACCCACAAATAAATAAATAAATAAATTGAACATAGTCCGCTCCATGCATGGTTCGCTTAGCGATATTTTCATTATTAAAGAAATGATATGTAGGGGATTGATACTAACGCGATTCCCGCGTCACGCTCTTAATTATGATAGCGTTAGTTTACGATTAAACCGGGTATTAAGTTCAATATTTTGACCCCGTAAATTTAGCGAGGCGATCGCACCAAGAGAGCATAACAAGCTGTTGGTAATGGCAGATGCCATGACATGGTCATTTTAGTATAAAATCAAACAAACGGGCAGTTATAATTCATTAGCATGAGGCTAGAGCACATTTCAAAATGGACGCCCTGGTTGAGTGGTATTTCAGTGCACTTAATCCAATGTGATGTCATCCACCGGACAGGTGGGCCTAATTAGGTAATCAAAAGGAGTATATAAGGAGCCTGAAAACAACACTGCTTTCAGGCTCAATTTGGCAGGTCAGCAAGACGAATGCTTGTTCTTTTAACTTCATACCTGGTATGTGGGACCATTGAGGGAATGCTAACTCTGATTTTTATATCTTTCTAAACAGGATGAAGGTAGACTTAGATGATTTTTTTAGATATACAAACTTTGAAGAATAAATACATTTTTATACTGCTCTATGTATAGAACAGAGTACTTAACTTAACTTTGACTATAAAATAACATTGCCAGTTATAGGTCAAGTTAAAATCTAGAAAGTCTGAACAATAGCTGAGTATACATTAGTATGTTGACTCTGTAGAATAAAATCTGGACCAGAACTAAAATCAACTGGAACCAGCACCCCTAAAGAAGAAAAAGTGGGTGGATCTAATAAACAAGATTTTAATTAGAGATGAGTTAAGTAAAATTTCACTTGCTTATACTGACTAGAATAAAAACAGAAAAATGATTTTCCATTTAATATACTGTGCAATAAGTGAGTCTTTATAAAATATCTTTTCAGATCTATATTTTGAGTTAAGATGGACCTGACAATATAAAAGTTATTTGTGAATGATCCCATTGAAGTGTGATTAATAAAGGAAAGCCACACGATTAAAAAGTGGTTTTATCTTGTAGCAATTTAAAGTGAAGTTGGCTCTGTATTTAGAATGTGAAAACCTTGTGGATATACTTTTTTTTAAATAATTGCAAATAGTATATTTTTGCATACCCCCATAGGCTTTACACTAACGCCTTGAAGGGATTCATAGAAATAGATGGGTGAGAAAACTAAACAAAGACCCTCCAAAGAAAATTATAGGGGTAAGTTTATTCAGGCCGTTCTATATCTGAAATGAGACAATATTCCTAATGGAATACTCTTCCCTCATAGTATTATCTTGCACCTCTGAGACTGGAAAAACCAGACGAGGAACCCGTCCAAAACTTCATTGGAGGCAAATATAAGAGCTTCCATATAAATCAATAGGTATGTAACGGGTTTACTATTAATATGAATGAGACCCGGTGTATTAAACTATTATGTTTCAGTAATCTTTCTGTGTTTTAAATTAATGAGTTTAAGCCTATTGGATTTTTGGACTACACTTTTCTTTCATGCAGACTTATTCCTAGGTTTCTAAATATAAATCATGAATAATGTAACAAAGGCATGGTTAAAAAAAATATTTTTCTAATAAAGTTTTTTACATTTTATTCAGATTTTTAAATATTGTACTATTGTCCTGAAGAAGGTGACGATCCACCATAGCACCGAAACGCCGTGTTGACAGTTTTTATTCATGTATTTATTGCACATATTGTTTTCCTTTTATTTACAGATATGATGAATATATGATTTTAAATGTGTTTTTAACTTTGTCAATATCAATTGTTTAGAACATGATCTTTTGAATAAAATATTGATAATATATTCCTTTGAATTCATATGTTTGATTAGAAATTGATTATTCTATGTATGATTTTATATATTTTTGTCTGTAAATTTAGCAACCTGGTAAAATTTGTCTTATAATATCTCAGTGTATGGCCTTACTATAACTAAGTTAACCAATCCAATGAGAGGATCGAATCCTCATGTTTTCAGAGTAGAAGGAGAAGGGAATTTTGTGTTTTGTTTCAGGAACATTTTATGTGTCGCCAGAAATGCAGACAATATCATGTATAAACAAAAGGACACAACACTTCATGCTTGCGTGGCCTATGGGACACCCTCAACCTTTATCTCCAAAAATTAGACACTCCATAGCTCTCTTGTACCAGGCCTAATACCACTACCATACATCTTACGCCTTGCAGACTAACCTCCATCTAATCCCACCTGTCATCACTACACACCAGGGGACCATTCCATTCCCATCACTCTCCCCTACTCCCCTCACCTCACCCCATCCTCTCTTTCTCTCTCTCTTTTCTATCTCTCTCTCTTTTCTTTTTTTAGCACACTATGGTATTTTATTCTCCCACCAATTAGTGTGTCTTTACTTATTCTCCCTAACCACTCTGTTTTTCTGCACGGGCCATCCATACTTGATCCTATTTCATCCCTATCTATGGTAAGCCCAAAGTCACCACTCCTGCTATTGTTATATCCAACCCAGATACCGCTTTTTGTGTATTATAACGCTGTTTTCCAACAAAATTGTATGCTGCTCTCTATACGATATCCTTTAGTGTGCATATAGCATCTATTATGTATCAGCTCTTTGTTTTTCTGTTTTTCTTTTACATATATTTTTTAAATAAAAAATCTTTGAACACAAAAAAATTCCACCAACTTGGATTATTGGATTCAAACCTTTGCTGGAACTGTAACTGAGCCCCTGTGATAGCACTCACAGGTTGTATCATTGGAAATCTGATAATCCCCTTTGACAACAAATAGAATATACTATCCAAAAGATTTTTTAACATCCAATTAGTTAAAATGCTCCCATTGCAATACTAGGTATATATGCCTTGACACAGTCCCTCTAGTCACTCTACACCCGATATCTGCTCATTGACTTACTACTAGCCGTTGCTAACAAATTAATACTGTCCGAATGGAAAAGCTCCACTAACATTTTCTTTCACACATGGGGGGCTAACCTAACCTTCTTTTTAATCTTCATGTTATGAATAACATTTCTATAATGTCGTCCCCAGGACAGCTTGATACAGCTAATCACTAAAAATGTCTATATGCAGATATATTGCTGACCTCAGACTTTCAACAACGATTTACACATAGAATGGTTGATAAACTTTTTTGCGACCTTGTCAGTACTGTACTTATTACTACTTTTGTAATACATGTCACAAATAACAAATATTTTGACTACATTCCTCTGTATATGCCTAACTACATTGATAGATGGTTTTCTACTGTATCAAAATGCTATATGTTAGCACTGTTTTGTTAATAAACACTTTTGAACAAAAAAATATGTTTAATTAGACATTCACCGTTCTTTCAAATCGAAAAAAAACACAGAAACAGACGTCTCCCGAATAATTTCCATGTTTTCTCAGACAATAAGACTGGTCTTTCCTGTTCTCTACTCAGGGGCATTTCTTCAGGTACTTTCACAATTATCTAGGTGATGCCTTTTTCTTCTCTTCTTTTTTCTTTCTGTATTACTTAGCCCTGCTGTGCGTTTAATATAATTTTTCTTTTAATGAGAATTCTTAGTTGAATTTGTCATAAATAACATTTTTCTTGATGTCCTTTTATTTGTTTTCTTTCCTGTTACCTTTATACTTTATCTTCTTGGCGTGCTACTGTTGTGACATATGGCTTGTTCGTATCGATAATTAGTTTTTGGTCTTAATGAAGCGAATACAATAACTTTACAGGTCGCAAAACATTTGTTGACCAGTTGTTTCGGAGAAGAATACAAAAAAGGAATTATAAAATTAAATATGTGTCACAAGTGTATTGGCTGTCCTAATAGCTTCATTTGATATACTTGAATAGACCTCGACACAGCGTGTCTTTCTATGCTAAACGATGAATGTGTCTTAACCACGCATTCCTTTACCACGCATGCCTTTACTATGTAATTTCGTGGTAAAGGCATGAATGGTAAAGGGGTATGCGTGGCTAAGGTTCCGTCCCTCTTCCGCCCCAAGCTACAAACTCCCCTGCCCCCCTCCCTGAGGTCCAAATACCCCAACACCCATGCTGTCCCGAACCCTTAAACAGTACCTCAACTTCCTCCCACCCCCTTGCGCCGTCTCTACAACTACCCCAACCCATTCCACTGCTCTTAGGACTAAACCCCACACCCCTATTTTGAAAAACTACCCGACCCCCCCAGCCCTAAAAACTACACACCCTCCCCATAGCCCAGCAAACTACCCAGACTACCATTCCCCTCACTCTGCCCTGAGGCCTAAAACCCTGTCCCTTAACAAACACTTTCCCAACCCCCTCCCACCCCGTGCTGTCCCTAAAACTACCCCAACCCCTTCCACTGCCATTAGGCCTTATAACCTAACCCCTAATTAAAAAGACTACCCTGTAGTTATAGCTTCCAATCCCAATACCCAGCAAGAAATTCTGAACATTGTGCATTTGGAACCCTTGGTAATGAATACAGATGTTAGCAGCTTATGATCGGTCCGATCACAAAGGTTATTCCCCAAAGGATGAAACTTAAAGGTCTGACTGCCCAGTAACACCCTAAGGCTTCTTTCTGCAACAGGGTAGTCGCACTCAGGTTCATCAAAGGTGCTGAAGGAAAAAGCTATATGTGTTATTTCCCAGCCACAATCTGTGTTAATGTGGTACCGAAGCCTTTAGTGCTAGTATCCATTGTTAAAATAGTGAGTCTGTTAGCATCAAAGTTGCCCACTAGTGGTGCTTTTCCCAATGATAGTTTCACCCAGTCGAGTATAGTTGGATACTTTTGGCTCCAGGTATACTGCGCTCCCTTCTTTTGAAGCAACCGCAAGGGTTCAACTTGACTTGCAAAATTCATGATAAATTTGGAGCAGAATTTGGTAAGTCCTAAAAAAGAATTGAGTTCCTTCTTGTTGGAAGGGACAGGAGCCTTTTCTTTTCCACAAAGTTAAGGTGGGCTTGATTCTGTGATGGAGTATAGTGTTTCCAGGTAGTCGATAAAACTGACTCTAGTGTGACTCTTTTTGTATAGTGAGGCCTGGTCTTAGTCTTTGCAACACTTCTCTCAGGGACACATCATGATCTTGTTCTGGAGGGCCAGATACAACAATGCCATCTTGGAAACAAAGGACGTTTGGAACTCATTCCAAGATGTGATGAATAATATAGTGGAGCACAGCGGCCTCCAATGCATGGCAAAAAGGCATGAGTACATAAAAGTAGGCTTATCAAGGGGTTATAAAGGGTTTTAGGGATCAGGTGCCATTCGACTGGACTATAAGCAGAGGACAAGTTGAGAACTCTAAAACAACCTGTGTCTTTTTCTAAACTTAACATTTCATAAATACGAGTTCGGAGAAGTCTTTCCACCCAGATGCTGGCATTAGGATCACATTGATCTACATACCAGAGCCTTATGTCCTCCCCTCCGTATTTAGTGGCAAAGACGATGGGAGCCATCACATTCTAAACTTTCTATCGGTTCAATTATATCTTGTTTCAATAATTTTCTGAGTTCAGACTTAAAGTGTACTTGCATGAAATGTGGAAATGGGCGTACTTTGTATGTTACAGGCCTATTGTTAGGTTTCAATTTGATGTGGTGTTGGTATTTGGCCAACAATATCTACTTATCTGAGAAGACATCAGGGAACTCCTCAAACATGTCATACCCACCTGGGAAGGGTCCACATGAAGAACAGACTTTAGTACTGTTAGACTTGAGTTTGATGCCAAGCCCCATCTGGTGTCTTCACCCAAGTAAATTAGACCCCTTTTTCTCCACATATATTTTCCGACCATGGACATGCTTTTAAATGAGATGTTCATCTTAACCAACCCATTCAAAGCTTCAAAAGATTTTTTTCATCTCTTTCTAGTGGTTCATTAACAATCACCTGCTTGTTTGACTTTCCTCTTCCTATCATTGCAAAGTGCCCCCTTTTGGTAAATTTACCATATATGGCCCCTATAACTTCCCTAAAGCAAGTTGTTGTAAAGACTTGGGTGGTAAAGATGCATACGTTGTAATGACTGCGTTGTAAAGGCACAACGTGTTTCTGGCTGCGCGGTAAAGGCTGTTTCCCATTTTAACTTGTCTTCTCTTTACATAAGTCTAGTTGCTGTTGTCTCCTTGTTTTTCATGAGGTTTCTTGTTTCCTGACTTCATTCAACTCAAAAACTGTTCTTATGGGTGTCCATTGCACAAGTACTTCTGAGGGCCACAATTTTGTCCTGCCTCAGTAGTTCCTTGACTATGTGTCTTCCAGTGTTTCCCTGGGTGGAAGAAAACAGAAACAGTAGCTCCTAGCCTACTTAAAGTCTAAAACTTGTTTATTTTGTAAAAATAACAAAATTGCGATATCACAGAACAGAGAGAGACCGAGCTTTGCTTTACCTTTAAGTAGTTATGCAAACTCCTCCTGAATTTCCCCAGTTTTATAAATTGTATTCACATAGGCAACGTAAGGAAAGATCACATCAAAGAAACTGACCGTCATGCGGTCCCTGTCAAGCTACAAAAAGTTGGTGGATGGCCGAGATCAGTTTTGACTGTTGTCCACCAAACTTTAGCAAACTTTGTTTTTTTACAATAACAAAAAAAAGGATTCCTGTCCCATACTGAGGGTGTCGTACTCCGTGGTGCAGAGAGTGCCACTAACCTGGGTACAGCGGGAACGATGAGCTGCTAGATAATCCCTTCCCCTAAGAGGAGACGCCCGTGCATAGCCATATATCTCACAACACAGATGACACCCCTACCGGGGAAAGGGGAAAAAGGGATAAAGGAAACAAAAACGGTGTTGCCGCCAGACTTGAGAAAGGAATGAAGACAGAGGCGGCGACCCTTCTCTCCTACAATCCACCCCAGGGCCCTGTATGAAGCACAACACACATGCATCAGTACTCAAGTCGATGTACCTCCCCCCCTTCCTTCCCCGATGTGTAAGTGCGCTTACATGTACTGGTGCAGTGCTTATCCACTGTGGACAATGCCAAATCACAAAAAGAAAAAACAAGGATACATAGTCCTGAATAGAACTAGTCTGTGATACTTATCGTCCTGACGAGTATGCACTGGTTCCTCCACTCAGACTAGGATGTCTTCTCCTTCCTAGTGGAGCCTGAAGAACATGCAGAGAATAAAACACGCTTGGGGTGCATCAGCGTGTGTAATTCTTTTCTTACACCGGATCTCTGCCCTCTGAGAGGCAGATACGTGTGGTCCTCCACTTCCTAGAGGAAGGTGCAGTGAACTTTAAAGTTGAAACGCCTTCCAGCGCGCTCCCATACTCAGTACTATCAGGTCTGGCCTGAAGAAGTGCAGGCCACCCTCCTTAGCGCTTTCGTAAGCGCGCGTATCTGCAGGGAGATTATCACACAATCCATAAAAACAAACAAAGAACAAAAGGGCGCTCCGGGCACTCCCGTGAGGGTCCTGGAGTCAATCCTCCTCGCGGAGCCCCAAGCGCGGGAAAGGCGGCGGAAACGATGTAGCGGACCGCTGATTCCTCTCAGCATCCGTTGACCACCTCCGCAAGGGCAGCTCTCGCGTCGGAGCCGCCGCGGCAGTTCTTTAGATGAGCCTGCGCAGTGCTCACGTAGCGCTCGGCAATTCGGTAAGCCCGCTTCAAGGGCTAAAGGGTGTCTTGTACTGGCGCTGCCTTCCGTAGAACCGCTTGTGTTGCAATCCTTACGAGTGGGCGGGTAGACGCCCTCGAAAGCAGCTTACACCCTCCACAGCATCGCGGTATACTCAAGTGACAAGCCTCGATCCCCAGGTAGGCGGGGCTTAAATACCTTGGCACGTGTTCTTCCTCATGGATCATGGGAGATGTAGTTTCTAGGCACGCATTCATACCATGTCATCGTGTACCTGCTCTTGGGCGCCCCCTCTGCCTGGCCATGACAGAGGGAGAAAGTTTCCTGGGTGTGGGAATAATTTTTTCTTTTTTTCTGTCCCTCACTGCCAGGTTTTACATGATGGCGACGGACAGAAAAAAGGACATCACACACTTCACCCGAAATAGAGCAAGCAGTGAAATGTCCTTCCTTTGATGGCACCTACTTAGTAGGAAGCTGATGGCCCTACCTACCCGAAATAAGATAGACCCTCATTTTGGCGGACATGCTTCTACAATGAAGTACCTTTTCCACCAAACTATAAATCACCCCTTAAGTTGACAAAAATAGGTTTAGGATTGATAGGCTGGAGATGAAGCTAATGATGTATGCAGCTAACATTCTTACATTTTACTTCCAGTCTTACCATAATTTGTGTGTTTATGCTAATGTAGTGTAATATTGTCTGATGTAGTGAGGCGTTGATTGAAGGTGGTACAATGTGTCACTGTAAAGTGTGTGTTTGTGTGATGTGAAATAATATATAATGTGGCATGATATTGGGTGCTGTGTTGAGTTGTGCTATTACATTATGTTGAATGGTGAGGTCTGGTTCTGTGTGGCGTTATATGGTGTGGCATATTTTGTTGTGTGTGCAATGGCATAATATTGTATTGTAAAATATGGTGTGGTGTAGCTTGGTGCCATGCAGTGTTGGATGGTGTGTTGTGAAATATAGTAAGGTTTTTGTGAGGTGTGGAATGGTTAGTGTGGTGTTGTGTTGCCTGAAATAGGCAGATGTGATTTGATGGTTCTACCGTGCAGTTGGATCACGTAGTGTGGGTCAGTGTATGTGGTGGGTAGAGGGTGTTGTGGCAATCATATGTCATGTTCTGTTCTGTTGATTTTACATAAGATGGCAGCACCCTCTTCAGTGCCCACCTCATTTGCTCAAACAGATACAAGGCCCTACAGAGGAAAAAGCAGATAGTCAGGCTGTGGCACCCAACCTGTAGTTCACCCTTGGTTGTCCCTGGAAGCACCGGACATCATTTCACCCTTACTGCCCGGCCCACCTCCCAGAGTTCTTGGCTTCCATTAAGAGCAAAATTCACCTATTTCTTGTCCTCTTGGCACTTCTTGTAGCAAAATATGATTAGTGGGGTTTTCCACCAGTGGGCATCCGAAGAGTGAGGAAGAAGTTGTTCAGCTGGCTCCTGGCTCCCACTGCATGTGGGTGAAGTGGCTTGAATGGTGAGGCTTATCCCTCAGTTTTCCTCTGTGCGGAAATTGGCATTTTGCTATGTACTGATCAAACCTTTGTGGACATGTAAATGTAACTGTTTGTTTCTTTGATGTGTTTTGCATTTGGGTGTAAATGCAAAATGTTGTACTTACATTTCCTGCTGCTCAGCCAGTATGCATGAGTGTGTGTGTGTATGGAATGTTGGAATGCCTGATGACTGTGTGGAATGTTGGTGTGCCTGGTGGACTGGAGGAATGACAGTTAGAGAGAGTAGGCTGAGCAGCAAAGATGCAGCTCCTGGTGGGGACATTAACCAACTTATCTACTTGTAACTACCATCCTGTAACTTGCCAATAAAAATCTACTTTGACTTACCTCATGACTACAATCCACCATTTCAACATTGGCGACGATCTGGAAGAAACCCTGCGTGCTTTGGCCACAAGACTACTGAAGGTGAGAAAACTTACACCTTTACAGAACTTTATTGGTACAATAAACTACTCAAAGCAAAGCAACTTTAAAGATCAAGGAAAAGAACGCCCTCGCAGGTCTCACCAGTGTCCTCCACCATCTGGACAGCCTACCCAGGCCGCTTCACATTCCTTGTGGTTATGGATTTATGCTTAAAAAAAAGAAAGGATACAGCGCTAACCAGTATACGTCAAAGACTGGCATATTTTCTTACACCTGTTTGCCATGGTGGGATCTTGGCATCAGTGAAGACTGCAAGGACTGGCGGGTTTATGACCACTGTAATCAGCAGAATCTACCTACATGTTTGGACATTCAGAGTCAACTTTATTTAGGACATACAGTAGTACAGAGCATGAAGTCTGGCAATGTTTTCATCAACCGTTATCAACAGAAGACACTGGCCTTTGTACATTCTGTCAAGTACTTTGCGGAGAGCACTTTGTATAATGAGTGGTTAAGGCGGCGCTTTGGGTGAGCCTAGGACTGCACTGGACTGCACTTCCATCTTTGTTTGTTTGCCGAAGGCTCTTGACTTCATATGTGTACCGAAGTCGTGATGTTACGGACATATGGAGGTAAGCCCATGTTTTATTTAATTTTGGGCCTCAGTCGTCCTCTCTACATTTGGAAGATCAACCGCTTATTTGAATCATCGCACCACGCGCCCACCATGTGCATGCATCTTTCAAAATTTCAGTTATGTTTGCCACTGCGCGTGCAGTCTTACCACTTTGCAGTGTCCAGCGAAGCTGCTGTGCATCCTCTGTGACGTTTGCTGGTTTGCGAGGCGTCATGATGTTAGACACGTTTGGCAGCACGGTGGTGCCGGGAGCCATCCGGCGTGATGTCACCACACTGTATGACAACCACGTTTGCTCTTCTTCGTGTGTCAATAAAGTTAAATTGACCGTTGTCTTCATCCAACAACAAGGAGTCATCTTTATTGCTGTCAGCTTCCCGATCACGATCACTCTTCGTAGCTCTTTGTGCTCATTTGATGTGCAGCTCACCAAAAATCTACGGACTAGCTGAATTGGTGCTACAATTGGTGCTACAATTCTTGGGCAACCTTTCCATGATTTAAAACTATCGACATTGTTTTTGTCAATTGCCAGAGGGTGCAGTTTTTTCTCTCTCCACTCTAAGCATTTAAAGGACCTACTAATCGGCGTGTGACGTGTTCAACACTCTTTGGGTGAGAGAGTTCGCTCACCGGCCTTTGTTCTTCTTTTCTCATATATATCATCATCTGCAATTGTTTAAGAACTACCATTTAATGTGCTTGTAATTACTTTTGTAAGAATTTAAATGAGACTGTAATGTGTTTGACAATTGGTGTGTAAGGGGAGGTGTACTACAGTCTTTATTTTATTTAGTACATTAAGTAATGTGTTATATACACTGTGTTTTATTCTATCCTTTACTCATACTTTAATTGAGTATTTGCTTACGTGGTATGCATTTAGTGAGAGCTTTATTTGTTATTGTTTTGGCCGATCTAGATATTTTCAGGACACTAAGCTTAGACTTTTCCTTTAGGGTTGTTGTGTATTAGAGCTGGTCTCTATACATTTGTTTTATTCTTCAGTGTGGTTAGTGCGCACACCCGTTACACTGATTTCACCCTATACAGTTTTTGTGCCTAACATTAGTATAGATTGTTTGCCTAGCAGTGTGGGTTGTTTACCTTTTTACACTTGTATTAACTCGTATATTTGCTGTGCCTAGCAGTGTGGGTTGTTTACCCTTTTACACTTGCATTACCCGTATATTTGTTCTACCTAGCAGTGTGGGTTATTTTTCCTTTACACTTATTTTTTTATATACATGCGTAATGGGCAGTGTACCCTATTCTTAAAATGTTTACTGCGTAATGGGCAGTGTACCCTATTCTTAAAATGTTTGGTGCGCAATGGGCAGCGTACCCTATACTTGATTATTATGTATGCATTTATTTAAATGTATTATGAGTTCCTTAGTGTTCCCTGTATGGTTGTGGCGTGCAGAACAGTGTGAATGGTTGGGAATTTACACTCCGCGGGTGTCCTCCATTCTCCAAGTCCTACACTATGCCCTCTTTAGTGCGTGGTGTGTAGAAATGGGAGACTAGTTTGGGTTATACACCTTATCGGTGTCAACTTTTCTCCCAACTCTGCACAGCATTACCATGCTGTACTGGAATTTAAAATTGTTGTTTAGAGGATAGCCTTCCTCTCATTCTCATTTTCCATGTGAATTGCGTATATGTTTTTCCTCTTTATCTCATATTTGCAGTTTCTTGCTTTTTCCAATTTCTGGATTTTCTTCTTTATGTTTCCAAGGGATGGGGACGTGCTATGTTATGTTCGTATTTTCTCGTTTGCACTCTTTTCCTTGCTGTATACATTCACTCATTCTTCCATCCTCTGTTCTTCTGCAACACGCACCTATCTTTCTGCAGCTTCAATGTCCTTCTTCATTATGCATCTTTTCTTCACCTAAGATATTCATTTGGATGCAATGTTTTAACAAGCCTTCTGCATATTGGTGCTACTCTCACATAGGCTTGTTTCTATTTTTAGTTCTTTGATTTCTCGAGGGAAGAGGATGTGTTGTACTTACATTTCCTGCTGCTCAGCCAGTATGCATGAGTGTGTGTGTATGGAATGTTGGAATGCCTGATGACTGTGTGTAATGTTGGTGTGCCTGGTGGACTGGAGGAATGACAGTTAGAGAGAGTAGGCTGAGCAGCAAAGATGCAGCTCCTGGTGGGGCCGTTAACCAACTTATCTACTTGTAACTACCATCCTGTAACTTACCAATAAACATCTACTTTGACTTACCTCGTGACTACAATCCATCATTTCAACACAAAACAAACTGCTTCTCCTAACACAAGTTAGCAACAGTGGTCGACAAATGCTAGCAACGAGGATGCCAATGTAGATAAAATGATTGTCAGTGGCTTTATTGTTTTATGTGACCTTACATTTCAACATGTGAAGCAGAGTTGGTCAGGTATGTGACTGGGGCAGAGTGACAGACTCTGCCACAACTGTATCATCATTTCCAATGCAAGAGTGATATATGAAGATTCTGTCCCAACCCTGCCGACATTTCAGAGGTTACTCAGACATGTGACTGACATTGGCCAGCAGTCTAATCATTCAGTGGAATGTCTGAATCTGAATCAATCCCAAATCTTTCAGAAGCACATCTGTTACGGTGTTACACTTTACACCCCACACACCCCTCAGCACCACAAACATGGCTTTTTAAAGAGGATCCTGGCAAGTGACGCATTACTCCTGTCTTGCCAAAGTTTATGTCATCACAAGGTGGACTCTTTTTCCAAGTCTCCAAGCTCCTTTTAGAGATGATCCTTCGAAGTTGTGCTATGTCATGAGTGGCGACAACAAGGATATGTATGGAAAGCTTGAATTAATCTCAGCCACTGGCAGTCACTCGGGCCACATTTCAATTCATTGTTTTTCACCCATCATTCCATTCCAGACAAAGGCCTGAACTGCCAGACCAGGCCTCCTCCAGAAGGGACCGGAAGCAACCCCAGAGTGGTTTCCCCTTACTTGGGGCTCATCAGTAGGGTGTAGCTTGAGTCATATGGCACAGTGAGCATGAGACCCACGTCTGGGCATCCATCGCACTTAGGGCATCAACTGTAATGACAACAAGATGATGGATGGAATGTGTGAATTAAACTCAGCCACTGAGTGCTTTTCAGCCAGCATCACATTGCCTTTTGGGATTTGTAGTATTTATCTTTACAATTGTGATTTCCATTGCTTTGGCATATAAAGTGTGATTTACTAATAAGAAAGGTCAGTGAGTTTTGCACTTGACGTGGGGCACCTATGCATAAATATGACTAACTGTTCCCCAGCACTACCTGTTTATCAGAGACCGGTTAGGGAGGGGCAGTCGTGTATGCGGTAAATACATATTGAGCATTCAGACACGCATTGCGTAATTAAGCACAAGGATTACTAAAGTTAAACAAAGCTGGCGACAGTGAGCACAGCACACCCATGCTTAAATCCTTGGAGTGACTTGATTCCTCCTCAGTACACATAAAGAAAACACACACCCTGGAGAGATCAGATACAGGTTACTGAAAACAGACTATTGAAGGATCCAGGCCTACAGAATTGCTGCAAATCCAATTCATCATCATGTTACTGGAAAATTAATTTACTTGCCACATGACATCAATAAATCTTTTTGCCATTGCACGTGGCTAAGGAGAAATTCTGAGCCCTGCATCCTTCCACGGCTTATGGTGGTTGGGGAAAGAGGGTCAAACAGGATCCTCCCCCCCAAATAGGGACTGACATCCTTAGCTTGTTTGTCTCTTTGTAAGGCTACCTGGGCAGGGACCCACTGAAGCTTTCATTGATTAGCAATGCCCACAGCACATAATCTGTGACCTTGAGGGGCTGGTTGAAGGTTGTTCGGGTTGAGGGAAATTCAAGAGCAGAAGGAGAAGACACTGGTCGGGGGTCTATTTCCGCCCCTTGGGCTGCGGATCTCTATGGGGGACAAGAGATGGAATGCCAAAAGGATGGTCTAGGCAGAAGAAAGGCTTTGGAGCCTTTCCCGAATGTCCAGAGCAGTAATGTGACGTATAGATCTAGGGCAATTATCTTTAGGATCCACTAAAATGTGAAGTCAGCTAGGGATCTATGGAAGGTAGAAGGAAGCTGAGATAACATAATGGTAGCCAAATACACGAGCAACCTTTGAGAACTAATGGCTACTAGAAATACATCTTAAATATGTATCTAGGGTACTTATGTGCTAATGGGCTAGCTGTGGAACAATGCATTTAAAATGTACAGTGCATATTTTATAGGTAAATGAACAGTGCATATTATATAGGAGAAATGTAACAGTGTATTGTCTTCAGTGTGATAAGATTGCTCATTTACACACAGTGAGTTACCCAGTGACAGTCGTAAGTGTGATTTTACCTTTCTTGCATTTGATTAAGCTAGGTTACTCTGTGTGACTTTGCCCTTTAAGGCATCCTATAGTACTAAGCTTACGGCTTTGCTTGGAACTGTAAGGTCACACTTTTCTCAGAGGGATTCGCACATGTGTTCTGAAAGAGATTCACATCAGCGAGGGAAGTATTCTGATAGGGCAATGAAGCGCAGAACTTCGGTGTTCCAGCATAGAGGAAAAGCGAAGATATAGGAGCTGAGAATTCAGCTGGGGTTTCCCTGACCTAGGCAGGCCCATTAAATGTCTGAATACCACTCTGTCTGCAGTGGTGTAGAAAGGGTGCCATGGGCCCCAGTTCAAGCAAGAAAAAATGGGCCTTCATGTCCATGTCAGTGAAGTACAGACACAGTCGGGTTATACTGTGTCAAAAAATAACCCCGGCACCAAAATAAAAGTGGTACTCATTAGTAAATCAGGTAGCTAAAAAAGTGGGCCACATTTGCAAATCAGGGATGTTTTCCAGGTATGAAAGAATGCATGCATCCGTGTTTGCTGCAGGCAATGCTTGCATTGCTTGTGGTAATAGAGAAATGAACAGTGAAACCCCACATGGCCATAAAACTGCCCACAAACTTCCAAAACAAGCATTTGCAATGAGATCGGTTTGGTATTTGTGAAAGTTAGAGCTATTGGCGCTGTAAATGATATTGTTTTTTACTAGAAGAGTTTAGAGGACTAAGAATGAGTTATTACCACTTGTAAGAGAGACACAGCAGCAGCACTGTCTAGAGGACTTAGAAGGATGAATTACATTTGGGACTAGAGAAGCAGCTGCAGCACTGTGTTGAGGTTTTAGAATTAGGCAGCTGCAGCACTGTTTTGAGGTTTTAGAATGAGGCATTACCGACTGGACCAGGGAAGCAGCTAGCAGCATTGTGTAGAGGACTTGGAATGAGGAATTACTCACAGGACCAAAGAAGAGGCTGCAGCCTTGCCTAGAGGTGTTAAAGTGTGGAAATTACTGACAGGACCAGAGAAGCAGCTGCAGCACTGTGTAGAGGACTTAGAATGCAAAACACAACAATACAATTTTGGAAATACTAATATAATGAAATGGTCACAGCTCGCAGGAGTGTATTTGTCTCTTTTTCAGGACTGAAACTTCGTGAGAAGACAAAATGTTGGAGCGCATGGAGTGGTGGCAGGAGTGCTAACCCTCCTTTTGCTGCTTCCTTTTCTCACCCCATCACAATGGAATGTCAGGAATTCACTAGCTAATTGCCAGACTGTTCCTTCAGTGAACAGCAAACAGCTACACTCACTTAGGTTAACAAAGTTTGAGAACCTGGACATTCAAAAGTTCAACAGTGGGATTTTTACCAAGGCGCGGACAGGTGAGCTCTGTAATTCTATGGACCCAACCTAACAAGAATATATAATTGCAAGTATAGTAAGATCTGCGTTACCTCATTGCGTTGAATCAAGTCTTACTATGTTTAGCCGGGTTAACGCGGAGTGTCATAACCTTTCAGTTGAGGTCATCAAAATAAAAGGTCGACAATAACAAGCTACCTATACTAGGTCCACGTGTTTAGGTGAAGGCTAAGTGTGGGAAATTAATATAAAGTTGATGAGCATGAAAGAGAATGTTGTTTCTTGAATTAGTTATGCATCCAACACAAAATGCACTACATACTGAACACGCGCACACCATATGGAGGATGTGGGCTATTTCGAAACACGACTGGTCGCTGTAGGGAAATCAGCGATGTGACAATATTTTACTGTAACCAATGAAGGAATGCCAGTTCATAAACTGTGCAACTGCTTTAAAGGAAACTTGAGCTGTAATAATTTGTTTTTATCAAACTAATACCATGAGTCACGCACAGCTAATATCCCTGTCTCTGACATGGCTTTCCACTAAGGAGGCTGAGGCGAGAAACTTCACACATTTCCTCCTCCCATGGCCTATTCATTGTCTCTTGCTGATAACTTGAAAAGCAGCCAAACGGTTGCACAAGCACATCCCGGGCCTTCAGAAAGCTGAGGTACAGGTCCTCCCTAAAGAGGAAATCAAAACATACTAGCTGAAGAAAAAATCTAACAAACAAACTCGGACAGGCTCCATGTATATAGCAGCATTTACAGAAGTCTGTAAAATAGATGTTGCTGCCCACCCACTCGACGTACGCAACACAACTACTGTCCTGCTCATTATGCAAACTGCTAGCGACTCTATAGCACAAACTTTGCCCAAGGGCATTAGTGTGCTCTACACAAGCACCAGATTATGTTAAAGAAGTCACCTTTTTTTTTTTAAAGCACAAGTAATTAAGTGCTTTCCCCAGAATTACAGGAGGCAGGACTCACCTCAACCACCTTTGTGGCTGTCTACAGTAAATGCACATCCCTAGCCTCTGTCACTTCAAAACCAGACAGTCAATACACAAACCAGCAGAGGCACACAGAATGGTTAGATTAGAAAATACCCACTTTCTAAAAATGGTATTTCCAAACACATAATATAAAAAACATCTTTATTAAAAGATGTATTTAAATCCTGAGTTTGGGCATACTAAACTCTATTCCTCTATCATGTCCTAATGGAATGTTAGGCTTGTCAGATGTTACAAAGCAACTCCCATGTTAGCCTATGGCATAGATAGCCTGTCAATAGTGAAAAACGAAATTGGCAGTTTTTCACTATCATGTCACTAACACCAGGACATGTCCTACCTTTCACATACACTCCACCCTGCCCATGGGGGTTCCTTGGGCCTACGTGAGGGGTGCCTTACATGTAAGAAAATGCAAGGTTAGGGCCTGGCAAGTGGGGGCAGTTGCCAGGTCAACATGGTAGTAAAAACTGTGCGCAGACACTGCAGTGGCTGGTCTGAGACACCTTTGAAAGCTGCTTGTGTGGGTGGCACAATCAGGGCAACAGGCCCACCAGAAGAATTTGATTTACAGGCCCTGGACACACACAGTGCATTATACTAGGGACTTAATAATAAATCAATTAAGCCAAACATGGAAACACCAATCCATAAACACTATTTACGGTGGGAGCACTTGCACTTTAACACTGAACAGCAGTGAGAAAGTGGCAGAGACACTAAACCAGCAAAACGATGTTTAACGTACCATTAAAAACAGGAGGCTAGAAAGCAAAAATACAAGGGAAACACCCCAGAAGATGCCAGGTCTAACACATGTCCCCTCCAGCTGAAAGTAGGGAGAACTACCCAACCATTACTAAGGCGGAAGAACCTGGACAGACCATCAGCATTGGCGTGTTCTCTGCCAAGGCGGTGTTCCACCGTAAAGTCCATTCCCTGTTGGGAGATGGACCATCTCAACAGTTTTGGGTTCTCACCCCTCATCTGCATTAACCATCTGAAGGGCCTGTGGTCTGTCTGAACTCGGAATTGAGTCTCAAATAGGTAGAGTCTTAGCTTCTTCAGTGCCCAGGCCACAGAAAAAGCTTCTCGCTCTATGGCACTCCACCTCAGTTCCCTGGGAAGTAGTTTCCTGCTATGGAAGACTACAGGCTGATCTAGGCCCTCTTCGTTCGGTTGTGAGAGCACCGCTCCCACACCATGCTCTGAAGCGTCAGTCTGCACTACAGATTTCTTGGAGAAGTTGGGTGCCTCGAGCATGGGCACTGTGCACATTGCTGCCTTCAGGGCATCAAAAGCTGTCTGCCAGGCCCAAGTCCAGATCACCATCCTGGAAGTCAGCTCAGTCAAGGGGGCAACAATGGTAGCATAGCCCTTGACAAATTTCCTATAGTAACCGGTGAGAACTAAAAAGCCTCTCACCTCTGTTTGGGTCTTGGGGGGGGGGGGGGGGTTCCCAAGCCAGAATGGCGTTGATCTTAGGCTGTAGAGGCGCCACCTGGCCTCTTCCTACCTGGTGCCCTAAGTACACCACAGAGCCCTGCCTGATCTGGCACTTACTGGCCTTGGTCGTGAGGCCTGCCCTCTGCAGAGCCTTTAACACTTCCCAGAGATGCTGCAAGTGATCCTCCCAGCTGGAACTGAACACTGCGATGTCATCTAGATAGGCGGCACTGAAATCCTCCACTCCAGCCAACACCTGGTTGACCAACCTCTGAAAGGTGGCAGGGGCATTTTCCAATTCAAAGGGCATCACCCGAAACTGGTAGTGCACCTCTGGTGTTAAGAATGCAGACCTCTCCTTGGCGCTCTCGGTTAAGGCAATCTTCCAGTACCCTGACGTTAAGTCAAACGTGCTGAGGTACTGGGCAGCTCCCAAATGATCGATGAGCTCATCAGCTCTGGGGATGGGGTGCGCATCAGTCCTGGTAACGGCATTGAGCCCATGGTAGTCCACGCAGAACCAAAGTTCAGGGGTGGCACTGGGTGCAGCAACCTTTGCGGCCAAGACAACTGGACTGGCCCAAGGACTGTTGGAGGCCTCTATCACCCCTAACACCAACATCTTAGAAACCTCCTCTTTGATGCTGGCTCTGACCCTGTCAGTCAGTCTGAATATTGTGTGTTTCACAGAAGGACTGTCCCCAGTGTCCATGGCATAGGTACACCAATGGGTGACACTAGGGGTCAGTGAGAAGAGGGTGGCAAACTGCCCCAACAACAGGTGACAGTCACTCGGCTGCTCTGGGGTCAGTGTAGGGGAGAGGTTCACACCTTCCACTGACCCATCATCCTCCTTGGTAGACGGGAGGTCATCATCACCCCATCACCCAGCACCCCATCATCTGTCGCCAAGAGCATGCTTACTTCAGACCTCTCAAAGTGAGGTTTGAGGCGGTTCACATGGAGGACCCTCATAGGGTTCCTGGGAGTCTGCAAATCCGCAATTTTGGTGACATCACTTTTGCACTCCACCACCTCAAAAGGCCCAGTCCACTTGTCCTGAAGAATGCAAGGCTCTACTGGGGCCATTATTCGCACTTTCTGGCCAGGCTGAAACTCTACCAGGGTGGCATTCTGGTCATACCAGCGTTTCATTTTCTCCTGGCTGGCTTCTAGGTTCACCTGAGGAAGTTTCCTAAAGCGCGAAGTTTGGTTCCTGAAGGTCAGCATGTAGCTAAATACATCCTGGGGAGTTTTCCTGAGAGCTGTCTCCCAGCCTTCCTTCACAAAGCTGAGAGGTCCTCTCACAGGGTACCCATACAGTAGCTCAAAGGGACTAAACCCTAAGGACATCTGTGGTACCTCCTTGTAAACAAAGAGATGGCATGGTAATAGGATGTCCCACTCATGCCTTATAGGTTGAGTTAGACACTTAATCATGCTTTTGAAGGTTTGGTTGAATCTCTCCATCAAACCATTACCTCGGGGGTGGTAAGGGGTGATGAACTTGTATGTTACAACACACTCCTCCCACAGGAATATCATATACTCAATATGAAATTGGTACCCCCGTCAGACACCTCCTCTCTTCATTTTGGTGGCACTTTCTGACATTAGACTTCGGACTCAAATCTTTGACCCCTGAATTAGTAAAGCAGCCTCTAAAAATTACCACTGTGTTGCGGTTAATCACTTGCATGTGTTTTGCACACAAGTATAGAAACAGGTTGTGATGCGACAGGTAGGTGGGTACGAGAAGGTGCAAGTCTGGTAAAGTAATGATGAAGGTAGTTGATGCAGCAAACCCCATGCCCACTAGTTTACAAGTATTACAGCATGGAAAGAAGCATCTGGATAGCAGGAAGATGTAAAGATCTGCTCACAGACCTAACCAATGTAGTGTTCTGTAGTTGTCAGGTTCTTCATTCCAAGAGCATTCTCAGCAACCTGGAGACATCTGTAATCTGGTCAGTTGCAGCCATTACAGCCTTTTAAGATCTGGTGACAAATACTGAGCATGTGCTCCACCAGTACCCATTCAACCAATCCTGCAGCAAGTGCAGACGCGAGCACTTTGTTGACGTACATAACCAAGCATTGACAGATGCAGGCCGCAAGCTGAAAGAAAGTTGTCAGTAGCAGCACCTGAGACCTTGATATGGTGATATGCTTTGTTCAGTCTTAAACTTTCTAAGACTGAACAAAGTAAACAAAGTCATGAGCTTTAGAGGACCTGCCAGGTCAAGAAACTCTCCAACATATGCACGGACAGGAGAGCCAGTTGGTTCACCGCGGTCCTCCAGGCCTCCAAGCGAAATTGCTGAAAACTCGAAAAGGAATGGCTCCGCAAACAAACACTGAGCAGCTATGCAGCCCACAAGAACGCCATCCGCAGACACCATCACCTCACTGGATCCGCCAAAATAGCCCCCTTCAAAGACCGCCTCAACAACAATGCACACAACAGCAAAGAGCTCTTAGCATCGTGGAAGAACTCTCCAACCCCAGCTCCAACAACCCACCATCGCAAGACCTGTGCAACTCCCAAGCCACCTTCTTCCACCGCAAGATCGCAGACATCCATGAAAGCTTCAACAACGAGACCGCCCTGACAGCCACCGACTCCTCAGACCCTCAAGCCAACATCCACATCAACCCCCTGATTGCCTGGACCAACGTGAACGACAACAACACTATCAAAATCATGAGCACCATTCACTCCGGCTCCCCGTCAGACCCTTGCCCGCACCACATCTTCAACAAAGCCAGCGCCACCATCGCATCCCATGTCCACAAGGTCATCAACACCTCCTTCGAGACCGCAACCTTCCCAGAGAACTGGAAGCACGCCGAGATCAACGCCCTACTCAAGAAACCCAAGGCGGATCCGAGAGACCTCAAGACCTTCCGTCCCATCTCCCTGCTCCCGTTCCCGACGAAGGTCATCGAGAAGATCGTCAACGGACAACTGATCCGCCACCTCGAGGAGAACAACATCCTGGACCCATCCCAGTCCGAGTTCCGCAGCAACCACAGTACCGAAACCACCCTCACCGCCGCCACCACTGACATCAGGGCCCTGCAGGACAACAGTAAGACCGCGGCCCTCATCATCCTGGACCTCTCGGCCGCCTTCGACACAGTTTGCCACAGCACCCTACGCACCCGCCTCCACAATGCAGGGATCCGAAACAAGTCTCTGGAATGGACCACCTCCTTCCTCTCTGACAGAACCCAGAGTGTCGGCCTCTCGTCTTTCCGATCCAAAGCCTCCGAGATCATCTGCGGCGTACCCCAAGGATCCTCCCTCAGCCCGACACTGTTCAACGTCTACATGGCACCCCTGGCCCATGTCGCCCGACTGCACAACCTCAACATCATCTCCTACATTGACGACACCCAGCTGATCCTCTTCTCTCACCAAGGACCCCGTCACCGCCAAAACCAACCTCCACGATAGGAATGAAGGCCGTCGCCGAATGGATGAAGAGCAGCCATCTGAAGCTGAACTCTGACAAGACGGAGGTCCTCATCCTTGGCTCCACCCCCTCAGCCTGGGATGACTCCTGGTGGCCGATCTCTCTGGGAGCAGCACCGACACCCACCGACCACTCACGGAACCTGGGGTTCATCCTCGACTCCACTCTCTCCTTGACCAAGCAAGTCAACGCCGTCTCATCCTCCTGTTTCAACACCCTCCGCATGCATCGCAAGATCTACAGATGGATCCCCACCGAAACAAGAAGAACGGTTACCCAAGCCCTCGTCAGCAGCAGACTGGACTACGGAAACACCCCCTACGCAGGAACTTCAGCCAAACTCCTGAAACGACTACAACGCATACAGAACGCCTCTGCACGCCTGATCCTCGACATCCCTCGCCACAGCCACATCACACCTCACCTAAGAAACCTGCACTGGCTCCCCGTCAACAAAAGGATCACCTTCAAGCTCCTCACCCACGCACACAAGGCACTCCACAACACCGGACCGGCATACCTCAGCAGACGACTCACCTTCTACACCCCGAACTGCCAACTCCGCTCAGATGACCTCGCACTCGCTACCGTCCCCCGCACTTGAAGAACGACCTCCGGCAGCAGATCGTTCTCCTACCTCGCCGCAAAGACCTGGAACACCCTCCCCATCCACCTGCAGCAGACCCAGGACCTACTTACCTTCAGGAGGCTACTCAAGACCTGGCTGTTCGAGCAGTAGCAGCACCCTACCCCCCCAGCGCCTTGAGACCCTCACGGGTGAGTAGTGCGCTTTATAAATGCTCTGATTGATTGATTGATTGATTGATTGATTGATTGATTGATTGATAGGGACTGCCCCATCCCTCAGATGAACAAAGCTGGAAGTTACTACTGAAGATATCACAAGCACTTTGGAAAGGGAGTTTTGAACCCATAAGACAGGATCGGAGGTTTGGATCCTTTCTCAATGCACCAAGACGGCAAGAATTAAAAAGATGTCAATCTAGGTGACGAGCCTGCTACAGTTTCCTGGAACATGCCTTAATACTATTGCTGATCCTAATTCTGAAAGACAGAGAATCAATCCATGCTCATATGCAGAACTGATCAGAGACATTCGCCTGTAGGAGAGGAATTTGGAAGGAGACCTAAAGACTGTCCTTCAAAGCTTACCCTCTTGAGCTCAAAGTAAGTCAAGACTCTGAGAAAGAAAACAAAGCACCAGTTAGCATGAAGAGTTGAGAAGCCTGAAGCAAAACCTGCTCCAAATGACAACTCTCAGTAAGTAGGTGACCGTCCAAGCTGAATGTTGACAAAGGGAACAATCGCCATACCAGACAGTAGAGAAGCCGCAGCGCCTAAGAGCACAAGAACCCTGGACTTCCCCTGAACCAGCCGGTAAGACTGCATTCTGGACCTGAGCGCTCTGAAATAGCTGCGCGTGCAATGGTCACATTCCAAAGCTTTGTAAAAATTAGGAAACCTGTCAGAGAATTTCTGGAGAAACTGTGCAGCTGCATTGCCAATCAGCAGCAAAGATACAGGCCAGGAGCGGCATAAAATGCCTGCTGGTTTCTGTGCTAACAACCAGTTTTAATGGTACTACAATCAGCAGCATCTACCATTAGCCAAATGTATAGAATTATGTCAATCAATCAAAGCTTTATTTGATTATTTAAAACCAATCATAACAGCTGTACAACCATAAAAATCAATTAAAAGCCAGCGTGAACATAATTCATTGTCAGTTTAATATCTTGTCTATTTTCCTTTATTTATTATCCAACATTCCAAGTGTATATATGCTTGCTTTTAAATGATTTCTATGTTTGTATAGCTTTTATGAATGTTTTTAAATAATCGAATAAAACTTTGATTGATTGATCGAATAGAATTATGTTATTAACGTTGAAGGGATGGTGGGTTACGAGGGCCCTGCTGGCGTTCACTCAGGTAACCTGCAGACCGCAGAGATGTCATCTGCCAGACCTTCACTCAGGGAGATTGACCGGCTTTCCTGAATCAAAGGAAGCACTGCTCTGTCATGCAATAGTGACTTGTCGGTTTTGGAAAACAATTTGATCACTTTCAGTTAACCACGGAGAAAGCAGAAATCGTATGTCTCTGATGAGACTTAATGTCACTATTGGCAGAGCCTTAAAACCCCTTCCCAAAGATGCCGTTGCAGACCTTGCAGCCTCTTAAGTCACCAGCACTGAAATCAAAAACCTCCTACAGGACATCAACAGGGCATACCAGAGGACAACAGAAAAACATGTTTAGTAAAAACTCTGACCATTGAAAGCCAAATCGCCCAAACCATGCTACAGTCAGAAACAAACCACTAGCATATTTAACACACTTACCAGGAAAAGAAGTAGAGAGCCATACAACAACCCACTGACCTCACCACCCTAAAATGATTCAGTTCTGGTGAAGGCAACTCACCACTGAACCCAGGGCTTTGTGCCACAAACACCCCATTACAAAGGTCTCCAACAAAAGGATGGAGTCTTCAAAGTCATCAGACACCTCAGTCGCCCCCACAATGTTCCCTGTTAATATTTGATAGAATCCGACCCCACACTGCTAGAAAAATAAAGTGCCTGATATCCCCTCAAAAATCCTTTCCTACAGCTCCCCCGAATATAGATATTCAACATCCTCTCCACAGAGCACTTCTCAAGTTTAGTCCCATCTCTTCCCTGGAGGTCACCTACTACCTAGAATGTACACTTCACTCAACAATAATACATTGGAAAGAGATGCACACATGCCAACAATGAACGTTATTAATGCATCCTACAGGACTTGACTTCATGGCTGGTCAGCAGAACCAAGACCCTGGCTTTAATGTCTATGGCAACTTCAGGTTAAAAACACTTTCCACAAAGTGCTCAGTGATCTACAATAGCTCGTGTTCCTCGTATTTCCATCCTACTTCAACATCAAAATCTACTGCAACACTTAAGAGGCAGCCAATGAGGGGACAGGCTGCAAAACCAAGACATCTGTAGAGACTCCCAAAGCTTGTTCGCTCATCACCTCTCAGGAGGCCAGGGAATGCCGAAGGAAAAGGCACTTGCAGATTGTCTACCTGATGTGTCTTCCCTGCCTGATGCCTCTTTCCACTTCTCTTCTCTACGCAAGAACTCTGGTGGCCTCTGACTATCCCCACTCACTCCCTCCTCTTCCCTATCCTCTAAACAACCCTTTCTCTCTCACTCTTCTAGCCATCAACGTCTCCAAACCATTTAAAACCGCACCTAGTGTATCTCTACTAATTATATTGATTACAAAATTCAATAAAGATGTTACTGTCGCTTCTAGTCCTGATATTTGAGGATATTGATGTGAAAGTAAATCAACATACTCAATCTAGTTTCGTCAAAGGGTGTTATGGTCATTCAAACTTACGCACGCCTATTGATATTGTTGACCTATGACTTACCTCGTTTGTCATCAAAGGTTCCTGTTAGATGAGACGGTGACAACAAACCATTTTATAGAAAATACTGTCCACATGCAAATATACCAAACGGATATGTCATTGTACATGTCATGAGTGATGTAATATATGAGTCATAAGCTGTGTGTGGTGGGGCACAACTTAAAGTTAGCTCAATTAACAATGATTGGTGAATTTCATTTTTTTTTAGTTTAAAACATTAGGTTTTAACTGACATTTTCATGTAACTATAGCGTCACTTCGACCTTTGCTTTTTTCAGTGAATTTCTGAGGTTTTTTCGTAACGTAAAGTAAAACAATAAAGCCATTCATTTTTGGCAAGACATACCTGCTGGCTTTGTCAAAGGTCAGAAGTCCAAAATATACAAGGCAGGCCTATTGACTTTGTCAGGGAGCAGCCAATCAACATATAAAAAGCAGACCTATTGGCTTAATCAATAAACCACCACAAAAAGTTACCAATAACTATAATCCAATGTATTTCCATGTGCATGATAATGATTGATAATAATTACTGTCACAAAAATATTTTAAATAAAGCACTTTTATTCAAAACAACCATAAACATGTGTCTTTTTTTGATACTTTTAGGCCACAAAATGCAGCCATAGAACTAACAACACGGGGTCCCTGCGCTCCAGCCGAAGAGCCTATATCTTCAGCTTTGAGTACTTTAAACATATGGTAAGCTCTCTTGGGGTCCTGTATTCAGTGACTCCAAAGACTTACTGTATATTGTTTTAAAAAATGTTCCAAGGGGACCGCTGCAGCCCCCCCCCCCCACCCACCCATAATATTTTTTAAAAAATGCTTTGGGGTGCCCCTGGCCATTCTACGGGCACTACCAGGATGTATTAATATCTATAGCTAGCCCACATAGGGCATTATGGGGTGCTTCCTGGCAGAAACAGTGACTATGAAATGAGTGGCTTTTCCGCTCATTTCATGTTTGTGCAATTTTTTATATTCTTATTTTTTATGTTTTTTGGGTGCCTCGGTCCCACCCGGGGCACCTCCAAACTTTACCAAACGATGAAAGCTGCCTGGGGAGGCCCAAGACCCCCGTGGCCTCGCAGGCTTCATGCTTGTCAGCAAGCTGCAGCTGACTATACTTTTTTTTCATGGATGGCTGGCACCCAACAACTTTAAATCATAGGGGGCAGCTGAGGGAGGACTGTAGCCCCGCCGGCTCCCCAGCCAGCATCCATCCGTGTTGTTGGTGGAAGACAGCAATCTGTTTTTTGTTTTTTTTTAGTGTGTGCCCCTGTCTAACCCACAAGATTTAGAGCCTTTGGGGGACTGCCCATGGCTCCCCTGCTAGCACCCATCCTGAGTGCTGGCACAAGAGAGCTGTATTTGTTTGCTCCAACCCGACTGGAGCAGCTTTTGTTCCTGCTCCCAAGCGCGGGATCAAACTTAATGTTCCCTGCCCAGGAGAATGCAGACAGGGAGTTAGATTTCTGATCCCTGCCTGTGTTTTTCCGAGCAGGGAACTAGGGGATGTGGTTCATAGGACACTGCCTGCCATTGGGCCTCATGGGAAGGCGTCCCACCGAGGCAATCATATGGCTAGGGAAGAGGGGCCCACACCCCCTCCCCAAATAAAAATGTCATCTTGCCCCAGGAGATTAGAGGGGCCATTAATTGACTTGTGAAGGGGGGCTGTAGCCCCCCCACCCTTATAATAAATAATAATTACAGAAGCCCCAGGGAATGTGGTACCTAGGACCATTAAATGGCTTGGGGTGCTCAGAAAAATATGGTAAACTCTCTTGGGATTACATATTGATTCCCCTTAAAATAATTAAATGATTACGTGGGCCACAGGGTATGGCATTTGAAAGGCGATTAAGTGACTCAGGAACAGGGGCACATTGCCGCCTCCCCTTATGTTTTTTCATGTGGCAACCCCCCTGGGCCCTCACCCAGCCCGGGGGCTTCTAATTGAAAAGGGTCATGATGTTACTGTGGTACCGCAGTACCGTTTCAAGAAAATCTGGTTTTGGCCCCAGGGGATCCGGATATCCCTACCCTTACCCTCATGTTTTCTTTTTTAATTCAGGACACAGGAACTGAGTCACCTAGTCCTCAAATGGTGGCCAAAACATCTGTGTTGATTTGAGGCAGCCAATCATATCTAATGTTTTAAACTGCCGGTCCCACAGTACTACAGCATCTCTATATTTACCTACATTTTAACCTCAATTTCTCCAAAACTACTGAACAGATTTACACCAAATCACTAAAAGGACTCTTTCTATGTAAAGATCAAGCTTTCTGCCAAATTCGAGATAATACCTTTAGCTGTTTTGGCTGTAGCACTGTTCAATTTTCCTATGGGAAAAACGTGTTGGGCCACCCCCTTTTTCCAAGCACCCACTTGATGGGTCACCCCAAAACTTTCAAGGAAAGAGTTGAGTTGGCTTAGCCCTTTTTGTGAAAAGGTTTGTGACGATTGTCAAACTGTGCCAAAGTTATTAGCAAACAAAAAAAATCTATTTCCTACTTCCTATTTCCTACTGCCACTGTGTAAATATTCAGCAGCGAAGACAGTCTTGCCAGTACTACCGAGAACTATTCACGCATTTTAGTAGTTGTTTATAAAAAAGGGAAGGATGCGTGATTTAATTAAAGGTCAGACTCTGTGCTGGGACAGGAGTATTGTTTGCCACGTGCTGCTCGGAATTTGTTGCTAAATGGGAACTTCCAAGCTCGGGTACATGGAGTTTAAACAGCTCAAACTAAAAGGCCAAGTGCACACTTTACATCAGAATGGGGCAGGAGAATACAGGGTTAGGGAGGATTTGTAACCTTGAGGATTGTAAATAACTCGGCATTTGGTATTGTCAGTGGTTCAGCTATTCTTTCTACTTACTCCTTTGTACCGCTAAGACTTGCGACTTTCCAAAGGCATAAATCAAAGCTAATGACCGAAATGAATGTTTTCGTCAAGTGGCACTTGGAAGAGAAAAATACCTCTCCTTTATTTTATAAAGGGACAGTGTCTGGCAATGACTACGGGCGAAATTATAATGTCTGTTTCTTTCCATTCTTTGAGCAATTTGATTTTATTTAAAATGGGCACAATGTATTCACATTTATTAGCACAATAAGCAAATAACGTGACCCAGGCTTTTAAATCTCTGCACCATTTATGTGTTCTGCGTGGTGTTCAGCACGAGTTTGAGTTTTGCTAGGAGGACTAGACACTGGGCATTGGTATTTAACCGGCTGGTCTTCATAGTTTAAAAACATCAAAATGTGAAAACAGGATTAGCAGTGCATGTAAATTATAGTATCCGAAATCAGCTGGGTCTGCATGAACTATGTTAGAAACTTGAAACTGTTATAATTTTGAAAATGTTGCATTTGTAGTTTTCTTTTCTTTTCTTTCATGCATCACGTGATCTCCCTACACTACAAAAGGTGAGCTCAATATGGCGCCCGGTATGTGTGACAAAGGCCGGGTGCCTCGGCCGAAACACGTCTATATTGGCTAAAATCATGGATTATAAACTCGTGGTTTATAAACTGGTATCCTGTGTTGTGTCAGAGCCTGTCTTTATCTACGAACGGATTTGGCTGGAATGTATATATATATATATTCACTGAAAAAACCATAGGTTTCACACATGTTATAGTTAGCTGGACATTTTACTGATAAAAAACCAATGAAATTCCCCCGTTATAGTTACTGTAGGCAACTATAACTCACGCGACCGCAATCCTCTGCTGATGCTAATACTGTATTTAGACACTTATTTGCCCATATCTTCTTCCATTAAATTTTAGCTATACATATATTACAAATATTTTTTTTTCATAAAGACACATATGTCATCAGCAGAGGATTACGGTCGCGTGAGTTATAGTTGCCTACAGTAACTATAACGGGGGAATTTCATTGGTTTTTTATCAGTAAAATGTCCAGCTAACTATAACATGTGTGAAACCTATGGTTTTTTCAGTGAATTAGCAAGGTTTTTTAAATGCTATTTCCTAACTATAACGTGTGTGAAACCTATGGTTTTTTCAGTGAATTTGTACGTTTTTTTAAATGCTAAGTTACTTTACGCCATTTGTGGCGTGCGCGCCCACTTAACGCAGTTCGTTCCGTGCACGGTTTTTATCAACTTTAATAAGCCCTGTACATTTGGTGGCCTTCGGCCACCAAAAGCACAGGGGGTGAGGTCAATGTGGATAGTGTTTTTTTTATTTCGATTTTATAATTTCATGTTGCCAAAATTACGTTTTTTTTCTCTATTAATAAGCCCTGCACATTTGGTGGCCTGCGGCCACCAAAAGCACAGGGGGTGGGGTAAGTGTGGATAGTGTTTTTTGTATTTTTATTTTTTTACCGTAAGCGTACGGTAAGCTTACGGTAAGCGTACGGTAAGCGTACGGTAAGCGTACCCCGCGAAATTGCCGAAAAAAAAATAAAACCGTTTTTGCTCTTGGGGGATGTTTGGGGACTCCCTCAACATGACTATGTGGGAGGGAGTTGTCAAAACAGCCCCGTAACATGTTTTTGGCCATCATGTTTGATAAACAACACTCAGTGCGAGAGACAAAATGGCGGACGCTGCTTCCTGGTTTCGGCCGATTCGAATGTTTACTAAGATCTAAGAGCCAATCAGAATCGCGCTCGCGCACGCCACCGTAAGCTTACGGTAAGCGTACGGTAAGCGTACGGTAAGCGTACCGTAAGCGGGCTCAGATATATATATTGATTTAAAGGCTATTTTCTCAGAATCTACTGAACAGATTTACACCAAACCTACAAAAGGCACTTCCTTGACCTAGGGACTACCTCTCTGCTAAATTTCTAGTAATTCTGTTCAGCCGTTCGGGCTGTAGCTCGTTCTAAAGGTCCTATGGAAAAATGCATGGGAAAAACGCGTTTTGGGACCCCCCTTTTATCTCAGCCCCCGCTTGACGAATCCCCCCGAGACTTTCAGGGTAGGAGCGGAGCGTAGCGCCCCACCTATTTTGAGAAATTCGCGAGGATTCGTCGACCGGCGCCAAAGTTATTCAAAATAGAATGTTGAGGTTTTCCTATGGAAACGTGGTCCTAACTATAACTACCTACTGGCGACCGCCAGTAGGTAATATATATATATATATATATATATATATATATATATATATATATATATATATATATTTGTCATCAAAAATAAAAATATCGCAGAACTCTCCTTGGGATCTTATTCTTTTATTTAATCCTCCATCTCTCCCCTCCTACGCGTTTCAACCCTCACAGTCTTGATCACGATAAATGGCTATTATTTGCAAGGTTTGTCCTACCATGCCGTATGCACCAGCTGAGAAGTGCGCCCCCAGCCGAAGGAATGTTTGCTGAAATATATATATATATATGTCATGTGATCAAGGGCACTGGATGCCCGAAACGCGTCGTGAGGAGCGAGAGGCGATGTTATGAGAAAATAAATCACCTGTGATTGACGAGCTTTCGTGTGGGACGTTGCATTTCTTCTTCGCCGTTCGGAGGTACAGGAAGGTGTGTGATATATATATATATATATATTATCTACTGGCGGTCGCCAGTAGATAGTTATAGTTAGGATCGTGTTTCCATAGGAAATCCGCAACATTCTATTTGGAATAACTTTGGCGCCGATTGACGAATCCTCGCAAAATTTTCAAAATAGGTTGGGCGCTCCGCTCCGCTCCGTCCCTGAAAGTCTCGGGGGGGATTCGTCAAGCGGGGGCTGAGAAAAGGGGGGGTCCCAAAACACGTTTTCCCCATGCATTTTTCCATAGGACCTTTAGTCCAAGCTACAGCCCAAACGGCTGAACAGAATTACTTGAAATTTGGCAGAGAGGTAGTCCTCAGGTCAGGGATGTGCCTTTTGCAGGTCTGGTGTAAATCTGTTCAGTATTTCCTGAGAAAATAGCATTTAAAAGCATATATATATCTATAAGCGCGCACCGTGCGCGTACGGTAAAACTTACCGTACGCGCACGCTGCCGTGCGCGACCGCGATTCTGATTGGTTGTTCTTAGTAAACATTCGAATCGGTCGAAACCAGGAAGTGTCGGCCGCCATTTTGTCTCTCGCAGTCTGAGGGGGTGAAAAACAAAGGTGGAGAACGTGAAAAGGGGGCAGGGTGGCCAGTTCCTGACCTCCTAGCCTTAGTCCCAGAAGGACCCCCAAGGGCCAAAATTTCCTTTAATTTTTTTGCGAAAAATCGCGTAGTACGCGTAGCGTGCACGTACGGTGGAAACGGAAAAATTCCGCGAACTGCGCACCGTGCGCGTACGGTACGCGCACGGCGAAAAACCTTAAAAAAGAAAATAAAATAAATACATAACTTAGCATTTAAAAAAACGTACAAATTCACTGAAAAAACCATAGGTTTCACACACGTTATAGTTGGGAATTAGCATTTAAAAAACCTTGCAAATTCACTTAAAAAACCATAGGTTTCACACATGTTATAGTTAGCTGGACATTTCACTCGTGAAAAACCATTGAAATTCCCCCGTTATAGTTAGTGCAGGCAACTATAACTCACGCGACCGCAATCCTCTGCTGATGACGTCAGATATTACATCACTGATGACATATGTGTCTTTCTGAAAAAAAATATTTGTAATATATGTATAGCTAAAAATTAATGGAAGAAGACATGGGTAAATAAGTGTCTAAATACAGTGATGTAATATCTGACGTCATCAGCAGAGGATTGCGGTCGCGTGAGTTATAGTTGCCTGCACTAACTATAACGGGGGAATTTCAATGGTTTTTCACGAGTGAAATGTCCAGCTAACTATAACATGTGTGAAACCTATGGTTTTTTAAGTGAATATATATATATATTTATACCAACAACAATCCTGGCCTTGATCAAAGAAACAGGCATCGACATGCTGGAGTGAATTCACAGTGATTTTACTGCACAGAAGGCTCTGTGACGTGTTTCGGTGGGCGGAGCACCTTGATCACACAGGTCAGCGCCAATGAAGTGGATACTTTTAAAATGTTACCATGGGAACCATGATGTTGTCATGGACATAAATAAAATACATATATTCAGTTAAGGCAGGCCTGTTAACTGCACAGTACCTCTCATGTGCATTGTTTTTAAATAAAACTTAACAGATGATACAATAGAATTGCATAAAGTAAAACAAATACATTAAAAAAGAATCGCACTGGGCATGTTAATACCGATTACAGATCGGGCTGCGCATTACTCAACAACCTTCGAAACATGTACCCATCCCATGTTAATCATTATATGTCACATGGCTAGATAGATCAGGTGAGGTGAGAAATGCCCTAAGCATTCCTTGTATATTACATTTCACAGTATATGAAATAGTGTACTTATTTGCTCGGTTCAGACACAAAGGTGAATACCTGAGGACTAAAAAGGTTAATATAGTGAAGTATGTCTGCAACCTCAGCCCTAGTTGGCATATTATCTAAAACTTAGTACGCGCACTATAACAAACTGGGCTTAACCTCAAAACCATGTGCTACAAACATACACAACCAGTGCTGTTGATGCACAAACTCAGTGCAAATTCCGCAGTTTGACCCAATGCTATTCATCCATGGCACACAAAGAATATAAAAGAAAATTAACACAATGCACTGGGACGGCTGCAAGGAATGTGTATAGCTAAGCAGGGTTACAGATGTGAGATTAACTCTTCGTCAGATTTTAACCCATGTGGGATTTTACTTTTGAGCATGATGATGCATCTTGATTCCAGCTTCCTCAATTGCTGCTCTCTATTACCACCTCTGCGATATTTGGGAATGGCGTCAACCACATAGTATGGCAGATCTTTCGCAGAACATTGGTGGTGCTCGTAGATATGTTTGGCTACTGGGTAGTTCTTATCATAGTTGTCAATTGCCCTGAGGTGCTGCAGAATCCTGATGTGGACCATGTGTATGGTACTACCTATGTATTGCTTGGGGCATGTACCTTCCAATACGTACACTGCAAAATCTGTTTTGCAATTGTATCTACCCTTGATGGTAACAGGTGAGTTTCTCTAAGGTGTTTGTATGGTTCTCACATCTTTACCATGTTTACAGGCTTTACACCTGAAACATTTCTGAAAACCTTTATTGTATGTCAGCCAATCTGATCTACTGCTGGGCTTAGGTGAACTTTGGACCAGTTCATTACTCATGGATTTAGCCCTTCTGTATGAGATGCGAGGTACACATAGTATGTCCTGTCCGATTATGGGATCTCTCTTTATCAGCCACCAGTGTCCGTATAAGATGTTCCAGATTCTGGCATGATACGTCGAAAAAACATTGATAAGGCGTATCTGACTCTAGTCCGTTTCTCTACGCTTTCTCTTATTGCTTCCGAAGAGCAAATCTTCCCTTCTTTTGTTGTCAACTTTGTCTCTGGCTGTTTTCAGTGTGTGATTCGCAAAGCCACTTTGGGCCAGGCGGTTGGACAGATCTATCTGGACCTCTCTTAGTGAGCTCCCACCACTACAATTGCATTTCATACGCAGATTCTGTGCATACGGAATACTCTGTTTAAGTTTTTTAGGATGAAAACTGCTGGCATGCAGAATGGAATTGCCAGCCGTCTGTTTCCTGTATGTTTTTGTGTGGAGTCTATTATCTTCAACATACACTACGAGATCTAAGAAATGAACCTCTCTTTTGCTAATGTCAAATGTGAATTTTAAATCATTCACACTGAGTTTTTGTGCTAATTCTTTGGCTGACTCTGGTGAGCCTTTCCACAGCATGAGGAGATCTCTATGAATCTCGTCCACAAGACAATATTTTCTGCCCATTCCTTTGCAAAGTCTACTGCCAGTACACGCTTCTCCCACCAGCCCATATGCAGATTTGTATAGCTGGGGGTGAAACATGTACCCATAGGTGTGCCCTGCAGTTGCTTTATTTCTGTTGTTGGAACATAAAGACATTGTTATGGAGGCACCACTCTACCATACTGATAATCATGTGTGTGCGTTGGTGTAGATGTATATGTCTCCTTCCTAGATAGTATGACAATGCTTTTACCCCGTCAGTGTGTCTTATACTAGTATATTAGGCCATGACGTCCCTGGTTATATGAGTCATCCCACATCTCATCATAAATTCTTCATAAAAAGTCTCATGTGTCCATAATAAATGAGGGTAGTGCTTTAACATGTTCATGTAGGAAGAAATCTATGAACCTTGATGGGTTCTCAAATAGCCTACCAATTGCAGAGATGATTGGTCTTCCTGGAGGTACAGTAGCATTCTTATGCACCTTAGGGATCAGATATAGTATAGGGGTTACAGGGTGTTCGACTTTTAGATATCTCAGTTCATCTTGGGATAAAAGGCCACTGCCTCTCCATTTATGGAGTTCAGTATGGAATTTTGCTTTGATTTCATCTAGGACTGTTGGACTCACTTTACAATTGCATGTAGTATTAAGAAGTAGTCTGTTCGCTTCATTATTGTACATATCCAAGGGCCACAGTACAATGTTACCTCCCTTATCTGACCATCGCATCACAATGTCCTTTATGTCCTTTATTTTCTTCATGGTAGGTTGAGTGTCCAGTTTAAGTGTAAAAAACGCAATTCCTCAATTACTGAAGGAATCTCTTTCCCTACTCCTACCCCAGATACAACTTCTTCTGGGTCTGTTTCAACTTCTGAACTCAGCTCTGAGCTCGTTTCCTTGCTGTGGGTTTGTGATGTAGAGGAAGTCTTCTCTGACAGCTTCTGGCATCTCATGTTTTCAAATCTTTTTGAAAATGTATAAATTCTGCCCGTTTGATAATCTAATTTATCTCGTAGGAATTTTGTTGCTTTTCTATCTTTTATAGACTGCTCATGTTTCTGCAGACGGGTTCTCATTTCTTTCTCCAAGCATGAAAGTTCGTCTTTATTGGTATGTTTGTTAATCTCTGCTTGCAGTTCTTCAAATATATATATATATAAATATAGAATTCAAAGCAGACTCCTACCGAAGTTCAAGCCCTTTGAGGGGTGGCGCGGAGCCGGTGGAAAAGACCGGTAATCCAATATTCCAAAAAAACAGAGTTCCAATCGCGCTCGTAGAACATAAACACACCAAAAGTTCTCAGAGTAAAGTAACCATAAGGGGGTTTATTAGCTTCATAAACCCACCGTGACGCGTTTCACCCGTGGAAGGGCTTGTTCACACAGCGTTTGTCAAAACATTAAAGCATTACATACTTTTTCACATGTGGTCATGGACAGAGTCAACGGACTAACAATACATGTATTGCTGAAGGTTCATTATTTGGTGACGCCATCTTGTGATGTCTGTTTTGTATAAACCAGATTGCTCAATTTACCAATCATGCATGATAAACATTGTCAATGCGTCTAAATTCAAATGTTAAAGGTGACAAATTATTCGTAGTAGCATATTTCGTGCCGTTTTTCAATCTACGTACTCAACAACAATATACTGTATATATTGTATATGTTGGATTACTCGTTATACCCCAGTGCATAATAATCACATGTCTGAATTGACGAATTGATCGTGATATCATGTTCGGTAATACTTGCTTAATTTCTTCATGCTGTTCTCAGTGAACCAAGGCAGTATCAGGCAAAGTGCAACTTACAACTTACTTCATTTCTTCATGAAATATCAGGCAAAGTGCCTAAACAAGTAATCAAGTTTTTCTTCATGCTGTTCTCAGTGAACCAAGGCAGTATCAGGCAAAGTGCAACTTACAACTTACTTAATTTCTTCATGAAATGTCAGGCAAAGTGCCTAAACCAGTAATCACATTTTTCGTTATGTGTCCTGATTCTGTCTAATTGAGGGAATACACTTGTATTAACCATAGTGGTCTAGATAGCAACATGCTAATTTCCCTGTCTCTATACACTTGTCCGAGTCTGTATTTGCTAGGTGTTTTGTTTACCCCCTGTGTCTCATTGTAGACTTTGTGTCTACCATCCCCAATTAGTAATCTACGTGACAAAATTACTTAAACAATCCGTGAGAAAACAACCAAGATATCAAATTAAATCAAATAATATCTTCAAATTCTTATCTGTGTCTCGCAGAATGTCAGGAAGGTATATGAAGAAAAGGGTAGGGATACCGTTGTCACTGGATGAGGACCTGTTCCCTTCCTTTCCTTCTATTAGAGAGAAGATAGAGGATTCAGTTATCAATAATATACATATGATACAAGCTATACAATACTTTAAAATATTCAATATTTTAAGAGCAGAATTGAAAAAAGCAGTGTTGAAAAAACAGTGTTGGAAAAACCATGCGGCTATAATCAAAAAAGGAATCAACGAGAAGGGGACTCCTGGACTCAGCTTATTATTCAGTTTGTAAATGGATTGCCATTTCTTCGTCTAAGTTATGCCCATTGGGAAATCTGGTACACATGCCAATGATATGCCTGGATTCTCGTTGTCTGAGTCTCAGGGTTCGATTGCCCCCTCTCTTCTTAGGTATGACCTGCTCTATGCCATAATAGGAGAGTTTAGTGCAATCCGAGAAGTGGTACCTTTCAAAATGTCGGGCGATGGGATATTGTAATGGAGTATACCATATGGGGAGCTGCTCAGGGTGAAAAAAAACTGCAGCACCATGAATGATTACTTAAAGGAAGAGAAAGTGATGATCAAAAGGTTCAGAGAGAGAGGCTACCCACCTTGGGTACTCAAAAGGGCAACCGAAAGGGTATCCAACAGTGAGAGGGGTAAATTGCTGGAAGTGGTATCTGAGATGCCCATGAAAGATGAAGAATCTAATGAAACACGCATGATTCTTACTTACAATGGCAATTCCGATCAAGTACAAAAAGTTATTGTACAAAATTGGAAAATACTCAAAAATGATCCAATAATAGGAGAGGGACTGCCAGACAGACCTAGCATAACCTACAGAAGGGGACGCAGTCTCAGGGATATGTTAATACACAGTGATGTGTCAGTCAGTACCAATACAAGAGGTATCAATCTACAAGGTTTCTTTCCATGCGGCCATTGCAAGGCGTGTGCCAATAGTCGGATGATCAAGGAATTTTGGAACACCAGTACCAATACCATGATCAGTATAGACCAATTTATAACATGTAACAGCACTTTTGTCATCTATGTATTGGAATGTCCATGTAAATTAAGGTATGTGGGCAGCACGACACATATGGTAAAAAAACGTATCCTAGAGCATTTGAGGGCGATTACAAATAAGGACAAACAATATCCCATCGCCCGACATTTTGAAAGGTACCACTTCTCGGATTGCACTGAACTCTCCTATTATGGCATAGAGCAGGTCATACCTAAGAAGAGAGGGGGTAATCGAACCCTGAGACTCAGACAACGAGAATCCAGGCATATCATTGGCATGTGTACCAGATTTCCCAATGGGCATAACTTAGACGAAGAAATGGCAATCCATTTACAAACTGAATAATAAGCTGAGTCCAGGAGTCCCCTTCTCGTTGATTCCTTTTTTGATTATAGCCGCATGGTTTTTTCAACACTGTTTTTTCAACACTGCTTTTTTCAATTCTGCTCTTAAAATATTGAATATTTTAAAGTATTGTATAGCTTGTATCATATGTATATTATTGATAACTGAATCCTCTATCTTCTCTCTAATAGGAGGAAAGGAAGGGAACAGGTCCTCATCCAGTGACAACGGTATCCCTACCCTTTTCTTCATATACCTTCCAGACATTCTGCGAGACACAGATAAGAATTTGAAGATATTATTTGATTTAATTTGATATCTTGGTTGTTTTCTCATGGATTTTTTAAGTAATTTTGTAACGTAGATTACTAATTGGGGATGGTAGACACAAAGTCTACAATGAGACACAGGGGGTAAACAAAACACCTAGCAAATACAGACTTGGACAAGTGTATATAGACAGGGAAATTAGCATGTTGCTATCTAGACCACTATGGTTAATACAAGTGTTTTCCCTCAATTAGACAGAATCAGGACACATAACGAAAAACGTGATTACTGGTTTAGGCACTTTGCCTGACATTTCATGAAGAAATTAAGTAAGTTGTAAGTTGCACTTTGCCTGATACTGCCTTGGTTCACTGAGAACAGCATGAAGAAAAACGTGATTACTTGTTTAGGCACTTTGCCTGATATTTCATGAAGAAATGAAGTAAGTTGTAAGTTACACTTTGCCTGATACTGCCTTGGTTCACTGAGAACAGCATGAAGAAATTAAGCAAGTATTACCGAACATGATATCACGATCAATTCGTCAATTCAGACGCGTGATTATTATGCACTGGGGTATAATGAGTAATCCAACATATACAATATATACAGTGTATTGTTGTTGAGTACGTAGATTGAAAAACGGCACGAAATATGCTACTACGAATAATTTGTCACCTTTAACATTTGAATTTAGACGCATTGACAATGTTTATCATGCATGATTGGTAAATTGAGCAATCTGGTTTATACAAAACAGACATCACAAGATGGCGTCACCAAATAATGAACCTTCAGCATTACATGTATTGTTAGTCCGTTGACTCTGTCCATGACCACATGTGAAAAAGTATGTAATGCTTTAATGTTTTGACAAACGCTGTTTGAACAAGCCTGTCCACGGGTGAAACGCGTCACGGTGGGTTTATGAAGCTAATAAACCCCCTTATGGTTACTTTACTCTGAGAACTTTTGGTGTGTTTATGTTCTACGAGCGCGATTGGAACTCCTTTTTTTTGGAATATATATATATACATATATATATATATATATGTATATATATATAAATATATATATATATATACACATACATACATATATATTTATATATTTAGCATACAAATGGAGAAATTAAATATGCCGCACTCCCAGGAGTTGAATTTCAAGCAGGTATTTTATTTTACATCGACTTCTTTACAGTTGAAAATGTGAGTTCCATTGCGCGTTTCGTGTTGCAACTTCCTCAGATAGCTGCTGCTCATGGAACTCGCATTTTCGCCATTTGTATGCTATATCATGGGGTATGTGGTCTGTACCCCTTTATGCCGCACCAGCAGCATGAGCGTACCGTAGTGTGGACCAATTTGGAATGAATATATATATATATATATATATATATATATATATATATATATATATACACAAAAAAAGAAGCAGAGAACTCTGGGAAGTTCCCAAGTTTAGGTGGAAGGTGGCTCCTGTATAGAGCACCCTCGAAACCAGCAACACTCTAAATTTGCTCACCTCAAATGTCTGCTTTTCTGTCAAAGGTTTTAAGCATGCAATTCCCATTGATTCCTATAAGCCTCTAGGCCCATAGGAATGAATGGGAAGCCATTCCTTATTTGCGATTTGCAATTTGCGAATTGCATGTGTAGGAATCGCAATTTTTTTTGGATTCCTACAAGCATAAGAAATTGCGATTTCTTAAAAATCTCAATTTAGGAATGGCAATTCCTAAGTTTGATGCATGTGGCCCATCTACCAGCAGGCTGGCATATTTTTATTTTTTGGGAACTGTCTTTTGCCCACATGGTGACGCTGATTCGGTAAAAAAAAGGATTGTAGACATCAATAGAAAAACCGTGAATATGTCTGGCCTGTTATGTTTGCGAAATCTTTAGTCATGGCTGAAAATAAGAAATTAATAAAGTGTCATAACTCGTCCAGTGCTGGCTGAGTTAAGCAATTTTTTTTTTTATTGCTGCCGGGGGGAATGTTGAGGTGGGAGGGAACACGAAGGACAGGTGAGGGGCTGACATGGACAATGAAGGGTGTGGAGAATAAAAGCTCAATGATGCAGCCAGTGTCATATTTATTTTATATCATGGCGGGTCAGGGGGCAACACAGACAACGGAGAGGAGAACAGAGGGAGGGCGGTGGGCAACATGGACAACGAAGGGAGGATCAGTGGGAAGAAAAAAACTGACAACAGATCTGTCAACAACATAACGTGAATTTATAAAGCGCACGTTCACCTGGAGGCATCTTGGCGCTGAATAACAGATGTTAATTGTTACCAAACGGTACTCATATTATCAACCTCAGATGGATGAAAGGCTGAGAGGACCCGCCGGGATTTGAACCTGTGACCATGAGGTCGAACACAGGCCTCTGCAGTGGCCACATTATTCCACGGAGCCACCAGACCCAGCTTAAAAAAACAAGGACAATGGAAGGTACTCAGAGGGGCAGAGACAAGCAGATTGACAAAGAGGCTTGGAGGAAGGGGCTTGGAGAAAGCACACAGACAACAGAGGGTGAGAGGGAGGTACTGGGGCGAGCAAAGGGACAGCGGACTGTCAGTAGATAGGAAAAACACGGGGTTACATAAAGGAGACAGCTGAAAAACACGCACTGTCGTAGAGCACTTAAACAAAGAAAAAAGTAGCGCCTAAAAAATAAACAGTGGAAGGACACAAATAACATGTCCGTGGTTAAATGGAAGGATAAACAAAGCCTATGGCAGCCAGCCAATAAGAAGCAAGCAAATGACAATGAAGCCAACCAATGGTAAGCAAAAGCTGGTCTTTAAGCCCTTTATTAGTAAACAAAAGGTCTCACAAGAGACAGAGCATGCTCTGTGTAAAGCGAGACCTAGAAAACAATGTCCCTGATACACTTAGAGGTTTTCTGTCTATCACATGGGGAATTTTGTTTGTAACAGCCATTGTATATAAAAACATTTTTAAAAAGTGTTGCTGTTGGGAAAGCCATCATGTCCTGTTGTAAAACCCACTTTCAGGGGGGCTACACTCTGGTAGATCTCCTAAGCCCCAAGAAGACATATATATATGTAACATACTCTTTTCTGAGAAATGGAGAATGGGCTGGTGCCTCTCCTTCTACACTAGAATTTAAAGTGCATTTTGAGTCAGACAAACCTGACAAAATAAACTCTCATCTGCAGGGTGTTTTATATATATGCAAAAAAGAAGCAGAGAACTCTGGGTAGTTCCCAAGTTTAGATGGAAGGCAACTCCTCTATAGAGCATCCTCAACACCAGCAACACTAAATTTGCTCACCTCAAATGTCTCCTTTCTATCAAAGTTTTGAAGTATATGATTAGCGCAGTGCTATCCACGCCGAGATAGAAAGGGACAAAAGTCTTTTGCCATTTCTACAGTAAACTCTTTAAGCATAGGATTAGCACAGTGCTATCCATGCAGAGCTGTAAAATGACAAAAGCCACTCACCACTCCAGGCACAGTACTCTGACCTTGGATTGGCAAAATACCATCCAAGCCAACCCGAAATGAATAAAAGCAACCCCTGACAAGTGTTTCGCTGTCATTACAGCTCTTCAGAGAGGTTTAGCTTTGTCCAGACACAAGGGAGCACCCAGTATAAGTCAAAAAATACCCTTGCAGGCATAGAGTGACGCATAAATTATGCAAAAAAGAAGCAGAGAACTCTGGGTAGTTCCCAAGTTTAGGTGGAAGGCAGCTCCTGTATAGAGCACCCACAACACCAGTGACACTCTGAATTTGCTCACCTCAAATGTCTGCTTTTCTATCAAAGTGTTTAAGCATTAGCACTGATGATGCATCCCAAATGCAAAAATTGCAGTCGCAAAGGGGCAGATTTGCGACCGCAAAAAACAATGATGCACGTGCCCCTTAATTTGGCCGGCTGGAAGAAGCTGGCTACCATGGTGCCTCCCAGGACTTGCTTGACTGGGGCCCTTGCTGGGTCAATCTACTCTACTCTGCGCCTTTAGACAAAAATCGATTTGACTTTTCCTCATAGATTGCCATCTGCATCATGTTCTCCAGTCGGGAGCATTTAAATCCAGTTTTTAATATTTATCATGTGCATAGCAGTTTAACTGCACTAGAATTGCATAAATCAGATAAGCTAAAAATGCCGCAGAATATTGAACTATTGCTAGACTTGATAAAAAGAGAAGAAAAAAAAAATCACCGGCCAAAATACAAATGTAGCGAAAGTCTGCCACCTTGTGGACATCTATGAGACAGTAGCTAAAGATTTGCATCCTATGATGTTCTGCCTATACACTTTTAAGAGGCAGCGTGGGTTGCATTGTGCTGGTGTGTTATCTTATGTTTATTTGTACAGCTCACTAATCACCCGTGAGGGTTTCTAGGTACTTCAGCAGGTGCGTAGGTTAGTGTCATCTTAGAGTAATTCGAATTCCCAGGTCTTCTGTTCCTCGTAGAACTAAAGAACTGAGTAGGAGGCACTGACGTGTTGTGGGAGGCCATTCCATGTTGTGATGTGTGAAAACTAACAACCTTATGTCCTGCTCTTGTGAATGTGGGGGATATGTGCAAGTGAGAGTGAGGCTGAGCGTAGATGTCTCTCAGGCTGGTGAAAGTGTATGCGGTTGTTGAGGTATTGCGGACCAGTGTTGTGTAAGGCCTTCTATGTGTACCTGAGGAGTGTGAATTGGCTGCGTTTGTGCACTACTTGTCATCTGTGAGGGTATCCAGGCACTGGCCAGGTACAGTTGATTAGACAAATAGCCAGGTCTTCAGGGATTTCAGAATTCTGGAAGAAGTGAATGGACCATAGAGGGTTTAAAAAACATGTTTTTTATTCTCATTTCAGTATAACTGGCTGAGGACCTTCCAACACTGCATTTTCATATATAATTACTCAAGTAGAGTTACTTCAAACAAGAGCAAAACATTAATCGTAGCAACTTAGTTGGCGTAGCATCATAATGCCATTCCTGAGTTTCACATCCATAGTGCGGTACAAATAATCTAAATACATTTTCAGTTTACAGGTTGCCAAGCACCATTGGCAAAGCATTGACCAACTGACAACTCCCCATTGTGCACATCAATCCACCCATGATAGCTTTTCCACATCAGAGGTTATTACATCACACTAGCAATATTAGAAATGAAATTAAATGAAAGGGGAATTATATCAACCAGCAGGTATCAAGGTGCTGAATCTAAGGAATACCCTCAAAATGGAAAAAGAAAGGAACATCAATCTAATAAAGCCCAAAATGCAAGTCAATGCCATGAAAAGCCAGGTTTTTAAATGTTTTTGGGAAAGGCAGCGAAGGAATCGGTCTCAGCGCTGTATTTAGGCAGGGTGTTCCATAATTTCGCAGCTGCCGCAGAGAAGGAGCCAGTGCCTCATCTTGTCTTTTGAAATTTAGGGACGATAACTTTCTTGCCCGAGGCTGATCTCAAAAGTCTGGCCGGCCTGTACCAATGAAAGGTGGCCCTGATTGCCTATGCTCCCTTATAATGATGAGCTTGATGCACTATAGTAAATCATCTTTTCAGTGCCTGGTTAGCTTACCAGCACCAGCTCCCTTGAGGCAGGTCCGACGTTAGAGCTCTTTGTCGCATGTTGCCATATAATATCATCATTTTTGGTGTGTGCAGTATCCCAGGTTCTCAATTCATGACTCCATCGAGTAGGCGGAGGTTGCAGAATTTTCCTCTTGATTTTATTCTCAAGTGTTGGTTCTGCAAGTGACACCCCAGAGTGTTCTGTGGAGTGTCACGCATGCACGTGAATTCACCAAAATGCCTGGGGTAGTGACTTCACACACCCTCTGACTTTCACTTTCACTCACACACACATTTGCGTGTACACACACACACACATTCGCGTGTACACACACACTCCCACATAAATACACTCTCACCCGCAAGCATGCACACAACATACATTTAAAAGCATTTTTCACTTACCTCATCTGACAGGGAGGGTCATATTTCAGCTAATTGAACATTGTATTACATTAATAGTCTCAAAAATATTTTATATATATATATATATATATATATAAATATATATATATATATATATATATATATATATATATATATATATATATATATATATATATATATATATATATGTAACTCCTTGAACTCCTCGAACCTCCGCTACAAACACGCAGCAGCAGCGGCGAACAGAGTAAACGGACCCCAATTGCTGGCAGGAAGATTTTATTTCTGCTCCTCTGCTAAGTATTTTTCACTTACCTCATCTGACAGGGAGGGTCATATTTCAGCTAATTGAACATTGTATTACATTAATAGTCTCAAAAATATTTTATATATATATATATATATAAATATATATATATATATATATATATATATATATATATATATATATATATATATTATCTACTGGCGGTCGCTAACTATAACATGTGTGAAACCTATGGTTTTTCAAGTGAATTTGCAAGGTTTTTTAAATGCTAATTCCTAAATATAATGTATGTGAAACCTATGGTTTTTTCAGTGAATATATATATATATATCCTCAAAAAAATCCCTCCAGGAGGAAGGAAAAACGGGACGCACTCTTTGCCACCTTTTTGCGCTTTTTTAAATTTTCTTGATATCTTTACTGCATGGGATACAGGCATGAGCAGATCTACGCGTTTCGGTATCCCAGATACCTTGCTCACGATCAACTGTTTGTTTGGTTACCGCCCCCTTTAAGTTCACTTAATGTTACATCATTTCCTGGCAGTGTCCAAAGTTCCCTTTGCATTCTGGAGAGTGTAGTTTCAACCAAAAAGTATTTTTTTTCCCTTCTCTTTTTTTCTCATACCGTATTTTTACTTTTCTAATGTCATGCTCTTAAAACAAGAAAGATTAAGGGAAATTAAATCAACGTAATTTAAGGCAAATTAACACTAAGTTCAAATTCAAAGGGGTTATTGTATTGTCTCAGTATATTTTCTTTTTCTACCCTCCAATGGGACTTCTCTTCTTTATCCTATTTCTGACGCTATTCTTTGCGATAGGAAGTTCCTTCGTATTTGTCTTCTTTGCCTTTTCTTTTTCTTAGTTATTACCCCTCTGGTGGGGCTTGATCTGGTAAACGATGAATTTCCCAGTTCTTTAGGCCATTAATTTCCATATTTTTCAACACTTCATTCTTGATTTAGTATATTATTTTTTGTTATTTTCGTCCATCCACTTTAGTTTCTTGTCGTTTTTTTGATTTCTCCTTTTTATTCTTATTTTCATATTTATTCTTTGTTTTCTTTGATGGAAGCTATGGTTGGTTACAGATGTATGTAGAGCTCTTCTGACTGGTTAAGGCCGTGCGGTTGTAATGTTCGTAATATACTAAATCAAGAATAGATTACGCTAGATGGGCCATGTACGCACGATGCGCTTCGCGCACCGTGCGCACATGGAGGACATATGATGCGCTTCGTTGTGAAAGGTAATATTTTTATTTTTTACTAATGTGATATGCCATGCACAAATGGTGCCCTTAGGGCACCATTTGCACATGGGGTGGGGAGAATTTGGATATTTTTTTTTTTTTTATTAATATTTACCGTACGCGTACGGTAAGCGTAATCGGCGAAATTAACGAAAAAATAAAAATTCCGTTTTTGGCCTTGGGGGATCTTTGAGGACTCCCTCAAGATGGCTAGGTGCTTAGGAGCTGTCTAAACAGCCCCTTTATATGTTTTTGGCCTTTGTTTTTTAACCCCCTCTCATACTGCGAGAGAGAAAATGGCGGCCGCCGCTTCCTGGTTTCGACCGATTTGAATGTTTACTAAGATCTAACAGCCAATCAGAATCGCGCTCGCGCACGGCGGCGTGCGCGTACGGTAAGCGCACCGTAAGCGCACCGTAAGCTGGCTCAGATATATATATTGATTTAAAGGCTATTTTCTCAGAATCTACTGAACAGATGTACACCAAACCTACAAAAGGCACTTCCTTGACCTGTAGACTACCTCTCTGCCAAATTTCAAGGAACTCTGTTCAGCCGTTCGGGCTGTAGCTGTGTCTAAAGGTCCTATGGAAAAATGCATGGGAAAAACGCGTTTTGGGACCCCCCTTTTATCTCAGCCCCCGCTTGACGAATCCCCCCGAGACTTTCAGGGTAGGAGCGGAGCGTAGTGCCCCATTAGTTTTGAAAATTTCGCGAGGATTCGTCGACCGGCGCCAAAGTTATTCCAAATAGAATGTTGCGGTTTTCCTATGGAAACAGGGTCCTAACTTTAACTACCTACTGGCGACCGCCAGTAGGTAATATATATATGTTCCAAAAAAAATGCCCCTGCATTTAGGAACGCACTCCTCCAGCCAGTGATTTTTCCAAACCTTTATTTTCAAAAGGAGCAGGAACTACTACTCCGATAATTGCTGTCCTCCTGCCTTATGCGTTTCAGAGCATCGTGCTCTTTCATCAGAGGCATTTGAAAACACACATTGTACAGGCTCCCACAGTTCCCTGCATGCTTCTGCATTTTATAGGCCTCCGGTGTGCATTTCTTGTTAGATGTCATTGTGATGCACACTGGAACTTGTGGTTTAACTCACGCCATTTTCTACCCTCCAGTGGGCTGTGTGTAGTTCAATCTATACGAAGGACCGATCTCTGCCCTCCAGTGGGCCTCAGAGTGGCATTCCCTGTTCCAAAATTACAAACTGGCTGCGCCGTCATGACATCCCCAATTAATTCAGGAAAGACGATCCCATTTGAATTTGGAAGGGCGGTGCGTCTTCCCTACGGCTGGACCTGCCGTGTTTAAATGTTCCAAAAAAAATGCCCCTGCATTTAGGAACGCACTCCTCCAGCCAGTGATTTTTCCAAACCTTTATTTTCAAAAGGAGCAGGATCTGCTACTCCGATAATTGCTGTCCTCCTGCCTTACGCGTTTCAGAGCATCGTGCTCTTTCATCAGAGGCATTTGAAAACACACATTGTACATGCTCCCACAGTTCCCTGCATGCTTCTGCATTTTATAGGCCTCCGGTGTGCATTTCTTGTTAGATGTCATTGTGATGCACACTGGCCTATAAAATGCAGAAGCACGCAGGGAACTGTGGCTGGAGGAGTGCGTTCCTAAATGCAGGGGCAATTTTTTTTGGAATATATATGCTTAATCTTTTCCCAGAGTCAGCCATACATAACCCTCTCTAGCTTCTGTACCAGAGAGGCGAGAAAGGAAATGCAGCCGACGCAGAAGGCATTTGGGAACAACAATTCCTTGATGGCCCCCATTGGCCAAGTCAATCACATGTCTTTGTAAGGAACGAGTTATTCCCAGACAAGCGCCTTGAAGCAAGAGCCCAGGGTGATTTCTTGGCGGTTCATTGTGGATGTAGCTGGCAGCCTTCAGAAAGGAAATTCTGCTATCCTTGAACAGTTTGTGGGTGCGCTCCAGATCCCTCCTTCCTCTGAGGGCTGAGGAGATGCAACTGATAGAAAGTGGGGTACTCTTTCGATGCTTATTCAATAACTACCGGATGGACCATTGTCCACACACATGCAAATGTAATCTCCAGCCTGATGTTTTGCCACACAAGTAATTGGAGACATGTAGGGCATGGGACCATGATTACCCATGATGTCAAACCCTAACAAATGTATCTTCAACCTGCTTTTGAATGGTAACAGGTATTCCCCTGAGCTCACAAGGTCCATCGATTCATCAATGTGCAGGGGTACCAGCTGGTCCTTGAGGTGTCTATGCCTTATAAGAGTTCAGGGAACATCTGAGTGACTTCTACCGCCTCCTCTTCCTCAGAGACCCTAGTAGCTAACTGGCAGAGTTCCTGCAGTGCACTCATGCGGAGAGCAAGCTTAAAACAGTGAAGACACACAGCGCCTGCTGCAGCTTCCACCATCTAAACACCAATATCACCAGCGAGTGAGTAGTGAGGGAGTTTCATGGGGAGTAGGCCTAGGCACCTGAGAGGCTTCTTCGAGCCTAGGTATATGTGCATACATCTCAGCGCCTTGATACCCTCGCGGGGGATAAGCCGCGGTCTACAAATCCACATACATCTTACTCTTCTTCTTCTCTTTATTTTTCTTATTCAAGCAGTACAACGGGTTTTCTACTTAAACTTGATAGTCTTTTTACATGTAGTATTTATTTTATATATTATATGTGTATTTATGAAAAGTTTATTTATCGTTCAGAAAAGAAAAAGTTGTATTGCATCATATATAATTGAATTAACTTGTATTACCTAAAATTAATAAAAATATTGGAACACAAACATAACATACATCTGAAGGCCTCAACAGGGCAGGTTTCAAACAGTGCTATTAGGGGTATGAATGATTACATTAGTCATCTATCAACCAATCAGTGTTTGTTAAGCACGGCTACTCACCCGTGAGGGTCTCTAGACGCTGGGGGGGGCTGCAGGTTCTGATGGGCGCTGAGGTTTTGTCGAAGAGCCAGGTCTTGAGATTCTTCCTGAATTGGGTCCGCGACCTGGATAGCCCGAGATGGAGTTCCAGGATCCTGGCACCAGTGTTCACCAAGAATGGAACAAGCATGCCTTGAATGTCGAATTTCAATTTCAAGTACAAATTGAGACAGAGCATCAACAGTTAAAAAGCTGCCACCAATGGAGAAAACCTTGGCTGTGTTTAACTTCTCCCTCTTTGTGGAGGATGACACAGGTGCAGACTACACACTTCACTTCTCTGACACCATGGCTTACCCTGAAGGAGCACATGAGCCTGGTGTCAGACGCACTGGACCGATGTGCTGCTAAAAGCATGTCAGTATCTATGCATTCAGACTGGCTTCGGCAGACAGTTTGAAAATTGTCCTGGTGGCCTACCACATTTGTGGCATGTGCCTTCAGCAGCAGGACAGACACCGGGGTGAGGTAGTCACTAACCACACCAGAGACATATGTTTCTTTGGCCATTGTCTCTGTTGCATACATGTTTTGCATTGCTCACTATCTCTTTGGTTGCAGTATGACCTCTATGGATGCTAATTACTTCTCATATTATTAAGCAGTTCAGGAAGCACGGGCCATGGACAGGAAGTCTTTGTAGCAGTTTTTGTTGAATAGCTACGGTCACCTTCAGCAGTAATCTGAGAGTGAAGTGCTTCTCCCAGCAGCCGTTTTCGAAATCGCAAAGCTGAGCATGCTCTTTAAAACGTATGACAAACACGTCTATTGTTTAGTTTGGCATTTGTATAGTAGAGTGAAATATGGATCTTAGATATTCAACATTTCTTTGTGGAAGGAAGTTCATGGAGTGTTATCGATGCAGTGCATAAGGAGGCAGGACAGCTTTTTTTTTCATTTTCAATGCCAAGTGTTCTCACAAACAAGCCCGGCCTTTGGCATGGGCGAGCTGCGCCCACGCCCGGGGCGTTGCTCTTCAGAGGGTCCGCCGCAGCATCTATCTGGAATGGTCTCCCTTCGACCTAACTCCATAGAAAAGTGGGCCCAAACCGTTTTTAGGGAACCTGCTACTATCCCTGTCCTCAATTGGTTTGTTTTTCTTCCAATGGAGATCCTCAGCCTTGCCCCACCCCTTCCTCTTATCCCCCAAAGTTTTTAACACAGAAAATTAAAGATGAGTGAGAGACAGCACCAAATTTGGTTTCGCCCAGGGCGCAGTCTGAGCACATGCCGGCTCTGTCTTCACAGATATTAAATTCCTTCCCCCACCTACACCATCGATTCCCTTCCCCATGCACCATCGTGGGCCAAGATTGTCGGTTCGGTTTGAAGGGTTGGAAGAACACACAGAGGCAGGGAATCTTAGACACATGCAGGGTGGATATTAGCACCAACGAAGTGCCTGGCTCAGCCTTCAACTCGGGTTTCTCATCATCACAGGACATGACTACTTCTCAAAGTTGTGTGGAAACGGCACATGGTGCGGAGAACAAGATGTGCAGGTGAGTCACGGACCTCCGTTGCCAATGTTGTGACCCTGAATATATACCACAGGAAACGCAGGTGATTGCAGATAAATATTTATTGTGTGTTCTCACCGCTGATTCAAATAGAATCAGCACAGCTGAACCTGTGGACAGGCCCTGCCGCCAACTCCACTCCCCTCAGGCAGCCACCCCCCCTCACATGGCTTTTGGTTGTTTGTAGTGTGGGGTTGGCCATACCATCCAATCACCGCAAGCGGCCACATCCAGATGCACATGTCCTTTGGTCTTGCGCATAGTGGGGTTGACTAAAGAACCTGGCCTATGCCCAACCCCACTCAGGCAGCCCGGCCATGCACAGCGTGGGGTTGGCTGAAAAAAGCATTATGTCACATAAATCTCCTAGAATTGAAAGCGGTCTTTCTCAGTCTTCAAGCCTTCCTTCCAAGGTTGCAGTGCTTGCCGGTTCTTGTCAGGACAGACAACACCACCACCATGTTCTATCTACTAAAACAGAAAGGGACAAGATCTGGGGTTCTCTCAGCCCGAGGACAGCAAATATGGGAGTGGCTGATAGCCAATGGCATCTTTTTGAAGGTGGTGCATGTCCCAGGTGTGCAAAACGAATGGTCCGATTCCCTCAGCAGAGAAAACAAGCAATGTCATGAGTGGGAACTCAACCAGGGGCAACTAAAATAAATGTTCAGTCTTAGGGTATCCTACCCTAGATCTCTTTGCTACATCCCTCAACAATAAATAAAAGTTCTTCACTAGCAGATTTCACCAGCCAAGGTCTTGGAGAAACATCTTCCATTTCTCACGGGCGGGTACATTCACTTACGATTTCCCCCCATTTCCACTCATTCCAAGATCCTGCAGAAAATTAAAAGAGAGCCCTGACGGCTTTTCTAATTGCCCCAGCATGGGCAAGACAATACTGGTACACCGAGTTTCATCACCTATCGGAGTGCTTGTTCATTCAGTTCCAGCAGACGGAGGATCTCCTCTCAATGAACCAGGGCCAAGTGGTTAATCTGCAAATTTGCCCTCTTTACTTGTTGGCCTGGCTCCTCACACGCTGAATTTGGAGGTCTAACAATTTCTGATGAATGCAAATCTATCCTTCAAAAAGCCCGGGCTCCTTCGACACTCAAATGCTACTCTGCAAAATGGAAATGATTCTGCTCATAGTGGGCTTCTCAAGCTTGCAATCTTTTCTCGTTGACACCTGAACATATTCTGCCTTACCTACTACATCTCACCAAATAAGGCCTTAAGCATGCATCAATTAGGGTACACCTGGTGTCAATCTCCAGACTCAGTCGACGTTCTGAGCAAGTGTCTTTGTGGTCTAACAGGCTCGTGAAGGAATTTATGATGGGTCTATTCAAAGCTTACCCTCCTATCAAGCCTCCATCAGTGCTCTGGCAGTTGAAGGCGGTTTTGTCGCAACTCATGAGATCTCCATTCAAGCCTATTCATAAGTGGGAATTGAAATTTCTTTCATGGAAGGTGGCATTTCTGTTGTCCATAACGTCTGCCAGGCATATTAGTGAGATTCAGGCTTCAATAATTAAAGAACCTTACCTACAGCTTTTAGAAGACTGAGTACTTCTGCGCACTAATCCTTCATTCCTCCCCAAGGTACTGTCAACATTTCACCTCAATTAGCCCATCATTATACCTTCTTTTTTCTCCAATCCATTTTCGCCTGAAGAGACAGCCTTGCAAGTGTTGGACTTTAGGTTTTGTGTAAAGTTCTACTTGCAAAGGACCAAAACTTTCCGAAATTCAAATCAATTGGTCATTTCTTTCTCTGCTCCAAGAACGGGGCAAGCCTTAATCTGGGCTAGTATTGCTCGCTGGGAATCCTCAACAATAGTCTTCTGTCATGAGAAGGTTGGAAGTCTGCTGGCTACAAAAGGTTATGACTCACTAACTCGCAAGGTCGCAGCATCCTCAGCCCTGTTCGCAGGAATGTCTCTAACCGACATTTGCAGGGCAGCAGTATGAACTAACGCCCATACCTTCAATAAGCATTTCTGCCTCGATGTCTGGAGTATGGTGGATGGTTCAGTTGGTCAGGCTACCCTAAGAAGACTGTTCTCATAAAGAATGCAGCTATTAAGCTCAAATCTTCTGTATTATTCTGTTTGTAATTATTTAACAGTTTCAGAACTTTTATTATGAATGCTTTATGCTCCGTTACATTTTTCCAGATTGTGTACGATTTTAATGTCTTGTATTTGACAAATACTATTTAAGTTGGCATCTCATGGTGGAATGGTTTGCCTTCCCACCGCAATTATTCTTTGGATACTTCTAACTAGTCTGATTCAAGCATGTGACTATATAAAAGATACAGTACTGGAGAAGAAACAAGTTATTTACCTGTACACTGTGGTTCTCCAGTGTGAGAAGCTGGCCTGGTATATGATGTCCACTAATGTAAGTGGGCACCTTGCACCAGTCCAGACAACCATTATGGTGATTTAAGATGTTTTAGACAAACTTAGAAGCTCTCTAAGTGGTAGCTGTGGAGAGCAGCCATCAGGCTTAGTCCAGGAGGAGTGTAAAGCAGCTTGTTTTACCAGAATACAATCTTATAGTATAGATTAAATGAAAAAGAAGCACACAAGGTATTTATAAAAATTGTATTTATTATATAATACTCTCTAACACATAGAAATATCTCCTACCCAGAGATATGCACAAAGCACACAATACTTTAGCAAAGAAACACAGTAAATAGCACGTAATACACAGTGGACCCCGGGGGGGGGGGGGCAAACCATATACTAAGAAAGTGGTATAAGAACCACAACTTGGGTCAAGACAATGTCGAGAGGACATAGAAGGGCTGGGGACCCAAGGAACCGCCCAAGGTGAGTAGATAGGGACCCCAAGGAGAGAGTGTGCAGTGTGGGAACACGACTGCGTGCTTCGTACAACTCTATGGGTAAGTCACAGTTGGATTTTTAAAGATTAAGGGCCCTTCCCAGTGGACCCTGAAGAATCCCATGGAAGACAGAAGGTTGGAGAGTCACCCTACCCATGGATACCCTAATACCCACAATACCTACACCAGGGAAGCCGGGTGCATACTTGTGAAGTGGTGTCGAAAACCGCCGTCGAACCCAATGGATGACGTCTGGAAAGTACCGCTGCTGGAAGAGGAGAAAGTGTCCTGGAGAATCCAAAGGTGGATTCAATATGGGAGGTACCTGCAAGCAGAGGGGACAGAGTCTATGTCACTCAGGAGTGGCCAGGAGACTTGGAAGACGAATGCCATCCAATGTCGAGTGTTGCAGGATGGATGACGATGACCTTGACTCTGCAGCTGCGAGGACTAGGTGACGCTGAGGAGGACCGGAAGCCATGCACGAGCTGTCCCACGAAGGATGTCAAGTGCTTAGGGGTTGGTGTCCGGCAGGAGCACCAACAAGCCTTGGCAAATGCGACCAAAGCAGGAATTGTATAAGGAGCAACATTGGGACCAAGAAAGTCCAGGGGACTCACCAAAAGTAGGGAAGTCAGAGCAGGCCCGAGCAATCAGGGGAGCCCATAAGAAACAAGTGTGACCATCAAGTGGACCCACAGGCCGGAGGCACTGGAGTCGCAAAAGGACCTCAAGCAGCTCACCGAAAGATGCAGGCCTCGATGCACACGATGCGGTGTGGCTGAAGATTCTGGTCACTGGAGGTGCTCGAGGTTGTGGTTACTTGGAGCCCGAAGATCTTCTTGAAAGGAAGCTAACAAGCCTTTGCAACTGCAAGTTGACACGGTGCACAGGGGTTCGGTTATTTCAACCCCCACGAGGGATACTGGCCTCAAACTTGGTAAGAGGGCAGGGCAGGCCTCGGGAGCTGTGGAAAACCACCACCTGTGTTGCAGAACCGTTCCGAGTCTGGAGGAGCTCAAGATCAGAAGACCTGTTGACTTAGTTGAGGTGCCTGCAAATGCAGGGGAGTGACTCCTTCACTCCAAGGGAGATTCCTTCAAGTGTCTTTGATGCTTCACAGGCCTAGGAAGGTTCCTGTATGATGTACAGGCACAGACGATGCAGCAGACTGTAAGGAGACGAAGTCAGGCCCAAACCAAGTCCAGTGAAGCCCAGAGTGCCCAGACGGTAAAAGAAGAAGTGGTATCTGATCTGAATCCTGTCCCACGACAAACCTAGGGACCTACACCCAGGTAAGCCCTTAAGTACCCTAGGGAAAGGGTTGGGAAGATTCAGGGGACCCTCCCAGGGGAGGGTCAGGACAGGACGGAGGTTACTCCCATGTCCTTTGTCCAGTGGAGTGCCAGAGCAGGAGCCAATGGCTCCCAGGACTGGGTTCAATGGGACTATGCACAGGGACAACTAATGTGCCCCTCATGCAGACTGAGTGGCACTGGCAAGTGCACACACCCCACCCCAATACACTAAATCCTGTCTGGGAGGTGGTCACACCTTCCTGTGACAGGATGCCTATTATTCTGCCTTTCCCTGCTCAAGCTTGGATCAGCAGCAGGAGGCCAGAATCGTGTCTCTGGTCGGCAGCAACCAATTTGTGCTGTCCGGGTCAAGAAGGCTGGTACCAAGAACACTGAGAGCCTGACGGAGCGCTCTTCCAGTGCTTGGAATCAGACCTACCACACCGTTTACGGTGTGGAGGTATGATACCAACATGTTTGATACAAACCTGATAGAATTCGTTGCAGCCGTTTTCGAGATGGTCATCGTGTAATTACGCGGTGCCCCTCTATATAGTATATGGCTGCTTCACTGACAACCCGGGAGAATGGACTCCGTAGGCTGCAGGGGTGTCCTACTCATGCAGTGGCACCCTCTCACTTAGAACCAAGCACCCTGCCTTCAGGATTGTAAAGGCCTGCTTAAGGGGTGACTTATAGGTTTTAAATGCAGTGGCCTTAGATATAGGAAACCTATATCTTTAGTAAGTGGTGCAAGCACCAGCTTACACAGGCTGCAATGACAGGCCTGTAGTTCCATTTTGAATGGTCTCTCATAGGTGGCATAATACATGCTTCAGCCCATGGGAGACCTCTGGGGTACCTATGCCCTGGGTACTAGGGACTTATAAGGGTACCCCAGTATCCAATCTGGGGGATACCTAAGTTCTGAATACAACAGTTTAGGGAGAAAGCAGATAGACTGAGGTCCTGATTAGCAGGATCCCAGTCAGACTAGTCAAATACAGCTTAGCACCAGGCAAAAAGTGGTGGTACCCATAGAAGCAGATCCTACTTTCCTACATCCAGTATTGATATATTTAATAGACTCACATGCAACCCTCTTTCCTCCCCGTTAAAGCTCACCTATTGTAAAGCTCTATTAATTATTTTACACTTGTGCTTGAAATCTGAGGTATGGTGGCTCTGCAGGGGCTGAGTGATTCAGGGTCTCTGCTCTGATTGGCTACGGTTTGGTTGTATTAAATCAATGTGAATTGGCTAGTAACTGATATTGTTTTTTCAATGGGGTTTAATGCTAATGCTTTAGCACTGCTTTTATCACTATTATCGTGGGACTCCCCCATGACGATGAGGAAGATTCAAGCATGTGAATCTATAAAAGATGTCAGTACTGAAGAACCACAGTATACAAGTAAGTAACTTGTTTCTTACTGCACACCAACACTTAACAAGATATGACTTGAATGCACATTTGAAAAATGTTGTCAGCACACTGGTAAGCAAGATGCCTTGTCACTATCACTAGCATGCCAAACTGATGACAAAATAGTGCACACCGCCACTAGTGCTGCGCATGCCCTTGCATGCAGAAAACCTGCAAGTCATCACATGATACTGTGGAACCTGCACTTTGTAGCTCAATCCAGGTGTAACTCAGGACTGTGGATTTATTTCGCACTGCACCAACAGTACCACCACTATAAGGGGATCACCACACAAATTAGTTGTAACTCATGCATTGTCGCTGCCACCAACAAACAAGGACATAGACATCGTACATGTTAACTGCATATCTGACTTTCCACTTAGAGTGCCTCTGCAGTGCATACTAACACTACCATTTCACTATAAAGTCAGTCTTTCTTCTTTTTGAGCATTTTTACCAATGATAAACACTTTGCTAAATAATGTTCATTTTCTCGCCAACTTGATGGATTAAGCTTCTTCAATGTTTTCTTTTTACAAAACATCCTTTGTAGAAAAATGTTTTTCTTCTATTGATGGAAATTAGAATCTTCTGTTTCTATAATTGACAGGGCACGGTGGCTATCTTTGATATAAGGTAAGCTCCACAGCATACGCATCTTATCTTCCTGATTCGACACACCGACTGCTACAGCACGGCCTCTGAGCTGCTGAAGATTGTTTCTTCATTGACCCACATTCACTGAGTGTTGCGCCGACCGGTCCTCAGGAGCGGGTTGATGATCGAGGGGTCCACCTCTTGATCTAACCAAGCCTGATTGCCTTAATGGCACAGGTCAGCGGAAGGATCAAGCGAGGGAAGGAAAGGAAGGGAACGCCAGGGAGGGAGATCTGTAAAGGAAAATAACATCCATTCATATCATGGCGATGGTAACGTAAAGTTGAAGGTGGGTTGAACGGGGAACAGACTGTGCTTGTGGTGGGAGGTGTTTCCTCCACTCGACTCCACCGTGCTTCACAGGGGTACAGCGTAGCCCTCTACCACTCGTGAGAACCCCTGTTAAGATAGAGTTGTAAGGTACACCAGTTAGACTATAAGATACTGCTTTAATCACTGTATGCCCCAACAAGCAGACACCACACTCCTCACTCGAGTCCAAGCACTAATGACAACGTAAGCTGTACCCAGTGGTACGTGAAATCAAGAGGTGGCAAAGCGCCACGGAGCTTACTTAGGATGGAGCTCTCTGGTTGCACAAAACCGTGCACGAGATTCAAGGTTTGATTCAGGCTAAGCGCCCCACCCCGCCGGCCGACAAAGCGGGCCGATCAAATCCTTGGTGAGAGCCTCGCTCTCCCCGCCTGCCGATAATGCAGGCCGAACAAATCCACAAGTTCACCACGAATGCCTTCGTAGGAGCACCCGCTCAACTACGGAGGTTTGAATAAGCAGTCGGTGCAAGCACCCTTACCATACTCTAGGCTGCTGCCTGGTAACAAGGATCGGACAAGAAGATGCATCCACGCGGGAGAATTTCCGACATCGGGAGGCCGGTGACTTCCTGTTTTATGCGCCCGGGCGCGTAGTCTCGCGAGACGCGCAATGCCTCATGGGAATTGTGGTTCGGGGCGGCTCCTTGTGCGTGCGTCAGTGTCGTGCTGCCAGCGCTCGTTGTGGGAGGGGGGTTCATGACAGTACATCCCCCCCCCACACCGAGAGCGCACCTAAGGGCCCGGTTTATCCGGATGCGCGCGATGAAACGCCGCCACCAACCTTGGAGCATGAATGACCAGAGCCGCTTCCCACGAATTTTCCTCCGGACCGTAACCCTTCCATGCCACCAAGTACCACACCTTCCCGCGACGAGTTATCGAGTCCAGCACCCGCCGGACTTCGTATTCCAGGTCACCCTCCACCTGAACAGGCGGAGGCGGTTTCCGAAGTACTGCGGTGGACGGCTTCAGGAGGGAAACGTGAAACACCGGATGGATGCGCATGTGCGCCGGCAGTCGCAGTTTCACCGCCACCGGGCTGATCCGTTTCACGATTCGGTACGGCCCAATGTATCTGGGGTTAAATACGCTGCGCCGTTGGAAGTGGATATTCTTTGTGGACAACCAGACGCTGTCCCCGGTACTGTACAAGGGCCCCTGCCGACGATGTTTATCTGCTGCCGCCTTGTAGCGCTCCTTCACGGCTTGAAGATGCACCGGAGCCTGAGTCAAAGTCTTCCGTATATGCGCCACCCGTGCGGACACTTCCGGCAGGGCCTGCTGCAACACCGGAGAAACAAAAGGGAGAAAACGTGGATGGTGGCCATAGTTACAATAGAAGGGGGAAGCTCCGATGGAGCTGTGCTTGGCGTTGTTATAGGCTTTCTCCCCCAGCCATAGCTGTTCCACCCACCTACTGGAGCAGACGTCCACATAACATCGGAGATACTGTTTGAGAGATTGATTCAGGCGCTCCGTCTGGCCGTCGGTCTGCGGGTGGAAGCTGGTGGACAAGGCTGTGTTGATATGCAAGGCAGAGAACCATGTTTTCCAAAATTGCGACCCCATGTCTGATACAATCACACTAGGCAGTCCGTGCAATCGCACCACGTTTTTCAACAGTACTGCTGCCAACTGTCCCGCCGAGGGCACCTGTTTACAGGCTATGAAGTGCCCCATTTTAGTTAAAAAGTCGATGACCACCAATATGGTCGTGCACCCCTGATCCACAGGTAGCCCGACAACGAAATCCACTGAAATGCGGTCCCAGGGTTTCGTAGGCGTGGGCAGCGGCTGTAGCAACCCTTGAGGGCGTCTGTGGTCAGATTTCATGGCAGCGCAAGTTGCACAGGAGGATACCCACGTCAGTACATCCCCTCTAACCGAGGGCCACCAAAACTGTCGCAGGATGTGGTCTCTGGTCTTGTCCACCCCAAGGTGCCCTGCACTGGGAGACGTGTGACACCACTGGAAAACCTGCTTCCTCAACCGTTCCGAGGGAATCAACAGGCGATTGTTACGTAAGGGGAACCCCCCCTGGAGATGCCATTCTGGATGGAAGTGCAGCCAGGTCCTCCATTTGGCAGAAGTCACGCCCCTGCGGACCCCAAGAAGGAAGGTGTCCGGTTGTATGGCTCCAATCACCTGCCCCGGGGCGATGATGCTTCCCTCAGGAGCCCCCCCCCGGTCTCACAGGGGGCGATTGCCGAGTAAGGGCATCCGCCTTCCTATTCTCGGCGCCGGGCCGGTAGGTGATAACAAAATCGAAGCCGGCAAAAAACAATGTCCAACGGAGCTGTCGGGGAGTCAGATGCCTGGCAGCTGCCATGAACTGCAAGTTCCTGTGGTCAGTATAGACCGTCACCACATGTCTGGCTCCCATAAGGAAATGCCTCCACTCCCCGAAGGCCACCTTGATGGCCAGAAGCTCCTTCTCGGCAATCGGGTAGTTTTTCTGTGCATCATTCAACTTCTTGGACATGTATGCCACCGGGTGAAGTTGCCCTGTGGTGGCATGTCTCTGTGACAAGACGGCGCCCACCGCGTCGTCAGAGGCGTCCGCCTCCACCACGTATGGCTTGTCAGGGTCTGGGTGTGACAAGATGGGAGCCGAGACGAAGGCGGCCTTCAAAGCCTCAAAGGCCCTGTGTGCAGCTTCATCCCACACAAAACGCTGCGATTTCCTCAACAACCGCGTGAGAGGCGCCACCAGTTTGGAGAATTGGTGGATAAACCTCCGATAAAAGTTGGCAAAGCCAATGAAACATTGAACGTCACGTACGTTCCGAGGAGGCTGCCACTCTCTCACCGCTGTGACTTTCCGCTCCGCCATCTCCTGGCCAACTGGACTCAGCATAACCCCCAGGAACTCCACGTTCCGGACGTGGAAATCGCACTTACTTAATTTACAGAAGAGGTGATGCTCCTGTAAAATTCTGAGAACGGTCTTCACATGTTGAACGTGGGAGACCTCATTGTTGGAGTACACCAGGATAACATCAATGTACACCACAACGTAGTGGTCCAAAATGTGCCGAAAAACGTCGTTGAGGAAATATTGGAATGCCGCCGGGGCATTACACAGCCCGAACGGCATTACCAAATATTCATACAATCCGTAGCGGGTCTTGAAGGCGGTCTTCCACTCGTCGCCGTGTCTCATGCGGACCAAGTGGTAAGCCCCTTTGAGGTCGAGTTTGGTGAAAATCGTAGCCGCTTTCACTTGTTCTAACAGAACGTTGATGAGGGGCAGGGGATATCTATTCTTTATAGTAATAGCGTTCAGTGCCCTGTAGTCCACACCGGCCCGTAATTCGCCGTTGGCCTTTGGGATGAAAAAGAGTGGAGAGGCAGCTGGAGATTTGGACGGGCGAATAAAGCCTAGTTCCAGGAGTTTGTCCAGATAGTCGCGTAGATGTCGCGTTTCCGGTTCTGTCAGGGCGTAGATACGACCTGTAGGGACCACAGCTCCAGGGACCAAGTCTATTTGACAATCATATTGTCTATGGGGTGGTAACGCCTCTGCCTGGACTTCACTGAACACTCCTTGGTACTGTTGATAGACCTCGGGTAACAAAACGTTCTTTTCGGCGGCTGTGGCTATCACAGAACTCTGGGCTAACGCCAAGGCAGGTTCCACTGGATTGTCAAGGCAGTGCTTTAAACAATACATGGAGGACATGCGAACCGTTTTCTCCTCCCAGTCTATTACCGGATTGTGTCTCTGCAACCAGGGCAACCCCAATATGATCTCGTATTGCGGGGCTTGGATGATGCTAAAGATCACTTGCTCCTTATGGGACACCCCGTAGAAAACCTCCAGGCATTCCGTATTATACCCCACCGGCCCAGTACTCAGACGCCTGCCATCCACGGCGTATACCACCTCCGGCTTGTCCTTCGCCACCAGTCGAATACCTGTCCGTTGAGCCACCCCTAGGTCCATAAATACGCCTGTAGCCCCTGAATCCACCATGGCGGTCATGAGAACCCTCTCGGAAGCTACGCTCACCTCCACCCGAATCTCCAAATGCCCCTTGGTTACCCTCTTGTCTCCCGCCATTGAAGGGTTGAATGCTGGACTCCAAGAAACCCCTTCATCTTTCTTTGAGCCCGCTAGTTTTCCGGAAGCGCTTCTGCGCTTGCGGTGGCTATGCAAGGGTTGCGAAGCCGACCGGTTTTGGGCTTTACAGGACACTCCCGAACGAAGTGCCCACGTTTGCCGCAATAGAGGCAGAGACCCTGCTTACGGCGGGTCTCTTTTTCGGTAAAGGTCAACGCCGTTCTTACAGCCCCAATATCCATAGGCTCACCGGAAGAAGAGGGACTAATATGCAAGGTCCGCTGTTTTTCTGGTGGGTGTGGGTACCGTTCCTTCCGTCCTCCTTTCCGTTCGCTCAGTCTATGGTCCAACCTAAGCACTAGACTGATCAGATCCTCACAGGAGGAAGGCTGGGGGTCGATTTGAGCCACTACATCTTTAAGGTCTTCCCGCAACCCCTGATGAAACAGAGCCGCCTGTTTGCTTTCAGGCCACTTAGTTTCGGCCACCAGCCGTCGAAAGGAATTCAGATAGACGACCAGTTCCTTATCGCCTTGTCTGAGTTCAAGCAACTCCCGGTCCGCGGTATAGGAGTCTGCTCTCCTATCGAACACCCTTAGGAATTCGACCATGAACGCGTCCCAATCATGCAGAAGCGGATCGTCACGGCTCACCTTGGCCTGGTTCGTGGGGAAGGACTTGGGCTTGCACGCGAAGTGAAGTCTCACTTGCGTGAGGAACACCTGCACGGTGTCAGGACCCCCATGATACCTTTCTGGGGACGCTAGCGGGATGGACACTGGCATTTCTACAACTACCGAAGCGGCCGGCACTGCCACCGGGCCCACTGTAAACGGGTTTCTCTGGATGCTATCCATCCGTGCTCGTAGATCAGCGGTCTCTCTACGTGAGGCTGCTAGCTCACCCTGCATGGTAGCCAAAACGGCTAATATGTCCTCAAGAGTGGCTATCCTCAACCATCAAACCGACCGGGAGGACCGAAATTCTTGGGTCGGAAATTCTGTTGCGCCGACCGGTCCTCAGGAGCGGGTTGATGATCGAGGGGTCCACCTCTTGATCTAACCAAGCCTGATTGCCTTAATGGCACAGGTCAGCGGAAGGATCAAGCGAGGGAAGGAAAGGAAGGGAACGCCAGGGAGGGAGATCTGTAAAGGAAAATAACATCCATTCATATCATGGCGATGGTAACGTAAAGTTGAAGGTGGGTTGAACGGGGAACAGACTGTGCTTGTGGTGGGAGGTGTTTCCTCCACTCGACTCCACCGTGCTTCACAGGGGTACAGCGTAGCCCTCTACCACTCGTGAGAACCCCTGTTAAGATAGAGTTGTAAGGTACACCAGTTAGACAATAAGATACTGCTTTAATCACTGTATGCCCCAACAAGCAGACACCACACTCCTCACTCGAGTCCAAGCACTAATGACAACGTAAGCTGTACCCAGTGGTACGTGAAATCAAGAGGTGGCAAAGCGCCACGGAGCTTCCTTAGGATGGAGCTCTCTGGTTGCACAAAACCGTGCACGAGATTCAAGGTTTGATTCAGGCTAAGCGCCCCACCCCGCCGGCCGACAAAGCAGGACGATCAAATCCCTGGTGAGAGCCTCGCTCTCCCCGCCTGCCGATAATGCAGGCCGAACAAATCCACAAGTTCACCACGAATGCCTTCGTAGGAGCACCCGCTCAACTACGGAAGTTTGAATAAGCAGTCGGTGCAAGCACCCTTACCATACTCTAGGCTGCTGCCTGGTAACAAGGATCGGACAAGAAGATGCATCCACACGGGAGAATTTCTGACATCGGGAGGCCGGTGACTTCCTGTTTTATGCGCCCGGGCGCGTAGTCTCGCAAGACGCGCAACGCCTCATGGGAATTGTAGATCGGGGCGGCTCCGTGTGCGCGCGTCAGTGTCGCGCTGCCAGCGCTCGTCGCGGGAGGGGGGTTCATGACACTGAGTACTGATACGCCCTCCCGCCTTCCTCCTCTGATCAGTGGCGGATGTTGACCGGCAAAAATGGGAGGGCGACATAAACAGAGTACAATAAAAATACATACAAATAAACTAATATTTAAAAACTAAAAAAAGAAAAGAAATATACCTTAGCCTGCAGCACGTCCAGTCCCCCGCTCCAGACTCCTCCGAGTGCGAGGTTGGTTCCACAGCTCCCACAGGTCCTTATCCAATGCAGACGCTGCTCTCATGCTGTTAAGCTCTATCAGAATACAAGAGCAACCCAAATGTCCATGCGAACTGGGCATTAAGAATCAACTTACAACAAGTGATCACATGAAACGCATTTCAGAAACACTTTAGTGTTACCACGATTTTATTCTGTGTTGATATTGATCAGGAAAAGATGATGATGAAACAGAACATATCAGCCAAAAATGTATTTATGCATATATTAAATCAAGAAGCCCAGTAATTGCCTTATTTTTAACTCACGGTTGTATTTCTGATCGGGCACTTACACAATGAGCTGATTAATTTCTACAGCATCCGAAGTGGGAACTACACAACAGACTCGCGGACAAGCGGATAAAGAATTAAGAATTACCGCATACCCACAGTGAGTCTCCTACATGATGCATAAAAACCAATGGGGCTAGATCAGCAATCCATCACTTTCCCACCCTTTATGTAGGGATCAACAGTCCAGCTAGAAGGAAGACCTTAATCCCTGTCACTTCAAAGGTAACTGGAATGTCCTCATTGCCCCATTGCAATGATTCGTGGAATGTACATGAGCACCTTTGACTCCTTTCCCACAGTGAGTTTCCAAATGGGGGACTCCTTCACTATAATTGTTACATTGTTATTAATCTACACTATACAAACAACAGTGCCCTCATTCTTTCTTAGAGATCCTTAAACCCCCATGAAGGAAGGTCACTAACCCAAGATCTTCCGTGATATAAAGAAATCCTGTTCTGTGCATATTAAGAAGAGCACTGTTCATTCATGGGTAAGCATGTCCCTCCAGCCCCTGTACCCGTCAGTCTTATTTAAGCATAAATCATCAGTGTGATTACCTCTAACACAGTGACATTTACAGTCCCCAGGTCAGTTCTGTCCTGATGAGACCCTCACGCTACAAGTAGGGTTGAAACATCGTCGACAACACCAAGGGATAGTCGAACAGCAAAAGCGCCAGACAACCATCTGGCCGGTCTTTATTTTGTATCAGGAAATGAATATTCCAACATCCTTGTATATACCAATAGCCCTGGTTTAAGTCACTTAATTATCACTTATTTCTTTAGGCCTGGTTATGGTAATTTTAATTGGGGTTCTTTCTTTCTTTATTTCACTCCTTGTCTTAAAAATACCACTCACAGACTCTAATGCGTCAAGAGAAAAGAATATATGTTTAGAGTAAAAAGATGTCTTGCTGCACAATTTCTTTTTGCATTATACTAAAATAAATAAATAACTCAGTTCGACTGAATTGAGTTGAAAGTGAGGCAATTGTTGGGCTACTTGATTTAATATATGTCTAAATTATTTTTTGGCTGATATGTTCTGTTTCATCAACATCTTTTTACTGATTAATATCAACACAGAATAAAATTGTGGTAACACAAAATAGTTTTTGAAAGGAGTTCCATTTGAACACTTGTTGCAAGTTGACACTCATGCTGTTAAGCAGCATGAGTGAAGCGTCTGGATTGGCTGGAGCAGGCTGCCTCAGAACTCCGAACAGCATTGGAGGCCCGTGCCTGCTTTCCAACAGCTGGGTTGGAGAGTTTGGATTGCACATGTCGGTTTCGCTGTAGCAAGGTAGCCAGCCAAACTGACATGCACACTTAAAACTGAAGGGGCCACTCTGATTGGCAGCAATGACGCATTGGCCCTGCCCTATCCATTCGGCAGAAAGCTGAAAACATAAAATGAGAATAAAATCCTTTTATTACCATTTAAGGTTTCCAGCTTTCTGCGCAGGAGTGTGTGGGGGCGTGCTCCTCCGCTCATATGGAAAAACTGCCGCTGTCTCTGATTCCTTAAGAGCTAAACTGATTTAAAAAAAAAAATTCTAGGTGATCTTCGGTGTTGGCATGGCGCCCAACGAACTATCCTATGTCAGCTCCTGTTACAAACCAGGTAACAGAGACTGACATTAACTTGAGCACTCCTGTTCGTAACTACAACTTCAATACCTAAATCTAGGCAAATGATTCCCTTACAGGTGATTTTTATGACACTATCGATATTGTCAACCCTTGATTGATGATATCAATTATCCACTAATAAGTTTGTTTAGCTAGTATAGGTGATGGCTCACTAGTTGCACCATTTCAATTTACCTGGAGGAGACTGGAGATCACTCACCACTCCTGGAACAATCTCGCATGCGGTTTCGTGGTCTCACTGTTTGGGTCAGCATATGTGGCCAGGATGTGTAAAGGAGGGAATTCATGTCCCACGGTGGTGTACATACAACGTTTTCCTCCACCTGCAGAAGTAGGGGGCATCAGACTCTCCCAAACGGCGGGTTTAGTTCAAATTTGTCGAGTAAGGGGGGAAGTTTAAACTATGTCTCACTGTTTTTTATTACATGCTTCGCCTTGTGGTGCACATTGCCTTTCAAGTTGCTTACAGGAGCCACTCCTTTTGCGGGACGAGGCACATGCGGCAGGGTTATCGGAAGCATGAGCTGGAGCTCAGAGGCATGGACTTCTGCATTGGGTGTCACTGGCCCCTCCAAGGCGAGGCTCAAGTACTGGCGGTGGCAGTCAGTTCATCATTCTGTAAAGGTTTCATGAAGACAGATCATGCGATTCCATGGAATGAAGAGCCTTATTGATGTTCTTTCTTAAAGTAGAGCCTTTGGGGTGCCACATTGCACTCGGCTTCTTGGTTGTACTGCGTCGAAACGTTACTGTAAACTTGCCGGAGGAATATGGGAATGGTGCGTGTTAACCATTCTTTATGTATATGCTGTCTCAGTGAGAGGGGACGATGTGCTAATAGTTGATACAATTTCCTTAAGCCTCTTGGCTTGGTGTTTTGTTAATGAATTGCCTCATATCTGATATGCACCTCTTAGTATCCTTTGAGTTTGATACTCGGTCATGCCCAGCTTGTTGCAGTTAGGCAGGACGAGTTTCTGTTTCCCAGTAAGTGAGCTGGGATCGTTAGGGCAGAGAGGTCCAACTCTTCCCCTGTTGCGGGTTGCATCAGAGCTGCATGGCCGCTCAGTGCTGCGACAATTGTCCTGGAGTTCGGTGTCGGCAGCTGAAGAAGGGGGGGTGCATTCCTGGCCCTGGGAGGTGAATAGGTCCCAGGGTTATATGGTGTTCGGGCGGTGCCTTTTGCATTCAACGCATGGCTTCCCTTCCCTGCCCGCTGCCCCCCCCCCCCCCGCAGACCCAACCGACTGTTTACAGCAGCATGTATAAGATAATGGTGATTGTCTCGCGCCGATAACGTGCGACGGTTTATGGGGTCACTGGACAGAGAAGGGTGGCAGTGAGCCCCAAGTGATACTTGATTAGGCACTGAAGATTGTGGCTGAATTGTCGTTTAACTTCCAAAAGGCCACAACAGGCTTTAGGTTCTGCCTAGAAGAGATCAGAGGTTTGTCTAGGGGAAGCATTGACCAGGACATTGGCATGGTAGATCACAGCAATTCCCCAGTCGCACCCTGGCACTGGTATTAAAGCAGCTACCCCATTTAATATTACGATAATGGAAGTCATATTATCATTGTGCCATATGGGTCAACCTAAGAGGCCATTAGCCTCAGCTTCCAAAGTATTGCTCCTAGATATGCTTTCATAATTCAGTGGCTCAGAGTGCCCTGACGGGTGCAGTCGGTATGTCTTATTTAGTCAGACCTAGGGAGATTAACTGGGCTGCATCCAGGACCTGCAGAGCAGAGGCAAAGTCGTCTGCATCGGGTGCCATGGGCCCGTCCAAGTCAAATGTTTGGAACCCAGAAGCATGGGCAGTGGCACCTTCCATTGACCACCTGACTGCACCTCAACTTCCTCTATTTCCATGCAGCAGGCTTGATATATGATTTGACATGCTGTGAGAACTACAGCTGGCTGTCTTTTTGGGGGCTTCATAGCAGGGTTCATCACGATGACCTAGAATGCAAAGTCTCTGGGGACATAGTAGAGCGCACATTAGTTCTCCATTGCCAGGCTCCCGTAAAGGCGCCATATTTTAATGCGCAAAATCTGGAGGTTCCTTTAGGCAAATTCCACTTGGTTTTCCTTCAATGGGCTAGAAACAGAGATTGGAAGGGGCATTTTCTCCGACTTGTGTCCCAAATAAGTGGATTGACAACAAGCCTGTTTCTGAAGGCAGGTATGAGTCTCCCCAACCACCTCTATTCCACCCAGGCTCTGAATAATGGAAAAAAATCACTTTTGCAGGCCTGGGCAAACATTTGTAATAAACTTCAGTCACAGATTCAGCCAGCTGAGCTCACACAGAGTTTGAATATCACACAAAGAAGAGGGATAAAAACAAGTTTCGTAGAGACCAATAAGTAAGTGGGAGATACACCAAATTTGTAAAATTGCCCTCACACACAGCAAGCTGTGTCATGCTTCATCATAGGGCTGCTACTACACCTCCGCGCCAGCCAAGCGCATGGAGGTGGAGCAATAGGGAAGGGGAAAAAAAAGACACATACAACGTACAAAATGATGTGGAACCAACGGTGAGTTGAAAGTGCAGAACCAGTGATAGACAGTGATTAAAAACCAATACTGGGAAAACTTTGATCCAATTTTAATATTAGGTGCCAAGTTTGGAGTTAGAAAAATCAAAAAACGTGGGTGATGGGTTTGGAGAGCTTATAATGAGGTTCCACCCCCCCCCCCCACTCTGCATAGATGTCGACATGTTTCAGCCAGCACTTAAAAATATAACCCTGGTTTCCTCAGGACTTCTCACCACTGTTGATCCCAGTTGTGAAGCCTTTCTACTCCCAATTTGGGAAGTACAAGGAAGAAATACCTCAAGTGAGGTCTCTCGCCTTTCGAGAGGAACCGAGTTTATTGAGTTTATAAACTTGAAATGGCGGGGGAGTGAGAACAGCCGCCCACACGCACTCTTGCTTTCTAGGGCTGCTGTCCACCACCATATTTCGTGCCTCCTTCACCGCCGTGCCCCTGCACAGCGGTGAAGGAGGCACTCAATAAACTCGGTTCCTCTCGAAAGGCGAGAGACCTCACTTGAGGTATTTCTTCCTTGTGCTTCCCAACGGGTCTGTTGTGTGAGTGGGTTAACTCCCATTGTAAAAAGGGCATCAAAGGAGTACGGCATAACACACGAGATTACTAGGATTATATCAGGGACCAGCAACCCACACACATGGATTTGGTGGAGGGCAATCAATTCTGGGGTAAACCAAGTGAACCAGGTCCAGTGCATGATGCATCAGGGGTCACAGCTGGTTATCACGCAGTGTGTATCTGGGAAAGGACCAGGAACATTCAGCAGTGAAGAATGCGAAAGAGCTGCACATTGCCACAATTCAGAGTGTGACGGAAGCAACAATTCTATCCCAGCCAAAGCAAATCAAGGTACTTACTGTCAGATGCACAACATACAATCGTTCACTCCAGCCTCACTGAACCAGTCTTGACACGAGCAAGTGTTCGACATAGTTTAACATTACCCCTGACTGGGCAAAGGTCTGGTCTCCTAGCAGAAATTGTGACCCCGTAGACCAGCGCGTGTTAGTGGTGCTTCAGTTAAGCTATTTCGCTCGTATTATCCCCCTTACAGCCAGACTGGTTGCGTAAGTTTGTTACTTAACATGTATGTGGTTCCATAGCTGAGAAACACTGGTTTAGAGTACATAGGGTCACAGCTATCTAAACACATTGAGCATTCCCATTTCCAAGAAAGGGCAGGTATCTTTACAAAGTGTTCTCCGCCTAGCTACCAGCCCACATGCTTTTCCTGCAGGGCTGCATTATGGTAATCCTTTAACAGAGGTATGGAACGGGACGTCTTGCGCAAGGGTGCGGACATTTAGCGGGCGACACAGCAGATAGATTGCTGTCAGACGGATTGCCCTATGATGTTAGGGCAGTGGGATTTGCAATGTTACAGGTGTTTTATTCGGCCATACAGGGGTAGAAGGGTACATTGCAGGAATTGGTATAAATAAAGTGGGGGCAAGACCTGTAGAAGATGTGCGCCGGTAACCATGAGAGCATGGGGATAAGATCAAAATCTCTCAGCAGCAAGTCAGCCAGGGGGTCGCGTCAGTTGGTTAGGCTAGAAAGTGTGCCGTGGCTCCAATAGCGTCGAATAAATATGGGTTTGGAGCACTATTGCTGACAATTCCAGAGAACACTCTGCACCTCGATCCCAGTAGGTGAAGGTAATATGCTCATGTATTTTTCCATGTCTTCACAATCCAAAAGCATTGGCATCTTTTGCGGCACCTGGGATACCTGCAACAAAAGCGGGTGATGGGCCATTATGCTGGGTGGGGTCACCAGCATGGCGACACAGCATCTGTAGATCGCAGTCAGACGAATGGGTGGTGCAGGCAAGAAGGACATGAGATGTAGCAGAATCTCTGGTGTCCCCTTTGTGGACCTCAGGACCTACCGCTCTGAGATTAGATCCACCTTTGCCTCCTTAGGTGGAGGGTCCACCTGGCGTTCTAGGAAGGCATGACAACCCTTGCTAAGGCAGCAGTTGGTTATCAGTTTGAACCCTCTAGTTGGGACTCGTCAAGTAGGGGGTGGGGTGAACTATGGCTTAATCAACCCCCAAAGGTAAATGCATATCCTTGCACACTGCGCTCAACTGATTATAGCACACAGGACTGTGGTTTCAAAGTAGAGCAGTAGTTTGTTATGCTCTTGGGATCCCATCTCCTGTTGGCACTGAGCTCCCGTACATTGGGAGGTCAGAGGGTTGAGATAAGGGTATTGGTTGGCCCGAACAATAACTTACAGGGTAAACAAGGCTGTGGTTAGAGAAGAAACAGTAGTTCCCAACCTCCGGGGAGGCCATCGTACAGTCATACGGAAGGGCTAATATAGCCACGTGCAAGCCCACCAAGCAGGAGGGCTTGGTTCAACTCATTTCTTATCTAATAGAAGGGCTTGGTCAATTAGGAATGGCCTCTTTTGTGCAAACACCACACGGTTCCCGATAGGGACGGTCCACACCTATCAGAGTTAGATAGGGAAGTGGTCCAACTAGAAGGATGGTAAAGGCAGGTAACAGGAGGCTATAGAGCCTGCAATAACGTGAAGGGTAATAAAGCTCTGGTTAAGAAGAGAACAGTAGATCCCCCCTATTGGGGAGGCCATCTCATTCTGACAGAAAGGAAATTAAAGCCATGGACAAGCCCACCAAGCTGGAGGGCATGGTTCAACTCAAACTCAATATAAATATGAAGGGCTAGGTAAATTGGCGTGGCCTTTTTCGCGTAACACACATGGTCCCCCGATAGGGACAGGGCACACCTGTCAGAGGTAGCTACCTAGAAGGACTATAGGTCAACAAAGAGGAGGACGGGTTGCACCTGTCAAAGGGTTGCAATTGAAGGAAACTACAGATCTTGGTGGGGGGCTCTGGAGGCGACGGTGGCCACTTCCAGAGCTTTGGTGGAGTTACAGGGCGATCTAGAGGTGGAAGGGTACAGAAGGGTACCTCTTCAGGAGCACAATAGGGGTGCCTGTGCCAAACCCCAGGAGTCTTTACAGCAAGACCCTGGAGAAAGAATCGTCGGCGCCCCACTAGTTCTTCAGGCGGTTGGAATCCTGAGCAACCGGGGGCATGCCTTGCAATGCTCCGCCCTATAAAGGGCGTAAGTAGGTGATTCACGGTATTCAAGGGGGGAATCCCTGCATAACTGGTAGCACCGAGTGGATTGGCCACGGTGCAATTTGGCTTTTCAGGCGGGCAGAGCAGAGTAGGTCAGTCACCGCTGCCTGCCCTTAGATCGCCCATAAGTTAACCCACCATGTTGCATACTTTTGTATGGAATAAACCTGCAGCAATCTTTTACCAACAAAGAATTGTGCTGTGTATTTATTTATTCCATTGTGCATGCTAACCTTGCATAGGGAGTGTTGCCTATATAGGCACTAAGAATCCAACGTCATCGACATCTGTCCTCCAATCAGAGAGACTGCAAAATGAATATCAGGAAATTCCGGGAACTGGGGCCATAAATATGCACCTGTGGAATGCACTGGAGTGCTTCAATTTTCACTTTTGTGACTGCTGCCTTCCTCTCCGTCCTGTTGCCTTTCTTGGTCTTCGTCATTGCTGCTGCTGTGTTTTTTCTGCTGGTGTCCTTTTCGTGCTTCTTCCTCGTGGCTGCCTCTGCACTGGCATCTCCTTGCTGTTTCCTGGTTTTCAAGGTAACCAAAGCTTCGCAGAACCGGTAAATAAGCTGCTTCTTTCCCCGCCTCCCACCCCATTCACCATGCCCTGGCTTTTCACCTCGCAGACATATACATGTACGCATGCACACACATTCCTATCTATAAGAATTTTCCTGAAGATACTTCCTGCAATACTTTCTTCCTCCTTAAAAAGTTAGCGCATTTCACATTTCAAAAGAGGTCCACTAAGCTAGTGAAAGTTAACTGCATACATTTTACACACCCTTGGCAAATACGTAATCAGGTCTGGGATTTCATCTGTCGTAAACACATTTAATTAAAAGGGTTATGAGTGTGAGTAAATGAGTTTCAGACCTTGGCATTAGAAGGCCTTTTTTGTGTGATCCTGGGCAAATCACTTTATGTGCTAAATGAGAAAATGAAGGATTGCATACTTCGACTTTCTTTGTGACCTTTAACCTTCGTGTTATGGAATTCAAAGTGCTTGCAGTTGGGGAAAATGTGTCTATTATTTCATCGCACATTGAAGTTAAAAGCATTGTATTTCCTTGAGGCTTATTTCCAATGTACAATGTTTTGCTTTTCACCCCTGAGCACTGTTTTCTTTTTTTCTGAGTTTTGTTTCACTCATCCTTTCACCCACTCATTCATCCACATACTCATTCACCCACACACTCATTCATCCGTACTTCCTTCTTTTCACCCTTCCTTTCAATATTCCTTCTTTCTTTTACTATTTTTGTGTGCCGCTTTTGTGTGCCGATAATATAGCTGACAACGTGACGTGATGTGCAAAAAGAAATAATATGCTTGAAGAAAGGTGCATTCCTATCTTATTGAACCATGTCAGGGGGTTGGGGCAAGGGCTCTGGATATCAGAGTGCTTTGGTACAAATAGTGTGATGATATTATGATTATAGTAACAAGTTTGCTTTATAGTTAAAGATCAGTATGCCTGAGGCTAAACCCCTGATTAACAGTTAGTGAGATGATGAGTTGGTGGAAGTTGTACACTTTGTTACTTACAACTGGCAAGCATTTAATATTCACTTGCTAATGAGAAAATACAGATACCAATAATTTGTTTTGAAAAGACTTGAGATTTTAATAAAGCTAAAGGTTAAGACAGTTCAAGAGGAAGCATCCACTAGCTGAGTTTGCTTTAGTTAGGCGTTCCCATGAGAGTGAAGTCTACCACTGTCAATTCTTTACTGTACAGTAGGCTATGAAACCCCATTTGTGTGTTGATGCTGTGGATGAATGAGTGGGTGAAAGGATGAGTGAGTGATAAGTGGATGGACAGGTGAAAGGATGGCAAGGTAAAGGAATAGGTGGATGGATGAGTGCATGAATAGATGGATGAGCCGTTAAAATGATGGCAGTGTAAAGGTACGGATGGATGAGTGAATTGATATGTGGATTAACAGGTGAAAGGATGTCAGAGTAAAGGGATGGATGGACAGATAAAAGGATGGCAAAGTTAAGGGATGGATGGATGGATAGGTGGATGGACAGGTGTAAGGATGACAGAGTAAAGGGATTGATGGATGAGTGGGTGAAAAGATGAGTGAGTGGATGGATGGCAGAGTTGATGGATTGATGGATGCATGGCAGAGTGGGTGAATGGATGGCAGAGTCGATGCATAGATGAATGGCAAAGTGAAAGAATGATGAATGGATAGATGGTAGATTTGATGGATGGGTGGATGACAAAGCAGATAGATGGCAGAGTGGGTGGTTCAATGGGTGGCAAAGTGGATGGATGGATGGCAGAGTGGACTGATCAATCAATCAGTAGATTTGTAGAGCACAACTTGTCACCCGTGAGGGTATTCAGACGCTGATGGGTTGCAGAGTGGCTAAATGGATGGATGGATAAATAGATGAAATGCGGCAAGATTGAATGATGGATGAAAGAATGAATGAATGACACAGTGTAACAATGGAATTGTGGATATTAGCAGGTGGGTGGAAGGGTGAAAGAATGAATGGATAGATGAATAATTAGAAGAGTCAAGGAAGCTGTTCTAGAGAGGGTTCGGATCTCTTGCTTCACTTGAATGGTGGTGTCAGCACTTATGTTCAGAGTGGCCGCAGGTACTCATCTTCCAGTGAACCTTCAGAAAGACCTAGTTGAGGTCCAGAGTGTCTGCGTTCTCCAGGTGCAATTCAGCAAAATCTCATTGGGGGAATTTTGGCTGAAAATATCTAAAGAACATTCAGGTTTGTCAAAGATTGCAGTCAAGACTCTTCTACCTTTTAGATCATCATATTCTTGTGAGATTGGGTTCTCAGCATTAGCAGTATTAAACAGAAAGTACAGTTCAAGACATAAAGAGGAGCACAATCTTAGGATGGCAGAAGCAAGAATACATCCACAGATTGACCATCTCTCTGGAGAAAAACAGGCATGCCCACCACATTAGTTCAGAAAGGTGTTATCATCCAAATACGTTTTGTCAAATCATGTCTTGTTTGGGAAAAAGAATGTACCATTGTGCATTTTTGGGCCATTCTTTTTGGAGACTTTTTGTTTGAACTGTGTAGCAAGCCTCTGACTACGAACCGCAGTCACCCACAAACCTTTGGTTTGCTAAACATTGTTTAATAATGTTTCCCCACTGTAAAAATTATTTGCCATGGGAGGCGTTTATGGTTGTCGATGATGGGAAGTACCAAGTTCTAGAATTTGTTGTCAGACGGGGTTCTTACGCCTGAAAATTTTACAAGGGAGTTCTCAGCATCCAAACATTTGAAGACCAATGGAGTAGGGGCTAGGTCTGCACTGGAGTTAAAAGCTATCCCTAAGGGTACAAATCCAGAGTAAAGCATGGAATTAGATATGGCCCTGTGCTCTCGCCAGGTCAGATATGAATTGGTTCAATCCTCGTGCACTACAAAACAAATGCAGCCTTATTTGAGTTGGAACGTAGAGTACAAAGTTCGCTGTCTGTGTTTACTTACCAAACTTCAAATGCTGCCACTAAGGAGTGCGACTGGGATAATATTGCGAGAAATGAAAGGTTATGCCCTCTATGTTCACAGGGAATCCAGGACTTGGATCGAGTAATTTTCGTCTGTCCAGTGTTACTTAAAACAAGAAGTTTTTTTAAACCATTATTTATACGTAACAAGATTTTGACTGTACATAAAGTACATCATTATTTATAAAAGCCGCCAAATGAAATTGTGTGGTACAATTATTTTTTATTCTTTAATAAATTTGTTAGTTTGTATCGAGTTTGTACGCTATGCAGTTTTTATACTATAAATGGAAGGATTTTATATTGATGTATTCAACTAAATGAAATGATATGTCGTGATGATAGACACTGTATGAACCTTGCATTTTTAGATTGCCACCACAATCTGTTCAGAAGGGTTATTCTATGACTTTGTAATTTATTATGTTGAGGTCTCAGATCTAGGAACAAAATTAATAGATTTTTTTACAGGATTTGACAATTGACGTGTACATTGAAGCATTTTTCTATATGCGTGTGCACCACTACAAAGTGACCCCCCCTCCTTCACAAGGTCATTGTAGCTCATGCACTGTCACAGCCAACAACAGACAAGGACACAGACATCATACACGTTAATTTCACCAGACTTTCCACTTACACTACCACTGCAGTGCATACTCATGCTACCATTTCACCTTTTTCATTTCACACATTGCCGCACTGACAGCCATTGTTGTGCCACTAGAAACAAGCTAGTGCCTTGTGACAACCCTGTACATTTTGTTTTGCTAATAGCAGTGCTCTATAAGCATTGCTACACTGCATTCTAGGGTGTAGACATCAATAGTGGAGCAGGTGCAGAGGCACAGATGCTGAGGGTGTAAAGTAAACCTGGATGAAACTAAAATTAAGCTGTAGAATTAGTTTAATTTCCAGAATTTCGCATTAATATTGTTACGGGTCATTCTCAAAATTACATCATTACACTACCTCATGTAATTACATGCCATTCGTGGTAAAAATGTATCGTGAATTGCGTAATACATGGTAACCATTTACCATGAACACTCAGGAACAACAGAACACGTGGCTCTTGTTTGCTGTGCATCTGTGAAAAGGTCCCCTACATGAGAGCTGAGAATTCCAAGATGGCTGACAAGGCAAGACCAACAGTATAAACAGGCAGTGCATTAGATAGTAGAGGTGACGAGCATCTGTTTCATGAATCAGCGGTCGAAGGGAGGGGCAGTCGCTTTGAAGAGACAGCTGAACAGCTGTGGAGGAGAGAGAGAGAGAGGCGGAGACCATATGGAGACTGAGAGGCGGATGGCAGAAGGAAAGACGCTGCAACGGGAGGAAGTTGGAGAGGAATCTCAACCCAGGAGAGAAGATCTAACGGGAATGCCCAATACCAGTTTTATTAGGCCAGGCACATAACATCGAATTGAATAATCCCCATCTCATGTGTCCATTGAATAAACTATCCCCCACCACCCTTAATTCTCCCTCAACATGAAATAATCCCCCCAACCAAAACAACTCAACATTCAGCAGCACCCCTTTCTTGCCACTCATCATCTTTCAACACCTGAACCCAGCTGCTGCTCCCATCCGCTCACTGTGCCAAGGTCCCCTGCCCCCCCCCCCCCCACACCCCCGAAGCGAGACCCCAAACTCTAAGGGCTCAATGCCTTAGTCTTGTGCTTGCCTGCCACCAGTCCTAATATGCGACAAAAAGAAATCTAACTGCCCAAAGGTCAATGGAAAACCTTACCACCTAGCAAACTTGAAAGAATCCACAAAATGTATAACCAAAGAGAAGAGAGGGGCACAAACGGGAGACAGCATTTACAGCGCAGTCATCACATCGCAGTTCCTTTACAACGCGGTTGTTACAACGACCGCTTTGTTCAAACGCGATGCCTTTACAACGCAAGCCATTAGATCGACTTGCTGTAGGGGGCACTCTAACATAAGGAATAGTATAATTTACTATTCCAACACCTTCCCTACTGTTGCACAGGCTGGAGTTGGAATAGTAAATTATACTATTCCTAAGTCCAGCGCGCTCCCTACAGCAAGTCGATCTAATGACTTGCATAGTGAAGGTATCGTGTTCTAACAACGCAGTCATTGTAACGTCCGAGTTGTAAAGGTACGCGATGTGATAGCATGCATAGTAACATGCTATAATCAGCACAAACACTTGACCTGCCTAACGGGACTGCAGCACACTTCGAATTATCCCTCAGACTGTCCCCAATTGCCACTTTGTCCCAGTCCCCCATACAAAACTGGCCAATCCAGGACCCAATGCATCCTGGATTGTCCCAATTGCCAAAACCACCTCGAGGGGGGGTGGGGGGGTTTGCCTTACAGACTGCAGACACCCTGGTGGCCCATCAGCAAATATGGGACAATAACAGGACACTTCATCATAGTACAAAGATGCTTTATTAGGACAGGCAAGCATTTGAACTTCTTTAGCATTACATCCAACTGAATAATCCCCAGCTCACTAATACATTGAATAAACTATCCCCTGCCCGTTATAAACCTCCCACCAGCATTAAATAACTCCCCCAACCGAAACAACCAAATATTCAGCACCTCCCCTTTCTTCTCAATTATCCTCCTTCAACACCGACCCCAGCTGCTCCCATCCACTCCCTCTGCCAAGGTCCTCCCCCACACCTCCAGCAAGGCACCAAGCTTTTTGGGCTCAGTGCCTGTGCCACCCAGGAAAACTTTTTAATTTTTTATTTTATTTTTAACTCTTTTTATTGCTTTTGAAGAGAAAATAAGCAGCATTGCTACCATGCAAGGCAGCTTCAGTATAAAACCAAACAGAAACAATGTGTGATTGACCAACACAGAAGGGTGGGAGCACTACATATCAAATCACTGACCTCAGTGCACATCTTGAGTTATAGAGCGTTTACATACATGGCATTACTCTGCTCCAGATTGAAAACCGACCGTGGCTCATTGCTGAAGAAAGTGACGCAAAGGCTCCTATATGTCCTTGGGCTTAGATGATGTTGGGAGTTCCTCCGCATATAGTTCCAGATTTTCTTTGCAGTATACCAAGTCTTTAAGCCAGTGTTCAACCTTCGGTGAATGTACGCCTTCCCACTTTATAGCAACTCGACGTTTGGCCATTAGCAAGGCAATGCGTATAAATTTTCCCGAGTCCCTTTCACATGAGGAACATATTATAAGAGACATACCAGTGGAGTACATTGCAGTTCTGACCCAGACATTTCCCGGATATGTTGCACCACCTGCCTCCAAAACCGCACCATTCTCCCGCAATCCCAAGCAAGGTGCAAAAAATCAGCTTCCAATTGACCACAACGCCTACATCCGCTAGAATCCCGCAAGCCATACCTGTGTAAGCGAAGGGGCGTGCGATATGTCTGATGTAAGTATTTAAAATGTATGATTCGGAGGTTTCCATTAGGTGTAAGTTTGCTAGTAAGGTTGCAAACAAGTTAGCATTCTGCAAGTGTCGTAGAGGGGGTCAGTTTGTCGTTCCAACGAGCAACGCTCCTATCTGGCCCATTGATTTTCTCAGCTCTTATTGCTCTGTATAGTTTTGTAATTAATTTCCTCCGTGTAGGAGTAGTTAATAGCCACTGTAGAGACTGTAGAACAGGAGGCTCAGCCGGATATGTATCATAATGTGATTTAATAGCTAGCCTCAGTCTATGGACAGTGAACTGGAAGAGCAGTGTAGGGTTAGTAATGTACTGGAGAGCCTCGGAGGTGAGGAAAGTGCCACCCGGATATAGGTCCTGCATGGTAGTCATGCCTTCCTCCTTGAGTAATCACATGGGGCCAGCCTCTTGTGTCACCGACAACGCAGTGTGATGTGCCAGGGGCATTGCTTGGGCATATATAGGTAATTTATTAACGAGCTGCCCAATGGATTGCCACGCTGCAATTGTTGTATCTAACGTATTTATTTCATTTTTTGGGGTACCTCGCCGTGTGTGAGTAATGAGACTAAATAGGGGGGTCGGATAGGCATTGCCATCTTCAACTGCCACATGAGGGGTGTAGACATGTGGATTAAACCATAAATACGCATATTGTGCCTGAGAACCTAAATAATATATATATGGGTCTGGCGTACTGAATCCCCCCTCACCATAGTCAAGCGTAAGGGTATTCCATCCCACACAAGCCTGTTTGCCTCCCCAAATTAACCTGAGCAAAGATGTTCGCAACGTGTTAAAAAAAATGTTAGTCAGGTTTATCGGAACATTGGAGAATAAATATAGAAAACGCAGCAATACTACCATTTTAATAATTGCAATGCGGTCCGCTAGGTACATCAGCAGTGCTATCCATTTGTCGATTTGCTGGTACAATGTGACACATGCTCGCCCATAGTTCTCCCATATGGCGACGTCAGGGTCCCAATGAATCCAAACTCCCAGGTATTTGACCGGATCTGTGGTCCAAACCAACAGATATTCCATAGTTGGCGAGGATGGCTGTTGTCAGAGGTATAATAACTGACATATCCCAGTTAATGTTGAGGCCATAAATCAGTCCAAATCTGATGTATTCTCTCAACACCTGTGCCAGATAGCGAGTAGGTTCTCTAATGAAGAGCACCATGTCATCGGCATACAGGGATAGACCGACCGGTCGATGGTTAAAATTTAGAGCCGTTTCTCTCTGTCTTTGACGTATCACACATGCTAGGGGCTCAAGTGCGATAGCGAACAGCAAAGGCCGAGAGGGGGCAACCCTGACAAGTGCCACGCTTAATAGAGAAGGGCTCAGACGTCAGACATCCCACCCGGACTCGTGCAGACAGGTCAACATACAGTATTTTCACCCAGCCCAGGAAAATTGGTGGAAACCCCATTCGCTGGAGGATGCGGAACATGTAGCTCCACTCTATGGAATCAAACTCTTTAGCCGCGTCCAGCTTTACGGCCGCAGCGTGCAGTTTTGGGTTGAGGACATGTATCATCACGAAGATGGTCCTTAAATTTTGAGACGTGGACCGCTCCAGTATGAAGCCAGATTGGTCCAGCAGGACCAAACAAGGCATTAATGGTTGGAGTTTAGTTGCTAGAATTTTTGCCAGTATTTTAGCATCCATGTTGATCAACGATAGAGGCCTATATGAGTCGCATGCGTCCGGAGGTTTGTCCTTTTTGAGAAGGGTGAAAATTAAAGCCTGACAGAGGGATGGAGGTAGAACACCTGCCTCATGCGCTTCCGCATACACCTCTAAAAGGTAGGGCGTTAGGAGATCTGTGTATTCTTTGTAAAATTCTATGGTGAGACCATCCGGCCCTGAAGCTTTTGCATTTGGTAGGGCACAGATTGCTGCTTTTATGTCTGCCTCATCTATTGGTTGATTGAGATAATCCCGGTGACCGTCAGCCAACCACGCGCAGGCAATGTCTTCCAGATATTCTTCCACTGCAGAGTCGGGCCCTGTCCCCTGTGAGGTATACATTTTAGCATAGTAGCCTCAGAATTGTTCCACTATGTCCAAAGGATTGTAATATTCCACTCCCTGAGGATCGGTTATTTTATCTATGTGATGTTCCACATGTGTTTTGAATTTCTCAGCTAGATTGCAGCCTGGTCTCCATATTTCCTGGCGACATGTAGGCGTGAGATATAGCAAATTTCCAATTCTGCTAACGTGTCATATTCCAGAACTAACTCGTGAATTCGGGAGACCGTATCAGGAGATGGATTAACAGTGTAGTCCCTCTCTAGCTCCTTTAGGGGGGTTTCTATCTTAGTGAGTTGGGCTCTAAAATCTTTTAAGATACCGGCTGTAGTGCTAATGCAGACCCCCCGGATCGTTACCTTAAATGCCTCCCATAATGTTGCAGCACTATCAACCGTGCCTTTGTTAAGCGCAAAGTATTGTTTTATTGCTTTGCGAATAGCGTCTTTATATAAGTGGGATCCAATAAAGCCGTTGATCGAACTATCAAGATAGTTCTATTATCACACCAGCTAAACAAATCTGCGACCTCACATTTAGTACTGCAATCTGTTGTGATCACGTAGGCAGTTTTTGTGGATAAACGACAGCAGAGCGCAGCATGCTATACAACCATTAGTCATTATCACTTAGGTTCAGCGACAGCGTAGAGCTTTTTGAGGCGATCTGAGGAGTTTTGCGAGGACAAATGTGCTTCGTTAATTTCAAAGCCGACTTGTGATCTGTAAAAAAAATGTGCCTGACCTTCATGAGTAATTTTCAATTTGGCTGGGTATAGCATGGCATATGGAATAGAGGAAGACTGTAAAAGCCTTTTCACTGGCACAAATTCCCTACGAGCAGCCTGCACGGCTGGGATGTAATCCGGAAAGAAGGACAGGTTGTTACCCAGATGAGTGATGGGGCTCTTGGCCCTTGCCTCCCTAAGAATAGCGTCCCTATCCGCATAATTGAGGAGGTGTGCAATGATCGGGCGCGGCGGCGCCCCCGGCACCGGTCAGGGACGAAACGAGCGGTGAGCCCTCTCCACGATCATGACCGGGGAGAGCACCGAACCAAACAGCTCACGCAAGAGGGTATCAATGAAGGGCTCCATTTTTTAGATGGCTGTCGATTCCAGAAGGCCAAGAATTCTAAGGTTGTTCCTTCGGGAACGCGCTTCCAAGTCTTAATTTTTCGCCCTGATTACCTCCAGCACCTTCTCCATACTAAGGATCTGCATTCTAGATTCAGCCTGGAAGTCTTGGGTATCAGAAAGTCTGTTTTACAGAACATCAAGGCGGGTTTCATGAATGTCTACCTTTTTCTTGACAGCGTCAAGGCTGGACGTAAGAGCATCAATCTTACCATCAATGGTTTTGAGACTGGAACACACCTCCAGTAATATAGATCGCCTGTCCTCATCAGAATTGTCCGCAGTGTCAACTCAACTTTGGGCAGCGCCCAACTCCGTCGACGAGTCCATAGTGCACATTTGGTGCTTACTCTCGAATGGAATCTTGGGTTGTTTGGGGTCTGCCTTGCCCATGATCCTGAAGCAGTCGTGGCATAGACTGTGGTGCCCACTCGTTCGCTACGACTCAGTGCACCAATCTGTGTCTTCGTACTCAAGCCCAGTCTTAGCTCAGGTCTGCAGCCCCCTGAGTGCAAAAGTGCTGTGAAGTGTGTAGGACACCCCCTGCGCTTTTCACAGGTGCAGGTGGCGCATCAGTTGGAGCAGCACAGGTGTAAACGTCCCCAACACACTCCCACTGTGTCATGCGAGGCACATAGGATACTGGGACGGGGAGTCTGGGGCACTATAACGGGGAGCAGTGGTGGTGCCGCACCCCCAGTTCCACTCAGCAGGCAGCTACCCTCGGCAGCAGAGGACACAAGGCGTCACACTTGCACCTTTGATCGTCTCTATAAAAGTCTGCCCATAATCTTGCCAGTAAAGTGTCCAGTGTAAAAAGGCACCATTAGTTTCCAGGGCAGCATCCACATGCCCAGGGCGATGAAACAGGGGACCCAGACTGAGCCGCGGAACAAGGGAGGGGAGACCCAGAAGGCCCGCACACCGCCAAGGCAGCCTCCCGCCTCAGCTGCAAGGGGAAAGCCAGGCGCTGCCCGTAGCCCACCTTTGAGCGTCCCCCGCACCGATATGCACTGCAAGGATCACCCTGAGTGGAGGGAGCAGGAGAGGCCCAGAAGCCCAGCAGGGGCCAGCCAGCTCTCGCCGCCGCCCCCGGGCCCCGCAAGGCAAAGTTGCCAGATTGGGCCAAGGCCGCGCCACAAAGGTCGGCACAACCCCAAACCAGAGAGCAGGCCCCACCGCACTCACCTCCTCTCCGCTCAGCTCCGATTCTTATCGGTAATATCAGCGATCGCCACCGTCCTCTCGCCACCACCGTAGGCCAATCCACAGAGCATCCAGCCGTCACAGGGTTCCAGGGACGAATCGAGCACCGCCAGCAGTTCACATGTAGATGTCTGCGCAACGCAGCGCTCCGCTCCGCAGTCCGCCACCTCAAAGCGGCGGAGACGCAACTTGCCCCCGCAGTCCTCAGCAGTGTATTTTGGCACTTCTCCCACGTCCGGTAGTACAGCGGAGGCTGCCACCCCCGCATCAGGCACAACCCACTCGGGTGCAGCTTAGAGCTTGGCGGCCATTTTCACCCTGGTCACCACCGCGCCTCACCTTCTCCGATCATGCCGTTATTGGGAGATTAAGGGGGGAGGAGGGGCAAGCCGACACCAGACCACTTACTGTGTGTGAAAAAGGCCGCTTTATTGAAACAGGTGCATATCACAACTTTAACTCCTTGGCCACTGCCTTACAAAACTAACTCCTCGCTATACAATAACTTCCTGACCCCTTGGTCTTTCCCCCCACCCCTACGATCCCCACATCAGTTCCCCCATCCCCCAAAATACAACATAACATTCCATAACCAACATATAACCCAATCCTCCACCATGTAGCCTTTCTAACTCCCAAACTCCCCTGACCGTAACCCCTACCTGCCTTCTGTGCAACTGTAACTATCCAACCTCTAATCTAAACTTATCCAAACTGTTTACCCTTTCCCTGTACCTGGACCCAAACTACCAAACCTATAACAACAAACTCTAGCCAATCCCGGCCAACTGTCAACCACCCCGCCTGCACCTGTTCCAAGCGACAATACATCCACTGCCCCTATGTACCTGTTCCAACAAATGCTGCCCACCATTTCAACCCTAATGTAGTCCCGCCCCCCGGGACCTAACAGCCCCTCAACCCCTAACATTAGGGTGGGAGGGAGGGCAAATTTATCTAACTTTACTGCCAGCGCTCCCAGCCACCAGGTCACCAAACCTAAAATGGTGGCTGGGATAGCGCGTTGTTGGCATATATACCTGTTGGGCTACTTTTACTTCAATTGGGCTACATTTGGGCTATTCCCAAACGTAGCCCAAAAATTACGAAATGGCCGCTTCGGCCACGCCCCCTCCTCCCCCCTCCCAATCTGCCCGGGGAGCGGACCTCGCTGTGCTCGTCCGCCCCCCAAGCTCCCATTGGGAGATTAAGGGGGGAGGAGGGGCAAGCCGACACCAGACCACTTACTGTGTGTGAAAAAGGCCGCTTTATTGAAACAGGTGCATATCACAACTTTAACTCCTTGGCCACTGCCTTCCAAAACTAACTCCTCGCTATACAATAACTTCCTGACCCCTTGGTCTTTCCCCCCACCCCTACGATCCCCACATCAGTTCCCCCATCCCCCAAAATACAACATAACATTCCATAACCAACATATAACCCAATCCTCCACCATGTAGCCTTTCTAACTCCCAAACTCCCCTGACCGTAACCCCTACCTGCCTTCTGTGCAACTGTAACTATCCAACCTCTAATCTAAACTTATCCAAACTGTTTACCCTTTCCCTGTACCTGGACCCAAACTACCAAACCTATAACAACAAACTCTAGCCAATCCCGGCCAACTGTCAACCACCCCGCCACCCAGACAAAAGGGGGGAAGTGTCGGCAGATACGCCCCTTCCTCCCTTTTTTCTGCCCCCCCACCCCGAAAATTTTTTCCCCCGCGGCACCGTCCGCTAGCCTTCACACCTGTAAACCCCCAGCAACCGCGCCAAGACCTCCCTCAACTCCCACAGGTAAAGATCCATCCCCATCCGGGACAAGTGCCCCCGTCATCCCGAAAAGCTCCTGCGCATCATATCGGATGTCCTTATGAGCCACCCGTCCTACCCCTATCTGCCTACAAAACCGCACCATCTCCGTGTTGAGCTTCCTCCTCGCCTTATCCACAGCCCCAGGGTTTACCGCCCCCCTCCAACTCCTCCGCGGAACAAATTCCATCCATACAATGGAACACCCGGACCATCTCTCCTTGATCAGGACCAAGTCCTTTTTCATCGCCCGCATCAGCGCCAATCCTGTCTCCCTGACCATGTCGTTCTCCCCCGAATGTAAGACCAACACATCCGGGCACCGCCCCCCCTCAAAATCCCGTTCAATACCGTTACCAATTCCTTCCATCTCATCCCCCCCTTCCTCTCCATGCCACCGAGAACAACTCTTTATTAAAACCCAGGCTGTCTCCGAAGTAACTCTCCTGGGCCTGGACCTGTGCCCGTCTCACGAACGAGTGCCCCACAATCCAAATGGCCATTTCCCTGGCGAGGGGTCCCATAACCAAACCTGCAAAGAAAACAAGAATGAAAACCCAGCACACACCCTTGAAACACTTCCTCTCTCTTGTCTCCCCCTTTTTTTTTTTTTTTTTTTTTTTTACAGAAACCCACCCCCGTTTCGCTGCGCACATACCGCCGATAACAATTCGATGCCCACCTACCCAAGTGCATGATGTCCCCACTCTCCCAACCCCTCGCATGAGCCTCTGACGCCGCCCCCAAATCAGAAGGAATGCGTCCCAAAACCCATCTCCCCAACCCCCAGTCTCCTCAGCGCCTTACGCAGCACGGCCAGCAACTGTGAAGCCTTAACGCCGCACCCCTGCCGATGCACAAAGACCAAGTCCCCCTGCCCCCCCGAGCATGTTCTCCACCGCAAACCCCACCGAAACGGACACACCGACAGCGATCTCCCCTTCTGCAACGCAACCCACTTCCCCCGGCTCTTTTGGTCCGTTTTTGCCTTTCTGAGCCAAATACTAACCACCTCCGCCCCGAAAGAGACCTCGCCCCAGGCCAGACCTCGATTCCCCTTAGATCCCAACAGTTCCGACACGCGAAAAGCCCCAAAGAACATCCAAGACATGATTGTGGAAAAAAGGATGGCCTCCCCGTCGTCCAGACAAACCCCTGGCAGAGCCCCCATCACCCCCTCCAGGAGCTCCCAGGATAGTGGTTTCCTCACCCGAGCCACGCTCCCGCATTCCCGCGCCCAACCTTCCAGAATCCGTGCCCCTAGTTCCCCAGCAGAGGAACAAACAGCTTCCCGACACACGCGATCCCCGCTAGCTTGCCCCCAATTGTCACCTTCGTCAGGCCTCTTTCCACCAAATCCAGTATGAACTGCACCACATCCTCCTGTCTGTCCGCCCCGGAAGCCCGCCACCTCGCCCCCGAACGGACAAAGTCTTCCCATGCCGCCCGGTATGCCAACCGCGTAGACTGTGCTAAGGAGCCTAAAACCAATTGTAGCATCCTGTGTTGCCTACTTCCCATAGTTGGTGCGGCATTCTGTCTGGAGTCACGTCTGCGTCCTTGGCGAGCCCACGGAATCTCCCCCACTGCGAACGAGACAAAGCATCTGCAATGTCATTGTCCACACCTGGCACATGCACCGCGCGAAACTCCATATCATGTCGCAAGCACCCCAGCACAAAAACCCTCAACAACTTGAGCACCTGCTCGTCCCTTGCCGACTGCCTGTTGACCACCTGCCCACAGCCATGTTGTCAATCCTGAACGTGACCCTCTTGTGGGCCAACAAAGCTCCCCACAAGGTGACCGCCACCACCAGGGGAAAGAGTTCCAAGAAGGCGATACTCCTGCCGCCCGCCAACCAGTCTGAGGGCCAGGGTTCTGCGCACCACCTCCCCTGCCAGTACCACCCAAACCCTTTGCTCCCCGCAGCATCCGAGAAAATCTGCACGTCCCACACCATGTCCACATCCTTCATCAACGGCACCCCGTTAAACTGCTGCAGGAAAAATTGCCACATCCTCAAGTCTTCCCTCACCCCGGCAGACAGCCTCACACGGTGGTGCGGGGGCCTCTGCCCCTCCAATGCTCTCCCCAGTCGCCTACAGAACGTCTGCCCTACTCTGACCACCCTACAGGCAAAATTTAGATGTCCCAGCAACACTTGGATGTCCCTGACCGTCACTTTTTGTCGTGCCAACACACTCGCCAGGAGCTCCAACATGTGTTGTTTCTTATCCGCCGGAAGGCGTGCTTCCATCAAAACGGAATCCAGCTCAATGCCTAGGAAAGCCAGTGCCGTGCTAGGCCCTTGTGTTTTCTCTGGGGCCAGCGGCACGCCCATGTCCCTCGTGATCTCTTGGAAACTGTCCAGAGCCTTCTGGCAGTCCGCGTAGCCCGAGGTGCCGACAAAAAAGAAGTCATCCAAGTAATGCGTCATGCCTTGGTGACCCGTCCGTTCCGTAAACCACCATTGTAGGAACGTGCTGAAACATTCAAAAAGTGCGCAAGACATGGAGCAGCCCATCGGCAGTGCTTTGTCCACGTACCAGAGGCCGCCGAATTGTATTCCCAACCGATCCCAGTCATCTGGATGAACTGGCAGCAGCTGGAAAGCTGACTTTATGTCGCACTTTGCCATCTGCGCTGTTGCGCCCGCGGTCACCACCAGTGACATAGCCACGTCAACAGACGAGTAAGATACAGTGGCCGCACTTTCCACAATGAAGTCATTGACCGATCCACCCTCCGGCCATGACAGATGCTGTATCAGTCGAAACTGACCCTGCTCTTTCTTGGGTACCACTCCAATGGGTGACACAATCAAATTCTGCACAGGCCATGCCTGAAAGGGTCCCGCCATGCGGCCCTCCTGTACCTCCTTGTCCAGTTTCGCTTGCACCACCTGTGGGTGCTCCCGTGCCGATCTCAAGTTGTCTGCCGATAGGTACCACCAAAATGCACTCTGAGCTCCTCCAGCCTGCCCAGCAACCTCTGGCAGCTCTTGGAACCAGTGCTAAATCCTTTCTGTGCCATGTATCCACAAAGTTGCCGATGGTAACGCTAAGGTCAACTCTGCACTCCTCGAATATGCCAGTGCCGTAGTGGGCGACTGGTCAAACTAACCGCACTTGCTTTCTCACCATTAGTAACCAGGCCGCCATGGCCTCAGGCTCCATCTCACGGACCTGTATTTGACAGCCCCCAACGTGGGTCCAGCTGTATTTGACAGCCCCCAACCTGGGTCCAGCTGTATTTGACAGCCCCCAACCTGGGTCCAGCTGTATTTGACAGCCCCCAACCTGGGTCCAGCTGTCTGCTCTTGTGCCCCAAATCACCAAATCGCCTATGATCCCCTATTGTATTTGCTTTATCACTGCCATAACCAAACCTCCGTGGCCCCAGGTTAGATCTCCATGCTCTAAAACGTGTCCAGCTATCTGTTCCTGTGCTCCCACGTACCCAAAAACCCCCTTTATCCTCCTCATTTGAGCCCTCCTTAGCCCTGACCTCTCCGTGCAGCAGTTTGAGCATCTCCACGTATTCCCCTTTCCAGATCCTCTCCTTGGTCGTCACCATCAGATGCGCCCCCAAAGGCTTTGTGACCCCCATATATGGCAACCGTTTGATCTTGAGCTCCTTACTTTCCAACTTCGTCTCCCCGTCCCCTGCCTTACCGTCGCCGGTCCCCTTCTTGTCCGGTACCCCTTTGTCGCTCTTCCCTTCGTCCCCGTCAGCGTCACCTGTCCCCTTCTTATCCGTCACCCTCCTGTCGCTCTTCCCCTCGGCCCCCTTACCTGCCCCTTCCGTGCCCACACCCACATCTACCACATACGCTCCCCTGCTCAACCTCCCCCAACCCCCCCTCCTCAACAGGCCCCCCCCCTCCACTGGCTACCATCACTGGGCGCCCGAGCAAAGTTCTATTACCTGGCGCCAGTGTCTCCGTTCGCCGATCCTGGCGTCCTGTCCTGGGGGCCGAGCTGGTCTCCCACCTCGATGTCCGACCCGTGGGCCGCGCCTGGCGTCGTGACACCTGCAAAAAACTAGTCACAGCATTACTCGGCCCCCCCCCGTCCTCCACATCCCTCAATTCCCCTTCTTCCATGCTATCTTCCTCGTAGTCTAACTCTTCCTGTCCTACACCCCCAGCGTGTCCCGCTGGAGGCACCGACTGCTTTTTGAGTAAACCAGCATCCTCCGTTGTGTTGCTCCTCTGTCGCTGTCCCCCGGGGCGCTGTGTCCCCGTGGGTGTTGGGGCTGGCGAGCCCGTACCGGGCCTACTTATGCCAGCCGCGCCGGGATCCCCCGCCGGTACAGGATACGCCGCCCAAGGCTCCACCCTCCCTTCTCCTTGGTGCCGTCGAGCCGCTCCCAGCCCTACCAAGTCTGGCACCCCGCGACGTTCCAGCTGTCGATCCCCCACCTGCAAAGAAAAGGAATGGTCCGGTGTGCTGGGCCTACCTCCTTTCCACCTACCATCCCATCCCCGCTTGCCTGCCCCCCAATTACCCGCTACCAACGCCCTCCCCACCGCGCTCAGGTCCCCCGTCTCCCCCCCCGCACCGTCCCTTTCCTCCCCGTCGCTCCGTTCCCATGCCCCGACCCCCCCACCCCGCGGTCACTCGTCCCCGCCCCTGCCGCGTCCCCCGACCAACCCCCGTACACCTGTTCCCTCGTCGCCCCCCCTCTCCCCGCCCCACCCCACCCCGCGCCCCCCCCCCGCCCCGTCGCCGTCCTTCCCCGCCCCGGACGCCCCCCTGACCCCCTCCGCCCAGGACTCAAAAATGTCCAATCCTTCCCAGTCCCGCTCGCTTCCGTCCGACTCGAACAGCACCGGGGATTCCCCCCCTGCTGCCATCCCAGACCCCCCCGACGACCGCCTGCTCCCCCTCCCGGCCCCCGACGTATACCGCCAAGCCCGTACCCCCGACCTCTTGTCCGAATCCCCCCGCGCCCAGCGCTCTCCTCTTCGCCCCTGAGCCAGCCTCTCCGCCAGCCCCCCTGCCATACTGACTGACGCCCCCTCTGGGGCCCGTGCCGTCCCCCGCCAGGGATCTCCGTCCCCCGCCCGCCTCTCTGGGGCGCCCCACCGTGCACCCCCCCCACCTCGCCCCCCCCGCCTGTCGCTGTTGTCCCCCGTCTCCCTCCCTCTCCCATACTCCCCAGCACCGGGGCCGTGGCCCTACGCCCCGCGCTCTCCCACGCGGCCGCAGCTGTCCGCCCCCGCGCCGCCGCCCCGCCCCCACCCGCACCCTCCCCCTTCGCCAACACGCACGGGGCAGCGCTCCTCTGCTCTGCGCTGCCCCAGGATATTCCCGCTCCACACGTCCCCTCCTGCCCCTCTCCCTGCAACCCCCCCCTTCCCCGCCCCCTCACCGGTCCGGCGCCTCCAGGGCCGCTCCCCCGTCCGCGGAGCGGCCCTGCCAAGAGTGTTCCCGCGCCCCTTCCGACGCCCTCGACCCGGCCACACCCCGTGTTCGAGAGCGGCCTTCAGAACTTGCTGTCGCCCGCGGCGGGAGAGCCCCAGACGCGCTCCCCCGCCGGGGCGCTCGACCCCGCCCCTGCACCAGCGACGCCCCAGTCGGGCCCAAACACACAACTCCCGGGGCGGCGCTCCTCGCATACGCGCCGCCCCTGCCACTCACTGCTCGCCTGGGGGGCGAACATGCCGCGACGGCGGCCGCCACCCCCGCCGATGCGCGCCTCACGGGGCGCGCCGATATTGCCACCGGCGCCTCGGGGATCAAGAGGTCCATCCACCCCGCTTCGCCCGCAGGCGAATTACCTCTAAAACACGATAGTCGACTCCCGCCGCTATTATCTCTACGCTAACCAACCTGCACATTTATCTATCTTTACTGCCAGCGCTCCCAGCCACCAGGTCACCAAACCTAAAATGGTGGCTGGGATAGCGCGTTGTTGGCATATATACCTGTTGGGCTACTTTTACTTCAATTGGGCTACATTTGGGCTATTCCCAAACGTAGCCCAAAAATTACGAAATGGCCGCTTCGGCCACGCCCCCTCCTCCCCCCTCCCAATCTGCCCGGGGAGCGGACCTCGCTGTGCTCGTCCGCCCCCCAAGCTCCCATTCTGCAGGTTTCTGGCAGCCCGACCGCAGCCGTGCAACCCTCGCAGCTCTGGCCGATGGTACCTCAGTTTCATTGAGCAGGGTTGGGTTTTAACAATGGTATTTGCAGGATCACGGAGCCTGGCCTGCGGAGCTCCTTCAACAGGCAGCCATCTCGCAGCGCACTGTAACCAAGGAAAACTCTGTCAAAGGTGTTTTCCTGTCCCCCTCCTCTTATTAAACCATGTTATGGGCTGTCGCCCTAACAGCCTTCTCATCAATAGCGGAACTGCTGTAGTTCCCTGGGTTTGCCATAAGACATTAAACCTCATCACCAACTTATTAGTCAAACATTCTCATATTTTCAATAGATAGAATTCATTTCCCCCCAAAAATGAAATCCATTCTGTCGAAACGAAATGAACTCTTCTTCCATGATGTTCCGGTGTTGAATTAGCACAAAACCTTTCCCACTGCAAAAATGACGCATCTCTTTGTTGACTTTACGCCTAGCCCTTTAAACCACTCTATGCTTGACTGCTCCCCTCTAAACCCTGCGTGGAACTATCTCAGTCCAAAAGATTGTGTCTTAGACCACAAACCACTTATCATCAGTAAATCATCTTTCATCGCTTTAATCAAACCAAAACTAGACATTTGTTTCAAGTCATTCTCTCCAAGATGTAACATCAGAATGTCCAGGAATGTTCTCCGCCATGCTAGTCTAGTTAGGCAAGGTTACAATTGTCTCCATTTCATTTCCTCCAGTCCCAACCATTAATATGAATATCAGTTGAAAGAAATCCCAAATTATTCCCAGATTGTCCCTTTTCTACCTGTTTCGCTGCCCATTTTATGGACGAGTGGCAGATTATCCAAACTGATAAAATCGCCACACTCATACCTGCTACACATCCTGAAGAAAAGGAGAACAAGCATTGGCATAGCCAATAGATCACGCCTTTGGGACCTTTAAGTGTTTAGCCATGCAACAGTTGCATTACTAAACACTTATAAGGTCCCAAAAGCGAGACCTATTGGCTATGCCAAGCGGCCGTGTGGCCGCGAATGTGAAAGTAATCTCAGTAAAAGCGGCGCGCGCGCCCATGCACATGCACTGTGGCTCTAGGCTGGCCTGGTAGCACTTTTTGGAGCCCTCTCAATAAGTCTCGCCAGACCAGCGCATGTGCTAGGTCAGGCGAGACCTAAAAACAAATAGGTTACTAACTAACAAAGGGACAGGATTCAACTTGGGAGAGGAGTTGGCCTAACGGCTAGGGTGGTCGACCTCGAATCTGGGGAACGGCATTCGAGTCTCGGCAATGACGTTGAACATCCTGTGATTCTGGGCAAATCACTTAATCTCCCTGTGCCTAACAAAAAATGAATGTGTCCTCATGTAACGCAACTGGTGCAGGTCAAGTTCGCGCTATATAAAACTCTCAAAAAAAAATAATAATAAAAAAAAAAATTGCCATACATAGCATACATAACACTCTGAAGACCATCTTCCTAGCTTCATGATGTGGACTAAGGATAAGTCCAGCCAGTTTGCTTCTGCCACTGCACCTATTCTAAATGAATCTGTCCCAAAACGCTTACCATCCAAACCGATACCTGTCAACACCTTCCTCAAGACTGCTAGAAATTGAGATGCTATCAGTGCATCCCTATTTTCATAACAAAAAGACTCACCCTGTGCTCCTTCTGCTCACCTAAATTTACAACAAGCATCCACTAGGCATAGTAACTTACCTATACACGTCTGGACCAGTGTTTTGGATAATGGTATCCACCGCCCCACACACTTACCTTCATAATAAACATCTTTTGACTGAATACCGACTGTTGTCTTGGTCCCCAGCAGATCTAAAAATTTGAAAAAGCACCAAATATTAGCCACAACATACAACATACAAAGCTGAAACATCAAAATTTCAAAAGTAGACCAAAATTCGGGTAACTTACTCAGGATAAACAAAATATGTGACATCAACAAGGGATCCCAAACCTTGTTCTTCCTACCTCTTTCTCTAGCCCAACCTTGCAAAAGTCTCCTGCCCAGTTCACCTGCCGAAGGAACATACCCTCAGAAAAATTACCCATAAAAGGTAATACTAGGCAATTTACCTGCTATTGTGGTGGCAGCAATGCCTTTTTTAACATTCTGTAGGTTGAATCATTGAAACGTACTAAATTATCTCTTCTTGCCATACAATACTTCTGACCTTGTGGTCTATGACACACCACTTTACTTTCCAAGCATGACAGTATGCTGTCCTGGTACTGTCAGCTAATGAATGTTCCACCAATTCAGCCATCCTTAACTGCCAAACTCCCATACTGTCTCTGGTACCACTGTTTTCTGAAAATAGGCTGGGTGCAAACCATGGAATCTCTGTCTCTGAGAATGAGACAAAGCATCCTCTATGTTTTTGTTCACAACTAGCGCGTGTCATGTTGTGAATACATTATTAAACATCAGACAATCCAATATAAATCGTTGTAACAGTTTTAACAATTTCTTGTCTTTTGCTCCCTGACTGCTCACGCCGCCATAACAACAAGGCTACCAACAGTGGAAAAAACTTCAAAAAGTCAATACTTTTACATTCCTATAACCAAACCTTTGGCCAGCGCTCAGAGCTTCACCTACCCTCTCAAAACAGGACAAAATGACATGCGCCTGCTGCATCTGGAAATATCTGAAAGTTCCAATCAAAATTCTCACCCAGGGACCACAATGTTATGCCATTAAAATGTCTTAGAAATAATAACCACACTTCTAAATCCGGTTGTATCTCAATTGAAATCCGTATCCAATGATGTGGCAATTTAGCTCCTGACATAGCAAAAACTAATCACCTACAAAATGCTCTGCCCGCCCCTAAACTTTGCATGCAAAGTTCAAATGTCTCAAAAAAACTGAGCCTTTCTCAACTCAACTTTTTTATTTGTCAAAGTCTCTTCCAGCAATTCAACCAATTCTTCAATTTTGTTCTGATGAACCCTCGCTTTCACAAACTCAGTGTCCAACTCAATTCCAAGAAAGAATAACTGTAAATGTGCTTCTTTCGTTTTCTCCAGTGCAAGTAGCACTCCCAATTCCTCAGCCATCCGCTCAAAATTCTTCAATGCATTCACACAAGCATCTGAGTCTTTCTTCCCTAAGAATAAGAAATCAACTAAATAATATGTGACCAATTCATGTCCAAACCAGACAGTTAAGCACAATTGTAAAACGTGCTGAACAGTTCAAACAATTTGCAAACAATTGCACAACCCCTGGGAAGAACTTTATCCAGAAATATGGATTCTTCTGAGTAGATGGCCACCAATGCAAAATCAGTAGGATGTTCCGGGAGTAATCGGAAGGCTGAATTTATGTCACATTTCAGCAGCTATGCCCATCCTCCACAAACACTGATCAATTTAATGGCAACATAAACTGTAGCAAATTATGAGTTGACATCCAAACAACTACTTATGGGACCTTGGTAACCCAATTTAAAACCATCCCAAAATAACAATGCACCCTTCTTATTTGGATACATTTCTAACCACAAATTCAAATTAATAGGTCTAGAAAGCTTTGTTTCCAAATTGTGGTTGAGAGGGTGCTCTACCCCTTTCTGCTGCAGTTTGACCAACCACTGTTGTGTCCTTCTCCAAAGCATTGGAATACTGCATGTTTCCCACCACATTTGCCGCATTCATGCTTGTACTTACATGGGTTTTTGCTGCAGTAACTTCCATTGAAACCTCAACATGCTCTGAGATTGAGGGCTTGACCCCTGCTCCATGAACCCCACCAAGGGTGGGTCTCCACAGAACGGGCTGATGTTGTACTGGTAACCCACTAGCAGTGTGTAATGCAGGGGAGGTCTAGTAGGATATATCCACTGCAGCCATAACTCATTATCCACCTCCCCCCACGGCTTATCTAGTTTTAAACCTAATCTTGCCCTGAATTCCTCATCATAGTGAAGCCATGCCATCGCCCCAAAGTCCATTTGTGCCTTCCAAACTGTGTCCATATATTTAAAAATGACACTGACCTGTCGGGATATTTTTCACAGTAGACACTTGCATAATATAAAAATCCCTATGTACACCTATCAATGGTAGTGGGTACCCTCAATCTTCCCGCCAATTCCCATGCTTCTTCTTAGGACCCTTCCTTTGCTGAATGTCCCTGTGCAATAACTTGTATATGTCTAGTAAAGCTCCTTTCCACATTTTTTCTTGAGTTGTTGTGGATAAATGAGCACCCAAAGGCATGAAGATGCCAATGTATGGCAGGACGGTGTTAGCGTCAGTACCGTCTTTCTTAGTAGATCCCCCTTACTTACCATTTATTACTTTCTTGTCCCCGTTTGTAATCTCATCCCCCTCTTACCCGAATCGCCTTTGTACACGCTTCTTTAACTGACCTTACGGATGCTCCTTCTTGTTTTTGACAGTCACCTCATGTACCAACCCCTTTGTCGTCATAATTCACTCAGACAGTCTGCGCAGTCTGAAGCTTACTGGTACCTCTACCCTCATTCCAGCATGTCCACCAGTCATACTCACTTGTACAAATGCCATGCTCTGGTGTTGGTGTTCTCTTGAGGCCTCATATTCCAGGAGTCTCTTCTTGTTGAGCACATTGTTGCTGCCTTCCAGCCTAATTCTCACCTGAAAGACAGACAAATTCTCTGGAACATTAGCGGGCTCCCCCCCCTTAGACTCCCCAGTACACTTTGGGACTGAAGACTAATACTGCTCCCAATGCGGAATCCCACCTTTTCCAACTCTTCTCCACTTTCATAGTAAAGCTCCTATTCTTCCATGCCACATGTTTTGCCACCGGATGCACTCACTCCTGGTCGTTCACCATACCCAATACCACCATCGAATATTCTCCACTCTACAGTTTTGTTTGACAAGCTGACACTCCCGTTTTGAAGCCGTTCCCCCATTGACAGAAAAGGTGCTCAAAACCCTCCCATTCTTCATCCCGGTGCTCCCAGGACGCACTGGTCCGTACCGGTTTCTGATCACGTGTACTGGTCTGTGCTGCCACTCAAAGCTGGCATCACTGTGATCCCCAAACTCTCTACATCTATTGTAGGCTCATGAACAGCTGCTGGCACCCACGCCTACTCGCCAAAACTTCTTGAGTCTCGTCCTCTCACTGGCAATTTACCACACAAACCATCACTCATATATATGCCTGAGTTACGCTGAGGACAAATTGGGTTTCTCTTTTATTCACAATAGGTGTCTTCACTCGGGCTGCACCTGCACTTTCAATACTATGTTCCATTTGTACATCCTGTGCTGTAAAGGCAGTTTCAATGCCAGGTAAGAATTAGTAGTCCTGTTTCTGTTCTGAATAACTCTCTGCTGCGGCCTTTTGAAAAGGCCCCATAGAAAATGGGCCTTTTAATGATTACACATCCACACATCCATCCTTTGTGCAATGCGTGTCCTCTGATGGCCCCCTGTGCTGGGGAGCCGAGCCTGCTCTCGCCCTAACACGTGATGGCCCACCCCTCCTGCTGCCCACCTGCTCATGATGTCGTCCTGCTCACTGCACAAGTACCGCACAGTGATCTCTGTAGGAAGGTGGAATCTGACTGCATGGTTGCCCCCACTTTTTTCCTGGTGTTTGAATGGTTTTTGACTAGTCTGGCTGGGATCCTGCTATCCAGGACCCCAGCCTATCTACTTATTCCCTTAAATGACTGGTGTGTATATTAGATGCACTAGTGATTGGATACTGTGGTACCTTATGAGCCCCTAGTATATGGTACCTTAGGTCCCAAAGGCATAGGTACTTCACAGGCCTACCAGGGGCTGAAGCATGTATTATGCCACCCCTGGGAAGCAAACAAAATCTGACACCACAGGCGTGCTACTGCAGCCTGGGTGAGGTAGTGTTAGCACTCCTCACTGAGGTATAGGTTCCTATATCTCACCATACACACACATATAAACCTATCAGTCACCCCTAAGGCAGGCCCTATCAATCCTGAGGGCAGGGTGCTTGATTTACAATGTAAGGGGCTGCCTCTGCATGAGCAGGGCCCCTCTGCAGCTGGCAGGGTCTATTCCCTGTGGCTGTTTGTGGATGTGGTTAAACCATATACTCTTAAGTGCATTATAACCTAGCGGTAAATGTTAACTTTGGAATGACTGCATCAAAACATGTCGTGTTTGGTGTCAAACAACTTGGAATCATACCCCCACACCAGTAACTGGTGTGGGAGTATGATCCCACCCTTCTAGAGGGGACGACATGTACCCACTGGAAACACGGTAGAAATCTGAAAGAGCCCTGGCATCACAAAATGGATGCCACCAGCACAGACACTGGGCTGCCCTCCTGCTGCTGACTGAAACTTGCAGTGGAGGAGGCCCAACAATAGGCATCCTGTCACAGGGAGGTGTCACCACCTTCCAGACAGGATTTAGTGTATTGGGGCTGGGTGGGTGCACTCCTAGAGTGCTTTGAAGTCCTGCACTGGGGGAGCAGTAGGCTCCTCTGTGCATATGCCAGCTCAAACCGGTTCAGGGGCTGCCTGCCCCTGCTCTGGCACGAAACTGGACAAAGGGAAGTGGGTGTAAGCACCCACTCCCCTGACCCTCCCAGAGGAGTGGTCATAGAGCTAGTCCCTCCCTTTCCATTAGTATAAGATAGGGAAACCTTGCCATTGCAAATCAGATATCCCTGGACGACGCTCTACAAGAAGAATCCTGGTCCTTCGATGTTCCGCTACCTTTGGAAGACGGAAGAATCTCCCTTGGAGTCAAGGAGTGACTCCCCTGCTTGGCAGGCACCAAAAACTTGAATCAACAGTTGCAAACTTTCCCGCTCCCGCCGGAGTTCGACGTCCCTGAAGCCCCGGAAGTAGATTTCCTGACTTCTTGATGGCCATTGTGAGTCCCCAGCAGAGCTGTGGTGAGTGGACCCCGGGAGTGATGAGGAACAGCAATACCCAGGTACCATGCACTATTGTCAAGTGCAACCCCTTCACGACGTTCTACAAACTTGTGTATTGGACCATTTGTGGTCCAAGCCTCCAGCAGGATTTCCCTTGAAAATCAGAGGCCTACCTCCTCCCGAGGGACCGTGGGCTCCTGTGAAGCAAATCCTCTTGAGGCGTCTTTGTGATCCCTTGCCGGCTGGCTTGTGGGTCCCCTGAAGACTTTCTCATCAAACCAAAGCGCTACTCTGGTTGCTCCAGGCCTGCCCTGACTTACCTTCGCTGGGTGAGTCCCTCAGACCTTGCTGGTCTGCACCGCTGACTTTCTTCAATTTCCACGAGACTTGCTGTTGCCAAAGCTTGTTGGCTCCAATCTGGTTGCCGACACCTCAGTAAGCTGCAGACTTCATGGGACACTCCCAATCCAGCTCCTGGCCGTCGTCAACGCCTCCTGGACCTCGTGGCTGAAGAGTCAAAACATCCTTGATCACCTGAAAACACCCGACTTCCGTGGGCATCCATCTTCCTGGCCCCGGGTCACTGGCAAGTGACTGTGAACACTGTCCCTTCTGCTTTCAGGCCTTCTTCATCTTGAATCCAGTCTTGGATTCCACCGGACACTTCTCCAGTCTTTGCAAGCAGAAAAACTTCTTCGGCTTCCATTGAAAACGACGACGCAACCCAACACCAAAAGACACCTATGCACCCAGCTTCCCTGGGTGAGGTAACTCGTGCACTCCGGTGGTCCTGTGGGTGTTGGCCCTCGAACTACTTACCTTGTAAGTGGCTTGTTTGTAGACTCTCTAGAAGTACCCTTAAACTTTAAAAATCCAACCGCGGCTTGCTCCATTGAGATCAATAGGGAACACGCGGCTGTGTTCTCACACTGCACGCGTCTCCCGTGGGTCTTTTACTTACCTGCCTTGGGTGGATTAGTGAAGCCCCAGCGATTCTACAGGCCCTGGGCCTTGTCCCCTTGCAAGTCGACTTTCCTAAACCTCTTTTTTAGTATATGGTCTGGTACGCCCCTAGTGCCACAGCCATATTTGTGCTAAATTTATTGTGAAACGTTGATATTTGCATATGTTCCTGACTTCTAATCTCATTAAGAGATTAGTAGAGTGTGTCTAAAAATAAATACATATATATTTTATATATATACCTGTGTGGTGTCCTTTCATTTGGTAATTCAAGAGATTATAAGGTCAAACAAGCTGCTTTACATTCCTCTGAGACTTAGCCTGAAGGCTGCTCTCCACAGCTACCACTAGGATAGCTTTCTTTAAAAGGTTGTCTTAAACCTATCTACCATAAGAGTCGAAGTGGACTGGTGCAAGGTGGCCACTATAACTAGTGACCAGCTTATGCCAGGCCAACTTCTCACATTGGTGGGCAGCGTGTGGGATTCCAGCTTGCCATTGTTTTACCAGAAAATCTCTATTTGAATTACTAACTGAAAACCACTAAAGGTACTCAAGGTACATATAAAGTCAAGCTTAGTATCAATAAGTTCTACTGAACTTAGAGCTGTTTGTGAAGGGATAGCACACGCTTGCTACAGCTCAAGCTAGGATCAGTAGGCCACAAACTAGTGTAGGTAGTACAACACTGCACAACACTAGAATGTCCTCAAGGGATGGAGCCAGTGGGTCCACCCAGCCTCAGTATAAGGACATGACTTTCTTTGACCTGAAAGCCATGTGTGTTGTAAGACACCTGAAGTTAGGACAGAGTCCCTCCACGCTAGGCCTGATAAATCTGTTGACCACAGATGACCTTAGATTAGCTCTAGGAGCTAAGGGGTCTGAATCAGGGGGTGGGTCATCCATAGTCTCTGGGTCAGATGATGAGAATCAAGATGACCTGGACTCTGTGATTGAAGGGCCAGACCCACATGGGTCTGAAAAGGACAGAGGAATTCTCCCTAAGGGAACTGACAGAGTGGAGGAGAGGCCTAAGTCCCTTTCTAGGGAATCTGACCACTCATATCACTCTGGCAGGGAATCTGTCCAGCAGAGGAACTCATACCTTCCTAGACGGGAGACCTCCTCTGAAAGAAGGTACAAACTGCTCCAGTATGAGGAAGCAAGACTTGCCCTCAGAACCAAGCAGTTGGCCTTAGATAGAGAAGCCTTTGAGCTCCAGAGAACTTCTAGAAAAGAGGGGTTAGAACCCCCTGGTGGCAGCAACAGTGTCCCTAGAGTCAGAGATTACATTCCAGACCATAGGTACCTGTCCAAGGTTGTTCCTCCCTACCAGAGTGGGGATGATATCCACAAATGGATAACTGCTATGGAGAGGGCCTGTAGAGTACAACAGGTCCCCCAAAAGCAGTGGGCAGCAATATTGTGGCTCTCCTTTTCTGATAAAGGTAGAGACAAGCTCCTCACTGTTAGAGAAGAGGATGCTGATGATTAGGAAGTCCTGAAGAGTGCATTGATAGATGGGTTTGGCTTAACCACTGAACAGTACAGGTTGAAGTTCAGAGATACCCAGAAGGCACAGACACATGACTGGGTGGACTTTGTAGATTGTGCTACCAAGGCTCTGGAGGGTTGGATAATTGGCAGTAGAGCAACTGACTTTAAGGGATTGTATAATCTAATAATGAGAGAGCAGATCCTTAACAATTGTCAAAACCAGCTCTTACACCAGTACCTGGTGGACTCTGATCTGACCTCTCCCCAAGAATTGGGAAAGAAGGCAGACAAATGGGTCAGAACCAGGGTGAGGCCCAAGAACCAAGGTGGTGACCAGAAGAAATATTCCACTAAGACCAAAGAGAAAGGTGGGGATAATAAAACAGAAAAGTCCTCTGAAGGGCCCCAAAAATCCAGTTCTGGGGGTGGGTCCCAAAATCCTTCCTCTTCCAATAAAAAAACATATTGTCATGTGTGCAAACAACCTGGCCACTGGAAAACTGACTCCAGCTGTCCAAACAATGGCAATAAAGAAAATGTTCCTCCCATTGCAGCTCCAACACCTCCTGTTACTACCAGTAGTAATCCCCCAGGTGGTGGGAGTGCACCCAAAAACGTAGTTGGGTTTTCTTGGGGAACTCAGGTGGACTCTGGCCTAACCAGGTCCCCTACACAAGCAACTCTAGTCTGTGATGGTGGCATGGGGTTTGCCAACTTTACCATGAGTTCCAATATTTTGGGCAGGTAAAGACAAGAGCCCATGATCAATGGTCAGAAGGCTGTGGCCTACAGGGACACAGGGGCTAGTGTCACCATGGTGACAAGGAGACCAGTGCCCCTAGAACAGCTTTTACCTGAGTTTAGATACCAGGTGACCAATATTGATGGAATTAGGACAGACTATCCCATGGCAGTGGTAAATCTTAGCTGGGGAGGGGTCAATGGCCCAAAGAGTGGCAGTGTCCCCAACCTTGCCTGTATAATGTCTACTGGGGAATGATCTGGAAGTCTCAGCCTGGGCTGGGGTGGATCACAATGCCCATTTAAGAATGTTAGGCATCCCTGAGAGAGTGGATGAGACCATGAGGGCCTCACCTCCACCCCAGGAGAAATTAAGGGAAGTGAAGCCTGAAACAATGGATCACTCCACACAAACAGAGAGCATAGGGGGTGAGGGAAAGTCCTCCCCCCACCAGACTAAAGGTAAGGGCAAGCTTTCTAAGGGAACTGCCCCTGCCCCTTGTGAAGTAACTGCCCCAGAAGTGGTCAGGCCTGTCCTGGCCACAGCTCTGATGGCAGGGGATCCTTCCAAGGTGGTACCCAGTCTGGAGCAGGTATCCTGCCCCTCTCTACCCTGCCTCAGTCAGCCCAGGGCTGCAGAGGTCAGGGAGGTCAGTGGACCCTTAGTGGGCCCCTGTCCAGAGGAACCCCCTCATCAGCAGATTAGGGACACCCAGCAGAGTAGTTCTAGCCAGGTGAATATTCCTCTACATACTGAGGGATCCCCCCTTACCCCTAGGTACAGGAATCCCACAAATGGACTCTGTTGGGCACAGGGAGACCTGGGACGTAGTTGCCCCAAACATTCCACTGCCCTCCACTATTCCAACCAGAGGGACCCAACCCCCAGCTGTAGGCAGCCAGAGGTTGACCCTTAGGGCCAGATGTGACACAGTCATGGACAGAAAGGCTTCCATGGTGACCAGTGTCCTGAGGAAGTTGAGACCACCCCAAATAGGGCCTCACTTCCACACTCAGACACCCCACCAACCTGCTTCTGTACCAAAACACAATACAGGTAATTTCCCTAGACTTTGGAGAAACTCTAGAACCCCTTGGGGTAGGATTTCCCAAGCGGACCATGAGGCAGGGAGCAGCCATGCTAGTGCGGGTTCTTCCTTATATGGCCACTCAGGAAATAAAGGCTTATCTGGACAAGGTTAGCCTTATCTCCTTTCGTTTGGGGGGGGGGGGTTATGTAGGAAGGTGGAATCTGACTGCATGGTTGCCCCCACTTTTTACCTGGTGTTTGAATGGTTTTTGACTAGTCTGGCTGGGATCCTGCTATCCAGGACCCCAGCCTATCGGCTTACTCACTTAAATGACTGGTGTGCATATTAGATGCACTAGTGATTGGATACTGTGGTACCTTATGAGCCCCTAGTATATGGTACCTTAGATACCAAGAGCATCAGTGGCGGCTCCACCACGTGGGCGTCGGGGCATTGCCCCACTGCTTTCTCACAGTGCGAGAAGCAGAAACGTAAAATGGAATAAATACCATTTTATGTTTCTGCTTCTCGCACTGCGAGAAAGCAGAAGGGTATGCCAGCTTGCCTGGATGGGGGCGGGCGGGTGGGCGGTTCAGGGAGGAGTGGCTAGCCCAATGTTATCGGCGCTGACTGTTTGGTCGGCCCCAGGGCCGACCAAACCAGTCATAGCACTCTCTGTTTTCTTCATGTAGGCTGCTGCAGCCTTGCGTGAAAAAAACTGCCTCCCCTAAGAGTCCTGTAACGACGGCGGCCTATCCAATCACAACGCTGCCATTGCAGCATTGTGATTGGCTTAGGGGAAGGAGGTAGGCTGCCTGTTACTGCTTCCTGTTTTCACAGAGTGGGAAGCGCGAAGCAGGAGTTTGGCCCGGAGGCAAGGTAAGTTTTTCTTATTTATTTTTTAAAAATTAAATTACTCCCTCCCTGACCACCCCCCCCCCCCCTCCACCCCACCCCAACCGCGACCTCCTCCCGCGACCCCCTCCCGTCATGCAGTGCTAATTTCACATAATAGGAGCCGGCCGTGGGGTCAGGCCCCGACGGAGGGGGTATGAGTAACTGCTTCAGATAATCCATAGTTTCCTAATCGGAGCAGAACCATCTCTGGAACACGAACATGTTCCAGAGATGGTTCTGCTCTGATTAGGAAACTATGGATTATCTGAAGTGAGTTGACTTTACCACCATATCACCCGACACCTGAAGGTTACAGCACGTGCCAGCACCGAGCGTTAACTCTAAGCCATACTAGATGGATTAATATTGGTGGCCAGACACAGAGAAAGAATCAAATGCAGTAATATTTACACATGCGTGTTCATGTGAAAGTTTAAGTCCGTATTAAAACTAAGACATTTGAATGAAGGCACTAATGTTGGTGTTGTGATTAAAGATGTGAGTCTCTCGACCATGAGACACTGAAGTAGTTTATTTCAGCAGAGCAAAGTTGACACGGCCCTGACAGGGCATGGGGAGCGCTGAGGTAAATACTGCTAGTAATGTGGCCATGAGCTGACAGCAGGGATCGGTGACTTTGAGGTAAAGCGGGGGTTGAATGCAGATATCAAAGATGCAAGAAGCTGCCATCAGCGTTCTCGCAGAGTGGAGATGACAGGGCTTTCTCTGATGAGAAGCTCATGCCTGGCAAAGATCATCGCCAAAAGTGTTGTAATTAAACATGTGAATCTCTCGACCGTGAGACATTGAAGCAGTTTATTTATTCAGAGACATAACCCCAGTTAGGCCAGGCGCAGCCAACAGCGCAACTGACAGATTCAAATGCAGAATACATTGACGGCATCATAGAATGCTACTATGTCATAAGAACATTCACAGCCTCACCGTAGCTGACGCTGCCTAGGCAGGATATAACAGTTGGCGCTGAGGTTTTTATGTATTGCGGAGTGACTGTGCAACATTAACAATGCATGCGTTTGGGGGCGTTATTAGTTTCCTTTTAGTTCTCAGAGGGTGATTGGACTGCAATAAAATATAGTGGTCAAATGAAGGAAATCCCTTTTGTTTGGACCTTCGGCAATGAAATCACCTTCACAATGCACTACATTCTGGAAACCCCTACACAATTGACATCCTCTTCCTGGCCGGCCTTAGTACTGAGATCGCCTTACAGATGGCCACATTACTGAAGTTGCCTTTACAGTGGCCCGCATTCCTGAAATCACCTTTGTGCTGGACCACGTCACTGAAATCACCCTTAAAATGTACGTCTTCATTGCAGTGGCCTAGTAGAGGTGCCATGGGGCCTGGTATAGATAAATGTAAATGTAAATGTGGGTGTACTTGTAAAGCGCACTGTGACTCCATGGAGTATCCTGGCGCTGAAGACCGCTGGGGAACCCGTCCTGGTTTTCCCTGTGAGATGGTCCCTTTCTGGGTATCTCCAAGGTGAAACCAGGCATCCCCGGCGTCTGTGGGGGGCCGTTGTAGAGATGAGGCAAGCTTAATGCCCAGAGTTGCCGAGTGTGTTCCTGGTTAGAGTAGGTACCGAGGCGAGAATTATCGAGTCCGTTTTGACCCTGGTCCACGACCCTGCCACGTCAGGAATTGAACCCTGGTCTCTGGCCGATTCTCTGCTTACGGGTCAGCCGCCTCTAACCAGTGAGCCACACCTCTCCACAAGGTGGGTATTCCCTTACACTCCAGTCTTCATGGGGGTAGTAAAGTACAGCCATGATAGGGGCGAAGTTGTGTGTCCCTCGCGTCCCAGGGCCCCTGTGTCACTGAACCTGGCACACTAGTGATAGCTGCACTCCTGAAACATCCACACTATGAAATCACCCTTACAATGGACCACTCACTCAAATCGCTTTCACAGTGGAGTGTATCACCTAAATCACCCTCACAGCGGGCTACGTCATTGAAATTGCCTTCACAGTGAACCATGCCACTGAGTTCACGTGGTGCAGATCAGAGCTTCCGAATCCCCTCTACTTCCACGGACGGAATGATTTCACAGTCACACACGCATACACACATCACACGCTGGTGGGGCCCATTACACCAACATTCACCCTAAATCACTCTATCCGTGCCCTGTAAAAGGAGAAACACCTTTCATAAGAACCTTATCCAATCTGCCTGTACTTTGAGGTCAATGCGACCAGCTAGTTGCCTGTAAATCTAGCAAAATATTTCACACAATTTGCAAATAAATTCAATAAACATGACAAGAAATAACCACCCGAGACAGGAATTCAAACAGATTGTTCATTTATATCAAATTATAGGAAAAGCCAATTAAATGCAAAATTAATTTCTCTCATATTTACCTATTCTGTCTAAATGTCAGATCCTAAGTCAGAACCGGTCGTCTGTAGAAAAATAAGAGTTATCTGCCGTCATGTAGACTCATCGTCCTCTCCGTCAGCATGGGGACCTCGGATCATCAGCTCGGGAAGAAGTGGCGCTAGACCTCTCTAGCCTACTAATATTTATACTAAAAGTTACATTCTGAACGTTACAAAAATATTATTAAAAACGGATGAACAGCGGAAATAATGTCGTCTTGTTACATGAGCAAAAGTTCCCAGGTATTGTTTGTCTTAAGCAATGAATAGAAATACAGATTCCATGACTAATTTGTTACTTTACGAATGTCTCTTTTTGAGTAATTTTGTAACTTGTTTCTAGGATCAGGAAAAGTTCATGGAGTTTAATGATTTATTTCGCAACATTTCAGGTTCAGGGGCTTTTCTGGCCTCCATCCCAGATTTGTCGTCATGGTCATGGCTTTTCAGTTCAACAGCAGGACAAGGTCACAGGCAGCACGAAGCCTCCTTGCAAAATTTCCATCAACTCAAATGTAAGCTGCGGGTGGTGGCCATTTTATAGCAGGCCACAATGGACAACTTAAGCGAAAAGAGACACAAAACATAATTACTGCACAGAAATGATTATACAGTGTTATTCCCTTACTAATACCCTTATGTGTATGTAATTATCTAGCCATTTGCGACATCAAAAGCCATTAATGCATGTAAATTATAAGCGCAAAACTCAATAACATCACATAAGCAACATCTATTTCAGTCAGTTTGCTCACCAAATTAGTTCACTTATTATTCCAGCCATGCAATAGCATTCCCACGTGTAATTCTTCTGTTAATAAGGTTGATTAATCAAAACGTGACACACCTTTAATGATTATTAATTAGTCAGTAGTACTTTTAATTATAACATGCGAAAATGAAACAGGTATTCTGTTTTAAAGTACAAACCCTGCTCCATCAATCCCCCCTTTGGTGATATCTAATCACCACAAAAATCAAAACCCTAAAAATCAATTTAGTTTCCCCTTTTGGAAAAAAAAATTCAAAATGTCTTCTTGTTCATTTTTTCAAACCCTAGTTTCCATCTCATCCTTCTTTTTAGTTTCTATATACATGCTTTCTCTTAGTTCTTCTAATTCTATTTCTTGTAGATCTCTTTCTGGTTTCTTTTGTCTCTTTTTAACAGTTTCTTGCTTTGTAATTTTCTTTTTATTTCTTCTATATCTAGATAGTAACATTCCATTAAGAAAAAATGTACCAGTGGGGATGTCAGTAAAAGTAGATATTCATGAGCCCTCAACGACTTCTCCACCACTCTCTTTAAATTTGAGGAAAGAGTTGGAACCAACTTTGAAGGAAGAACAATCGGCAGTGGTTAATCCAACCGCTGGAAACTAACTTTTTCCTATTTTTATAAAGGATAAAAAAGAACCTGAAGGTACCGTAATGACTACGGGGACAGTAATAGAAAAAAGTAGAAAGAACAAAGGGAAAAATAGGAAACCTGTTCGCAAATATAAGAAGAAAAGACAGAGGCAAATTATTTTTCAAAAGCATGTAAATACAGAAGTACTTGATGTTATAGAAACTCCAGATAGTTTATTATTGGAGACTTCATCTATAGAGGTTGCTGGTGGTCTCACCAACCCTATAGTCGAAGATCCCCTTGATGTCAGCACTATGGATGGGGGAGCCCTATGTTCCGAGGTTGGTGGGATAGAGCCTTTGGTACTAAGGGATGAAGTTACAAGTAATATGCCTACTGTAAAAAGGGTACTTAATCCATCAGCATCTACTTTTTGGCCTTTAGCGCATGTGACCACAAATTTACCTACTGTACCACTAAAAACTTCTAATCCATGTGTGGATACCCTGTCACTGGATTTTCTCCCCTTATTTGACACAGACCTTAATATGAACAGATCATGGTTGCTGAATTCCTTCAAGGACATTGAAAGCTTAAAACTTATTTTGTCAAGTGATATTGATTTGGTTTCAATAATAAGGTTTGAAAATGGTCCGCGCGTAAGGGTAAAATTCTGTTAAAAAATAATTGCGAATCTTGTCCTCCAACAAGCGGAAACATTCCAACGTAGAGGGATTGATGTGTTACCCTTTCTCAATAATGGAAAGCATACGTTCTTTAGAAAAGGAGTTTCAGAGCTGGGTTTTCGGCAAGAAGACCCGACCATCCATATTAAAGATCTAAAGATACGGGTCTCTAGAGGAAAGCGTATGGTCTCTCAGGTACTTTCTCCCCCTGAAAATTTAGTTACTCCCTTAACAGAAGATAATCAACACTGGAATTGGCTTCCAGGAGTTTTATCTAGTAATACATCGAATAACTTAAGACCGCTTCTACATCTTTAACAGACAATTAAAAATCATATCCTGGAATGCCGCAGGATTACATAATTGTCCTCAGAAGTTTGATTATCTATTCTCTTTGAATGCAGATGTGCTATGTATTCAGGAAACATGGTGCAAAGATTCCCTTTATGGGGGGAAAGATTATTTTGTATTTGAGGCCGCCGCCACACCCTCAAAAAAAGGGCACGCGAAAGGAGGAATAGCCTGTTTTTTATCAAATTCATTACAATGGCAATTTTCCCATTATAAGGACACTAGTAATCTTTTTCAATCAATAACTATTAATAACCTAGCGTCCACAGGTAGACGGACTTCTCTCGTAATCCTAAATGCATATATCCCACCTGAAGATATCTTTAATACCGTTCTGAAGCGAATGTTTTCTTATGTAAAACAATTACTAGAGCTTGATCACCCCCCATATATTTTACTTATGGGTGACCTAAATAGTAAAGTGTCCACTTCTAGTATAGATATGTTTAGAAGTAAATTTAAGGAAGAAGCATACAATATACCCCAAGCAATCTTTCCTAGTAAAATAAAAACTAATAAAAGAGGAAAGATATTACTTGAAGAACTCAGTTATTTAGAGGGGTTAATTGTAAATGGTAGGATGCCTTCTGACACTCCGGCTAAGTTTACACATAATTATTTTAGGGGTGAATCTATCCTGGACTATGTAATTACGGATTATGATTCATTTTTTTATATTCAGGACATGATGATCTCTCAATCTTGTTTGAGCGATCATAATGTGATTAATATAATAGTCTCATTACAACCCCCAGATACTGAATCATGGTCTATAATTAATAAAGGTGTTTCTATTCACTGCAAGTCTGGAAGGTGCTTCTGGGACCCTTCCACTATGAAAGATGTACAAAATATTCTTGCCCAAACCTTACTTGAACTAGACGATTGGCAGGGTAGGGAATTTTTATATTTTGAAATTTTTAAGGAAAACCTTACCACGAGAGCTAAGAAATTAAGAAAACCTAAGAAGTTATATCTCCCTCCCAGTTTATTACTACCCCTAAATAAGGAAATAAATAAACTTGTAAGGCAACAGTACCTTAGCAGAACTAAGGAAAATGAGTATAAGATAGCCTTATTAAGAAGAAGGAGAGCTAGACTTAGAATAAAATTAAAAAGAGAAAAAGAAGATTCTCTCTGGATTAGGTTAAGAGAGGCATCGGCCTTTAATAAATCTAGAGAATTCTGGTCCCTAATAGGGAAAGGATGCGGGGTAAGAACTTCCCCCATCCCTATCTCTATTGCTGAAGATGTCTGGACATCATTTATATCTAGTTTGTATGCCCCTAACAGCGTAGAGGGTGACAGCTGGGATCCAGCCCTGAATAGTCAGCCTAATATAGAGCTTCCGACTGAGAAAACCATCGCTTCAGTGATAAAGAGTATGAGTGCTTCCGGAGCTATGGGTCCGGATGAGCTGCCCATGTCTATAATAAAGCAAGACGTTACTTCCTGGAGTAGGATTCTCCTTCCAGTATTTCATGCTTGCTTTCTATCGAGATAAGTCCCTAATTCTTGGAGGGGAAGTATATTAATCCCGATATTTAAAAAAGGAGAGAGGGATAATCCTGGGAATTATCGTCTAATAGCTCTATTGGACTCTATAGGGAAAATCTTTGCTAAATGTCTTTTGATTTTAATTTCTGAATGGATGGAACTAAATGACATTCTACCCTTGGAACAAACTGGATTCCGTAAAGAGCATGGTACACTTGATAATTTAACAGCATTACAGGTGATTGTCGATAAATACGTACGTGTTCGTGGTGGTGGAATATATGCGGCATTCATTGATTTCTCCACAGCGTTCGATAAGGTGGACCGTCCAACGCTGTGGAGAAAGCTTGCTATTCTAGGCATGCCGTTACAGTTACTTGAACTTGTAAAATCCCTTCACTCGAACACGTGGTGTAAGGTACTACAAGGCGGAGAAAGTGGTTTGTCTCAATCTATTCCTTCTCCTAATGGGCTGAAACAAGGGTGCATATTGGCCCCTATATTGTTTTCTCTTTATACGGCAGACCTTCCTTCTTCCATTTCAGTGTGCGGTGGGATAGCCCCGATAATTGGAGGATCATCGGTATCAATTTTAATGTATGCAGATGATATCCTCATATTAGACTTAACCCCGAAGGGCCTGTCTAACCGCTTACATGCATTAAATCAATTTGCAGAAGCAAATTACATGAAGATTAATGCTTCGAAAAGTAAAATCATGTGTATTTTTGGAAAGAAAAAATGTAGGTCTGAAAATTATAGATGGGCCATAGGCGGACATAATATAGAGGTGGTTAAAACCTACACCTTCTTAGGTAAAATAATCTCTGCAAACTTAAGTGAGAAATCCCATACAGACCATAATTCGCGTAAAGCATTAGCTCATGGTATGGGATTATGCTCCTTGTACAAGGCTACAGGGAAGAGACACCTCACACTATTTATGGATGTATTTAGGGCAAAGATTCCTGCAACCTTACTGTATGGGTTAGAATTAGTGGAGTTAAAACATTGGGGATTTTTACATAGAATGGAAGGAAAGATATTAAGAAGAATTACTTCCATCAACACAGCTTGTTCTGTATCCTCATGTAGACTGGAATTCGGACTCCGAAGTTGTTGGGTACAGGGGTTGATTGCCCTGGTAAGGTGGGTAGCTTGCTTAGCTAGAGGTAAAAAGGATTCCTTACGGGAAGCCATTAAAAATGAGCTTCTGGGCAATTTTAACGAGTTTTCCCTGTTAGTAAAAAACTTTAGAAAAGCAGTAACTCTGTTAGAGCTGGATGTAAGCACTTTGTTTTTACTTACTCCCTCTGAACTAAAGTCTAAATTAAAAAGTGCATCTTGGGAACTCAGTTATAAATTGGATATGATCGCCCAACAAGGAAAAACGGAAAGGCAACTTCTTCTAAATACATACACACCAAAGCTGGCACAACAATACCTTACATGGAATATCCCCCACAGAGTCCGTAGGTTATGGTACCTTTTAAGACAAGATTTGCTCCCACTAAATCCCCTTTTAGCTAAATGGTATGGTGTATCTCCTATATGTAATCTTTGTCATAATGCTGTACAGGATCGTAATCACGTCTTGTTTATTTGTCCCGCTTTACACTCATTGCGTTATAAATGGTTGAAACCTATTTGTCTACAATTAGGAATTTTAAATGTAAATACCTTCTTCCATGCACTTTATTGTCCGCCAAATGAAATGTTTTGTTTTAAAGTTTTTAACTTTTTTAAAGGCTTTTTAAATATTTATTAAATGATATATAGAGAAATATTTGACAATTGTCTGACCAGTGAATATGATGTATTACCTTCTCATCCGTCCTTTTGTGATTTTATTGTAAGTACTGTTGTATAATTGTGTGTTTATCTTATGTGGCCCTCTTAAGAGAGCCAAAACATAATAAACTTAAACTTGAACTTGAACTATATCTACAACACATACATCCTAGTCTAAGAATTAATAATGTAACAATCACACAGGTTAATGGAAATAATATCTTACCAAAAATGGTACTACCTATTTTAGCTACAAAATTCTTAATAGCTATCATCTTATTAGCCATCTTAGTCCAGATACTTTCAGCTTCCAGTGGTACTAATTCTTCATGCAAATCAGTAATATTTTTGATATAGACTTTTAGATCTTTACTTTCGTCAGGAATGTAAGTGCAACAATGTTGAACTTTCAGCATTCCACAGACTCCACCCTCTTTTGCCAAAAGAATGTCAAGAGCAAGTCGATTTTGCATTGCCATAGCGTGCAAAGCAACCATTTCTGTATTAACCAAAAGAAAGCCTCCAGCGGTGCTTGTTGACAAGCGATCCACCACTGTTGACAGCTTCCGAATGCCAAATGCATTTAAAGAAATTCCCACTGCTGGAATTAAAGCTCCAAAAATATCTCCTACAATTTCTGTCCATGTTTCTCTTCTATAGCGTGTTAATGTGTTAGAATGTTCAGCATCATCTACTCTATCCATATGGAAAATCTTTGGAAAGACCAGGCAAACATAACATGTACCAAACCAATGGTCAGGCAAACGGTAATAAGCCTTGTTCCCACAAATATAATACACTCCCGGAAAAACTGGATCTTCTCCTCCTCTAAATCCCCATCCGGTTGCAATAAAGTATGTATCATGGCTCTCACTAGTCCCTATGAAATAATAATCATATTGGGATCTCTTCCTGGTAATGCACAATTTTCCTTTCTGTGGGGCATCTATAGCCATAGTTGGACTGGCTCCATTTTTCAACTCCTTTTCTTTCTCAATATCCCACATTGTGTCACTCATTTTATGCCCTTCTGCTTTCTTGTGCATATTCAATCTTCTTCTCTCAACCATGTCTAGAAAATTCTTCTCTTCTCCTTTCAAACTGCAAGTTAAATTATTTCTAAAAACATATTCTAATGTTAATTCTTTGGTTTCTAGAAAAATCTCACCTAAAGTGTTAGCTTCCTTTGCAGGATTCAGTGCTTTATTCATAGGCAATTGTCCAAGAATATTATCTATATTAGACATATTGTAATCTAATTTCCCTAACTGATAAAAAATACTAATCAATACACTACAGGAAATTCCATACGTAGCCAGAAGATGATAAGTCACTCCTTCCGAAACAGAGGCAGGTAATTGCATGCAGACGTAGCAATCCCTTACTTCCATTGTCTTTACGTACTCATACAACAATTTAGAAAAAACATTGCTAGAAAAATCATTAATTGACCTATCCTTATGTATATGTATATTACTAGTTCTAGTTGGAACTATCTTTAATGGACTTTTCCCTATATTAGTCTTGTTCTCAGTATGACCTTCCAAAGTGTCTATAGTGACTCTAAATGAAATCAGTAGAGCAAGCACGCTCCAAAGCAGCATTAATAAACCTGTACAGCAGCAGCACATCTTGCACCATCTTTTCAGAAAGGTACATCTACTTTTATTCTCAGTGTTAGCCATCTTTGTTAATTTGACCGTGTCTTTTGACTTAGCCTCTTCTACTCCACTACCGAACTTCTCAGGGCAGCAAGTACCCACCAGATTATTACAATCTATTAGTTCTTAATTTTTTTTTTCTTCTTCTCAAGTGACTTCTTTGGATTTACTCAATTTTGATTTTCATCATTTTTCACTGTCTCTTCATCATCTTCAAACTGTTTCAGGTCCTGAACATCCGTCTCTTCTCCAATGTCAGACAAGATAACTCTCATGATTACCACAGCTTCTTCTTCAGCAACCTCCTTCAGCAAAGCCTCCTCTGGACTCCCTTGGCTGTCCGCCTCTTCTCCTTGTTCAGGCAGTGCCACATACGTCCATTCCGGTGACTTGTACCTCTGGTTTGGTTTTCTTATTCTTTTAGTTCTCTCAGGTATCTTTGCTTCCTCTTCTTTAGTTGGGTTTTGACTTGACACTACGTTCACCTGTTCAGCTTTCGAAGAGTTAACTCGTGTCAGTCTGTACCTTAGTCTCTTTATCTTATTTGGCCAAAGATCTCCTTTAGCATTTCTCTTTTGTTTTCCTTCTTTATTGTTTCTTTCTCCAAGCCAAGTTCTCTTTCTCAGAACTCGTCCTCCATGTATCTCATTGTCACTTTCATCAGACTCTGTTTCAGTTGCTTCTGGTTCGTTAACAGCTTTCTTTTCTCCAACAACTTCCTTTTCTCCAACAGTCTCTTTTTCCACTAATTGAGATTTCCCTACTTCTGTCCCTCCTCGGGTCTCCGACACGCAATCTTCTTGCTGTCTACTTGTCCCTTCTCCTAGCTTGTTGTTGATGTTCCCTACACCTCCTCGGAGTTTTTCCGCAATCTGTCCCTCACTGTCTTTGTCTGCCCTTTTTCTTCAATATTTATCTCAGGTGGATCTTGTCCAATTTCCTCATGTGATTCAGATGTCTCTTCTGTTGGAATGTTCTTTTCTTTTCTTTCTTTCTTTTTGTGTTGGTCACTGCCAATTGGAACCTCAGGCAATTCTTCTGAGTCTGAACTTGCTTCTGCAGTTTGCACTGTTCTTTTCAGAACCTCTTCTAGTGGGATGAAAATTTCCCTTGACTCACTTTCCCCACTTTCAGGATTCTTTTTCCTTCTTACTGTCTCACTGTTTGCATCATCACTGGAATCTGATTCTTCAAAGTATTCTTTTCCAGTACCATCTCTTGGATTTGGAACTCTCAGTGTGTGGCTTGCATGTATCCAATTTTTCACTCCAGCACACTTCACAGCAGTCGTTGTGGTCAAGATGACTTGTCTTGGCCTTCCCCACCTTGGAACCAGGCAATTCCTTCTTCTGTGAACTTTTATCCTTACCCAGTCCCCTGGGCTCAGATCATGGGCTGGTTTCTTTTCAAGTGTGGTGGCGTCTTCTCCAACCTGGTGAAACACAGAATGAACTGCGTCAGCCAGGCCTTTGCAGTAATCCAAAATCATGTCATCAGTTATAGTCATCAGCTTGTTCACTGGTACATATGCATGCCTCATAGCACGTCCCATGATAATTTCATGTGGACTCAAACCTGTTGTTCTGTCTGGAGTAGACCTAATGGTCATTAGGACTAGAGGCAAGACATCGGGCCATTTCATTCCTGTGGCTAAGCACATTTTGCCAATTCTGGTTTTGATAGTACCGTTCATCTGCTCAACTACCCCAGAAGCCTCTGGTCGGTAGGCACAATGCAACTTCTGCTGTATACTTAATGCTTCACAAATTAGACCCATGATTTCATTATAAAAATGTCCTCCTCTGTCTGATTCAATGGTTACTGGGAACCCGTACCTTGGGATGAACTCTCTTAACAGTAATTTGGCCACTGTTATCCCATCATTTCTTCTTGTTGGATATGCCTCTACCCACCTTGAGAACAAACAGACCACCACCAGGACATACCTCAATCTGTTGACTGGGGGCATTTCAATGAAGTCTATCTGCATTCTTGTGAAGGGTCCTCCCTCCCTGCCTATGGTTCCTAGGCTCACCACTGTTTTCTTTCCAGGATTAAATTGCTGACATATCAGACATCTCTGGCAGAGTCTTTCTGCTATCAGTCTAAACTTTGGACTGTACCATGTTTGCTTAAAGGCTCTTATCATAGCATCCCTCCCCAGGTGTCCTTGGCCATGATACATCCTTGCCATTGTTGACAACAGGCTATTTGGCATGACTGGTCTTCCATCCCTGTAGACCCACACATGATCTTTTTCCCTTGGTGCACAACCTGCTTTCACCCAATCTTTCATTTCCTCATCTCCTGCCTCATCCTGTAGCTGTTTTACTTCCTCCCATGTTCCCACTTCATTAGTAAACATTAAGGAACAAGAAGACATTTCTCGCTCTTTACTCCTGTTAATTGAATGATTGTTTCTTGCACAATATTGTGCTATGTCATTGGCAAACTTGTTACCCACTGTTACAAAATCATCACCATGACCATGAGCAGCACATTTTACAACTGCTAGTTCTTTAGGGAGCTGTATCGCCTCTAGCAGTTTTCCAACCACTTCAGCATTCTTTATGGGAGTTCCACTTGAGGTCAGGAAACCTCTTTGTAGCCATAACTGGCCAAAATCATGGACAACTCCGAAGCCATACTGGCTGTCAGTCATCACAGTCACTCTCACACTTCTCCCAATCTTGCATGCTTTTGTCAGTGCCACCAATTCTGCCACCTGAGCGGATTTAACTCCTTTCAAGGGTGATGCTTCCACAACTTCCGAGACTTTGCACACAGCATATGCAGCACTCAACACTCCTTCATCTGTTCTCAGACAAGATCCATCCACAAACAACATATGATCACTTTCAGGCAGTGGCAGATCTCTTATGTCTGGTCTTGGCTTTGTACAGTAATCTAGTACATCCAGGCAGTCATGATCAACATCATTTCTCACTCCCACACATTCAGCATCAGGCAACAGTGTCGCTGGATTCACATTCACACATCTCTCCAGGCTTACATTGGTTGCACCAAGAATAACTTTCTCATATTTAGTCAGCCGACTATGAGACATGAACTGTGTCCGGCTCCTTGTTAAAAGGATTGCCACATCATGAGGTACAAATACCCTTACAGGGTATCCCATTATGATTCCTTCACTTTGTTCCAGACTTTTACATGTAGCAGCTACTGCATTCAGGCAACCTGGTAAACCCACAGCTACTGGGTCAAGAGTTGCTGAGAAATAGGCAATTGGCCTCCTCAGACGTCCATGTTTCTGGATTTACACTGAAAGTGCACATCCATTTCTCTCACTACAATACAGCTCAAATTCCTTTTCATAATCAGGCATTCCTAGGGCAGGAGCTTCACAAAGTCTGTCTTTTAACTCTCTGAATGCAGCCATTTCTTCTGGGTTTAGTTCTAATGGGTTTTTCACTTCACTTTTGGTCAATTTGATCAATGGTTTGGCAATCAGGGAAAAATGACTTATCCACTGACGACAGTAACCCACCATTCCCAGGAACATTCTCACCTCTCTTTGTGTCATTGGGGCTCTCATTCCTCTAATGATTTTGATCCTGTCAATGGTCACTTTTCTCAATATTATGTCCCAGATACTGGACTTCTTTCTTACAGAACTGCAATTTAGCTGGAGATACCTTTAACCCTCCATCTGCCAAATGATTCAGTAATGCAATGGTATCTACTTCACAAGCTTCACGTGTTCTTGATGCCACAAGTAGGTCATCAATATATTGGACCAAAACTGAATTTTCAGGCATTGTCAGACATTCCAGAGATTTCTTTAGCAATTGATTAAATATTGAGGGGCTCTCTGTATACCCCTGTGGAATTCGGCACCATGCCAAAATCCGTTCTCCAAATCTAAAAGAAAATATTGGCTGGCTGTCATGATGCAATGGGATTGAAAAGAAAGCATGACATAAATCAATTACCGTATACCATTCTGCATCATGAGGAATCTGATACAAAATCACTGATGGATTTGGCACAATAGGACAACAAGGCACAACAATCTTGTTAATTTTTCTCAAATCCTGTACTATTCTGAACTTTCCATTAGGTTTCTTCAGTCCCATTATTGGTGAATTACATGGGCTGCTCAATATTTCTCTTAACACCCCTTGCTGGATCATTTTTTCAATTAAGGGTGTTATTCCTTCAATTATTTCAGGTGTCAATCTGTATTGCGGTATGTTTGGGTAAACCACTCCCTCTTTTACAGCAATCTTTACTGGATCTACATTTCTCATCAGGCCCACATCTTCTCCAGTAAAATCCCAAACTGCTGCTTTCACTGTCTGTTTTAATTCTGGGGGTAATGCATCTGGATTAAATATTGCATATGTTCCCAAAGCCTCACATTCTCTGTTATCCATGGTCATTCTGTATAGAACATCCTCATCAGGTGTCTCAAAAGTTATTCCATCTGGAGTACAGAAAATAGTGCAATTCATCTTGCACAGCAGATCCCTGCCTAGCAAGTTCACAGGACTTGTGTCACACACCACAAATCGGTGCATATCTGAAAATTTCCCTATTCTAACCCTTACTTGTTCAGTAAGTAGTGTTTTGATTTGTGTGTTAGATACACCAACCACTTGGATTGCTTTGTCCGAGAGAGGAACATTCTTTATATCTGCTGACCTGACAGTTGATCTCGTGGCCCCTGTGTCAACTAGAAAAGTGACACTTTCGCCATTAATTTTTCCATCTACAAAAGGCCCTGCCTGGTCTATTTCTAGAGTTGCGCCAAGTACGCACTCCTCCTCCTCTCTTCGGCACCGTCAGAAGTCTCCCTCAGAGTCACTTCCCTCATTTTTCAGCCAGTACTGTGAAACAGCGCTTGCGCGTTTTGGTTTGATTACCTGCTCTTCATCGTAGAACCCCGATTCTTGGCTGTACTTCTGGGATCCTTTTCTCTGTGGCAAGGGTGGTTTTGGCACCTGATTCTGCTGCTTATCAGCCTTCTGCTGTTGCCGATGCTGACCACACCCCTCACTCGGCACCTGTGAATTCAATGATGAATTATCGTCATTAGTAGACGGTGGATTCTTACACTCGGATTTCCAGTGCCCCAATTTTCCACAGTTGTGGCAGGGGAACTTTTTCTTTGCTTCTTCTATATTCCCTTTTCCTTTTCCTGGACCAAACCTGGGCTTATTTCCTGGGTTATTTGCTTGTTCAACCAGCTGAGCTTCCTGTCTTTCAGCAACTTTCACCTGTGCCCACATTGCCTTTTCCTTTAGCTTTCTCTGCTTTGCCTCAATCTCATCACTGAAGTATTTTGCATGTCTCCGAATCTCATCAATCTTCTTACTCTGCCAGTCCACGGTGTGCTGCCGTATCATTTCACTGATTTCAGGCCGCAAACCGTACACAAATCTATACACAAAATGACTCAGATCCTTGTCACCCAGATGTTCATCTCCACTGAACTGCTTAAAAGCTAGTATCAGTCTTTCATAGTAAGCATGGACTGATTCTTTCAATTCTTGATGTGTTCGATCTATTTTAACCCAGTCTGTCTCCTTGGGGGGTACTTTATTTTTCAGGAAGGCCATAACCTGCTCGTATTTCTTCATGACCTCCGGGTCTGGAGCTCCTGTTTTTGGATCTCTCGGGTATTCCTTAGTGGGCCAATCTATGACTATTTTACATTCTGCCCACAAGTCTGCTGGTACAATTATATCAAACAGACTATTCAGGTCAATCCACAGTACTTTTGACAGTTTTACAAATCTGTCAACCTGTCTGTACCACTCAACGGGCTTTTCCCTTAGTCGAGGGAAATCATTCGTAAATGATAAAATATCCATGGGACATGTACGTACCCACCTCCTGGAATCTCTCTCATGGGGTAAGCTGTTACTGCCTTCTCTTTTTCTTTGAGGGGAAATGCCGAGTAATTTCTGTCTGCCCCATCCTCTCGCTTTCGATACCATCTGTCTTTCCATCTTTCTACATCTCCCCATTTCTTCAGCAAGGCAATCATTTCCTTAATCTGTCCTGTTCGGCCTGCATTGTTCAGATTCTCAATATCCTTGTCTGAAAAATCCACTCGGTAAGACTTCTGTAAAGCTTTCACCTTATCCATGTCAATTCCCAATTCCCTGGCTATTCCTTTCAACCTGTCATGTATATTCTTTGCTCTCCATGTGATACTCTTACACAGGAAGAGGATCTCCCCTTCCTGATAATCCTTCAGTGTTTCTGAAGGTATGGTTCCTACTATCAACTCTTCCATTTCCATACGTAGCCTAACTACATCAATTCCTTGTGACTCTTTCTCCTTTTTCTGTAATGTTTTCAGCCAATCATTCAAATCTTCAGCAGTTATTACAGATTTTTCTACACCCCCTGGTTCTGTCACTCTTTGCGGTTCTAAAATTGATCCTCTGTTCCCTTCCATACATCCAGAATTCAAACTTGAGTTAGTCTTCACACTCAATTCTCCTCCACATATGGTATGTCTCCCCTGATTTTCTCCTGCTCTCCCCTGGGTTTCTCCCACAGCTCTCATTTCTCCCTGCTCCGGAGGAACAATCAACCTATTGCCCACATATGGTACCGTCAATCCATTCTCACCCGTCCTCTGCTTGTCAAAAATCGGCATAACCGGGCCTATTGTCACAGGCACTGTAACGGACTCAAGATTTTTAGTCAGTTCTCTGATTTTCTCTGTCAGTTCATAGGTAGTTCTTGCTAGTTCTCTGGTCTTTTTATCCTCAAGTTCATTTTCTCTTTCTATCTCACTCTCTCTCTCTCTTTCTCTCTCACTTTCTCTCTCTCGCTCTCTCTCTCTCTCTCTCTCTCTCTTTCTCTCTCTTTTTTTCTCTCTCTTTCTCTCTCTCTATCTTTCTCTCTCTCTCTATCTCTCTCTCTTTCTCTTTCCGCCAGAGAACAACTGCTTTTCAACCCAGGGGTGGTACCCTCTGTCTTAATAATCCGCAGGGTGTCTCTCATCGGGGTCACTGCTGTTCCTACCTCTGGTTCTCGTTTATACGGGGGTGGTCTTTTATAGAGCATGTCCTCTAAGACATCGTCATCAGACTCATTTGCCCCATATCTCCTGGGTTCTATATTATGTTCTTTTTCTGTACACTTTCTTCCTTCTGTTTCTTCGTCTGTTCTCATAGGATATAATCCCTCAGTCATACTGGCATCACGCCATCTTCTCATCCGATCATGATGGGTTTCGCGTTCATGCTTTCGCCCAAACATGTACCTATAATTTCCTCCACTCCTCTGCTTTTCTCGCTCGTGCACTTCATCTTCCCATTCTGTCAATGCCTCAAATTGCGTAGGCCTAGGCCGAGGCTCTAGACCCATCATTCTCTCTGGTAAGTTCCTTATTATGGCCATATTAAATGAGCCATGCTCTGGGAACGCTAAAACTCCATCCTCTCTGGTATATTTTACCCAGTTATCTAACCAAATACAAGTATGATACCCATATCTCGCAGCCATGAAGGATGCGGGGGTTCTTATCGGAGGAAGTAACTGTCCTTCCCTAGTCACAATATCCTTATCCTTGTCGAACCATGTTTTTACTTTACTAAACAAGGATTTTTTCTTCTTTTCCTCTGCATGATAATACATCTATCTTATTTTCCACTAGCTGTTTACTCTTTCTACAACTGTACGATCTCTTGTCCAATTGCAGCGCGACTCACACTAACGCACCAATCCTGGAGCGTCTACGTCACTAACTCTGTCCACGAATCCCAGCGTGACTCACACCAACGCACCAATCCTGGAGCGTCTACGTCACTGACTCAGTCCGCGAATCCCAGCGCGACTCACACTAACGCACCAATCCTGGAACGTCTACTGTTCTAACCCACTGTCCAATCACAGCGCGGTTTCCCTGACGTCAGCAGTCGCTGCAGTCACTTCTGCTCCTGTCTCCTGTCTCTCGTCTACCCCTCCTTTACAAGACTACTTGGTAGACTTTGTTTCAATTTCTACGAGTCTGTTAGTTACAACATACAAACATCTCCATTGTCTGCTTCGCTAGCCATAGAACAGCAAAAGACCTTTTCCCACGAGAATTCTGCCTTTCCCGAGAACAGCGCTTACCTCTGCCCTACTACAGAATCGTTACTTCCGTTGATAAAGTAGCACATCCCTCTACTTTACCCTTCTATCAAGCACCAATTAACTGTTTCGTCCGGAATGCTCCTAAGAGCCTCACAATTAACCAGAATGCCTTCTCATTCACACACTTCCATACCAGAAAATGTAGTTCATTCACACAGAATTCTGTCTTTCCCGAGAACAGCGAACAGTCTGTCCTACTACAGAATTATATCACTCGTTAACAAAGCAGCGCTTACCTCTGCCCTGTCCTTCTAACAAGCTCCGAGAATACCTATTACTTCTCCAGCGGTAAGCTTTAACGGAATACCTTACGGATCCCTGGGACCTAAGACCAGAGTTTCATAGATAACCTTCGCTATCATACACACTTCTCTCACACAGAAAACAGTTTCTAATGGCAACACACGGCGATGCTACCTCATCGAACCCAGACAATGCGACGAGCAACTTCAATTGTCACACGTTTTCCCCTGTCTGCATACAGGGCCAACAATCCCACCTTTTCCGAGAGCAACACTCCCTCTGCTCTACTGCGGAACTGTCATCGACTTCCTACGTCCCAGAAGCCGTTCAAAATACATAAAACTCAACACAACTTCAACATATAGTGTTAGTACAAATATCAATCAATAATCAACAAGCCTATATACACGCAATTTCGCCAGATCAAGACAATAGCTAACCATCATTCTGCTACCAAGAAACTGGTGCAGATCAGAGCTTCCGAATCCCCTCTACTTCCACGGACGGAATGATTTCACAGTCACACACGCATACACACATCACACGCTGGTGGGGCCCATTACACCAACATTCACCCTAAATCACTCTATCCGTGCCCTGTAAAAGGAGAAACACCTTTCATAAGAACCTTATCCAATCTGCCTGTACTTTGAGGTCAATGCGACCAGCTAGTTGCCTGTAAATCTAGCAAAATATTTCACACAATTTGCAAATAAATTCAATAAACATGACAAGAAATAACCACCCGAGACAGGAATTCAAACAGATTGTTCATTTATATCAAATTATAGGAAAAGCCAATTAAATGCAAAATTAATTTCTCTCATATTTACCTATTCTGTCTAAATGTCAGATCCTAAGTCAGAACCGGTCGTCTGTAGAAAAATAAGAGTTATCTGCCGTCATGTAGACTCATCGTCCTCTCCGTCAGCATGGGGACCTCGGATCATCAGCTCGGGAAGAAGTGGCGCTAGACCTCTCTAGCCTACTAATATTTATACTAAAAGTTACATTCTGAACGTTACAAAAATATTATTAAAAACGGATGAACAGCGGAAATAATGTCGTCTTGTTACATGAGCAAAAGTTCCCAGGTATTGTTTGTCTTAAGCAATGAATAGAAATACAGATTCCATGACTAATTTGTTACTTTACGAATGTCTCTTTTTGAGTAATTTTGTAACTTGTTTCTAGGATCAGGAAAAGTTCATGGAGTTTAATGATTTATTTCGCAACATTTCAGGTTCAGGGGCTTTTCTGGCCTCCATCCCAGATTTGTCGTCATGGTCATGGCTTTTCAGTTCAACAGCAGGACAAGGTCACAGGCAGCACGAAGCCTCCTTGCAAAATTTCCATCAACTCAAATGTAAGCTGCGGGTGGTGGCCATTTTATAGCAGGCCACAATGGACAACTTAAGCGAAAAGAGACACAAAACATAATTACTGCACAGAAATGATTATACAGTGTTATTCCCTTACTAATACCCTTATGTGTATGTAATTATCTAGCCATTTGCGACATCAAAAGCCATTAATGCATGTAAATTATAAGCGCAAAACTCAATAACATCACATAAGCAACATCTATTTCAGTCAGTTTGCTCACCAAATTAGTTCACTTATTATTCCAGCCATGCAATAGCATTCCCACGTGTAATTCTTCTGTTAATAAGGTTGATTAATCAAAACGTGACACACCTTTAATGATTATTAATTAGTCAGTAGTACTTTTAATTATAACATGCGAAAATGAAACAGGTATTCTGTTTTAAAGTACAAACCCTGCTCCATCAATCCCCCCTTTGGTGATATCTAATCACCACAAAAATCAAAACCCTAAAAATCAATTTAGTTTCCCCTTTTGGAAAAAAAAATTCAAAATGTCTTCTTGTTCATTTTTTCAAACCCTAGTTTCCATCTCATCCTTCTTTTTAGTTTCTATATACATGCTTTCTCTTAGTTCTTCTAATTCTATTTCTTGTAGATCTCTTTCTGGTTTCTTTTGTCTCTTTTTAACAGTTTCTTGCTTTGTAATTTTCTTTTTATTTCTTCTATATCTAGATAGTAACATTCCATTAAGAAAAAATGTACCAGTGGGGATGTCAGTAAAAGTAGATATTCATGAGCCCTCAACGACTTCTCCACCACTCTCTTTAAATTTGAGGAAAGAGTTGGAACCAACTTTGAAGGAAGAACAATCGGCAGTGGTTAATCCAACCGCTGGAAACTAACTTTTTCCTATTTTTATAAAGGATAAAAAAGAACCTGAAGGTACCGTAATGACTACGGGGACAGTAATAGAAAAAAGTAGAAAGAACAAAGGGAAAAATAGGAAACCTGTTCGCAAATATAAGAAGAAAAGACAGAGGCAAATTATTTTTCAAAAGCATGTAAATACAGAAGTACTTGATGTTATAGAAACTCCAGATAGTTTATTATTGGAGACTTCATCTATAGAGGTTGCTGGTGGTCTCACCAACCCTATAGTCGAAGATCCCCTTGATGTCAGCACTATGGATGGGGGAGCCCTATGTTCCGAGGTTGGTGGGATAGAGCCTTTGGTACTAAGGGATGAAGTTACAAGTAATATGCCTACTGTAAAAAGGGTACTTAATCCATCAGCATCTACTTTTTGGCCTTTAGCGCATGTGACCACAAATTTACCTACTGTACCACTAAAAACTTCTAATCCATGTGTGGATACCCTGTCACTGGATTTTCTCCCCTTATTTGACACAGACCTTAATATGAACAGATCATGGTTGCTGAATTCCTTCAAGGACATTGAAAGCTTAAAACTTATTTTGTCAAGTGATATTGATTTGGTTTCAATAATAAGGTTTGAAAATGGTCCGCGCGTAAGGGTAAAATTCTGTTCAAAAATAATTGCGAATCTTGTCCTCCAACAAGCGGAAACATTCCAACGTAGAGGGATTGATGTGTTACCCTTTCTCAATAATGGAAAGCATACGTTCTTTAGAAAAGGAGTTTCAGAGCTGGGTTTTCGGCAAGAAGACCCGACCATCCATATTAAAGATCTAAAGATACGGGTCTCTAGAGGAAAGCGTATGGTCTCTCAGGTACTTTCTCCCCCTGAAAATTTAGTTACTCCCTTAACAGAAGATAATCAACACTGGAATTGGCTTCCAGGAGTTTTATCTAGTAATACATCGAATAACTTAAGACCGCTTCTACATCTTTAACAGACAATTAAAAATCATATCCTGGAATGCCGCAGGATTACATAATTGTCCTCAGAAGTTTGATTATCTATTCTCTTTGAATGCAGATGTGCTATGTATTCAGGAAACATGGTGCAAAGATTCCCTTTATGGGGGGAAAGATTATTTTGTATTTGAGGCCGCCGCCACACCCTCAAAAAAAGGGCACGCGAAAGGAGGAATAGCCTGTTTTTTATCAAATTCATTACAATGGCAATTTTCCCATTATAAGGACACTAGTAATCTTTTTCAATCAATAACTATTAATAACCTAGCGTCCACAGGTAGACGGACTTCTCTCGTAATCCTAAATGCATATATCCCACCTGAAGATATCTTTAATACCGTTCTGAAGCGAATGTTTTCTTATGTAAAACAATTACTAGAGCTTGATCACCCCCCATATATTTTACTTATGGGTGACCTAAATAGTAAAGTGTCCACTTCTAGTATAGATATGTTTAGAAGTAAATTTAAGGAAGAAGCATACAATATACCCCAAGCAATCTTTCCTAGTAAAATAAAAACTAATAAAAGAGGAAAGATATTACTTGAAGAACTCAGTTATTTAGAGGGGTTAATTGTAAATGGTAGGATGCCTTCTGACACTCCGGCTAAGTTTACACATAATTATTTTAGGGGTGAATCTATCCTGGACTATGTAATTACGGATTATGATTCATTTTTTTATATTCAGGACATGATGATCTCTCAATCTTGTTTGAGCGATCATAATGTGATTAATATAATAGTCTCATTACAACCCCCAGATACTGAATCATGGTCTATAATTAATAAAGGTGTTTCTATTCACTGCAAGTCTGGAAGGTGCTTCTGGGACCCTTCCACTATGAAAGATGTACAAAATATTCTTGCCCAAACCTTACTTGAACTAGACGATTGGCAGGGTAGGGAATTTTTATATTTTGAAATTTTTAAGGAAAACCTTACCACGAGAGCTAAGAAATTAAGAAAACCTAAGAAGTTATATCTCCCTCCCAGTTTATTACTACCCCTAAATAAGGAAATAAATAAACTTGTAAGGCAACAGTACCTTAGCAGAACTAAGGAAAATGAGTATAAGATAGCCTTATTAAGAAGAAGGAGAGCTAGACTTAGAATAAAATTAAAAAGAGAAAAAGAAGATTCTCTCTGGATTAGGTTAAGAGAGGCATCGGCCTTTAATAAATCTAGAGAATTCTGGTCCCTAATAGGGAAAGGATGCGGGGTAAGAACTTCCCCCATCCCTATCTCTATTGCTGAAGATGTCTGGACATCATTTATATCTAGTTTGTATGCCCCTAACAGCGTAGAGGGTGACAGCTGGGATCCAGCCCTGAATAGTCAGCCTAATATAGAGCTTCCGACTGAGAAAACCATCGCTTCAGTGATAAAGAGTATGAGTGCTTCCGGAGCTATGGGTCCGGATGAGCTGCCCATGTCTATAATAAAGCAAGACGTTACTTCCTGGAGTAGGATTCTCCTTCCAGTATTTCATGCTTGCTTTCTATCGAGATAAGTCCCTAATTCTTGGAGGGGAAGTATATTAATCCCGATATTTAAAAAAGGAGAGAGGGATAATCCTGGGAATTATCGTCTAATAGCTCTATTGGACTCTATAGGGAAAATCTTTGCTAAATGTCTTTTGATTTTAATTTCTGAATGGATGGAACTAAATGACATTCTACCCTTGGAACAAACTGGATTCCGTAAAGAGCATGGTACACTTGATAATTTAACAGCATTACAGGTGATTGTCGATAAATACGTACGTGTTCGTGGTGGTGGAATATATGCGGCATTCATTGATTTCTCCACAGCGTTCGATAAGGTGGACCGTCCAACGCTGTGGAGAAAGCTTGCTATTCTAGGCATGCCGTTACAGTTACTTGAACTTGTAAAATCCCTTCACTCGAACACGTGGTGTAAGGTACTACAAGGCGGAGAAAGTGGTTTGTCTCAATCTATTCCTTCTCCTAATGGGCTGAAACAAGGGTGCATATTGGCCCCTATATTGTTTTCTCTTTATACGGCAGACCTTCCTTCTTCCATTTCAGTGTGCGGTGGGATAGCCCCGATAATTGGAGGATCATCGGTATCAATTTTAATGTATGCAGATGATATCCTCATATTAGACTTAACCCCGAAGGGCCTGTCTAACCGCTTACATGCATTAAATCAATTTGCAGAAGCAAATTACATGAAGATTAATGCTTCGAAAAGTAAAATCATGTGTATTTTTGGAAAGAAAAAATGTAGGTCTGAAAATTATAGATGGGCCATAGGCGGACATAATATAGAGGTGGTTAAAACCTACACCTTCTTAGGTAAAATAATCTCTGCAAACTTAAGTGAGAAATCCCATACAGACCATAATTCGCGTAAAGCATTAGCTCATGGTATGGGATTATGCTCCTTGTACAAGGCTACAGGGAAGAGACACCTCACACTATTTATGGATGTATTTAGGGCAAAGATTCCTGCAACCTTACTGTATGGGTTAGAATTAGTGGAGTTAAAACATTGGGGATTTTTACATAGAATGGAAGGAAAGATATTAAGAAGAATTACTTCCATCAACACAGCTTGTTCTGTATCCTCATGTAGACTGGAATTCGGACTCCGAAGTTGTTGGGTACAGGGGTTGATTGCCCTGGTAAGGTGGGTAGCTTGCTTAGCTAGAGGTAAAAAGGATTCCTTACGGGAAGCCATTAAAAATGAGCTTCTGGGCAATTTTAACGAGTTTTCCCTGTTAGTAAAAAACTTTAGAAAAGCAGTAACTCTGTTAGAGCTGGATGTAAGCACTTTGTTTTTACTTACTCCCTCTGAACTAAAGTCTAAATTAAAAAGTGCATCTTGGGAACTCAGTTATAAATTGGATATGATCGCCCAACAAGGAAAAACGGAAAGGCAACTTCTTCTAAATACATACACACCAAAGCTGGCACAACAATACCTTACATGGAATATCCCCCACAGAGTCCGTAGGTTATGGTACCTTTTAAGACAAGATTTGCTCCCACTAAATCCCCTTTTAGCTAAATGGTATGGTGTATCTCCTATATGTAATCTTTGTCATAATGCTGTACAGGATCGTAATCACGTCTTGTTTATTTGTCCCGCTTTACACTCATTGCGTTATAAATGGTTGAAACCTATTTGTCTACAATTAGGAATTTTAAATGTAAATACCTTCTTCCATGCACTTTATTGTCCGCCAAATGAAATGTTTTGTTTTAAAGTTTTTAACTTTTTTAAAGGCTTTTTAAATATTTATTAAATGATATATAGAGAAATATTTGACAATTGTCTGACCAGTGAATATGATGTATTACCTTCTCATCCGTCCTTTTGTGATTTTATTGTAAGTACTGTTGTATAATTGTGTGTTTATCTTATGTGGCCCTCTTAAGAGAGCCAAAACATAATAAACTTAAACTTGAACTTGAACTATATCTACAACACATACATCCTAGTCTAAGAATTAATAATGTAACAATCACACAGGTTAATGGAAATAATATCTTACCAAAAATGGTACTACCTATTTTAGCTACAAAATTCTTAATAGCTATCATCTTATTAGCCATCTTAGTCCAGATACTTTCAGCTTCCAGTGGTACTAATTCTTCATGCAAATCAGTAATATTTTTGATATAGACTTTTAGATCTTTACTTTCGTCAGGAATGTAAGTGCAACAATGTTGAACTTTCAGCATTCCACAGACTCCACCCTCTTTTGCCAAAAGAATGTCAAGAGCAAGTCGATTTTGCATTGCCATAGCGTGCAAAGCAACCATTTCTGTATTAACCAAAAGAAAGCCTCCAGCGGTGCTTGTTGACAAGCGATCCACCACTGTTGACAGCTTCCGAATGCCAAATGCATTTAAAGAAATTCCCACTGCTGGAATTAAAGCTCCAAAAATATCTCCTACAATTTCTGTCCATGTTTCTCTTCTATAGCGTGTTAATGTGTTAGAATGTTCAGCATCATCTACTCTATCCATATGGAAAATCTTTGGAAAGACCAGGCAAACATAACATGTACCAAACCAATGGTCAGGCAAACGGTAATAAGCCTTGTTCCCACAAATATAATACACTCCCGGAAAAACTGGATCTTCTCCTCCTCTAAATCCCCATCCGGTTGCAATAAAGTATGTATCATGGCTCTCACTAGTCCCTATGAAATAATAATCATATTGGGATCTCTTCCTGGTAATGCACAATTTTCCTTTCTGTGGGGCATCTATAGCCATAGTTGGACTGGCTCCATTTTTCAACTCCTTTTCTTTCTCAATATCCCACATTGTGTCACTCATTTTATGCCCTTCTGCTTTCTTGTGCATATTCAATCTTCTTCTCTCAACCATGTCTAGAAAATTCTTCTCTTCTCCTTTCAAACTGCAAGTTAAATTATTTCTAAAAACATATTCTAATGTTAATTCTTTGGTTTCTAGAAAAATCTCACCTAAAGTGTTAGCTTCCTTTGCAGGATTCAGTGCTTTATTCATAGGCAATTGTCCAAGAATATTATCTATATTAGACATATTGTAATCTAATTTCCCTAACTGATAAAAAATACTAATCAATACACTACAGGAAATTCCATACGTAGCCAGAAGATGATAAGTCACTCCTTCCGAAACAGAGGCAGGTAATTGCATGCAGACGTAGCAATCCCTTACTTCCATTGTCTTTACGTACTCATACAACAATTTAGAAAAAACATTGCTAGAAAAATCATTAATTGACCTATCCTTATGTATATGTATATTACTAGTTCTAGTTGGAACTATCTTTAATGGACTTTTCCCTATATTAGTCTTGTTCTCAGTATGACCTTCCAAAGTGTCTATAGTGACTCTAAATGAAATCAGTAGAGCAAGCACGCTCCAAAGCAGCATTAATAAACCTGTACAGCAGCAGCACATCTTGCACCATCTTTTCAGAAAGGTACATCTACTTTTATTCTCAGTGTTAGCCATCTTTGTTAATTTGACCGTGTCTTTTGACTTAGCCTCTTCTACTCCACTACCGAACTTCTCAGGGCAGCAAGTACCCACCAGATTATTACAATCTATTAGTTCTTAATTTTTTTTTTCTTCTTCTCAAGTGACTTCTTTGGATTTACTCAATTTTGATTTTCATCATTTTTCACTGTCTCTTCATCATCTTCAAACTGTTTCAGGTCCTGAACATCCGTCTCTTCTCCAATGTCAGACAAGATAACTCTCATGATTACCACAGCTTCTTCTTCAGCAACCTCCTTCAGCAAAGCCTCCTCTGGACTCCCTTGGCTGTCCGCCTCTTCTCCTTGTTCAGGCAGTGCCACATACGTCCATTCCGGTGACTTGTACCTCTGGTTTGGTTTTCTTATTCTTTTAGTTCTCTCAGGTATCTTTGCTTCCTCTTCTTTAGTTGGGTTTTGACTTGACACTACGTTCACCTGTTCAGCTTTCGAAGAGTTAACTCGTGTCAGTCTGTACCTTAGTCTCTTTATCTTATTTGGCCAAAGATCTCCTTTAGCATTTCTCTTTTGTTTTCCTTCTTTATTGTTTCTTTCTCCAAGCCAAGTTCTCTTTCTCAGAACTCGTCCTCCATGTATTTCATTGTCACTTTCATCAGACTCTGTTTCAGTTGCTTCTGGTTCGTTAACAGCTTTCTTTTCTCCAACAACTTCCTTTTCTCCAACAGTCTCTTTTTCCACTAATTGAGATTTCCCTACTTCTGTCCCTCCTCGGGTCTCCGACACGCAATCTTCTTGCTGTCTACTTGTCCCTTCTCCTAGCTTGTTGTTGATGTTCCCTACACCTCCTCGGAGTTTTTCCGCAATCTGTCCCTCACTGTCTTTGTCTGCCCTTTTTCTTCAATATTTATCTCAGGTGGATCTTGTCCAATTTCCTCATGTGATTCAGATGTCTCTTCTGTTGGAATGTTCTTTTCTTTTCTTTCTTTCTTTTTGTGTTGGTCACTGCCAATTGGAACCTCAGGCAATTCTTCTGAGTCTGAACTTGCTTCTGCAGTTTGCACTGTTCTTTTCAGAACCTCTTCTAGTGGGATGAAAATTTCCCTTGACTCACTTTCCCCACTTTCAGGATTCTTTTTCCTTCTTACTGTCTCACTGTTTGCATCATCACTGGAATCTGATTCTTCAAAGTATTCTTTTCCAGTACCATCTCTTGGATTTGGAACTCTCAGTGTGTGGCTTGCATGTATCCAATTTTTCACTCCAGCACACTTCACAGCAGTCGTTGTGGTCAAGATGACTTGTCTTGGCCTTCCCCACCTTGGAACCAGGCAATTCCTTCTTCTGTGAACTTTTATCCTTACCCAGTCCCCTGGGCTCAGATCATGGGCTGGTTTCTTTTCAAGTGTGGTGGCGTCTTCTCCAACCTGGTGAAACACAGAATGAACTGCGTCAGCCAGGCCTTTGCAGTAATCCAAAATCATGTCATCAGTTATAGTCATCAGCTTGTTCACTGGTACATATGCATGCCTCATAGCACGTCCCATGATAATTTCATGTGGACTCAAACCTGTTGTTCTGTCTGGAGTAGACCTAATGGTCATTAGGACTAGAGGCAAGACATCGGGCCATTTCATTCCTGTGGCTAAGCACATTTTGCCAATTCTGGTTTTGATAGTACCGTTCATCTGCTCAACTACCCCAGAAGCCTCTGGTCGGTAGGCACAATGCAACTTCTGCTGTATACTTAATGCTTCACAAATTAGACCCATGATTTCATTATAAAAATGTCCTCCTCTGTCTGATTCAATGGTTACTGGGAACCCGTACCTTGGGATGAACTCTCTTAACAGTAATTTGGCCACTGTTATCCCATCATTTCTTCTTGTTGGATATGCCTCTACCCACCTTGAGAACAAACAGACCACCACCAGGACATACCTCAATCTGTTGACTGGGGGCATTTCAATGAAGTCTATCTGCATTCTTGTGAAGGGTCCTCCCTCCCTGCCTATGGTTCCTAGGCTCACCACTGTTTTCTTTCCAGGATTAAATTGCTGACATATCAGACATCTCTGGCAGAGTCTTTCTGCTATCAGTCTAAACTTTGGACTGTACCATGTTTGCTTAAAGGCTCTTATCATAGCATCCCTCCCCAGGTGTCCTTGGCCATGATACATCCTTGCCATTGTTGACAACAGGCTATTTGGCATGACTGGTCTTCCATCCCTGTAGACCCACACATGATCTTTTTCCCTTGGTGCACAACCTGCTTTCACCCAATCTTTCATTTCCTCATCTCCTGCCTCATCCTGTAGCTGTTTTACTTCCTCCCATGTTCCCACTTCATTAGTAAACATTAAGGAACAAGAAGACATTTCTCGCTCTTTACTCCTGTTAATTGAATGATTGTTTCTTGCACAATATTGTGCTATGTCATTGGCAAACTTGTTACCCACTGTTACAAAATCATCACCATGACCATGAGCAGCACATTTTACAACTGCTAGTTCTTTAGGGAGCTGTATCGCCTCTAGCAGTTTTCCAACCACTTCAGCATTCTTTATGGGAGTTCCACTTGAGGTCAGGAAACCTCTTTGTAGCCATAACTGGCCAAAATCATGGACAACTCCGAAGCCATACTGGCTGTCAGTCATCACAGTCACTCTCACACTTCTCCCAATCTTGCATGCTTTTGTCAGTGCCACCAATTCTGCCACCTGAGCGGATTTAACTCCTTTCAAGGGTGATGCTTCCACAACTTCCGAGACTTTGCACACAGCATATGCAGCACTCAACACTCCTTCATCTGTTCTCAGACAAGATCCATCCACAAACAACATATGATCACTTTCAGGCAGTGGCAGATCTCTTATGTCTGGTCTTGGCTTTGTACAGTAATCTAGTACATCCAGGCAGTCATGATCAACATCATTTCTCACTCCCACACATTCAGCATCAGGCAACAGTGTCGCTGGATTCACATTCACACATCTCTCCAGGCTTACATTGGTTGCACCAAGAATAACTTTCTCATATTTAGTCAGCCGACTATGAGACATGAACTGTGTCCGGCTCCTTGTTAAAAGGATTGCCACATCATGAGGTACAAATACCCTTACAGGGTATCCCATTATGATTCCTTCACTTTGTTCCAGACTTTTACATGTAGCAGCTACTGCATTCAGGCAACCTGGTAAACCCACAGCTACTGGGTCAAGAGTTGCTGAGAAATAGGCAATTGGCCTCCTCAGACGTCCATGTTTCTGGATTTACACTGAAAGTGCACATCCATTTCTCTCACTACAATACAGCTCAAATTCCTTTTCATAATCAGGCATTCCTAGGGCAGGAGCTTCACAAAGTCTGTCTTTTAACTCTCTGAATGCAGCCATTTCTTCTGGGTTTAGTTCTAATGGGTTTTTCACTTCACTTTTGGTCAATTTGATCAATGGTTTGGCAATCAGGGAAAAATGACTTATCCACTGACGACAGTAACCCACCATTCCCAGGAACATTCTCACCTCTCTTTGTGTCATTGGGGCTCTCATTCCTCTAATGATTTTGATCCTGTCAATGGTCACTTTTCTCAATATTATGTCCCAGATACTGGACTTCTTTCTTACAGAACTGCAATTTAGCTGGAGATACCTTTAACCCTCCATCTGCCAAATGATTCAGTAATGCAATGGTATCTACTTCACAAGCTTCACGTGTTCTTGATGCCACAAGTAGGTCATCAATATATTGGACCAAAACTGAATTTTCAGGCATTGTCAGACATTCCAGAGATTTCTTTAGCAATTGATTAAATATTGAGGGGCTCTCTGTATACCCCTGTGGAATTCGGCACCATGCCAAAATCCGTTCTCCAAATCTAAAAGAAAATATTGGCTGGCTGTCATGATGCAATGGGATTGAAAAGAAAGCATGACATAAATCAATTACCGTATACCATTCTGCATCATGAGGAATCTGATACAAAATCACTGATGGATTTGGCACAATAGGACAACAAGGCACAACAATCTTGTTAATTTTTCTCAAATCCTGTACTATTCTGAACTTTCCATTAGGTTTCTTCAGTCCCATTATTGGTGAATTACATGGGCTGCTCAATATTTCTCTTAACACCCCTTGCTGGATCATTTTTTCAATTAAGGGTGTTATTCCTTCAATTATTTCAGGTGTCAATCTGTATTGCGGTATGTTTGGGTAAACCACTCCCTCTTTTACAGCAATCTTTACTGGATCTACATTTCTCATCAGGCCCACATCTTCTCCAGTAAAATCCCAAACTGCTGCTTTCACTGTCTGTTTTAATTCTGGGGGTAATGCATCTGGATTAAATATTGCATATGTTCCCAAAGCCTCACATTCTCTGTTATCCATGGTCATTCTGTATAGAACATCCTCATCAGGTGTCTCAAAAGTTATTCCATCTGGAGTACAGAAAATAGTGCAATTCATCTTGCACAGCAGATCCCTGCCTAGCAAGTTCACAGGACTTGTGTCACACACCACAAATCGGTGCATATCTGAAAATTTCCCTATTCTAACCCTTACTTGTTCAGTAAGTAGTGTTTTGATTTGTGTGTTAGATACACCAACCACTTGGATTGCTTTGTCCGAGAGAGGAACATTCTTTATATCTGCTGACCTGACAGTTGATCTCGTGGCCCCTGTGTCAACTAGAAAAGTGACACTTTCGCCATTAATTTTTCCATCTACAAAAGGCCCTGCCTGGTCTATTTCTAGAGTTGCGCCAAGTACGCACTCCTCCTCCTCTCTTCGGCACCGTCAGAAGTCTCCCTCAGAGTCACTTCCCTCATTTTTCAGCCAGTACTGTGAAACAGCGCTTGCGCGTTTTGGTTTGATTACCTGCTCTTCATCGTAGAACCCCGATTCTTGGCTGTACTTCTGGGATCCTTTTCTCTGTGGCAAGGGTGGTTTTGGCACCTGATTCTGCTGCTTATCAGCCTTCTGCTGTTGCCGATGCTGACCACACCCCTCACTCGGCACCTGTGAATTCAATGATGAATTATCGTCATTAGTAGACGGTGGATTCTTACACTCGGATTTCCAGTGCCCCAATTTTCCACAGTTGTGGCAGGGGAACTTTTTCTTTGCTTCTTCTATATTCCCTTTTCCTTTTCCTGGACCAAACCTGGGCTTATTTCCTGGGTTATTTGCTTGTTCAACCAGCTGAGCTTCCTGTCTTTCAGCAACTTTCACCTGTGCCCACATTGCCTTTTCCTTTAGCTTTCTCTGCTTTGCCTCAATCTCATCACTGAAGTATTTTGCATGTCTCCGAATCTCATCAATCTTCTTACTCTGCCAGTCCACGGTGTGCTGCCGTATCATTTCACTGATTTCAGGCCGCAAACCGTACACAAATCTATACACAAAATGACTCAGATCCTTGTCACCCAGATGTTCATCTCCACTGAACTGCTTAAAAGCTAGTATCAGTCTTTCATAGTAAGCATGGACTGATTCTTTCAATTCTTGATGTGTTCGATCTATTTTAACCCAGTCTGTCTCCTTGGGGGGTACTTTATTTTTCAGGAAGGCCATAACCTGCTCGTATTTCTTCATGACCTCCGGGTCTGGAGCTCCTGTTTTTGGATCTCTCGGGTATTCCTTAGTGGGCCAATCTATGACTATTTTACATTCTGCCCACAAGTCTGCTGGTACAATTATATCAAACAGACTATTCAGGTCAATCCACAGTACTTTTGACAGTTTTACAAATCTGTCAACCTGTCTGTACCACTCAACGGGCTTTTCCCTTAGTCGAGGGAAATCATTCGTAAATGATAAAATATCCATGGGACATGTACGTACCCACCTCCTGGAATCTCTCTCATGGGGTAAGCTGTTACTGCCTTCTCTTTTTCTTTGAGGGGAAATGCCGAGTAATTTCTGTCTGCCCCATCCTCTCGCTTTCGATACCATCTGTCTTTCCATCTTTCTACATCTCCCCATTTCTTCAGCAAGGCAATCATTTCCTTAATCTGTCCTGTTCGGCCTGCATTGTTCAGATTCTCAATATCCTTGTCTGAAAAATCCACTCGGTAAGACTTCTGTAAAGCTTTCACCTTATCCATGTCAATTCCCAATTCCCTGGCTATTCCTTTCAACCTGTCATGTATATTCTTTGCTCTCCATGTGATACTCTTACACAGGAAGAGGATCTCCCCTTCCTGATAATCCTTCAGTGTTTCTGAAGGTATGGTTCCTACTATCAACTCTTCCATTTCCATACGTAGCCTAACTACATCAATTCCTTGTGACTCTTTCTCCTTTTTCTGTAATGTTTTCAGCCAATCATTCAAATCTTCAGCAGTTATTACAGATTTTTCTACACCCCCTGGTTCTGTCACTCTTTGCGGTTCTAAAATTGATCCTCTGTTCCCTTCCATACATCCAGAATTCAAACTTGAGTTAGTCTTCACACTCAATTCTCCTCCACATATGGTATGTCTCCCCTGATTTTCTCCTGCTCTCCCCTGGGTTTCTCCCACAGCTCTCATTTCTCCCTGCTCCGGAGGAACAATCAACCTATTGCCCACATATGGTACCGTCAATCCATTCTCACCCGTCCTCTGCTTGTCAAAAATCGGCATAACCGGGCCTATTGTCACAGGCACTGTAACGGACTCAAGATTTTTAGTCAGTTCTCTGATTTTCTCTGTCAGTTCATAGGTAGTTCTTGCTAGTTCTCTGGTCTTTTTATCCTCAAGTTCATTTTCTCTTTCTATCTCACTCTCTCTCTCTCTTTCTCTCTCACTTTCTCTCTCTCGCTCTCTCTCTCTCTCTCTCTCTCTCTTTCTCTCTCTTTTTTTCTCTCTCTTTCTCTCTCTCTATCTTTCTCTCTCTCTCTATCTCTCTCTCTTTCTCTTTCCGCCAGAGAACAACTGCTTTTCAACCCAGGGGTGGTACCCTCTGTCTTAATAATCCGCAGGGTGTCTCTCATCGGGGTCACTGCTGTTCCTACCTCTGGTTCTCGTTTATACGGGGGTGGTCTTTTATAGAGCATGTCCTCTAAGACATCGTCATCAGACTCATTTGCCCCATATCTCCTGGGTTCTATATTATGTTCTTTTTCTGTACACTTTCTTCCTTCTGTTTCTTCGTCTGTTCTCATAGGATATAATCCCTCAGTCATACTGGCATCACGCCATCTTCTCATCCGATCATGATGGGTTTCGCGTTCATGCTTTCGCCCAAACATGTACCTATAATTTCCTCCACTCCTCTGCTTTTCTCGCTCGTGCACTTCATCTTCCCATTCTGTCAATGCCTCAAATTGCGTAGGCCTAGGCCGAGGCTCTAGACCCATCATTCTCTCTGGTAAGTTCCTTATTATGGCCATATTAAATGAGCCATGCTCTGGGAACGCTAAAACTCCATCCTCTCTGGTATATTTTACCCAGTTATCTAACCAAATACAAGTATGATACCCATATCTCGCAGCCATGAAGGATGCGGGGGTTCTTATCGGAGGAAGTAACTGTCCTTCCCTAGTCACAATATCCTTATCCTTGTCGAACCATGTTTTTACTTTACTAAACAAGGATTTTTTCTTCTTTTCCTCTGCATGATAATACATCTATCTTATTTTCCACTAGCTGTTTACTCTTTCTACAACTGTACGATCTCTTGTCCAATTGCAGCGCGACTCACACTAACGCACCAATCCTGGAGCGTCTACGTCACTAACTCTGTCCACGAATCCCAGCGTGACTCACACCAACGCACCAATCCTGGAGCGTCTACGTCACTGACTCAGTCCGCGAATCCCAGCGCGACTCACACTAACGCACCAATCCTGGAACGTCTACTGTTCTAACCCACTGTCCAATCACAGCGCGGTTTCCCTGACGTCAGCAGTCGCTGCAGTCACTTCTGCTCCTGTCTCCTGTCTCTCGTCTACCCCTCCTTTACAAGACTACTTGGTAGACTTTGTTTCAATTTCTACGAGTCTGTTAGTTACAACATACAAACATCTCCATTGTCTGCTTCGCTAGCCATAGAACAGCAAAAGACCTTTTCCCACGAGAATTCTGCCTTTCCCGAGAACAGCGCTTACCTCTGCCCTACTACAGAATCGTTACTTCCGTTGATAAAGTAGCACATCCCTCTACTTTACCCTTCTATCAAGCACCAATTAACTGTTTCGTCCGGAATGCTCCTAAGAGCCTCACAATTAACCAGAATGCCTTCTCATTCACACACTTCCATACCAGAAAATGTAGTTCATTCACACAGAATTCTGTCTTTCCCGAGAACAGCGAACAGTCTGTCCTACTACAGAATTATATCACTCGTTAACAAAGCAGCGCTTACCTCTGCCCTGTCCTTCTAACAAGCTCCGAGAATACCTATTACTTCTCCAGCGGTAAGCTTTAACGGAATACCTTACGGATCCCTGGGACCTAAGACCAGAGTTTCATAGATAACCTTCGCTATCATACACACTTCTCTCACACAGAAAACAGTTTCTAATGGCAACACACGGCGATGCTACCTCATCGAACCCAGACAATGCGACGAGCAACTTCAATTGTCACACGTTTTCCCCTGTCTGCATACAGGGCCAACAATCCCACCTTTTCCGAGAGCAACACTCCCTCTGCTCTACTGCGGAACTGTCATCGACTTCCTACGTCCCAGAAGCCGTTCAAAATACATAAAACTCAACACAACTTCAACATATAGTGTTAGTACAAATATCAATCAATAATCAACAAGCCTATATACACGCAATTTCGCCAGATCAAGACAATAGCTAACCATCATTCTGCTACCAAGAAACTGGTGCAGATCAGAGCTTCCGAATCCCCTCTACTTCCACGGACGGAATGATTTCACAGTCACACACGCATACACACATCACACGCTGGTGGGGCCCATTACACCAACATTCACCCTAAATCACTCTATCCGTGCCCTGTAAAAGGAGAAACACCTTTCATAAGAACCTTATCCAATCTGCCTGTACTTTGAGGTCAATGCGACCAGCTAGTTGCCTGTAAATCTAGCAAAATATTTCACACAATTTGCAAATAAATTCAATAAACATGACAAGAAATAACCACCCGAGACAGGAATTCAAACAGATTGTTCATTTATCTAAAATTATAGGAAAAGCCAATTAAATGCAAAATTCATTTCTCTCATATTTACCTATTCTGTCTAAATGTCAGATCCTAAGTCAGAACCGGTCCTTTGTAGAAAAATTAGAGTTTTCTGCCGTCATGTAGAGTCATCGTCCTCTCCGTCAGCATGGGGACCTCGGATCATCAGCTCGGGAAGAAGTGGCGCTAGACCTCTCTAGCCTACTAATATTTATACTAAAAGTTACATTCTGAACGTTACAAAAATATTATTAAAAACGGATGAACAGCGGAAATAATGTCGTCTTGTTACATGAGCAAAAGTTCCCAGGTATTGTTTGTCTTAAGCAATGAATAGAAATACAGATTCCATGACTAATTCGTTACTTTACGAATGTTTCTTTTTGAGTAATTTTGTAACTTGTTTCTAGGATCAGGAAAAGTTCATGGAGTTTAATGATTTATTTTGCAACATTTCAGGTTCAGGGGCTTTTCTGGCCTCCATCCCAGATTTGTCGTCATGGTCATGGCTTTTCAGTTCAACAGCAGGACAAGGTCACAGGCAGCACGAAGCCTCCTTGCAAAATTTCCATCAACTCAAATGCAGGCTGCGGGTGGTGGCCATTTTATAGCAGGCCACAATGGACAACTTAAGCGAAAAGAGACACAAAACATAATTACTGCACAGAAATGATTATACAGTGTTATTCCCTTACTAATACCCTTATGTGTATGTAATTATCTAGCTATTTGCAACATCAAAAGCCATTAATGCATGTAAATTATAAGCGCAAAACTCAATAACATCACATAAGCAACATCTATTTCAGTCAGTTTGCTCACCAAATTAGTTCACTTATTATTCCAGCCATGCAATAGCATTCCCACGTGTAATTCTTCTGTTAATAAGGTTGATTAATCAAAACGTGACACACCTTTAATGATTATTAATTAGTCAGTAGTACTTTTAATTATAACATGCGAAAATGAAACTGGTATTCGGTTTTAAAGTAAAAACCCTGCTCCATCACATGCTCGCAGTGAGCCACATCACTGAAATCACCATCATAGTGACCAACGTCACTAAATTTGTCTTTGGTGTGCTGCATCAGTGATATCACCTTCACAGTGAGCCACATCACTTTCTAGTGAGACACAGCCCTGAAATCTACATCACAGAGGGATACGTCATTAAAACCGCCTTCACAGTGAACACGTCACTGAAGTCACGCTCACAGTGAGCCTAATCATTGAAATCACAATCATAGTGGGCTACATCACTTTAATTGGCTTTACAGTTTGCGGCATCAGTGATATCACCTTCACAGTGAGCCAGGTACTTCACAGGCCTACCAGGGGCTGAAGCATGTATTATGCCACGGTAAGCAGACTAAATCTGACACCACAGGCCTGCTACTGCAGCCTGGGTGAGGTAGTGTTAGCACTCCTCACTGAGGAATAGGTTCCTATATCTCACCATACTCACACATATAAACCTATCAGTCACCCCTAAGGCAGGCCCTATCAATCCTGAGGGCAGGGTGCTTGGTTTACAATGTGAGAGGGTACCTGCATGAGCAGGGCCCCTCTGCAGCTGGCAGCGTCTATTCCCTGTGGCTGTTTGTGGATGCGGTTAAACCATATACTCTTAAGTGCTTTATAATCTAGCAGTAAATGCTAACTTTGGAATGACAGCATCAAAACATGTTGTGTTTGGTGACAAACAACTTGGAATCATACCCCCCACACCATGATCCCACCCTTCTAGAGGGAACGACATGTACCCACTGTGGAAACACGGTAGAAATCTGAAAGAGCCCTGGCATCACAAAATGGATGCCACCAGCACAGACACTGGGCTGCCCTCCTGCTGCTGACTGAAACTCGCAGTGGAGGAGGCCCAACAATAGGCATCCTGTCACAGGGAGGTGTCACCACCTTCCAGACAGGATTTTCGAAAATCAGAGGCCTACCTCATCCTGAGTGACCGTGGGCTCCTGTGAAGCGAATCCTCACGAGGCGTCTTTGCGATCTCTTGCCGGCTGGCTTGTTGGTCCCCTGAAGACTTTCTCATCAAACCAAAGGGCTCCCCTGGTTGCTCCAGGCCTGCCCTGACTTACCTTTGCTGGGTGAGTCCCTCAGACCTTGCTTCAATTTCCACGAGACTTGCTGTTGCCAAGGCTTGTTGGCTCCAATCCGGTTGCCGACACCTCAGTAAGCTGCAGACTTCGTGGGTCACTCCGAATCCAGCTCTTGGCCATCGTCGACGCCTCAGGACCTCGTGGCTGAAGAGTCAAAACACCCTTGATCACCTGAAATCACCCGACTTCCGTGGGCATCCATCTTCCTGGCCCCGGGTCACTGACAAGTGACTGTGAAAACTGTCCCTTCTGCTTTCAGGTCTTCTTCATCTTGAATCCAGTCTTGGATTCCACCGGACACTTCTCCAGTCTTCGCAAGCAGCAAAACTTCTTCGGCTTCCATTGAAAACGACGACGCGACCGACGCCAAAAGACACCTATGCACCCGGCTTCCCTGGGTGAGGTAACTCGTGCACTCCGGTGCTCCTGTGGGTGTTGGCCCTCGAACTTCTTACCTTGTAAGTGGCTTGCTTGTAGACTCTCTACAAGTACCCTTAAACTTTAAAAATCCAACTGCCTTGGGTGGATTAGTGAAGCCCCAGCGATTCTACAGGCCCTGGGCCTTGTCCCCTTGCAAGTCGACTTTCCTAAACCTCTTTTTTAGTATATGGTCTGGTACGCCCCTAGGGCCCCAGCCATATATGTGCTTAACTGATTGTGAAACGTTGATATTTGCATATGTTCCTGACTTCTAATCTCATAAAGAGATTAGTAGAGTGTGTCTAAAAATAAATACATATATATTTTGTATATATACCTGTGTGGTGTCCTTTCATTTGGTAATTCAAGAGATTATAAGGTAAAACAAGCTGCTTTACATTCCTCTGAGACTTAGCCTGAAGGCTGCTCTCCACAGCTACCACTAAGATAGCTTTCTTTAAAAGGTTGTCTTAAACCTATCTACCATAAGAGTCGAATTGGACTGGTGCAAGGTGGCCACTATAACTAGTGACCAGCATATGCCAGGCCAACTTCTCACAATCTCCGACCCCTGCCTGCACCAGCCACTGCATGGAATTTCTCGGACCCCATCACAAGCAATAAACTGCCATGTTTCTGTGTCGCCGCTAGAGATACAAATTTCTTCCATGTAACATTCTTCCTCTTGGTCTGCCATTTATCTTGTGGCGGTGAGCAAGCCAGTACGGCGGCTGCTTGTCCAATTCAAGATAAAAGGACTTTACCAACTGCCAGTTCAGGAGCGCAGGCTCCTCACTGTACAGTCTAGAACTTTGTGACCACAAGGTTCCACTGTTCTAGTGTCTTCTACATTGTTCTGATATCTTCTACAGTGCAACTGACATAGGTGAAAGACAGGTACCACACTTTTCTCACTAAGTCAGACAATCAAGACATCGTGTTCACTCCACATACTTGACTTTATCTAACTACTCGCTAACCTACTCGCAATTACCTGAAATTAAATTGTCTGCTTCACGAGAAACCTCACCTGACCGCAAAAACACTTCACCTGCCTAACGGTACCACAGTGCAACTCTAATTGTTTCTCAGACTATCCCCAACTGACACTTTGTCGCTGCCCACCCTGCCAAACTGGCCAATCCAGGAGTCACTGCATCCTGGATTGTCCCATTGACTGAAGCAACCTGGGGAGACGCTGACCAGCCAACAAACCCCCAGTTCAGAGTGCTATTTCTTGGGCTGCCTCATCTATTCATCTATCAGACGGCCTCAGTATAATTTCCTGTAATGCTACTGTGAGGTCAAAAATCATATTATAACAATATTGTGTCAAGAAAACGAGGCTTCTGATTATGCTTCTCTTTCTTTACTGAAGCAAAACAGCAGCCAATAAACGTTAAACTACTTAACCCAGAAGGCATAGGCCGCCTTCACTCCACCAATCAACATGCCCCCATCTGGGTATATAACACTGGATCACCTAAGTCCGTCCTCTTTCTTTGCTGCTGCAGCAGTATGATAAGTACATTTTTTTCTTTCCATAACGGTTACGGCATATGTGCATCCGTATTTTAATTACTGGTTTTGGCAGGCAGTTCTTTTAGGACCGCGTGCATCAATTAATTATAATTACTGGTGGAGCGGGTCAGACACGCTAAAAGGAGGAAGCAGTGCCCTTTCACTGCTGACTGACTCACGCATGCGCAAACAGCTGGTCAGGGATAATTACACTCCGGTCGGCTCTTTGCACTGTTACACATGAGCAGCTTACTCCTCGGTCCCAGGAACACCCAGCGCGGCACAAAAACGATAAAGGGCAAGGCCTTTGGTGAATTTGAGGTGGCTCCCTCCTCATAAAACGGTTTGGTGCAGGCGGGTGCTATTATTTAGGTTTGGTATAATTAAATAGCACTGCTGACTTGAGGCCTTAGGCCTGTGACTGTTCCATATTTGATCATCCCTGCGTTACTCTCCCCTTGAATCTCCTCTATACCGCCACTGTCACGATGCCGTTCATCGCCGAGGAGGTTGATGAATATACAGAATACGCCCAATTTGAAGAGGTGCCTCACGAGCACCATATGGAGGAGCAACTTGTGGAAGACCTGTACTCACATGTACAGGATTCGGTGAACACAGCACCAAACCCTTTAGGAATTATGGCAAGCGAGTGCTGGGACCTTCCTTCAGCTCTTCGGCAGACGTTTTGTCTCAGGTGGCCTCGACAGTCCTCAAGGACCATGGGTATGGAAGTCCCTCCCCCCTAGGTACTATGCCATATCCCGCCCAGGTGAGGTGAGGTAGAGGAGTCTTCTCCTTCCTCACAGGATACTTCAGACTCAGATAAGGCACAGGAGAACGCGTGCCCAGCATCTAAGCACAAAGCACATTTGTGAGAGTAGAGGGCCCCTCAAATAAAAATCTTCTTTTTGACCCCAAAAACATTATCCATCCAAGATCCACAGAATGGGTGCCCTGTGCTGAGGTCGTACATTATGTGCAGGAGAACATGAGACGGGGCTTCGAGGGTGAAGCGCGCAGCACATTAAAGTTGGAGTGCCCACGGCCTACTCTACTGGGTAAGGTAACGGACTCCCCGGAGCTAGACCCTAATATGGCTACCTTTCTGAAAAAATTCACTAAGGACCCAAAAAAGGGTCTGGATAGACCATGGAGGGAATGCCAATACAAACTCCTAGATGTGTGGGGACCCCTCATCAAGATCCTAGATCTAGCAGTCCAGGCTAAGGACTCGAATTCCATTCTGGACCCGACCGAGATCCAGGAATGGGCACAGAGAGCTTTATGCTTTCTAGGGAACGCAAACTGTGTGCTGTCTAAAGAGCGCAGGAAATCCTTTCTGATGAGGATTGATCCGCATCTGGCAGACTTGAACTCTACGGAGGCGAGCTCCCTAGCCAATGGTCTTTTGTTTGGCAACAAATTCGTCAAAGATCTGGGGAAATACGTTTCCACCTTTTCTGCTCTAGATAAGGCCCAGACTTCACTCAAGAAGGTCTTCAACAGTGGCCTTTCTGCCATGACTGGATGCTTCAGGGGTCAAGCGACTGGCCGTGGAGTCTGTCGGACATCCAGAGGATACGAAAATAGAGGATGTGGTGGAGACCCCTTCTCCAATTTCTATCCCACCCGTAATAGAGGTGGGAGAGGCAAGCAAAACAAAGGTGTTTATAGAGGAGGCAACAACAACTCCGGTGACACCTCCTATTCAGGTAAGGACTGTTTCGTCTGGGCAGGTGTTGTTTCTCCAAAATTGGGAGACTTTAATCGAATTCAACTCCTCCATGATCCAGAATCAGAGACCAAATATTCGTCTTTTTTCCCTAACCGAGAGCTGTTTCATAGATGACGAGGTAGTGTCACTGTTGCAGAAAGGGGCTATTGCAGAATCAGATCTTCACCCTCACGGCTTGTCAGCACCGGTTTTCTGGTACCAAAGAAGGATCAAGGCTTCCGTCCGGTTTTAAATCTCAAGGAGTTCAACTCCTGGTTTGTGTATCGCCACTTCAAAATGGAGGGCATACACCTGTGGAGGGATCTGTTGTTAGAAGGGGATTGGATGTTGCGTCTCGACCTCAAGGACGCATATTTGGCAGTGCCTATCTTCCCGCCTCATCATAAGTTCCTACAGTTTTAATTGCGACATTGATGGTTCGAGTTTATTGCCATGCCCTTCGGCCTTTCATCCGCCCCTTGGTGTTTCACCAAGCTGCTCAAGCCGGTAGTACAATATCTTCAGGAGAGAGGAGTATGGCTGATCATTTATCTAGATGACGTTCTAGTCATGGCACAGAGCGCGGAGACGGTGTTACTCCACTCATCTTGGATGACCCAGCCCCTACGGGATTCGTCATCAACACAGACAAGTCGGTCATGATCCCTGTTGATGGAGTTTCTGGGGTTCCAGGTGGACTCTGTGTTGACACAACTGTTGCTTCCCCTGAAAAAGCAGATTTTGATCAAGAAAGAGTTGGAGAGAGCACTTGCCTCTCCAACTAAATCCTTGAGGATTCCGGCTCACATGGTTGTCTTTTGGCCTCCTCAATTCAGGCGATATTCCCTGGCCCTCTGCATTACCGGGCTTTGCAGTGGTTGAAGATCTTGAATCTTCGCAAGGGCTTGAGTTACTCGGAGCAAATTGTCCTATCTAAGGAGGTCAGGACGTAAATATCCTTGGATAATATGGATGCCTGGAATGGCAAGGCCATTTTCACATCGATTCCAGACGTTATGAGAGAATCGGATGCCAGTGGATGGGGCTGGAGAACCAATTGTGGGTCTGTGGAGACGGGGTGCAGACGGTCCCCAGAGGAACTGCAACTGCATTTCAATTGTGTGGAACTCCTAGCGGTGTCTTTTTGCTATTTGGACTCTACTCCCCACAGAAAACGAGTTGTAGTATCCTTCTGCGAATGGACAATGTCTCAGCGGTACGGTACATCAATCGTTTGGGGAGCACATAGTCACGTTTACTGGCAGAAATAGCCAAGGACTTTTGGCACTACTGCCTTCAACATCATATCTCAGTGACGGCGGAATACATTCCGGGCAGCTCAAATGTGGTGGTGGATTGGAACTCCTGATTTCTTCAGGATTCCAGCAATCGGAGACTGCATCCTAGAGTGTTTCAACAGTTGAACTTGAAATGGGGTCCATATACAACAGACCTTTTTGCACCTCGACTGAACACTCAACTACCCCAGTTTATCAGTTGGCGCTCAACTCTGATGCATTTTTTCAGTCCTGGATGACGGGCACGCTTTATGCCTTTCCCCCATTTGTCATGATTCAGAGAGTACTGGTGCAAGTTCGTCGACAGGGAGCGGAGCTAATCTTGATAACTCCGTATTGGAAAGCGCAGTCATGGTTCCGGTGACGTTAACCCTGGCCTGTGCCCCGCCGATGCATCTTCTATCATTCCTGGAAATGTTGCAGCATCCGATGGGAGGTCCTCATCCCTTGGTGATTCGGGGACAATTGTCCCTCATGGCCTGGAGACTTTTGGGAGAAGCTGGCAAGTGCCGGGAGTTTTGCAGGATGCAATGTTTTTTCTGTCAGTCTTGGGCTGCTGCTACACACAAACATTATGAATCGGCTTGGCGTAGATGGGTTTGTTGGTGTGGTGAACGACAGGTGGATCCCTTGGGATCCGGTATACATATGATTGTGAATTTTCTTCCAGATGTGGCCAGTCAGGGACTGGCGTATAGGACGGTCAATAATTTTCATTCCAAGATTTCGGCAGGCCACCCCCACGTGGAGGGGAACACTTGCTTGTGTGTAAGCTCTTGAGAGGCATTAGATTGGTGAGACCACCAAATCCTAGATATTCCACAGTGTGGGATGTAGATGTGGTACTTTGTTTTCTCAGGTACTGGCCGGCGAACAAAGGGCTTTCACACAAACAGTTGGCAGAGAAACTTACTCTGTTATTGTGTCTCATTTCCTGCAGATGAGTCCCAGATGTATGGGCCTTGGATTTGGCAGGTAGAGTATTTACTCATGAGTGGCTTATACAACTTTAAAATAGACTAAGACGAATTCCAAATGTGTGAGTTATCCTGCTTTTCCACATCACAGAAAATTATGTGTAGCCCAATGTTTGAAATGCTACAAGGATTGTACCCGTGAATTAAGGAATGATGTGACAGGTCAATTGGTGATATCCTTACAGAAACCTTTCCACCCAGTCTCTTCCTCGACTTTGGCCAGATGGGTCAAATGGTTACTGGATGAAGCCGGTATTGATGTCTCCATCTTTGGGGCTCATTTAGTGTGAGGAGCTATGGCTTCAAAGGCCTTTATAAGTGGTTCTTGTTTGGAGGACATTATGGCTGCGGCGGATTGGTCTTCTTATTCGACATTCAAAATATTTGATCATGAACCAATTGTGGATGTAGCAACCAATGTGGTCGCAAAACGTTAAACTAGCATAATCCGAAGCCTCCGTTTCCTGACATAGAATAAAAAGAATTCTAGCTAACACGTCAAGAATTTTCAATTCTATTAAGGACACAGAGGTAAGGATTATCCCACCCTAGGAATTGATGTATCGTGAAATAATCGAAGAAGCCGTGCAGTTTCAGTTAATTTATTGTATAAGTAACGTGACATTCCTCACCAAAGAGCGAGACCGTTAATATGACAGTTGGGACCGGAGTGCAGGGGAGAATGTTCACAACATTCTAAGAACTAACCATGGGGACAGGGGTGCTGGAGAAACCAAAGAAAGAACAAGGATACAACACATCTCCTTCCGCACAGAAAATAAAATGACTATACAAGAGTTAATACAAAACAGTCTCTATGCCAACTTGGTTTAGAGTGAACATTCCTCAAATTTCCTTTGGTGTTGATATTCTTTAAGACAACCAAGTTTGTCTGTGAATACTTCTGGAAACTCTTCCCAAATTTCCATGCCACAAGCAGTTCTCTCTACAAGCATTACAGGAATTTCCGCTGTAGAGTCAAGTTTCATCCCTAAATCTTTTTGATGAGCCCATCCTAGTAAATTTGCCCCTTCTTTTGCTATGTAAACTTTGCCTACTGTGCACCTGTCTTTAAATGTGATTTTCATAGTAGCAACACCCTCTAAGGGAATGGGATCCTTATTGTAACCTACAGGAACCACATCTGGACTTTCAAGAGACACTTCCTCATCCTTGAATGTTGTATGATAAGTCTCACTGTTAATAAATGTAAATGGCGAACATGTGTCCGCATAAACTTCTAGGGCCCGATTCACAGAACTAACTTAAGACAAAATCCTAAACTTACTACCATTTTGGTATTCACAGAAGGCACTTACTCATTTCGGTATTCACAGAAGTTAGGAGTCCTAACTTTAAGACTCCTAAATGCCTTCTGTAAATACCGAAAGTCTTAAAATTAGGATTTTTCTCAGTTTAGTAGTAGTATAGTTAGGACTCCTAACTTTAGGACTCCTAAATGCCTTCTGTGAATACCGAAAGCCTTAAAATTAGGGTTTTTTCTCAATTTAGTAGTAGTAAAGTTAGGACTCCTAACTTTAGGACTCCTAAATGCCTTCTGTGAATACCAAAAGCCTTAAAATTAGGATTTTTCTCAGTTTAGTAGTAGTATAGTTAGGACTCCTAACTTTAGGACTTCTAAATGCCTTCTGTGAATACCGAAAGCCTTAAAATTAGGATTTTTCTCAGTTTAGTAGTAGTAAAGTTAGGAGTCCTAACTTTAGGACTCCTAAACTGAGAAAAATCCTAATTTTAAGACTTTCGGTATTCACAGAAGGCATTTAGGAGTCCTAAAGTTAGGACTCCTAACTTCTGTGAATACCGAAATGAGTAAGTGTCTTCTGTGAATGCCAAAATGAGTAAGTGCCTTCTGTGAATACGAAAATGGTAGTAAGTTTAGGATTTTGTCTTAAGTTAGTTCTGTGAATCGGGCCCGATATTTGTGTCCATCCAATTTGATTTCACATTTTGGTAAGTCAACCTTAAACACATTTGCATTTTCTTTAACATCAACTTGCAACACATATTTACTTCTACAATCCTCATAAGTCTCTATAGCATTTACAGTTTTATTAGGAATATCCTTACAAACCCGTGCAAAATGACCTTTCCGATTGCAATTTCTGCACATGGCTGTTCTTGCAAGACAATTAACATTGTTTGCCAAATGTCCACTACTACCACATCTGAAACACTTTAATCTGTTCTCTACATACATTTTCTCCCTGTTAAATTCCTTTATTATTTCCTCCTTCTTGGTACCTTTAATAGCACACACATTCTTCAACTCCTCACATACTTCATTTACACTATTCTCTCCGCTGGTACTCATTTCTTTCATACACTCAGCTGTATGCTCCACACTCTTCGCAATATCCTTTGCAGTTTTCAAATCTGGATTACCTACCAACAGTTTTGCTTGATTTTTTTTCTTATTAGTACAACGTACTAATTGATCTCGAATTAGTGACTCAGTAAGTTTGTTAAATTCACATGTATTCGCAAGTCCTCTTAAACTAGCAATGTAATTTCCTACCTTCTCATTTTCCCCTTGAACTCTTCCAAAAAATGTATGTCTTTTTAATACAACGTTTATTTTATCTGCAAATTATAGTTCTCATTTCCTCATACTGTAGTCATACACATCTCTTCCCTCTTCTCCAACTTCTTCTTCTTCAACATCTGGAAGACTATCAAAAGTTTTCCTTCCCTCAGCACCTAAATTATGTAATAAAATGTGCTGTCTCCTAATGGCTGAGAACCCACTTGCCCCGATAGCAATGAGGTAAGATTCAAAAGCTTTCCTCCAATCTTTCCATGGTACTGTTGGTTCCCCTGCCTCAGATAAAAACGGTGTGGGTTGAATCATACTAGCCGCTGCCATGCTTAACTAAAATGTACTACAAATCACTGTAATAATGTAGGAATATAAACTTGCTGACACTTAACCTACCAACGCAGCACTAAAATTCTGACACTTATAAAAATTTTAACATAAAAATGTGATGCCTTACCGAACTCTTATTGTATGGTAGATTACAAACAAAACACAATAGAATATTATTTTCCTGAATTCAATAAAGAAAACATATAACCATGCCAGAGAATACTTCAATATTTCCTTAAAATCACACACCTTCCATTAAATAAAAAAATATATATATTCCTTACACAAAAACTGCTTTTCTCTAAGCTTTTATCATAACTTACTAAGTTTCCTTATCTCTTAATACTTTACATTTGCATATACACACGAGCAAAGTTCCTCTTATAATAATTTTCAAAGTTATTTTCTCTCACAATTGTCTCACGTCTTACTTCCGTTTAAATTTGATGTCTATGTGGGTTAAAATTGGTTTCCTCAACTCAATTCCTCTCAAGATGTGCTCCTTCGTCAACAATTTCCCCAACACGAAGTTTCCACAACATTAACCTTGCTTAAATTTCACAGGAAGCACTCTAATGGCTCCACCTCCTCGTTGCCGAGAATCACTCCCTTGATCACTGCCCCAACCGGAACAGCACAAGAGCTCACATTTACTGCGCATGAACAGCGCAACGCTACTCACTCCGGAAGACTGTCCTTTCGATTAACAACACACGATAACTTCCTGAAGAATTTTCTTACAATCTGATGCGTCACTATAGTTATTTTTCCGCCTTCACGATCGTAAGTACTCTTCCTCAGTACCTGCTTGTGTTGTATCCGCTTAAATCTTGTCAGAACATCTATCTTCCAATCATCTTCATTATACCCGCATCACCGGCTGCCTTCCTTCACTGCTTCAAAAGTTCTTTTCCTATTTCACTTTACTTTGCTCCTGGTAACACACGGAGGGAATGCCACACGTCGACCTCCGCCTCGACACTCGTCGTCGCCCATGAAATAATCGAAGAAGCCGTGCAGTTTCAGTTAATTTATTGTATAAGTGACGTGACATTCACCACCAAAGAGCGAGACCGTTAATATGACAGTTGGGACCGGAGTGCAAGGGAGAATGTTCACAACATTCTAAGAACTAACCATGGGGACAGGGGTGCGGGAGAAACCAAAGAAAGAACAAGGATACAACATATTGCTTTATTATCTGTTATTTGGATATATCTTGATTATCAACTGTATATTAAAATAATATTATATCCTAACTATTACATATATTTGTAATCAGCCTAGGTCCTCCTAGCTGATCAGCCAGAGTGAGAGATGGTAACGGAATGTTGGTGTGACTGTGATGAATGGAATGCCTGGGTGCCTGTGTGGATGAGTGGTGACAGTTGGAGATGGGCTGAGCAGCTAGGCAGGCTGCTCCTGGTGGGGCTGGTGTAGAAGATGTAGGAGCTGGTACATGGCTGAACTGAGATTGATACTACCCTGATGTGGAACAAATAAAGAAGACTTTGAATAATACTACAAGGCTTCCGGTGTCTCAGTGCACAGGGTACAACACACATGCTATAATGATTTGTTATAAATTCCCTCCCAAAGTTGATGACATCTTTTTAGACATGAGATATTATGCCTTTTGTTTCTTTTTCAGGAACTGAGAACAAGATGACCTGAAGGGTCTTGAAGGACAAAGACCGCTGTTTCCATGGACAATGGAAGAATTCCTTCTGTTTGTGGAGCTGGTGACGAGAGGCAGTCCGAAGACCGAAGACGTTCTGGAGTTTGATGTTCATGGTTTAACTTTCTGGTTGGCAAAGGAGGAGGATGGACTTAAGTGATTCAGTGTTATAAACCCGGATGCGTGCATGTTGATTGGTGGCAGGTGTGCAATGCCCATAGGGCTGAAAGGGCTTCTGCCCCCCCCCCCCCCCACTGTGTGTCTCAGCCTGGGTTGCTGCAATTCGAGCTGCTGTAGGCTTGGCTGGGCAGTGTCTGGAGTCTATCTACGGCACGCCTGAGTCTTTCACAGGGTTTGAAAGACCATTTGCATATTTACTAGGCCTGGGCGTAGTTCGCGAAGTAGCACTTCGCGAAGCTACGCAAAGTGAAGTTCGCACTACGCGAGCTACGCGTAGCACTTCGCGAACTGCGAAGTACCTTGTTCGCACTGTGCCAGATGTCGTTTTCAATGATTGCACAGTGCGGACAAGCAACCGGCACTGTGCAATCATTGAAAATGGCATCTTGCACAGTGCGAGCTGTAGTTTTCTGCTGCTCGAGTAGATTTTTACTCGAGCTTCAGCTTTCTCAACGCGAACTGGTAGTTTCTCATCGCGAGCGATCGCGAGCATACGCGACCACTCGCAATGAGAAACCTGACCTCCTCGCGTTGGGAATCTCGCCGGGAGGTTTATTTCTCATGCTCGCGATCGCCAACTTGAAGTTGCTGATCGCGAACAAGGAAAAAGTCTCACCGGGATGTCATTTTGCTTGCTCGCGGTCGCCAACTTGACGTTGAGGACCGCGAGCAAGCAAAAAATGACCGCAGCACTACGCAACACTACGCTACGCGTGTTCGCACTGTGCTACGTGCAGTTCGCGTAGTGCGAAGTAGTGCGAACTTCGCAAACTACGCGAGCGTAGCGTAGTGCTTCGCCCAGGCTTAATATTTACATACCTTTGTAAACTGTTTAACAAGGCTTCGTTTTATTTTCTGGTTCCAGTACCCCCTGGGCCCCCACTCTGCCTTTTCCTTACATTTGGATTTTACTTTTGCTGGCGTAGTGTGAGAATGTATTTCATGAAAAGAAATATAAAGTAGGGTTGCCAAAAGAAAAATACCAGCCATTTGTTGTTTAAAGAACCTGCAAAGACCTTGCCTTGACACTAAATAGGATTATATATAAAATCATATGTATTCATTAGTAATGGGACTTTTCTGTCTTTGTTCCCTTTAATTATCAGTCATGGATCATTCACGCAGCCCTAGAACACAATTAAAAATGTGTTATATTTATAGTTGCTGTTCCAAGTATGCACAGATAAGTGCTGAAAATAGGCTTTAGGTGACTGCTTATTTTTGTACTGTCTGGGATATCAATATAATGAGCTGGCAACCCTAATCACAAGACTGGAAGTTTGTTGCAGGATGAGCACAATATTTATTTCCTTCACCCTCAATCCCTGAATAGGGCCGGACTGGGAACGCAAACTGGCCTTGGCAATTGAGTCAGACCGGCTGCGGGGGAGGGAGGTGGGTGCTGAGGAGGGGGGGGGGGGGGGCGAGTGGAAATCACTGCAGCTGCTTCCGGTATAGGGGCCGCTATTATAACACCACTGCAAAACCGGCACCTTGCACCCACCGGTCCAAAACCGGCCTGACCCGTCCAGCCCACCAAGAAAACGCCCAGTGCCCGCTGCGGCCAGTCCAGGCCTGTCCCTGAATATGGCCCGAGTTTCTCCTTCTGGCAGCACCGCGCCCCATACGGCAAGAACCGCGTTCTTGTTTTACCGATACAGATGACTGTGCCTTTATCTATTCTGTACGGTATCTTTCCCACCCAGGCTTGTGGGATAGATTAAGAGACTTCCTCTCTCATCTCCTGAGGACCTGATTCATTTGAATACCGCCTCCACATCTGTGCAGAGTGGACTTCGACCCAAGGAACCACCCGCAAGAACCCCCCTAGGAAACCTTCAAGGTCGGGCCATCTCTGTGTTACTTCTGCCTTATCCCAAAAGGCCTTGTATCTTTTGACTTTTAAGTCTGTCCAGATGGACAGACAACTGGTACTGTTGGAGACCAAGACTCCCTGATCCCCCCATGTTTTTAGCGCCCTGAAGAAGGTACGACCTTAAGTACAGGTCATTACCGAAACGCGCGTAGGCGCATGTTGTGGAGACCACCAATAAAACAGAATCACTATGTTGGCTTGCAGTGACCAAACTACCTCTATATAGATCTGTATCTGTGTAGAATACTCGTCAAACTATAGAAGGATACTATAAAAACATTGTATGGAAAAAACGTTTTCTGATTTGGACACTACTCAAAGACTTTGAGACCAGTGTATCATTTTTTAAACAGACTTCACATCGTAGTAATTTTTTTAATATATTTGAGGAATGTTTTTTCTAGATTTTCTTTGTTTTTAGTGTATGTAAAATGCTTGAGGTATGAATGCGGTATGTATGGACATGTGGGGCCAGATATATTGATATATTTGTTTGTTCTTGGTGTTGTTTTCATTAACTGCCTTAGCCATTGTACTGTGAATGTACAGCTGTTCTTGTGCAGATTGTTTTGATACTTAAAATAAAATTAAGAATGCATTCGCTCACTATCTAATTATTGTGATTAATCAATGCATTACATGAGATTGAATATATGTTTTAACCATAATTGTGTGTCTAGTGAGCATCACCTCTGTTTGGCTCATGTGTGACTCTTGTTGAGCACAATCAAAAGGCGAGTTCACTTCCTGCTTATCAAAGTAGTTTTCAGGCAGGATATTATCTATTGTAGTGCTGTCCCTGAATAATGCCATAATAGCAATCAATGTTCCCTCTATTTTTTTTCCTCTGTGTGCGGCAGTATAAGGTCTCTGTGCGCTGCAACTAAGGCTATGTGCGCCGGGAACCAGACCGCATATGTGGGTGCAGCGCCAAATATCACTCCAAACCTTTGCTTAAAAAAGTGAAAAGAGAGTGCATTTCCACACATGTAGCACCACATGAAGTGTGTTAAGGCAGGTTTTCAATTTAGATATACACGAAATGACATGAATTGGTTACACAGGTGAGTACACTTTGGGTTTAGAAAAGCACAGGACTCCAATGGTGGTATCAAAATAAGATTTTACTGAATATCCTCAGCTCAAGGACTGTTCATAGGGTGGGGAATGTTGGGAGCCTATACAAGATCACATATATACACAATTACATAACATATTTATAATTAGACGTGCAAGCTACGGAGTAATATCTGGATATCCCATCAGAGATAGTTTGTCACCAGTCCAAAAACGAGTCCCCTACAGCAAGTCGTCGTAACAACTTCTGGGTTAAAGTAACTTGTGGTAAAGTCGCAGTCGGGGTAGTGAATGCTTTGCAAAGGCTGGTCGTTGTTGAGACTGCGAAGTAAAAGAGGTTTCCTGTGATTAATATTTCTGCTGGAGAGAGATGTTTGTCTGGTTGCAGTTTTGACTCATCCTAAAGTAGTACAGAGGGTTAATATGCCCGTTACAAAAATGTATACCATACACATAACAGAACTGTATTTTATGTGGCTAGCTCAGTAGGTTACTGCTTTTGTTGTAGAGAACCTTTTGTTACGTGCAGTTCATAAGTTACAATTACGATATAGGATAGTAACCTATGAAGTGTCAAACGCGCTTCTTGCAAACTGCATGGTATAGGTTAAAGAGTTATGGTTTTTTCCTTATCTTTCACTATACTAATGATGTTAAAAAGGGTTGGTTTGGGTAGAAATACATTCTTATTAGTAAAGACAACAGTATGTGGGGTCTTTATTTTCCTAATTGCGTTCAACGAAGGGCCATCAAATGTATTTCTGTTTATGTCTTCTGGCTGTGGCAGAGTTAATGTTACTTGGTCGCTAAATTCAGACTTATGTTCATTAATTAGCTCTTCTTGAGTTAATTGCTCAGATGAATCTGAGATTTAAGTAGCGGATTGCTCATGCCCTACAGGAACATCAACCAGATTGATGGTCTTAACTTTCCATTGCCTGTACTAGATCTATATGGTTTGCTAGTAAAATTTAACGCAGCCAGGAGTTTTCCGCTTCCTCTACGGAGTCAATGATGGAGTTGTTTGTATACGGATAGCGCTTGTTTGGGTGAGGTCTTGGCATTGAATAAGAATAGCTTGGTGCGTGAACCTGGGCCTGAATCATGATAACTTCATCCACTGACATTTCACTGTTTCCAGGTGCTGTTACTTTTAAATTCATAGATGGACTTATGCTGGACCGTTGATCTGGATTCAATAGTGAATCTGACTTTTGAGGAATGAGTGGATTGGCATTTCTGCAATATTTTCTGTTGTTGAATAAATGACTGCTGCTGAGTCTTTTAAAAACATAAATTTACAGCAACGGTTAATTTTCCCAAATGTCTGTATTGGTGATATCAATGGATTGCCATGGCCTTCACTTGCTTTAGTCGTGTTATCTGGCACAATGTCTGTCTGGGGTTTCCATGCGATCTTTTTTTGATTCAATCATTTCTGCGCAGCCTGTTGTCTGATCTTACCGGATTTCATTTTTCCTGTAGACGCCTTGGTTCCCTTGATAAGTCAAGCCTGTATTGCAATCTTAACAATAACAGGAGGCTTAAATGTTTTTGGTATGTTTGGTGTGTCATGGGGGAGCAAGCACTGAGCTCACAAACCTTGTGGGCCCATCTCAACGAGGTCGCGCTCAACTCAGTATAGCTATACTAGCATCCACCCTACCGTAGCCCCTTTTTAGGATTTTTGAGTTTCGAATTTCAATTTCAATTTGGTTCACGACGGTGCACTAGGCGACAAGCACCTCAGTGCATTTCATGGCAGAACGCTTCAGTAATTCAGCCTCAAGCGATTCAGGGTTGAGCATCGTGCTCCAACCCTGAGCACTCCCTGGCTTCCCACAGATGTAGACCTCCGTACCTCTGTGCCTTCACCCACTGCACGCCGCTCTCCCAAGATAAACCAAGCAAAAGCAGGCGAGGGAGGGAGGCTTAGGAGGAGAACTTCATGGCTTCACAGCCCCTGTAAAAACCTCACTGTATGCCTCTGTTCTCTCCACTTAATGATGCTCTCCGGGGTTGATACGAGTGGGAACTGGGCATAGAAGGAGGCCCAGAAGATCAGAGGGAGAGCTTAGCCCACTGAAAGACCTCTGAGGACTGCTAAGAACCGCCGTGTAGGTCTGCTCTGTTGCTGAACCACACCCACAGTCTCCAAGATTTTTTAAACTTTTTTTCCCTTTTCCCTTTTGCAAGAGTATCATTTGCAACAGAAATGTTTAATAAATTGGCCCAAATATTTATTTTCAGAAAATGAAATAATTTTCATTGATTCATGGAATCTTACAGAGTGTTTGTGTACTTTTAAAGCCTACGATGTCCAAATCTCTGACTTTGCATGTGTAAAACAAAATTCACAACACTGAAAAGGCATGTGCAAAACAAAATTCACAACACTGACAAGGCAGTACAAGTCACAAACTGATTTCTGATTGGCAACGTTCACATCATCACTCCTTCCTTGCGATCTGCAATGACCGGTATCAATGATTTGTGAAAACCAACACAAGTCATGACCTTTATCCATGCTTCTGTATTGCCTCAAGCACAGAAGACACCTGTTTCGCATACAGACACTTATTTTGTGCTCCTTACCACTGGCCTAGTGTAAGCTGTGGCAGGGTGACCTGTGTCGATTCAAGTTCAATCCACTTACATGGAATCTGTAATACCCAGTCATCCATAAAGTGGTGGGTTGAGATGCCCAAACTCTACCACAGGCATCCAAATGAGCATTTCACAGAACTCTAGATGCACAGTTAATAAAATATTGCAATATGAAAAATCACGTTGATTTTGTTCTTTTTCCACTTTGAAAACACCAATGCTTACTACAATCCTATGTTTCATTAACAATGGCAAAAGTCCAATTAAGCACAAGGGGCTAAACCAAATAGGGGTACAAATTAGAAAGAAAGGCAGCTAAAGGGTCCGAAGGCCAGAGTCATGTTGACAGTGTTTCTGGTGGATAACAGCAATGCAACAGGGTAAGACTTTAGCACTCAGCTGAACATAAGTTTAGGAGTTACGTCAAAACTTTAAAAAATCTTACCTTTTCTTTGTATGGCAGCCAAGACTTTAAAGTGTCGTGTCACCTCCACATTCCGGGCTTACCCTCCCTCGATGACTAAAAACATGGCACGCTATATTTTAAACTAAACAGAGTTGGAAACATTTTATGTGTTTCATTTCTGATCACTTAGGTAAGGATGGTAAAGGTCAAAACAAAAGCAACTATTAAAGATGGATTAAGGCGGCCCAGGCGGCATTAAAACATTATCATGTGATGTGTCTGAAAGGCTGGGAATGCTGGTGCGTGCGCCCGAGGAGATAAAACAGGTGTAGTTGAGGCCGGAGGTCCGTAAACCAGCGTCATTTACAAGAGGAGGGTGGGTCGGTTTCCGAAACCTGCCCAGGGCCTTTCAACTCTAACACCACGAGATTTCAGGGGGGGGGGGGGTTGGCTAATTCTTCCAGCAGTAGGAAGTGTGGAGACGCAGGGGCTCTAAGAAGGGGTGAAAAAAACGACAAAGCTCATTATCGTGCAATTGGTCTTTTAAAGACCTGTGAAGTACTCGGGTGCAGCTGTTGTGTGCCCAGGAAGCTGTCCCCCCAGTCCACACACGACAGGGGGGGCTGAAGCTGAAGTCCTTTGAGCACAATGGGCTTTGCACGCCTGCAACACCATGTCTCTTCCTCTGCCTCCCGCCTGGATTTCGCGCCGCTCGCGTTTAAAAAGCGGCGGCACGAACGGTCTCGTAGGGATGTCTCACAGTGTGCGCGCTAAATCCAGGACACTGTGTGCTCCGGGTGACCATCATGCGCGCGCCCGTGCGCGCACCTTAGTGGGAATAGTGGCCCACACCCATCTGGCCAAACAAAGGATCATTAGGAACCACCAAGGCCTTTCAAAGCAAACGTTTTAGTTTGCATCTACAAAAACATAAATCAATGAAAACTCAAATATTCAGTGTACCATGAGTATAAGGTTTGTAATTAAAAAATATAGCACTCACCACAACCAATTTTCCCAGGCTTATGTGTGATGTGCTGCTCCAGTACAGGTTTTTTTTCTTTGAATTATTTGACTTGTCTTATTCATACCAATATAAAACAAGCATTTGCATAGCCAATAGGTCGCGCCTTTGGGACCTTATAAATATTTAGCCATGCAGCATATTAACCTGAGTGCTACATCTACTGTTCTTTAATGTGGAAGCTTTGACAGTGATAGGTACATTATAGCACTGCACTGAGAAGTACTTAAAACTTTATTTGTGTATAACTGTTAGTCTGAAATCAGATATCTGGGAGTGCTTTCATATGCGATAATGAAACAAAAAAGATTTTTTGTGAAATAAGTAATTTGCTTGATAACACAATTTAAGAGATGAAGACACAATGTGTCCAGGTTTTTTTGTTTAAGCTTGTACAAATCAGTTAATAAATGGGTATCAATGTGTCTTAACTGATGAATCCTGGCTCTAGAAGTGAGTACAGTTGGCTCTGATCGGCGATTCTACAAACACAGTCTGAACTCTTGCTCATTGAAAGTATGCTTTACATACCAGGTCATGGGAGCTCCAGGGTGATAAATGCACCAGATGCCGAGGGTGTTCCGGTTTTGCCCGCTGCTTGGGGTGCTCCGCGGTAGCTCCTGCTCCAGAAGGTGAAGTTCTCCAGGGTGCACTGCTGCTTCAAGGGGCGAGGAATCTGGGATTTGTAGTTGCTTCAGCTTGGGCTGGTGATAAAGGGGAACTTCTGCGGGTACATAGAGGGTTTGCAAACAGAGGGGCATTGTTGGACTCGGCCCTTCTGGCAGGTTCACCCCTGAAACTTTTTGCTTTTTACTGTGACCTGGTGTTAGTGATTTTTGGCTTCTGCGCACTTTACCACTGTGTCCCAGGGTAAAGTGCGTGCGTGTAGTGAGGTTGGCCTGCCCTCCCATAGGAATGCATGAGGGAATGTATGTGTCCCTGGTAGTTCCTGATGCGTGGGGAGTTCAGTTGCGAGTTTGGTATGTGCGGACTCGTGTGATGAAATGCTGCGCGATGATGTGTGCGGCGTCAATGTACCTAGTGTGGAAGTGCCACTTCTAGAAGTTGGCATTTCTGTGTGCAGTGTGAGATAAGTGCCTTGTCTGGCGATTGGCTGGCTGAGGTCATGTGATGGGCTAGGGAATCCCCAGAGTCAGGAGGAGTCACCCAGTGGTGAATAGGGAGATCAGCAGCCAGATGGGTGGGAGGAGTACACCTAGGACCTGAATAGGGCTGGGCTTTCCCCACACAATGCTGGCTCCGCCCCCTGTGGTGCGACTGATGACCCTGGCCTGTTCTGTCAATAGGGAGAGGGGCTGAGCAAAACAAAGTGCTCAGGAACCAGTTGTAACTGGTTCGCCCCTTCCCTGCACCTTGAGACAAAGGAAAGCTGTGTATAAGAAGGGGCTGTGACCCCATGTATGTGTTCTTCTTCTGATCCTAATTGGAGGGGGGGCCTGCTGCTGCTGCTGGGCGCCAGGATTGACCGCCTCTGGGGACTGCCTCCCTGCCTGGAGGGCCCTGTGAGCTGGCCCCTGGGCCCAGCCCATGCCCCCGGGCCCAGTCCTTGCCCCCCCTGCCTTCCTACAAAGACTTTCCCTGGACCTTGCCTTATGTGGAGGAGCACCTTGTCTTCCCTTCTCAAGGAGTGCTTTATTTGGATTGACGAACAAGCGCTTTACTGACCCAGGGAGCAGCGCTTCTAATTGCAGTGGCAGCCCGGAGCTGCGATCCTTCTCGAAAAGGGAATCCCCAGCATGGAGATTCCCTCGCAACTCCACTCATTTATGGCGCGGGAGCCCACCCCGCATTGCCTGCCGTTGTTATACCCCTAGCGGGCGCCCACCCTGCCAGGGACCGTTCTGCGTAAAGAAAAGCGGTAGCCCACCCCGCGAGTACTTTTATCTAGAACGGGAGCCTACCCCATATCGAATTCACCGCCGCCAGCCCGAGAGTCCGCTGACGTCACCACCGCCGCGCTGGGATTGGCCCAGTCGTTGCGGTTGCCCCGGCAACGTGAGGAAGCGACCCCGAGGATCACCGCGTCGGCCCGGGTGAAATCAGCCGGAAGCCGACGGGAGCCCACCCCGTGCTCCGGTGAACGAAAGGAGGCCGTCGGGTAAGAGAAGGAGAGCCCCCAAGGAGCTCTCTTGTGCCGGCCGTTCTGACCCCGCCGAGTCCTGCGTGCCTGGAGCCTCGGAGGTTCCACAGGAGGAGCGCCGCCCGGACCAAAATAGAAGAGAGCAGAGACAACGCGGGAGTCCCCAGAGAACAGCTCGGTGAGTTGGGAAGGGCTGGGGGACTCCGTGCTTGTGTTGTGGGTGCCGGTCCCAGACTGGTCTATCTCCTGAGCGGCCCCCGCCTGATAGAGGGGGGCATTCCCACGTAAGGGGGACATTATTGATTTAGAGCCTGTGAGGCTCCAACATACGGGGGTAATTCTTTTTTTTTTTGTGATAAGAGTGGCCCCGGAAGGCAGCGGGCCGCTCCAACGTTATCTTGGGGCATCTTCGTGTTCTAGAGCCCACGAGGCTCCCACGCTGTTTTGGGGGCATTATTCTTCAAGAACCCAGTGAAGGCTCCAACGAAGGGGGACATATTTGTTTTAGAGCCCTGACTGGCTCCAACGCTCTTGGGTGCATATTTGTTTAGAGTCCAGAGGGACTCCAACGTGAGGGCATCGAGGTGCCCAGGCCCCAGTCCCCACAGCTGCCCAGCACTTAGTGGGCAGCTGAAACGTTTAGGTTGTGCCCCTGTACGCAGCCTGCGCAGCCCAGCCCTGACTCTGTGGACAAAGGGCGTTTGAGCCCCTGAAAGGCCAAGTTGGCCTGGGGACAGTTTTCTGCGTTGTGCCCTCACCTAGGGTACATGATGATTTTGTTTTACATGTGTACTTTTGCGCCTGCGCAATGTCTTTTTGCTGCTTTCACTCCTGACTGTATCTATGCATAGGAGATTGTGTTGCTAGTAGGTTATGCTAGTGAGTTCATGGTCCCCTGCGTGATGTGTACCTAAGGTGTTTTAGGATTGCATAGGGTGTACTTACCTGTTACCAGTGGTTACTGGTTGTGCGCTACATTTATTATTTGTTCTACATTTCTACATTTACAATCTGGTGATTTGTGAGGATTCTGACAGTGGTCCATATGGCCCTGTCTTGTGTAAATAGTCCCCTGTAAATTCCGCCCAGTGCTAGTTGGCACAGTGTAAATTGTGTGAATATTATCTAATGTGTTTTGGTATAATACAAAGGCTATTTTTATATAATACCTTGTGTGGAGTTTCTTTTGTGGTGGGCCTTGGGTGTTGTTGCTGGGTGCGCGCGCAAACGCTTTACACATTGCCTCCGGGATAAGCCTGACTGCTCGTGCCAAGCTACCAAGGGGGTGAGCAGGGGTTATCTTTGGTGTGTAACTCCCCAGCCCTGACTAGAGTGGTGGTTTCTGCCTGGCTTTGGCGCAAGCCCTAGCCAACCAGAAATCCCATTTCTAACAGGCATGAAGAGGTCAGGAGAAAAGAGACAGACCGAAGGATGGACATACAGGGGTATAAAGTGAGACAAAGAAGGTGGGATAGAAATCAAGATGAGGAGACAGAAAAGAGCAAACCATGTGACAAGAGACAGTGGAATGGAGAGAGGCTGCAAAATCAAGATAGAAGGACAGAGGCAGACAGTGTGACAGAGTTAGAGAAAGAACAAAGAGCAGAAGGCAGAGGATCAGAGACAGGTAGAAGGACAGAGGTCAACAGAACCACAGGCTGGAAAAGAAAAATATACTCTGAGCCAAAGCGGGACAGACAGGCAGAAGTAGATGGTTCCATGGAGATAAAGGCACAGGCAGGAAGGTGCCAGGAGAAGAACAGGGGCATAGACAGTCAGATGGACAGGACTGGGATAACACAGAAGGACAGGCCCAGAGAGAGGAACAGGCAAAAGGATGAAAAAAGGTTTAATGTGGCTACCAGAAACGACCACCTTTTTGATGGTGATCTGTGTGATATGTCATATCTTCACTTTAAGTCATTTCTGTTCATAATAAACATGTTGGTGAACAGACTGACACTGAGCAATAATGAACTATTAATGATTAATGGGGGATCTGGCTCTGCAACAGGAAGCCCCAGAATACAAACTTACTTGGGCTTAACTTTCAAGAAATGCTTCCTTTTTTAAATTATTATTAATATTTTTAAGCAATATATAATGGTGCCATGTTAAAAATATGTGAAGATATTAAAGGACAGGGGAGACCACAAGATAATTAAAAAGAAGACTTTGGAGCTTGGAAAATTCGAATTTAGGAATACATTGAACATTTTCTCAAAAATTAGGATGTGGTGTTTTTATTTCTTGACATTGTTACTTCTAGTCCCTTAATTATTCCTGTGGAAAAAAGAGAAGTTACGTGCAGGATCATCAGCAAACAGCCTCCCCACCCCGCCGCTCACCTATGTTCCTAATGCTGCCAGCAGAGCGTGTTTCCAGAAAGGCTGAACAAACAAGCATTGAGATAGGGAAAAGCTACAAGCATAGCGGGAGGAAGGGAACCTGTAAGGAATGGAGAGGGATAGGAGGGGAGAGGGCAACACAGGAAAAACAGTGTTTTTGCCCCAAAGAAATGACCCGCTGGAGTTACGTGCGGAGTGCCAGCAAGCTTTACCTCCTCACCCCCTCTCAGCTATGTTCCTAATGCTGCTGCAGAGCATGATTCTAGAAAGGCCGACCAAACAAGCATTGAGAGGGGGGGTGGGGGGGGCTAATTCTTCCAGCAGTATGAAGTGTGGAGATGCAGGGGCTCTAAGAAGGGGTGAGAAAATGACAAAGTTCATTAACGTGCAAATGGTCTTTTAAAGACCCGTGAAGTACTCAGGTGCGGATGTTCTGTGCCCGGGAAGCTGTCTCAGCCCGGGGGTCCCCACAGGACGGGGGGAGAAAGGGAGGGGGCTGAAGCCCTTTGAGCACAATGGGCTTTGCGCGCCTGCAACACCCATGTCTCTTCCTCTGCATCCTGCATGGATTTTGTGCCGCTCGCGTTTTGAAAGCGGCAGCGCGAACGGTCTTGTAGGGATGTCTCACAGAGTGCGCGCTAAATCCAGGACACTGAGCGCTCCGGGTGACAATTGTGCGCGCGCGCCCACGTGCACACCTTGGTGGGAAAAGTGATAGCAATAGTTTAACTGATATCTGAAACCCTATGCCTGCCCTCAATAATATGCTGAGCTACTTCAAGTGTCTGGGAATGCACCCTGCATTCAGACAACTCACTCCTCATTCTCGCCCTGCACTTTCCAACTCACCTGGCACACACAGCGATCACAATGCACTCACACTGATCACCATGCACTCACGCCATTCACCCTGCACTTGCTGTGAACTCACACCGTTCTCCCTCCACTTTCCCTGAGGTCACATGAGCATACCGCTCACTCTGCACTCACGGTAATCACTCTGCACTCACAATGCACTTGTGCTGTTCACCCTGCAGTCCCACGAGCACACTACTCACCCTGTACTCTTGGGACACTGCACTCACCTGTCCCCATCACTGCTCACTCTGCAATCTCACTCAAACAAGCCCATCACTAATCATACATTCATTTGTTCCACTCTGTACTTACATGCACACCCAAATAAATATGGTCACCTCACTCACCTTGCAGTCACTCCTCTCACCCTACTCTCACACTGTTGCATCGCTCACCCTGCAATCACATAGGCACTCCTGTCACCCACACAGCGCAGAGGGCTAATGTGCCTGCTACAAAGAACGTGTAGCATGCAGATCACAGAACTGAGTGTGAGTAAACTACAAGTAGTCCTATGAAAAAAAGGAAATGTTTGTCAGAAAGGGGCTAAAGAGAGATGAGGTACATTGTTGGTGAGTGGTAGTGTGGGAATTCATGGAGGAGGAGGAAATGGTGGAGGGGTGCCAAAAAAAAGACTTGCACTGTGCATGACCAGTGCTAGGGCCAGCCCTGGCTGGGAGTCTTACCTCCCCCCCACCCCAAAGTTTGGGTCTAGTTGCGCCCCCTGATTGGTGGAGAGAAGGCGGGCTATACCTTCTGGGTTATGTTATGTAGTTTAAAGTTTATTGGCTGCTGTTTTGCTTCAGTAAAGAAAGAGAAGCATAATCCTTGCCGCTGTGTCCTTAATAGAATTGAAAATTCCTGACGAATTTGCTAGAAAAAAAATATTCTGTGATGTTATCATATGCCAATGAGCATTTTTGAAACATGAAAAATGCTTTCTTTGTATAGTCATAGAACGTCGGTAAGTATGGAATCTTAAAATCAGTTTGTCAGTTAGTTTCACACACAACTAGATTTGAAAAGCAGGCAGTGATTTGGAGAAAAAAACGTTAAATCGCCAGCTAAAGCAGTGGTGCTTATGAAAGTATGATATCAAAGGCGCAGGTGCCGTTCTAGACGGAGAAGCCAGGACGGCGAAATATTGTGCAGCGGAACTGTCTGGCAGCCAGCCATGCATACCGCAGACCGGAAGTACTCGGTCATACGTAAGAGAAACCGGAAGTACATCGGACTTATTTTGAGTCGGAATAACCTAAAACGGAAAGGGTAGTCAACTGATCTGGGCAGACAGAGGTTTCAGCAGCGTTTCCTTCACGTTATAAACACCAGACATGAAAGGCTCGGCGAGCCTCTTTCACACCAGGTGAAAGATGCACCTTCCCGTCCAGGGCTTCCTTTGGGATCTTCTGGTGCGCGTAGTTTATACTTGCCAACAATTTGGAACAAGAAAGTGGGAACTTTTGGAGAAAAAATATCGGGGGAAAGGATTTTCGCCATTGGCTTCTATCAAGACATTTTTAGCGTAAACAATTGGGAGTCTCCTGCTGGTATCCAGTCTAGTGGCATGTATGACAGTTGCGTTTAATCTCACTAATAACCGTTACTACAAGTACCACAAAATGCAGCGTTAAGCCAGGCCTGGGTGAACTGCTTACACTTAATGGAGGATTCAGAGCATTACATCTCGTTGGTGCCACGTCCCATGCTGTTTGTGGCATTTAGCCAATTGTAGCAGAGAATAATTTGAACCAATGCATGCGAGTGTAAACTGGAACGCTTTATTTATGCGCCCGAATCATACAGTGCGACATCCAGAATTCGGTTCAACTTTCAGTGTGGAACGTTCCCGAGAGAACAGAACCAAAATATAGGGAAGGGCAGAAGAGAACAGGACCACATATAATACTATCTAGCATGCTTAATACAGCACCAATGTTTGATTTTTAGCCAGTGGCACGTGTGGGCATATACACAAGGTGGCCTTGTTTAAGTAATAGAAAGTGTCAAATGGTAAATACGAGTCCCAGAACGCAGCATGCTGTTGGCTAAATATCTGAGCTGGCGGTAAGATAGATGACACTGGGCTGCTCTGCTTCGAAGCCCCCAGTCCAGCCCCGCACCTTTTTATCTAGCGGAGTAGCTGTTTGCACATTGCTCACAAATAAAGACCGCTTCATTGTGTTTTCTGAAGGAGGTGTGTGTGACTACACAGTGTGTAAAGGGGATTGTGTTCATCCGAGAGAAACCCCCCTCCTTTCCTCTTGGCTCCTCCTCCCACTCTCCCTTCCAGGGATGAACAAAGGCTTCTCGGGTTAGAGGGGCTTGAAGGCGCGCACTGCGCGCTGGGGGTTGGCAAGGAGAAGGGGCTTGTAGAGCGTCCACAGTCCTTACAACCTTCCCGGGCCCTCGATTTGTGCCTCCGCTCGGCTGCAGCTGTCTGCACCTTCAGAAAGCACGCAATGTAGCCCCACTGCCCAGCACACCCCAGTGATGACTTAACAGGTAGGAAGGACGCGTCGGCTCTGTAGCACGTTCCGGGGTTGGGGGTCAGACGTGCGGAGCGTGGACTCCTAAAGAAAGCCAGTCCAGGCGAGAAAAAACGAGCAGTTCGTGGGCGCATTTGAACACTTATTTATAAAGCACTGAAATTAAGGCATACCCATGACGTGTACCCATAGACTTCAAAGCCCTCAAGACAAAAACAACAGGTATTAGATGGATACAGGGCTAGGAGACATGCGCAGAGGCGGTATGCAACTGGTTAGCAGGTGTAAGGACCTGGATCAAGTGCGTGCGCAGATGATTGGGTTGTAGTGTCAGGGGCGTGAGTGGATATTTGGGCTGGAGCGAGCAGCTGAAGGGTAAAGCTTGGTTAGTTGTTGTGAGGGGGCAGAACTCGTGGACGTGGAGATTATAGATATTTATCGTTTATCTTCGTTGGCACGTATCATAGCATGACTAGTAGACTGAAGTTGGGTTGCAGTGTAAGGCTGGGATGGCAGGTGGCGACTGATGTCGAGCTGGATTAATAGGTATCAGCCAGGACTATGAGCTTTGGTAAGGGCTGAGTTATTAGGTGTCACGGCAGGAGTAGAAGGCCTGTGCTGAGTGGGATTTGCATCTGAGTTCAGGGGCATGAATGGGTTAACGGGTGTCAGGGGAAGTACTGCCAGTGAGGCACAGGGCAACTAGTCATGGGCTAAATGTGATTTGAAGCTGATGGGCAGGCCATGGTTAGAGGTCATTGGCCGGGTTCTAGCTAATGGCCACAATCTAACTTGGTTTGGTTCACTATCTCCCAGATATGAGCACTATTTCCAAATACCAATTATTCGGTCTTGGTCTACCTGAGGCATGGCAAGATGGGTTCACTGGCCAGGGCTTAGTGTCTTGGCCACGGCAAAGGTCACTGATAGGGTGCAGGGTCATAGGTATTGCACGGTTCAGGGTATTCAGCAAGGTTAGATGTCATGGGAAGTGTTAGGCGACTTGGCTAGGGCAGTATGTGATGGATAGAGCAAGGTTGCTTACAAAGCACACTGTCACCAATTACTTGGCCTTCCAGCCCTACGCTGAAAGTAGCCACCCACGCACTCCTGGTGAATGTTTGAAAAGCGAGTGTTAATGACTGCAGAAAACCAGTTTGTTTTTTCATTTCCTAAGGTGGACAGTTCCTGAGGAGAGCTCACTGCACTGATACTTCTTTCTTGCACATTGGGCTGTTGGATTAGATGGATATTGAGTGGAGTGATCTAGTGGATCATAACTTTAGATAAACACCAAGTTGGTCTTGTCAAAAGTTCTCTGTACAGTATACAAGACTCCGCTTGCGCTCGCGAGGCATGGGTGTCCAAGGCGAGCTTTCAGCACTGCTGACATATGATTAAAACTCCAAGTGTTTGAGTGGGTCCCAGCTTTAGTATTCTACATGTTTTTCAAAACTATCAGCTCATTTGGAGAGTCTTGCTCACCTGCCCTGCAATCCTTTCTCACCCCAAAAAATTGATTTCATTCATCCCTTGGTATCACCCACCACACCCACCCCGACTTCACCCTCCTTGGAGACTCGTAGGTGGTTTTCGTTGTGAATTGAGGAAGTACAGGTCATCTGCATGGTGTAATCTAGACTGGACCAATCGGTAAATAACTTTGGCTGGAAATACAGAAACCGCTTTTGACCAATTTAAGATAGGAAAACAATCACAGATTAGAGGTTTTCTTATTTAATGAGAGTTTAGAATTGGAAAGACTGCAAAGGTTTCAGAATCTCGTAGGCCAGTTGGTAGTTGGCTTCAAGAGGCTGTATTATATCTGTGACTGAACATGCCTTTACGGGCTTCCTGTCAGGGAGACATAGATTTGAAATTCTGTGATTGATATTTTCCCACCTTAATGATTAGGCTTCACAGTCGTTATATTTCTTTATTTGGTTCTTTAGGAAAGGAAAGCATAAATTGTAACCATGCATACAGTAAAATATGTCTAGTTAAAAGAATGTTTGTGTGTGTGTTTATATATAATCGTATCTCCTAACACATGTGAATCAATCATTTACCATATAAAAAATAACAATGACCATGATTCTTATAAATAGTTATTATAGCCTAGTAAATTCAAATATACAAGTTCATCATGATCAACCCATTGAATTTCTCAATCTGTCAGCACCTGCAAGGAAACAAGCTGCATAAAAACTGGAATGTTGATCTGAAAAGAATTTTAAATATAATAAGACAAGTTTAACCCGAGTAAAATACATGCCAAAAGTGAAATAACTATTTTTTGCACAAATTCTTTAAAAAAAACCCTGTTTTGAAACAGGTGTCCTGTTTTAAAATCATATCACAGGCACATGGTTCCAGAGAGAATTCATTTTGCCACCCTTTAGGCACCATCAGTAGATGGTGAGTCATATTGAGTCTGAACCTAGTTAGCAAAAAACAATGATGCAGAGAAAGCCCAAAACACAGATAAGGTTCAAGAGTAGGTTCAGTTTTCAGCATAATATAAGACCTAACGGAGAGTTTGGTTAATTCCAGTTTTACTGTATTGGACATGTAGAGATCCATGAATGCTTTCTTTGTCCAGAGCAAATCGGCATTAAGTAGCTTTTTAGTGTCAATGAAAATTTCTGGCCGTCCTAGTTCCATAAAATATCTCTTAACATAGGAAAACTAAGTAATTATATTGGATCCATCCAAAGAGACAGTGAGTAATAACCAATCAATTTAACACAGTTTCTGGATTCAGCTAACCCAAGATGCTTTGCATGAATATCGGTCAGAAAACCAACTTCCTAGCTCTTCACGGATGATAAGAGGCAGAGCTATTAGGGAGACATAATAACCTTCTCCAGAATTGGTTCTCAGCAGTTTAGAGGTAAGAGATGTTAACCGGCCCCAAATATCACTTCCAGAAAAGGCATTAGAAACACATATGGCATCATAAATCTTTAAAATCGCCTTAATAGAACTATTGTTAAGCCTGTAAGCAAATTCAAAGATGGGAGAAAAACGAGCTTGTAAATCTCATTGCTCTAGCATATAAAAGTGGAGCACAAGTTTTCGAGGAGTCAAATAACACTAAGTTCAGTAATAAATCTACTTTACTGATTATGCTGTGTTTCACCTTGAAAATACGCAATTTAGTGTGTCTAATACCAGTCATCATTACATGAACGTTCATCAGGTTCGTAGATGGATCCAAGAAGTCCACAAAGGCCACAACTTTGGTGGCCAACTGCTATTCTTCCGAATAAGACCGTATCATCAGGGTAGAGTAACACAGGCATTGGTCGCCCACCAACATAGGGCTCCTCATGTCCACCCCCGGTTAAAAGGTTTTCTAACTGGTTTATGTAGAGTAAGAAAAGAAAAGGAGCAAGGATACACCCATGGGGAACCCCTCTCTTTAATCGGAATAATGCTGAACATTCCCCTGTAAGCACATATCTCACTGAAGCTGATAAATACTCGTGTAGGTCTCGCATAAAAGTGCAATTTCCAATTGAAAAACCAAAGAGATCATAAATCTCCACAGTGTATCGCTATTTACTCAAACACCGAACTAGGGTCCATAAATGCTACATGTAACAAAGCCTTTTTGACTGCAGTGTATTTGTTTGTGATTATGTGAAGGGTTTAAATATGGATTAATCATACCTAGGCCTGATCTGAAGCCATACTGACTATCGGAAAGTACCTTATTTTCCAAGGCCCATGTCGTCAGCCTGTTAAGCACTATATGCCCCATGATCTTGACCACTGAATCTATCAGGGAGAACGGTCTGTAACAGCAGGGTTCATCCTTGTCTCCCTTTTAAACACAGGCACTATCACAGATTTGGACCTTGACTCAGGGAGGTCGTAAACGAATGCAGTGTTAATAGTGATAGTAAGTACAGGAGCCCAAAGAGAAACTCCCATCTGAAATAAATCAGCAGGCCTGGGCCTTTATTATTTGAGGATGAATTAATAACCTCCTTTAGTAAAACCTGCACATGGGAATCCTTAGACAATTCGGGAAGGGTAACACTAGATGTCAAAAAAGCAGGTACATCTTAGAACCCCCCCCCCCCCCCCTTCAAAATGACTAACCTATTTATCTCATGAGATTTAAGCACGTACAGAGTTTTTGTGGGTTGAAGACAAAAAAGTACGATTAACGATTTCCCAAAAGAGTACTAGATTTTTTTAAACCACAAGCATACTGTAACTATTCCCGGGCCTCTTGTTACAGAGTCCTTTCCTTTCTTTAATAGTTTCTTTGTATATTTTCCTACAGAAAGACACCTCAGGTAGTGACATTGGAACCCATTTTAAAGCGCTTACTAAATCCCGATGAGCTTTAGAACAGGAGTGGTCAAACCACCGACACTGAGTGTCTCGATTAAATTTCGAGGATAAACTCAAGATCTTCTTCACAATCTCACAGATTGAATTATATGAGTTCAAAATTATCTCAGGTGTGGAATCAATGTCCAAATAACCTTCAAAATCCTTTAGGCAGTACATTAGGGTCCCATAAAAAGCAGTTGGAATAACTTTATCCCATCTTAGCCTTAGACCTTGATCAATGGCTTTCACTTCGCTTGATGCCCAGTTATTGGCCAGACTAGGAATAAAGCTCCAAACCAAAATGACCCTCAAAGGTTTATGGTTACTTTGTGGGTCCCACATTACTATATGCTTCTTAACCAAAGAATAGGAGTTGAAACCAAAATGTAATCAATGACTGAAGAACAACTTGTTGCCATGAATGTTGGAAACTTTAAATGATGTTTCAGGATTCAATTCCAAGCTATTTGCGAAAGAAACATTAAACTCAACCAAAATACTGTTCATAATGTGGCCCTGGTCACCTTGCTTATATTGCAGCCCTGAGAATAATTCAATATACTCAGACTTACTGGGAATGGGGGGACATATAGAACATAAGTGTAAGTTACAATCTCCAACTAAAACCATGCGTATATGATATCCATACATCTCTCTAAAGCACCCCATAAAAGATTTTAAAGAGTACAGATTCTTGGGGTTCCATTGTGAGTTTTTCGAGTTGTAATAATTCATAACCATTAAACTGCTAGAATTAGAAAAAGTAAGCAATATAGCTGACAAACTGGTAGAATTGGTACAGATTTAAGAAATGTTGCAGTTTAAACAAAGAGCAATCACAATAAGTAACCCCCCTCGCTTTCCAGAAAACCCCTGGGATAGTGGGAGTAAAAATTGATCTATACCTTCGAGTTGGGACTAATTTGAAACATTCCAAATTTCTTGAAGACAATCTTACAGCCCTTCAGAAAGGAACACCAACCCAAGTCACTTTTTTTTGGATCAAATGCCTGCGATATTCCAACTAAAGTGGTCTAGAACATTTGAAGATATTTTCTCAGGAGGGTCATATGATTCCCTAAAGGGAACCTGGGCACACTCAACCTCATCATTTGAGTAACCATCTAAATCTTCAGTATCCGTCAGTCAGTCAGTCAAAATTATCCAAATTATCCAGAAGGCCAAATTGATTAGATGTTGATATGGCAAATGCGTTCAGTGCTGCTTTGCAATCACTGAGGAGTGAGCATTAGGCAACAAATTATGCCTATAAAAAACCCATGCGAGAATCTTAATTGAAGCATCAACCCCACAAGAAGTGTTGAAAAGAGATAAAAATCTACCTGCTATTAAAGGATGGTTTAAATTCACTACTATGCAATCTCCCTCTGAAATTGTAGGCCCTCTCACTACCAAGGGGACCCTTCTGAGGGTGTTTACATAACAATATAAAGGAAAGACCCTATTGCTTCTACCATCAATCCAGTGAACAATTTTATTTTTTAGATGGGAGTAGTTTTCTACACAACCAGATTGGAGCTGGATAACATTGGCGAAAACCAAGGTAAACTGGGTGGCTTCAGGAGGTAAGTCTAATGCCCTAATAGGAAAATTACCGCCAGCTAGAGACTGTGGGCCCTTCACAGCGCCCCAGCCCCTGACCATGAGAACTGGCAGATGGTAAATGCAAAGCAGAGACCCCTTTTGTTGTGGGTGCATTAACAAAGTTGGAAATAGGAGCACTCAAGGGATCGACTGCTGGCTTGTCCTGGGCCTTTGTTATAATACCTTCCCTAGGCCTAGCAATAGGAGGGTGTACAGTAGCCATATGAGTGCCTGTCCAAGACCTTGTAACAGAGGGAGAAGAGGTTAACAGATGTGAACCAATGGCCTCCTTAAAAGAGCTAACCTGCTGATTAATCAAGTACCTTCAGAATAGCTCCTTCGATCTTGACCTGCTTGGGGAACAACTGTCCAGGGAGCTAAACAATTCAGTTTTAATTTTGCTAAAAAATGCATCCAACCTAGAATCCAACAAGTTTGCCACTAGTTTGGAGATCGAATCCAACTCTACACGAACTCTTATCCAGTCACAATCTTACTGTTCAACCAATCCTCTTTTTACTTTTAGCTGATAATGGCTGTAAAATTTCAGCCTGTGATTGACATTGATGAATATCAGTATCAACAGTCAATAAATTCCTTCCATCAACTGGGTAAGAGTCAATGCCGCAAGCAGTGTTTCCTACTAGTAGAGTAGCAATAGAAGGCCCACTCAGCGCCCTCAACAAGTACTTAACCCTGGGTATTTAAACCCAATTCCCCCTCCACAGTTGAAATTTCGTGATTAGTTGCTCTGACTGCAGATGTCAGAAGAGTCAGGATGGAGGATTTTGTACACAATCATTTAGCTTAATTGGTGAAATTTGGTTGGCGGGGGGTTTCTGACGGGAGCAATTGTACTGCTCTTGGCCTAGAGTACACCCAGGCTTGTCCTACGCTGCGGATCAGGCTAAGCGCTTTTCAAGCACTATATGGTCCCACCTCCAGAGCAGTCCCAGAGGGATTGTGGGCCTTGAAGTTCTCAGTCTGCCCCAGGGTCCAGCAATCATGCAGCACTGCGGGGCAGGCGAAGCATTTTACAAGCGCATATGGCCCCACTGTAAAGAAGAGAGGCTCTGGTGTGGTAAGTAAATACCAAGTTTATTTGAGTGCGGCACAGTACATCTGTACAATGCAGAGTAAAAGTAGTAACTGTAAAATAAGGGCTCTGGAGCATGGAACCAAGGTTGTACAATGCAGGTCCCTGGTTCCATGTTCTAAGCATGGGATAGTGCACGAGGGAAAGGGAGGGGAAGAAGGGGAGGAAAGTGATGAGAAAGATGTAACTCATCTCGCCCTGAACAGCAAAGAAAACAAAAAATAAAATACATAAGAAAAAACAGCACAAGGAACAATGAATCAAGACAAGTATCTAGCAGGTAAAAAACTGGGTAAAGGCAGTCACGCAACGGAAAAGCTTCTACACTGTCCATGCTGAGCCCATGAGATTTGCATTCGGCAACTCTCCTCACATTCCACACCTTTCGATCCTGAGTAATAACACTGTTCTTGCAAACTTTAACAATTTTGATGGGATGACCGAACTTGGAAATCCCCTTCGCCAAGAAACCAGGTTTTTTAATCATAACCCACTCTCCTAAAGCAAAGTCAGGAACTCTTACATTCATATTAGAGTCAAACATCGCTTTCATCTTGTCCTGCTTAACTGCCACACGTTTAGCGACAAGATCCAAGTCAATGCAGTTGACAGCCTTGTTAACTCTCTTGATCCTCCACGGGCAGTTATCTGAAATAGGTTCTCTGCCCTTCAAAAAGTCTAAAAGGGCTTACCTCGGTAACCGAGTGGGGGGTGATGCGGTACATCCATCTTCCTTACCACATCCCTCCAGGGCTCACTGGACTTACAAGCTGACTCAATACCACCCATAAGAACCCGGTTGAAACGCTCCACTTGACCATTCTCCCTCGGTTCGTAAAGAGATATGGTCACATGTTTGATACCACACCTACGGAGGAAACTCTCCATCTCCTGTGACGTGAGTTGTAACCCGTTGTCCATCACAAGGACCTCGGGGAACCCCTCACACGTAAAGACCTCTTGGAAGAAAGTAATGATGACTAGGGTAGTGGCGTTTGCTACAAACTTTACCTCTGGCCACTTAGAATGGTAGACGATAATAACAAGTGCAAAACGTGCATTAGAAGGCAAATGATTGAAAGGGCCTGAAACATCGAAGGCCACCTTTTGCCTAGGAGATTCGGGCTACGAGACAGGTTTGAGAGGGGCAAAGGAAACTTTGAGCATCTTGTCACTACAGATGCAGTTGGGACATTCTCTGACGCTTCTATCAACCATTTTGTTGAGGCCAGGCCACCAAAAATTGGCCCTGATAAGGCGTTTCATTGAAGACATACCTAGATGTCCCCGATGGGCAAGTAGCAAAATCTTGCTCTGCATGGAGGCAGGAGGGATGATCTTTCCCCCTTTAAAGAGTAGGCCGCCATCTTCTTCAATTTTGTGAGAGACCTGACAAAAAGGGGCAACGTTGGCAGTGACGGACCTTTCTTTGGACCAGCCCTTTTTCAAACAGTCAAGGAGAAGTTGACACACAACATCATTATTCATCTCAGTCACCCATTCAGACTCAGACAAACTCAAAAACTCACCAGAGGCAAAATCCTTAACAGTGGCAACTATGTCTACATCTTGTTCATCGCAGGGAACACAATCATTGGAACAAGGCAGTCTGAACAGTAAATCGGCTGTAACATTGCTTTTGCCAGGAACATACACAACCTCAAAATCATATTACTGTAGTCTAGAGGTGAGTCTGGCAATACAAGCTGTAGAGTTCCCTCCGCCCCAGAGATAAGATGCCAATGAGGGGCTTATGATCAGTGCTAAGTAGAAACCTGTTTCCCCACACATAGTTGCAGAAATATTCTATGGCCCAGATGCATGCTAACAATTTCCTCTCGATCACAGCATACCTTCTCTCAGTAGCAGAGAGAGTCCTAGACGCGATAGCTACCCACCACTCTTCTTTCCCAGAGCACTGGCTAAGTACCCCCACAAATCGTAAAGGCTGGCATCAACCGCAATGATGCATCTTTTATTCAAGCAAAAGGACTTGAGAGTGGGGGCATTCACAATCTTGCTTTTGATTTGTTTGAAAGCTGTTTCCTGTCTATCTGACCAGACAAACTCAGTGGACTTTCTGGTCAATTCTCTGAGGGACTCCATCTTGGTGGCAAAATTTTGTATGAATTTACTATAATATTCACACAAACCCATAAAAGAGAGAAACATCTCTCTGTTGTCAGGGGAAGGTGCATTGATATTGGCATCCACCAAAGACATTTTGGGCACCAAACCATCACACAATAGAGTGTGACCAAGGTACTCCACCGACTTGCGGAAAAATTTGCATTTCCCAGTCTTAAGTGTCAAACCACTCTTACCCAGCCTCATGCAAGTCTCTTTGACATGGCTGAAATGATCCTCTTCATTCTTGGAAAAAATGAGGATGTCGTCCTGGAAGCACTTTATAAAGTTACTGACATCCTTAAAAATGTGGTACATAGCCCTTTGAAATACGGATGCGGCTGACGCTAGGCCGAAAGGCATCCTTTTAAATTGAAATAACCCATGGGGCGTGATAAAGGAAGTGAAATGTTTGGAGTCCCCAGTGAGTTCAATTTGGTGGTACGCAGAGCGAAGGTCAATGGTGGAAAAAATGCAGGCACCATCTAACGTGCACACCATCTCATTGATATTAGGAAGGGGGTGGCAATCAGTAACCAAATTGATATTCAACGCTCTCATATCAACACACAGTCTAAGGCTTTTGTCGGGTTTTTGGGCCAATACTATTGGAGAAACCCATTCGAGTGACTCAATGTCTTCAATTATACCACCTTCAACCATGTCATCTAACATCTTATTTAACTCGGCCCTTCAGAGCGGTCCCAGTGAGATCGTGGGCCTTGAAGTTCTCTGTCTGCCCCAGAGCCCAACATTGGTTGGGCATCACTATCCCTGGTCTAGGTGGTTGTTAGATGTTGCCTGGCACATGCTCAGGTGATGCAAATAGCTTGGCGATCAACAAATCAATCCTTTGCGGGGACGAGATTCAGGTCCCTTTGTCAGCCTTAATTTATCAAATAATCGTCAAGCATATATTAAAGCCAGTTCATCTTTGTGTGAATTTTGAAAACATTTGGTATTGCAGTGGGTTGTTTTGAGATACAGTATTAATTTTTATTATTGTGTGTTCTTTAAATAGGCTGTGAGCGTGAAAGACAGTTGTATTTGCAGTGTGCATTTTACAGTTGTAATTGTGATAGCTCCATCGTACTCTATAGCTGGAGTTACTACAGCCCAAGTGTGAAGCAGTACAGCCATATTCAAGTTCCTCCTGCAAACTAAAGGGATGCTGTCAGAGGGCTCAGTAAATAAAGCCCACACTGCACATCGCAACAAAATGAACTAATTTCTTCATTCTTTCAAGGTTAATTGAAAAATAATCAAAAGGAAGGGTACCCTTAAACGGTTAGGGCCGGACTGCAGAGCCTAAAGCATTCCTGGCAAAAATGCTTAAACCAGCCCTGCTCCCTTTGCACGGTGCAGGGGGAGAGAAGTGTCCAGGGAAACAGCTGAAATACATATGCACACCCATGGAGTGCTTAACTAAAAAAGAAACATATAGTGCTCGAAAAGCAAGCAGTGAAAGCATAGAAGCCAGGCAATCAAAATGAGATGGTAAAAAGTCTATGCTCCTTTTTTTTGTTTCAAATTTTTTTGTTGGGTTATTGTATTTCAATACATTGAGTATACCAACAATAAAAACATTTTCATCATGGAATTACATTGATCTATGTCTATTAGCCGTCGAGAGATCACCTCAAGAAGTCACTAATTACATGTTTCAACATTGCAGATATGGCACAATAGTCATTCTTGAGGGTTATCTCATGCCCAACCTCTGATTTGGTGAAAGGATATGTATGAACCCTCGGTTGTGTACATCAATTTTAATCAAGATCTTTTTGTGTTCCTTCCGAGTTCCCTTGCGGTGTACTCTCGCTTGGTGTTGGATTTGCCTGTTTCCATTGAAGTTTCATCGGAGTCTGGACCTCCGGCGTGGGGGAAAAACCATTAACCATGGGGGTGAACTGGGGGAATCTGGCGTGGAGTTACTGGTGGAAAGTGATTGATTGTGGTTACTGTCAATGGTACTATATCAGATACATGGGGGGATCGTGTAGAGTTGGTTTTGTGTGTTCTATGGAGGTCTGGGATCGTCTCACTGTAGTGACCATCTTAGGTGTCGGTGTCTGGTCATCTATTATCTTCCGCCTGTCTCTGGGGGGGATACGGACGGAGTCTGCGATTGGGAGGCTGTCAAAGAGGATGGTTGTGTTGTTTCGTGTGTAAATCGATGCATTAGTTGTGCCCATTCTAGGGAGATTGGGTGTTTCCGTATTCCCCTCACCTCCTCCTCCCGCAGTACCTCCTCCTCTGCCATGCCCCACTTCTTCATGGCCCCTATCCAGGCAGCCTCTGGGGGCCCTTCCAGGCCACGCCAGTGCATGGCTATCCCTCTTTTTGCTAAGAGAATGGCTAAGGAAGCGAAGCGGTATTGTACCTTCTCGATTTTCCGCCTGCAGAACATGCAGAGGGCACTGGCTTCCCATGAGGACAGGGTCAGATTTTTGGTCGTCTCCCGGAGTGTATGGTGTACCCGGTCCCAGTATTGATGAACAATTGGGCAATCCCAAACCATATGTTTGAAGTCTGCTTCGGGGGTCTGGCATCAGGGGCAGGCAAAGTGTGTGTCAGGATAGAAACGATGAAGACGTTGTGGGGTGAGGTATGCCCTATGGAGTATATTGAATTGGATGTTCCTGAAGCGTGCATTTCTGGAAACTCTCTTGGGGTACTCTAGGGCTTTTTCCCCACTCTTTATCATTGAATACTCGACCTACTTCATCTTCCCATGTTTGTCGTAATGCGTCCAATGGGCGGATGATTAGTTCTCGAACAGCTTTGTATAGCCAGGTCACTAAGTGTCTACCTACCCCCATATGAAGTATGGTGTGTATTACAGGGTGTATCATGGGTTCTCCCGCGTTTGGATCCCAAAATGGACGGCTGCTGTCTATTAGCTACCGATGCAGTAGGAACTGCCCTGGGGGAAGGTCATATAATCTGTCAGGTGGGCATACGTCACTAGCTGTCCGTCTTCGAACAGGGACTCCATCTCTGTGATAGAGTAATCGGTCCATACTTCAAGGGCGCGGGTGGTATAATATTTGTCGTTACAGGGGGAATCCTACCAGCTGGAGCAAATGTGAGTACGGGGGTTTCCCTTTGGACTTGCGATGTATTTTCAGCATACATGCGCGAGCTATGGTCACCAGCAAGGGGTAAGTGCGGAGGGGTTTAGTGCCTGGGAGAAGCAGTCTCCATATGGCCGGGAGGGGCATCCGTCCCTGTTCTGTGATTGTCTGTCCAATGTATCATTCTGCAGTCCAGTACGACAACCACTGAAGCTGCGCTGCCAGAAAGTATGCTTCGAATGATGGGGCACCCAGCCCTCCTTGGGTTGTGGGTAGGTAAAGTGTGGTTAAGGCCACCCTATGTCTTCCCCCTCCCCAGATCAAGGTGGTCAGGATCATGACTAGTTCTCAAAAGAAGGAGCGCGGTGGTATCACTGGAAGGTTGGTGAAGTGATAAAGGAGCCTCGGGACCATTATCATCTTTTGCAAGAGCCACTCGTCCGATGGGAGCGAGAGGTAGTGTCTTCCAGAAGTTTACCGATGTACGTAATCCTGCTAATACCTTGCGGTAATTCCCATTGTACAGATCTGTGGGGGAGTGAAACAGTTGTACCTCCAGGTATCAAGGTGCGGCAGTGCTCCAGGTAAGTGTGTGGGCTCATATCGATATGCCACGTGGGGCCAAATGGGGGCTCAATGGGAATATCACGGATTTGGCCCAATTGACCTTATCGCAAAGTCACTCAGTGCTGACTAGATGGAGGTGAGGTCACTAGTGATATCCTGACATAGATCAGGAGATCATCTGCATATAGTGACACACAATGCATTGTGTCCGCTATCGGTATACCCCATACGTCGCCCTCAGTCGTAGCCTTATTGCTAGGGGTTCTTCTGCTAGGGCGAATAGGAGGGGGGATAGGGGGCATCCTTGCCTGGTCCCTCTTTCTACTGGGAAGGGAGCGGGGATGTATTTACCTATCCTCACTCGAGAAGTTAGGCCCTTGTAGAGAAGTTTTGTGTATTCCATCAGAATGGGACCCACCTTAATCCTGCAAAGAACAGCAAATAAGTACGGCCATAGCAGAGTATCGAAGGCTTTTTCAAGGTCTAAAATCAGTCATGCCGCATTCTGGAAATGTATTTTCGCCCTGTCTTGGACATGGAATAGTCTGCATATGTTCTGCGAGGTATTACGTCTTGGAATTAATCCATTTTGGTCAGGGTGAACTTGTGGCGCTAGAATCTGGGTGTATCGGTCCACCAGGATTTTTCCTAATATTTGATAGCCTGCATTCAGCAGCGTTATTGGTCTGTATGAGGCTGGGAGGGTGAGCTCCTTTTTGCTTAGTGCATCCTCATACATGGCAACCGCCCTGGGGATAAGGTGAGTGGAGAATGTACTGTAATATTCAAGCGGGAAGCCGTCCATTCCCGGGGCTTTGTATCGCGCTAGCTCTCTAATGGCGTGAGTGATCTCTGGGGCTTTAATCTTGGTCTCCAACCCTTTTCTGTCGGCACGTGGTATGTGGGGTATTTGCAGTGGCCTAAGAAATTGAGTGATTACCCGGTGATTTGTCTGTGTTGGGGTCCGATAAATACCAGAGTAATTGTCATAGAAAATGTGCAGGATCTCTATTTGCGAATGTCTAGGGGTCCCTGTATTGTCGAGAAGTTCCGTGATTGGTTTAGCATCTACATCCTGTTTTGCCAGCCACGCTTTCAGTGTGCCCGCTCTGTTACCCTCTTTGTGTACTCTGGCGGCGTAGGCTCGGAAATTGTATTTGCGTAGGCCATTCAGTGCTTCCGCATGGGAAGGTTTGGCTGCTGCTACTTGGTCGGGGGGGGGCTCCGGCAGCGTCGCTTTGTTTCGTTAGTGTCGCTAGCGCCTCCTCCAAATCTTTTAGTGTTCTTTCAAGTGTTTTACGCACTGCTATGTGTTGTATGCAGTGTCTCCTAGCCGCGACTTTAAATGTGTCCCATTCTATTAGTCTAGATTCTGCTGTGCCTGAGTTGAGGGCGAAATGGTCCTGAATATAATCCCCATGTTCCTGACGAAACACCTGATCTATGAGACAGTCACGTGGTAGTTTCCAGGTGGGTATGGGGGATGCGGGGGCCTCCACCTGAGAGTCAGCATGAGGGCGTCATGGTCTGAGAGTACCCTACCCAGATAATCGGACTGTTGTACTCCCGGGAGTATGGTTGTGGAGCAGAAGAATCTATCTAGGCATACACGTAGGTTGTGTGGGACGGAATGGAAGGAGTACAGTCTAATGTACAGTCTAATGCCTGGGTTTCGTTCTCGCCACGGGTCCACTAGTTTCCAGTGTTTCACCCATGTTTGATATTGGGCTGTCTGCTTATTTGCCGGAGAGTGTGGTGGTGGGGGATGGGACCGATCGAGGTGGATGTCCAGAACACAATTATAGTCACCCCCTAGGAGCCATGGGACTGTGGTATGTGGAGTGAGCACTCCAGTGAGGCACTTCCAATATTGATCCTGGTCTACATTAGGAGTGTATATACTTCCCAATAGGATGGACTGGCCCTCCATTATTCCCTCTATTAGGGTATATCGACCGTCTTTATATATGACTTGTGACTGTCCTTTAAAGGGGATCCCGGGCCAAATCCAGATTAGAGTACCCCTGGCGAAAGCGAAGTACGTAGTGGCATAAACAATGCCCCGCCACTTTCTATGTAAACAGCCCACTTCGATTGCTGATAAATGTGCCTCCTGTAGGAGCGCTATCTGCGCTTGTTGCCTCTTTATGTAGGCATAAACGGCATAGTGCTTGTTAGTAGTGTGCATGCCTCTGACTTTTAATGTGATGATTATTATATCTGTGTTGGGGACTTTATTGGCCATTACATTCAATGAGTACGGGCAATCCGTGTTTGTGTGTTACCCCGCCATCTCCTTCCGATGCCCTCCCCCACAAGTTGTCAACTGTCCATTTGCGACGTGTAATCTCACAAGTTTGCTCCGCTGAGGGTGTTGGTGGGAACCTGAAACAAAGGATAGTAAAACTTGGATATCGGAGAAATTTCCCAACTGAGGGGACATATCGCCGAGGACGGTATGTCCAAACTGTACTTCATGTACTGTCTTTAAATCATTCTTTGTGGGGGGTGGTTGCTCGGTTGCGCTTGTCTCTGGCTTCCCGGCTGCCCGCTTGATGATGCTGAGTCTGTGTTGCCGAAAGTGCCTCTTGTACCGTTGATTGCGCGTTGTGACCTAGTTCAGCATGCCCGGTTGGGTCACTTCTGGGTTCTGGACTTATCACCCCATGCTCTCACAATCTCGTTTTTGGGTTCAGGGGCTAATGTCGACTTGTGTGGCATGTTGTGGTGGTGGCTCCTCCGTCAATTGGGGTCTATATCGGCGTATCTCCCATTTGTGGAGTGACTACTGGGGGTGTGACTCAGCCGTCAGGGGAAGAGCGTGCATCACTTATTTCTTCTTCGGAGGTGAACAGGTGGGGGGCTGTTTCTGCGTCCGAGTTGTCTTCCATCGATCTCCCCGCTGTCGCCGCTTGCAGTGCTCTCCTACGTTCCCCTATAATTTGTTCCAGGTCAGGGGAGTGTTGGGTGAGGGAATCCGAGCGTGAGCTCAGCTGTGTGAGGGTGATTTTCTTGTGTTGACGCCTGTGGCGGCCCGCAGGTCGGTGACTTTGTGTGTTACTGTGAGCGTCTGGTCCTGATAGCCGCCGTTCCACCCAGTCGCTTGCCTCGGCTGGGTCAGTGAAAAAATGTGCAGTTCCATCATGCAAGATTTTCAAGCGGGCCGGGAAGAGGAGAGCATATTGTACATTTCTTTGCTGTAGAATTTGCTGGACTGCTAAAAAGGTGGCTCTTTGCCGCTGGACGGCACAAGAGTAGTCTGGGAATAGCATTACGTGTTTATCTTCCACTTGGAGTGGTCCCTTTTGTCTGGCCGCTCTGAGGATAGTGTCTCTGTCCTGATAGTGGCAATTTCAGGAGGAATGGTCTAGGTGGCGAGCGGGTGGCGGTTTACGGGCCGGTACTCGATGTGCCCTTTCTATGGAGAAATATGGAGTCAAATCCGCCGTCCGGGTGAATGTCTTGATCCACGTTTCCATGTGTCTGACAGGGTTGGATCCTTTTGCTCCCTCTGGCAAGTTTAAAAAGTGGCTATTGCTCCTTCGAGAGCGGCCTTCCACATCGTCCGTTTTGTTTTTTAGGGACTGTCCTTTTAGTTGCAGCTCTTTTATGGTGGCTTGGTGTGTTTGTATTTTGGGCTCTAACGCTTGGATCGTCTTCTCGCCCTGTTTGACTTTGTCCGCTAGTTTCCGGTGGTCATCCCGAAGGATGTTGAGATCAGTGGCCTATTCTCTGAATTTGTTTTCCATGGTCACCCTGGAATGTTCAATTGCTGCGAGGACTTTGTCCAGTTTATTGGAAATGGATTCTGCGTGGGAGGGTTCCCCTTCTGAGTGAGTGTTCATGGGTTCTGGGGAGTTCTGCCTTCGATTCGGTGCTTGCGATGTTCCCGTGACGGGTTGGCGCCCCATATTGCCTTAAGCTGTGTTAGATTGCTGCCTGGGCCTTCTGGCTCGCGCCTCGAGTCCCAGCGCCGTGAGCGAGGGGGGGGTCAGGGACGATCCTCCGCCGTCCGGGTGTTCTGGACGTGCTGAGTTGTGGATTGCGGCTGGGCAGTGACTGTTGTGTGTCTCAGGGCCCCACGTCAGCTCCATCTATTCCAGCTGAGGTAGTCGGGCACCGCCGTTAGGCTTCTTCCCACAGGTGCAAAGCTGCGGTGCAGGCCGCTGTTCCCTAGATGCCTCTGAGGGGGAGGGGGGTTTCCCCTTCGATAATGAGTTCAGTGAAAGCCGCGCCTTCCACTACCGGTATTATGGCCTTATTGCTTTTGACCCTTTTGCTGTAAGCGTAGAACTCCGGCGGTCGCCTTACTGTGATCTCTGGCACTCTGGGGCCCTCCACCGCACACCTTGAGACCTGGCACCGGGCGGGAGGAGGGGCAAAGGACTGTGATGGGCTTTAATATAGCAGCTTGTAGTATCTCGTAGGTGGGCGGTAAACTTCACGATTTGACGGTGGGTTGGTGCTTGTTGCCTGCTAGATGAGTGGCCGCTAGTGTTGGATGGCGTGGCTGTGTTGCCAGTAATTGCCTTCTTGTGGACATGTGGCTCTGACGATAATGGCTGTTCTACCGGCAATTGGTCCAGGCCTTTCCCCTCGCGCTTTGGAAACTAGCGCCGAGCTGGGAGGAATCGCTGAGATGGGACACGGGCGGGGAAGGGATGCGGTTCGGTGTAGTGAGGGGCACCAGTCCAAGACAGCCGGGTTGCTCGTGCAAGGCCAGTGTGTACTTCCTTCAAGCTGGAGTCCCGGCACGGGCCGCCATTCCGCCAACACCTCCGCGCTTAGGCCTCGGCGCTCCGATTCCCGGCGCCGAGTGGGGGGGACCGCAACACCGAGACGCGGGTAGGCGGCGAGTGTAGTGATCCTCAGTGTGGGGCTGTATACCGCTCCTGGTTGGGAGTTGCATGTATGACTTATCGCAAGCGATGGGTGTAGCAGCCGGCGTATGGAGCTCCAGTGTAGACGATCGCTTCCCGGGCACAGTGGGTGTTGATGTGCCTCCCGCCGCTCGCTTTGAGCCTCAGCGAGCTGGGATGGCGATCGCTGCAGTGCAGAGCCGGTCACAGGTGAGTTGGACACGTAGCTGTGGGGGGACGATGATTACCGCCAGCTGGGCCTCAGGTGCGGGGCCGTCTCTAGCTTTGGGGTCTCTCGAGGCCGCTCTAGTTTGGCTTCGCGCTCTTACCTGTGAGTCCCAGTAATTGTCCGAGCGAGTCCCCACGATCGCTTCTGTCATCACTGGACCGGATAGTACTGGGAAGCTTCTCAGACTCCCGCAGCGGGCCGCCGGTGTCTCGGTGGGCACCGCCATCTTGGCTTCGTTTCAGGATCGTCGTGGCGGCCGCATACTCAGTGGGGGATGCCGCTCAGCCTCTCATTTCAGGGTCAGTAGAGGGACCAAGGGGTGTTGTCTAGGTGGGCATCTGAGCCGGTGGGTTTTGGGAGGATTTCGGCATCGATGAGTGTAGATAGCGCGGGCAGCCGGACGGCGCTCTAGAGAGGCACGTCCGCCATCTTAGCCTGCCAGGCCACGCCCCCGTAAAAAGTCTTTGCTCCTTAGGAGGGACAAACAAAGCAATGACAAGCTGGGACAATAAGTAGGCAAATGAGAGTGACAGGAAAGCCAACTAGTGGAAAGCAATGGGAGGGCTTCAATGCCCTATATGTTCTTGGTAAGCCCACAATATGTCGTTTGTAGTGAGACAGCTGCACTGTCTTGTACGTGCGACTTTTAAAGGGAAAGATGAAAACCCATTAAGGAAGCCTAAACTGGTTGAACACAAGGCAAAAGTGACCTCTGATTCGGGGACTGTGACTCTTGGAAACTGTGAAGGGGAACCCAGGTGTAGGACGACCAGGTCCCTTGGAACAGAGAACAAGGTAGAAGCATGATAGAAGGAGCAAGACGGAAGAAAATAGCAGGAGGGAACGAGGAGCTTAATTGATCTAGAGTCGACAATGCTTATTCCTATAGCCAGGGAGCAGATGCTGACAGCCAATTTCCCAGCAATTGTGCAGTGAAAAAGCTTCTATGCAAGGACTCGACAACCCGCTCACATAATCCAACATATAAGAAAAGGTACTTACCATGCCCTCCAACAGAGGGCCAAACAAGACCCTAAGCAAAATACTACACCACAATGTGCTAATACAGGTTAGGCGGAGGCTCAGAAGATCTCCCACCCTTCCTACATTGCACCCCAAAGAAAAGAACGCAAGCATCCAATAATTCCAATGCAGTTGTGACAGCAGGCCAAAAGATCTATGCCTTACAGATCTAAATCCCATATATAACCCAACACCCATTCCACACCACAGTCACCGATCTGGACCTGGGCTTGTCTTGGGGCACACCACACAGAAGGCCCCTGTGGGCAAACCTGCAATTACAGACAGGCTCTCCAGTGAAAATCTCTAGGAGACCAAGCAGTTGGCAGGCATTCACTGCATAAAAACACTCAACAAAGCAGCAAAGTATTTCAGAACAGCAAAAGCTGGGTAAAAATGAGTACGCATATATGACAGGCAAATCAATTTTTGTGTTTGTCTTTTCAAAATGGTGGCTTCCATGATTACCTTTCCACAGCCTCCTATTCCTGGTAGTGGTGGATACTAGGTGAGGGTGGGCGAAAAGGTCTGCTGTTCTTTTGCTTATTTTAGGCATCATCTTAGCAAGCACGAGATGGAGTTTTGCTGCAATCAAATTATCGTAGAGGCTATGGCTAACTAGACTTTTCAGCCTAGATAGCACACTACGATTTGCATGAGATGGGAGTGGCACCTGCAGAAATATGGACAAATATGTTTAACATCCTTGTGGAAACTGGCATAGTACCAGAGGGCTCAAGAAGAGCTTATGTAGAGCTGATGTAGTATCTGTTACAAAAATAGAAGTACAGAGAAATGGGAAAATGCTATTTTTAAGCACGACTTTGGACCCGACATCCTTGGCGGTGTTTTTCCCCCAACTTTTTGCCTTCCAGCCCCCTGCTTTTTCTAACTTCCTTTTTGCTGGCCTTATGAGTCTGTGCACTTTACCACTACTAACCAGTGCTAAAGTGCTTGTGCTCTCTCCTTACAACATAGTAACATTGCCTTACACCCAATTGGCAAATTAATTTACTTCTAAGTCCCTAGTAAAGTTGTACTACATGTACCCAGGGACAGTAAATTAAATGATACTAGTGACCCTGCATCACACATTGTGCAATCCACTTCAGTAGCCCTGTAAATATGTCTTAGGCCTCCCACTGCAGCCTCTGTGTGCAGTTTTAAAACGCCATTTTGATCTGTCAAGATAAACCTCTTGCCAGGCCCAAACCTCCCTTTTTACTACATATAAGACACCCCTACCGTTGACCCTACACAGCCCAAAGGATAGGGTGCAATGTATTTAAAAGCTCAACAAGTACTTTTACATTTTACGTGTTTTGGTAGGGAAAACTCATAATTTAGTATTTTACTACTGTGAGGCCTACCTATCCCATAGGATAACATTGGGTTAACTTATTACATTTAATAAGTGCTATCTTTCAATTGGGAGCAGGTACAAAAATCTAGTTTGGTGTCTAAAGAATTGTAATTTAAAGGACTCCTTAATGGTAAAGTTGGATTTTAAGCACAATACTGAAATTACCACTTTAGTAAGTTCGCAGTTTTTTGGCCTGGGGCTGGGTACAAATAGCTTGGCATTTACCAAAGACTGGTTCATACTCCTTATAAAGACAGCCAAATGCTTATCAGAGGCAATGCTCGTAGAAACCCAAAACTCGGAGATCCATTTCAAAACCCCTATAACAACATATAAGAAACAATTGGACAAAATAATTAAATAAATGACGGAATGTAAAGACTAGCTAACTCAGTCTAAAATCTAAACGTTTAAAACAATGCTGAAGTGGTTTTCATTCATAAAAACGTACCTTTACTTAGTGCCTGACTACTCTAGTACCAAGAGAGTCTATGAATCCACGGAATCCAACTCTACTGATGGTAGATCATCTGTTCAACCTGACAGTTGGAGTGGCAGGGAAGAGAGTAAAGGCATGGGCACAAACACAGCAGAACTTCACCCCCTTCCAAAATCCAATGGGAATACCCCATTATTTCTTTCCACGTCTACAACTCCCACAATTTTACAGTTGGGGAAATCCATTTCAGAAGGGACCCCCGCACCGTTTCCTCCCTTACCAAAGGTTCAGATCTTTAGGGGTAGGAGGGAGGACAAGGAGAAAGAGAAAGAAAGGCACGTAAGTGCATTGGGAAGATATTCCAACAGTGTTGTGTAGTTCCTATAAATCTATATAGGATCTGCGCGTTTAGACAACATAGACTGTGGGATTGGTGTCCAGACTGATTCCAGACACCCCCACCGGGTATGTTCGCCTGTATACCAGCTAGCTCACAGTGCCACTGTAAACTCCTCATACCAAGGAGAGAATAGTTCTTGGCAACTATCCAACATGACAACTCTGTTCCATCTGGTATCGTGGAAACAGTACACTACTTTTCGCTCAGTCCCATGTGCTCACTTTGTTTCAGAGCGATACACAGAATAAACGGTGGGGACGTTTTTCAATAAGCGTTTATTGAACCAGCGTCATTCTAGTGTAAAATAGGTGTGCTGAAACAACCATAAGACAGAAACAGATCTAAATGATTATAAGCACCAATAGAGTAAATGGATGGTAGATTCCGACCATAGTGCTAAAACAATGAATACAGGCAGGTATATAAATACATGACAGTAATAATGCGTACTCCTACGATGCAACCCTAACTAGATGTACCTAAGTGTACTGTAACGCCCTGAACGTCTCAGGATCGTTTAACAGACACGACAATGAGGACGCAACCACTAGTGAAGGGTTAGTTGTTTTAATGAAGGCAAATATAATACAAAGAATAAACAAAAGTTATAGTCACTGGAATCCTCCAGGCTAAGTACGTTACCAGCCCACAGCACGGATGGTCCTAACCGTCCTCTGCATATACGCCGGTCCCGGCGTATGCCAACAGAGGGCAGAAATGAAATGGCCGACAATGCCAATCGGTAGGCTGTGAGGGGCACGAAGAGTGTTGGGGAGAATCGAGGAGTCAGGGAAACACCCAGCCGGGGTCTCTACCTGAAGGGAGCAGCCGCTCAACCTCTTCCTCAGACTGCACCGGGACGCGGAGTCACCTCCTGGTGATGCGTCACCGATACCCCAATCACAAGCAAGAAGACTGAACCGAGAGCAGCCGCTCGATCGATCCTGTGGACTTCCGAGTCTGTAACGCGGCAAACACCTCCTGGTGTGCGTTACAGCTGGCAGTCCCTGTGTCTCTGGTCGGGCTGGGAGTTACGACTCCAACCAGCAAAAGCGCCACTGCGCTTGGACTCAGCCGAGTCAAAAAGCGAAGCTCAATGGTTGACCGGTAGAGCTTCCGGGTCCTTCACAGGTGACGATGGGGCAAGACACGGCCCAGGGAGTAACGACTCGACCTACCTCCGTTCTTGCCTTACTGGAGCACCACTCCGGAACACTGCTCTTCACGAAGCAGGTACGTCGGTGTGAACACAATATCCGACAGCCTTGTACCTCCCGGTTCCTCCCTTTATAGGGCGTGTTTTCCTTGAGTTATGTAACAGCTCTCCTGTTTACATAAGGGCGTGTTTCCTTGAGTTATGTAACAGCTCTCCTGTTTACATAAGGGCGTGTTTCCCTTGAGTTATGTAACAGCTCTCCTGTTTACATAAGGGCGTGTTTTCCTTGAGTTATGTAACATCTCTCCTGTTTACATAAGGGCGTGTTTCCCTTGAGTTATGTAACAGCTCTCCTGTTTACATAAGGGCGTGTTTTCCTTGAGTTATGTAACAGCTCTCCTGTTTACATAACCTCTCAACCGCTAAGCATCCTGGGAGATGTAGTCCGTTTTCGCTGGTTACCGTTTTCCTCCCCTCGTATGACAGGAATTCTTGACAGTACATCCTCCCTCTCAGCGGCTCCCCACGGGTCCAGCGCTGGCAGGAAAACGCCGATGGAACAAGGAGACCAAGCGCGGAGCATGAACCCCTTCAGCCGGTTCCCATGAATGCTCCTCCGGGCCATAGCCTTTCCACGCAACCAGGTACCACAGCTTCCCCCTGCGCCATTTGGACGCCCGTATGCCCGACACTTCATACTCCACCTCCGACTCCACGCATACCGGCCGAGGTGTCCCAGACGGCTTGGAGGGTGCTGGTTTGAGCAATGATACATGAAAGACAGGGTGTATCCGCAATGACTGGGGCAAGCACACCTTCACGTTCACGGGACCCATACACTTGGTAATTCGATAGGGGCCCATGTACTTGGGATGGAACACACTGTTCTTTCGAAACCTCATGTTTCTTGTGGATATCCAGACGTAGTCTCCAGTGCGGTACAGTGGCCCGGGCCTTCTCTTCCTATCTGCCGCAGCCTTGTATCTTCTCTTGGCCTCTATTAGGACAGCCCTTGAGCGCATCAATGTGTCTTTTATGTGTGCCACCCTGTCCGCTGTGGCGGGAATCCTGTCCTCTCTGAACGGATGTAGAAATGGCAAGAACCTGGGATGTTGGCCATAGTTGCTATAGAACGGAGATGACTGTGTGGAGCTGTGAGTGGCGTTGTTATAGGCTATCTCTGCAACCCATAGCAAGTCGACCCATTCTTCCCTGCCCTGGTCCACAAAACATCGCAGATACTGTTTGAGCGTTTGGTTCAGGCGCTCGGTTTGGCCGTCCGTTTGAGGGTGGTAGCTGGTGGACAGGGCGGTCTTAACATGCAGCGCAGTGCACCAAGTCTTCCAGAATTGCGCAGTAAACTGCGACCCCCGGTCCGACACGATCACCCCAGGTAATCCATGCAGTCGTACCACATTCTTTAGGAGTAGTGACGCCAATTCCCCGGCCGTAGGGACTCTCTTGCAGGGGATGAAGTGCCCCATTTTCGTCAAGTAATCCACCACCACCAGTATTGCCGTCATCCCCTGGTCTACCGGTAGGCCCACCACGAAGTCCAGTGATATGCTATCCCATGGTCTATCCGGGGTTGGAAGTGGATGTAAGAGCCCTTGGGTTCGGCCATGGTCGGCCTTCATGGTAGCACACGTAGGACACTCCTGTCCCCACCTCCTGACATCCACTCTCATGGTTGGCCACCAGAAATGCCGTCCCATGCTAGCCACCGTTTTTTCAAAGCCCAAATGACCTGCGCATGGAGAGTCATGGCACCAGATGAATGCTTGTTTCCTTAGCCTAGGCGTGGGTATCAATAGGCACCTGCCCTTCAGGGGTATCCCGTCCTTCAGCTGCCATTCTCTGTGACTGAGGAGCCACCTCCGCCATGCGAATGACCTGATCCCTCTCTTTATTCCCCTCAGGAAAGTATCCGGTTGGATAACCCCCAATACCATCCTCAGGGAAATGATGGAACGCTCGGTCGCAGGCAATGGTTCCTTAACTGCAGATTGACGGGACAGGGCGTCCGCCTTTCGGTTTTCCGTCCCCGGCCGATATGTGATGCGGAAGTTGAACCCCGCAAAGAAGATCATCCACCGCAGCTGCCTGGGAGAAAGGTGTCTAGTGGCCGTCATGAACTGTAGGTTCCGATGGTCCGTGTACACCGATACCACATGTCTTGCCCCCATCAACCAATGCCTCCATTCGGTGAAGGCGTCCTTGATTGCGAGAAGCTCCTTCTCCGCAATATGGTAGTTGCGTTCGGCGTCGTTGAGTTTGCGGGACATGTACGCAACGGGATGAAGCACCCCTGTGTCGTGGTTGCGTTGGGACAAGATAGCCCCCAGCGCCACATCCGACGCGTCCGCTTCCACCACGTAGGGGAGATCCGGATCGGGGTGAGCCAACACCGGCGCCTTACCAAAGGCGCTTTTCAGGGCCTCAAAGGCTTTGTTCGCTTCAGGGGACCAGACAAACTCCTTGGACTTCCTCAGTAGCTGTGTGATTGGGGCCACCACTCCTGAAAATCCATCTATGAACCGCCTGTAAAAGTTGGCGAAGCCAATGAAACTTTGGACGTCCTTCACGCTTTGGGGCACCGGCCATTCTTTCACCGCCTTGATCTTTCGTTCTGCCATCTCCTGTCCCTCTGGACTCAGCATCACTCCGAGGAATTCCACGGATGTGACGTGGAAGTCACACTTGCTGAGTTTACAAAACAGCATGTTTTCCCTCAGCTTTTGGAGCACAGCTTTGACGTGGTGTACGTGCTCCTCCACACTGGACGAATAGATGAGGATGTCGTCGATATATACGACCACGTAGATATCCAACTCCTCTCTGAATACCTCATTCAAAAAGTACTGAAAGGCTGCCGGGGCGTTGCACAGACCGAACGGCATGACGAGGTACTCAAAAAGGCCAAACCTGGTCTTAAAGGCGGTCTTCCACTCGTCTCCGTCCCTCATGCGCACCAGATGGTATGCCCCTTTCAAATCCAACTTGGTGTAGATACGAGCTTTCTTGACCTGTTCCAGAAGTACACTGATGAGAGGCAAGGGGTACCGATTTTTTATGGTTATCGCATTCAATGCCCTAAAGTCCACACAGGCTCTCAGCTCCCCATTAGCCTTCGGGATGAAGAAGAGTGGCGAGGCGGCCGGAGACTTGGACGGGCGGATGAATCCTAGCTTGAGGAGTTTATCCAGGTACCCCCGGAGATGCACGTTTTCAGGCTCCGTCAGGGCATACAGCCTGCCGCTGGGAACGCTGGCCCCTGGCACCAGGTCGATCTGGCAGTCAAACTGTCTATGTGGTGGTAGCACTTCCGCCTTCACCTCATCAAATACATCCTCAAAACTGTGATAAGCCTGGGGAAGAGCCACATCTTTTTCTGCCGCTGTAGCCACCGTCTGACTCCCGCTCTCATCTGCGTCAAGGGATTCCGTTCTTATTCCACAATGCAGGATGCAATACGGTGACGTCATTTCGATGCGATGTGTTGGCCAATCCACAAAGGGGTTGTGTTTCTGTAGCCACGGCAATCCCAATATGACGCCATATTGGGGCGCTCGGATGATGTTAAAATCGATTTGTTCCAAATGGTTCCACCCATATCTCATCGGAAGGACCCCCGTGTGCTGCCCGATGGGCCCCGTCACCAATCGCCTTCCGTCTACAGCATAGACGTCTTCGGGTACAGCTTTGGGAAGAAGCACTAGCCCTAGCCTGCATGCCTCGTTGTGGTCCATAAACATGCCAGTGGCCCCTGAATCCACCATGGCCACAACGGGTATCCACTGGTCATGCACTCCCACGTGCACCGTGATAAACAGGTGTTGTTGTCCCTTAGTGACCGAGTTGGAAAGTGAAGGGATGGATGAGTGACTCCGAGATGCCCCTTCTCTGGTCTTGGAGTCCTCTAGTTTTCCGCCGGTATGTCCACCACGGCTGTTACCGACCGGTTGGCCCGATAACGTGACGTCTTCGGTTTGGCAGGGCATTCACGTACGTAGTGGCCTTTTTTGCCACAATATAGGCACAATCCTTGTTTACGGCGTGACTCTTTCTCCGTGGCTGTGAGGCTCGCTCGTATTGCGCCGATGTCCATGGGTTCTCCCTTGGATGCGGTGGAAGTTTCAGGACTTCCCACCGTCACATAGGATGGAAGGGATTTTCCTTTTCTCCCATGATCCCCCTTTCTTTCACTTAGCCTATGTTCCAGCCGTAATACCAGGTTGATAAGGCCCTCACATGTCTTGGGTTGAGGGTCAATATGAGCCACGGCGTCCTTGAGCTCATCGCACAGCCCTTGATGGAAGAGCGCCGTCTGTTTAGCAACAGGCCACTTGGTTTCCGCAACCAGCCTTCGGAACGCGTTGAGATACTGCACCAGGTCGTTGGATCCCTGTCTCAACTCAAGCATTTCACGGTCCGCCGTGTACGAGTCAGCCCTTCTGTCGAATACCTTCAGGAATTCCTCGCGAAAAGCACCCCAATCACATAAGAGGGGGTCGTCCCTGCTCACCAGAGGTACGGCCCATTGTGCCGCTTTTCCAGCCAAATAGGATATAAGGAAAGCCACACGAGCCTGACTCGTGGGGAACGCCTTTGGTTTGCACGATAAATGTAGCGCCACTTGTGTGAGGAATACCTGCACTGTGTTAGGATCCCCACTGTACCTCTCTGGTGTCGCCAAGGGGATGGCTACCGGCATTTCCACTACTACCGCAGGGGTCTGATTCGTGAGGAAGGTGCTGGGCGTGAGCGGGTCCAATTGGATAGCATCCAGTCTGGCTTTTACATCGGCTGTTTCTTGCCTAGAGGCAGCCACTTCAACTTGCATGGCCGCTAAAGCAGCCAGCACATCATCAAGTGTTGCCATGTCTGTTATCGACCGGGAGACAGTTAGTGTTATTAAGGTCGGATATTTTGTAACGCCCTGAACGTCTCAGGATCGTTTAACAGACACGACAATGAGGACGCAACCACTAGTGAAGGGTTAGTTGTTTTAATGAAGGCAAATATAATACAAAGAATAAACAAAAGTTATAGTCACTGGAATCCTCCAGGCTAAGTACGTTACCAGCCCACAGCACGGATGGTCCTAACCGTCCTCTGCATATACGCCGGTCCCGGCGTATGCCAACAGAGGGCAGAAATGAAATGGCCGACAATGCCAATCGGTAGGCTGTGAGGGGCACGAAGAGTGTTGGGGAGAATCGAGGAGTCAGGGAAACACCCAGCCGGGGTCTCTACCTGAAGGGAGCAGCCGCTCAACCTCTTCCTCAGACTGCACCGGGACGCGGAGTCACCTCCTGGTGATGCGTCACCGATACCCCAATCACAAGCAAGAAGACTGAACCGAGAGCAGCCGCTCGATCGATCCTGTGGACTTCCGAGTCTGTAACGCGGCAAACACCTCCTGGTGTGCGTTACAGCTGGCAGTCCCTGTGTCTCTGGTCGGGCTGGGAGTTACGACTCCAACCAGCAAAAGCGCCACTGCGCTTGGACTCAGCCGAGTCAAAAAGCGAAGCTCAATGGTTGACCGGTAGAGCTTCCGGGTCCTTCACAGGTGACGATGGGGCAAGACACGGCCCAGGGAGTAACGACTCGACCTACCTCCGTTCTTGCCTTACTGGAGCACCACTCCGGAACACTGCTCTTCACGAAGCAGGTACGTCGGTGTGAACACAATATCCGACAGCCTTGTACCTCCCGGTTCCTCCCTTTATAGGGCGTGTTTTCCTTGAGTTATGTAACAGCTCTCCTGTTTACATAAGGGCGTGTTTCCTTGAGTTATGTAACAGCTCTCCTGTTTACATAAGGGCGTGTTTCCCTTGAGTTATGTAACAGCTCTCCTGTTTACATAAGGGCGTGTTTTCCTTGAGTTATGTAACATCTCTCCTGTTTACATAAGGGCGTGTTTCCCTTGAGTTATGTAACAGCTCTCCTGTTTACATAAGGGCGTGTTTTCCTTGAGTTATGTAACAGCTCTCCTGTTTACATAACCTCTCAACCGCTAAGCATCCTGGGAGATGTAGTCCGTTTTCGCTGGTTACCGTTTTCCTCCCCTCGTATGACAGGAATTCTTGACATGTACCTAGCATGTATGTAGGTGTAGAGCCAAGAATTCCCCTAGGCTGAAGCCAACCCCATTACCTGAAGAGAGAGACTGTGGGACCCCGTCTTGTTCTCGAGATAAACACCCCGCGAGGGATGTCAGACCACTGCGAGCTGGAGCGTCTGCGTGCAGGAACCTCAGCGTCTTGCGTCAATGTGTCAGCATAGAAGTCTTTCTCTTCTTCCTGCCCCAGCAAAGACATGGTGTATATATACCCAAAAGGTACCTTCAGGCTCTACCTTGCTGTGTCATGTCAGCCGAGGATGACGAAAGGGATGGCCCTTATACATAGTTATTGTGCAGAAGAGGGTAATCCTGCTGTGATTCTGAGAATCCTCATGCATAATAAATGAGGCTAGTTTTCTGGGAAAACCACACGACATTTATGCAGCACCTTAACTAGGCAAAAGGTCAATACCAAAAAAACGTTATGTAGTACAATGGCCGGGAAAATGTAGGTGAAAGGTTAGATGACTACCCAGGCCTATATTGGTGTACATTACAAAACATAACAACAGGGGTACACACAAAGATCACGTGAAGAGACACACAACCAGGGACCAGCAGGAACACAAAATCGTAACTAACCTGTCATCAGTGGAACTACCAGATACACAACTCAAGGTCCTGAACAAAGGACTAGGCTTTGTACCTACAGCCCGTTTGAATAAATTACACCTACACTGCAAATTAGCGGAGTTCTTCAGAAAGTTGAAGCTTAATGCCTTCTTTGAAAAAACGGACACTCCCGAAGACACAGAGTACAGGGGCGACACTGAGTTGTAAAAAGAATCCACTTTCTGCCCCCATGCCACAACTATCCCTATCAAAGTCCTTAGATTTGAGGAGGCTGTTTTCGATGAAGTAGAGGCACTGCAAGAGGAAGCCAACAAAATCTTCCACAATATGACTAAAAAAGAGATAAAAGTTCTAAAAGAATTAAAAAAAAAACAGCGAGCAGGATTATTGTAAAACCAGCTGACAAAGGGGGGCAGATTGTAATGCAAGACGTGAAGGATTATAACAATGAGTGTAATTGTTTGTTACAGGACCAAAAGAACTACAAAGCCCTTCCTTCTGATCCGACACCCCAACTTAAATCAGAAATTAAAAAGCAGACAGAAGAAGCAGAATGCATCAAATTTAAATTGAGAAAAAAGGCCGAACCCCTTTTTGCTAACAACTCAGTGACTCCCTACTTCTACACTTTCCCTACTGTGTCAGGCATAGACTCACTCTTGGAACTTTTGTCTCATTTCTTCGACTTCTTCCTAAAACCACACATACAAGGTACTACCACCTACCTAAAAGATACAAAGGATCTCCTGATCCTACTCAATGAAGTAGCATATGACCCAGAAAGAAATTATTAATACGTCTTGAAATTGACAGTTATATACCAGCTTACCTCAGGAGGAGATTTAAACAGTCATCTGAGAATCTCTAGAACAAGGAGAATGGGAACATACTAACCCAAGATCCTTTGTTCGTGACTGTGCCCACCTACCATTGACTAGGAGCTTCTTCAAATTCAAAGGCACACTCTTTCTACAAACTTTCGGCACTTCGCTGAGCAGCACGTTTGCCCCAAGTGTGGCCGGACTTTATGTACAACTTAGAAAGCAAGTATATCTTGGCCACAAGCAATCCCTTCAGAAATAACATAATTTGATGGAAGAGGTACATAGAGAACATACAGATCATCTGGGAAGGACACAGTACATCTACTACACCCTCTGCACCTGGATCAGCGGTCGTACCTAAAATCTCAAATTCATCCACATGGTGGATAATGACACAATAACATTTTGGGCATAGCTGCCAAGGTTTCAGATTACTTATGTGTGACATTTTCATAATTTCAGTGTAATTATGAGTGACATTCAGCAACTATGAGTGACACATTCCCACGAGCAAAATCAAGCAATGAAGACGAGGGAAACATATAAATATCCGAAATTACATCCATTTGAGCAACAACAAACCCATAGCTGCCAAGCTTTCTGGTTGCTTATGTGTGTTAGTGTGTTTTCAAGTGTGACATTTCAGTGCCATATGTGTGACATTTTGAGTGACATTGTAACAATAGCAGTTACATCCGTGCAACGAGATGTTTCTGAAATTATCCCTTTTATGCTATTTAATGGTCTAAAAAAAACTGTTTCAAATACGCACAGCCCATGGAAATTCTTTTACCTACTTCTGATATCTTTTTCTCCTTCACAGTATGATGATAGAGTGTATATACATGGCTAGGCACAGTAAATAAAAGTCAGAATTGAATACTGCACTAGCACTAACAGAGAGCACATAGTTCCCAATGGGGCCACCTTACATGGGTTTAACATAACGCAAACTCAGCTCACCAAACTGACAATTAAGACCTCAATCTTACATTAGCAAAAATGATCCCCCAGTTAGGAGAAGTGTCCCAGTGGCCAAGCATGCATTAAAAAAGGAAACCAGTGGGATATATTTATCCAAAACTGACTTTTTTAGCCAGCAAGTGAAAATGCATTCTGGGACTTGCAGTTTCACTTCTCTATGGCTGTTGTCTAAAAACTGCAACTTACTGCATTTGCATCACTTGATTTATTCTAAGTAAAACATGTTCCAAGCTAAGAAGAGGTGCTGGATGCATGCAGCATCCGTAGTCCCACCTTGGACCTCTAGCAGTGGCCTTAAGCAGTGCATGCATCAGTGGTGAATCAAAATAGATTCATCTGTGGCCCCTTCACATTACATGCATCCATAGTCCCTTGCATTACATGTATCTTCAATGTACATACATTAGTGGTCCAGCAGTCCTGAGGATTAATAATACTCCTTCAAAATAAAATCAAAGGGGCGAGCGGAGAATAAGGCTGAACATCAACTTAAATAAATCACCTAAAAATTAAGGGGGCCCACTATTATCATTAAATGACGAGTAAATACTCAGAATTATTTTGAACTGTTCTTTCTGCCATGAAGCATACTTACTGCAACACAATGTATTATAGGCTATTGCTTTAGTAAGCTTTAGCACAACAACTTGCGAATGCTGGGTAATTAATTAATTTTGCACTGAAAATGTGGCAAATGCAAACCTGTCTTCCGATAATAGGCTTAAAGCCTGGTTCAAAACTTCTGCTGAATCTATCCACTCCTATCTTTGAAATATTATTAAGCATTTTACCTTAAATGGTCCAAAACCTGTGCCATGTCCTAGAGCTCTTATTTTACTGGCAGTATGAAGGGTAATACTGTATGCACTGTAGCATCTAAATACCCAGGGATGGCTTTGAGGCGTTTTGTAAACGGAACTGCCTCTCGTGAGTTACCGAGTCTAGTCCTCTCCTCCTTCCACTGAAGAAAGATCCCCGAGGCAAGTTTAACTTGAAGTAACGTCTATCGGTGAAGGTGAGTCAGTACAAAACCCCATGGCTTGGCCGATGTTGCTAGAAGAGTCTTTATTGTTGTACTTCTGCATAATTGTAGCTCCTAACCAAAACGAGTGGCGGATACAACTCACTAAACATGGAACTTGCTCTGCTTTCTGTAATGATCAAGTCACACAGGTAGTTGTAGTTCAGAGAAGTTTTATTCAGGATAGTTACAAGATGATAAAGAGACCCACCTGGAGCAGCAATCAAGCTGCTCAGCCCACTCAACTGTGTCTTCTCAGACTGAATCATAACATTCTAAACAGCATCATCAAAGTAACATTCCATTGGTGGTAAATAGCATTGCATTTACTAAAGTCAGGATATAACATATCCCCTTTTCTTATATGTAAAAGCAAAATTAAAAGAAAATGAAAGAGGAGAAGTGGAGATCGAGAGAGAATTGAACATACCAAAGTAAAGAAAAGAATGAAGAGAAGAAACAACAAGAAGATAAGAAAAGAAAGCTGATAGAAGTTCAAGAGAACAAGAAAGATGGAAAAACAACTGATAGGCACAACCCATCCTCCCTTATACAAAGAAAAAAGAAGGACAAGGGAACAAGTGACTATAACAAAGAGCAAGTTAGTCAATGACAAGACAGTATATGGGTCAGGACCCCTAGAATCTTTGAACGGCATGTGAAGAATATAGAACGTTAACCGGATAATATGGGTGTGAACCCATGACTAAACCCTAGGAAAGAAATGGTTAACAAATGCAATAATATTCTAATTTATGCATAAATGTGCTAAAGGGACTAAAACCCATAGCAAACGTACAATGTAGAACAACTGAACTAATCGTACAATCCTATGAAGGAAAAAAAATTGAGAAAACTGACTGTAATGTGAATATAACAAATGAAACAATGGACTTCAAAAGTGAGAACTTTGGGTTCTTGAACGCACAATGTAAATCCAAGAAAATCATTGTACAACTGAAACCCATTGCAGTCCCAGAGTAGGGAAGCAAAAAGCATGCAAAAAGGAACTCTTGACGGTGAACCTTTGCATAGATCCTCTGTGAGTGGGAAAACAGAATAATGAAATGGACTCCTGACGGCGTTTACCAACTTGGTGTATACCTAGGGTCCATGGATAAAATTGATGAAGGCAGACCGGTGATCCACGCCGGTGAGCGACTACTCACCCGAGCTTTAGAAAGCACAAGACACCCTAGCATAAGGGACAAAACGTAAACATGCCTAACGTGCCACTGTATCTATATGGCGCATATAAGCATTTGTACAGAAACAGTAGAGAACATAGTTCGGTACAAAAATATTACAAATATGCATGAGGACTTTGCGAAGATGATACAAACGCTATACCAGCCCACTCAATGCACTTCATAATATTGATATTTAGGCAATACCGAGTAGAGGGAATACTCGGGTACTGTCTTTCAATCACCTAGTAACCCAGCTGGTTGGTGTGTTTTACTAAATAAGACATGTACATGTGACATTTCCTAGCTTATTAATAAATACAAAATATAAACTGTCAATCAACTTTAAAGAAACTCCACCTTAAGTAAGGTAAGAACGTGCACTGTAGTGAAGGTATAAGTCATGTAATGTAATGCCCGTGTAAGGACACACCTCGACTGGAGGTCATATGTTATATACAGGATGATAGGGAAAAACCCAACAAACACACCTCCGGAGAGGTCAAGAGATTATGCATAGTGGATGCACACCTAGTGTACTATGAGACAAAACATTAACCAAACGAGAAACAACGGACCTTGTGTGAAGGTCTGTTAAGCTGCACATGTAGCGATGTCGAAACACCCAGGACTGAAACCTAGACATTGTGCACTGTGTGAAAGTAAAATATTGTGCATCGTACAACACACAAAAAAATATTGTGCACCAGAAAAAGAGACGACACCCCAAGAGGTAAACACAATGTGCACTGTGTCAGTAAACTGTGTAATTAGAGTAAAACCTCAGGTAGAGGCATAAAATGAATGTACGAGAGAAAACCCCAAAACTAACCCCACGTAGGGCCAACCCTCATGCAAGGGAAATGATACCCCATGAACGGGATCCACTCGTGTGTAGGAGCTATGTGAAGTTCAGCTAACCACTGTAAAGAAAACTAAACATCCCCAACGTAAGGGAAACTTAAACAATGAAATGTGGAAGCTGAACTGGCTTGCGGCAGGAACGTGGGCTAAAACATCTCGCAGTAGAGAACTTGAGTGTGTGCACGTTATAGGAGACACCACGGAGGCAAGAGAAGCTCGGTATGGCTGAGTGCGAGATAGTGTGCGTGGTAGAGAGGCACAAAGAGTTTTCAAAAAGCAGCGGTTGAACTGCCATGTAGCCTCGCTGAAAATCAATTACTTAAAACAATATTGAAAATGTATTTCCCTTCTAACAATTGAACACATAACACTCGGTTGAATACACAGTACCCAGCAGGCTTCTAAGTGTAGACCAGCACTTCACTTGACAAGGAACACAAAATCAAGCAGGCAATAAAAAAAACAATGCCAAGAATGCTTGATATGAGGAAATAACCTCTGCATAAAATGAAATCTAGTTGACTGGTACACACATGAGCAAACTTCACCAGACAGTGTGTCAGATTGATTGATTCATGCATAAATAAGCAGATGGGACTAACGCCCATAACGTACACCCTGTGTGGAGTAAACTGGACTGTATACTGTATACTCAAAACATATCTCTAGTGACAGAAAAATACATAAGATGCAAAGGGACAATAACCTATGCATAGTCGCCCTGAGTGTAAAAAGATGGGAAATAAAATCAGAACAAACATAGCGTTAATACCCCTAGTTATGATGACACAGGGAAAACGAAAAGGGGTAGAATAATGTGAGCAAACAGGTATGGGTGAGAACCCATATATTTAATGCAAAGGGACTTACACCCATGCATAGCTCCCTGGAGGGAGGTAGAACAAAGTTGTGCACCAAAGGGTCAAACACACCCTATGTAGGGTAAACAAATAAGACGAGAGGTGTCCTTGTATGGACAACTAGTGTGGAGCTTTCCACACTGTGCACTAAAGTAACATAAATGTTAGCTTTTTCGGGTAGGAACCCGTGACATAATGTGGGTAGGAACCCGTGACAAATCTCTATGGATAGAGAAGCTAAAAAAAAATGCTAACCGGACTAAAACCGTTGCATAGTTGCCCTGAGTGTAAAGAGATGCAAAAGGACTAAAACCTAATGCATGATTGCTTTGAGCGTAGCAACACAACGTAAAACAAAGAACAGTAGCTGTAAAATGAGCAGATGGGACAAAAACACACTGCTAGCAAATGGGACTATAAACCCATTGCAAACTTTCCACTGCAATGTGAAGGGAAACTCCAAACATAGAATATTGTAAACGGAGCTTGGATTCGCTAATGCCATTAATACAGGTAGGTAAAATAAATAGTATGTTAAAATTCCCCACCCCCAGAAATGCAGAAACACTCACGGGAGACTGTGAAATTGGCAGAAGCAAAGGCATAAAAGAGTCCGATATACGTGCAAAACTCTCAACTATGTTACAGCAAAAACACTTTTCAAAGAGACATAAGCAAAGGCACACAGGAGTCCGATATACGTGCAAAAGTCTCAAACATGTTACAGAAAAAACACTTTTCTAAGACACATGTAGTGACTGATATGTCACCGAGTATCAGAAGTCTGGAAAATAAAACCCGAAGAAAACAACACACCACAATTGTCTTCTGTGCTGGCATACAGTTGACTCCAAGTACAGCGTGTAACGCAGTAAGAGTGCCAGATAAAGTACCTTAGATCCACGAACCAGGGAATCCCTTGACGATGACAATACCTGAGGTGCACTCTCATTCCCGGTAATAGTTTACTCACACCATGCATCACGAGTGCCTCAAGATGGTGTGACTTGGTTCCTGACTTTGTTGGTCAACAAAGCAGGAGTACAGAGAGAAGCCGCAAGAGCATGCTACCAACCGCAAGATGGCGGGACGTATCCCACGTCGCCCCGGATGGCTCACAGCATGTCCATGCTTGCAAGAACACTGACTGGCAGAACGCACAAAGTGCGAGAATCAGCGTGAATTAGGGAACTTGTGCATCACACTGATGACTCTGTGAAGGACGTGATGGGAGGCAGAACTGGAGAAACCGCACGCGATCCGGAATCTGCACAGAGGTAAGCGCGTGAACACATTGTCACTAGTTGTGTTTAAATTTGAACAGAGAAGTGTCGGTTGGAAAACGCTGCAGATAGGAGATCTCAGCATAGCCCAACAATAAGCAGGAGCAGGGTGACGGTCTCACGGAAAATTGTGAGATGACCCCAGATGTCAGTCCACGAGTCTAGTCGATGCAGCACCAAGAGTATACATTGGCACAACAAGAACGGTGGTGCTGTTCACGCTGCAGAAAATGCACAATTAGTTGTGAAAAACTAGATGCGGGAAAACAGTTAAAAAGCAGAGGTTTTTCTTGGTGGAGCTGCAGTCACAGCACGCAGTGCTTTGGGCTCTAGTAGAAATAGTTGAGACACTGTAGGGACAGCAGACCAGTTCAATTAGCAAGAAATCTTTCTTGGAGACTACCCAGGCACTCCCCAGGCAGACGCTCTCAAAACAACTGAGGCAGGCAGTAGACAAGGCTCCTTAACAGAAGAGACATCCACATAGTAGAAACTGACTTGTCCGAAGCACATATAGTAGCGCACTTCTTCCCCAGACAAAGTGCATACATAGATATGTGGCAGGTGAACAGAAGCTGAAGGCACAAGACAGGACAAGAAGAGTGCAGACGTTGGTGGATGCCAGGCTTACAGTACAAAGCGTGACAGAATCCTAACACAGCAGTATTCACGGTACTCTTCTCTGTGCATTCGCCATATGTTGCTAGTTTTTAAAATCGCCGAACTAATTTTAAAACTGAACTGTTAAAATTTGTTGTGAATTCCACTGAGCCACCTACCCGCACTCCTGCACCCTTGGACACCCGACACCCGCCTTCTCCCCGGTCCACCACGGGATTTCATCCCGATTGATGTGGAGGGAGGCGCGGCCATAACTACATCCGGGCTAGAGGGGAGGAGGGCGAAACGTCATATCCGGTTTCCTGACACTCACTTGCATAAAAGCTGTATGCCATACACCACGCGCAGCGGACGCGCGCTGTGACAGAATCCTAACACAGCAGTATTCACGGTACTCTTCTCTGTGCATTCGCCATATGTTGCTAGTTTTTAAAATCGCCGAACTAATTTTAAAACTGAACTGTTAAAATTTGTTGTGAATTCCACTGAGCCACCTACCCGCACTCCTGCACCCTTGGACACCCGACACCCGCATTCTCCCCGGTCCACCACGGGAATTCATCCCGATTGATGTGGAGGGAGGCGCGGTCATAACTACATCCGGGCTAGAGGGGAGGAGGGTGCAACGTCATATCCGGTTTCCTGACACTCACTTGCATAAAAGCTGTATGCCATACACCACGCGCAGCGGACGCGCACAGCGGACGCGCGCAGTGGGCGCGCCGAAGGCAAGCCCGTCTGCGCGCGGCCGTTTGGCGCTTGGGGCGCTAACCCCTGCCCGGATACCCACCCACACCAGAAGCTACAGCCGCAACACTCTACTGAAACTAAGAGTACCGGGACTCCCTCTCTGCCTCTCTACCTGGAACTCGGCATGTAAATACACAGTCTGCCCACACTGTGGATTTTTACCTCTCCCTGATCCACCTATTAAAACCTTACGGCGGAACATGTTCCTCCTTAACTGCAGGTCACTCCCCAAACACACTTTAGAGACATCCATGCTTCTAGAATAACTCCAACCAGATATTCTGTTCTTAACCGAGACTTGGCTTCACTCCGATTCTGAACCTGACCTTATCCAGTCTCTACCCCAAGGTTATCAAATCCTACGTGAAGACCGTATTTCAGGAATAGGTGGTGGCCTAGCAGTCATCTATAAAGACTCCTTTGGGTGCCGTAGCTTACCCAACCCTATACCTGACTGCGAAAGCCAATCCTTTTCCATAGACTTCTCACCAACAAACACGTTCACGGGGATACTTATCTACCGACCCCCTGGGCCCGTGGGTCAATTTCTCCACTCCCTGCCTTACACCTTAGCTAACCTAGCCTGTAATACATCCAACTTCACCCTCCTCGGAGATCTAAACATCCATCTTGACGATGTTACCGATCACATCGCTCTAGAACTGTCTACTAGCCTCTCTGCGCTCCAGCTCAAGCAGCTAGTGCAAAAACCCACCCACACCAAAGGGCATCTTTTGGATCCCATTTTCAGCAATTGTATAGAGCTCTCAGTAGGTCCCCCTCTCCCTTTGCCCTGGACAGATCATTTTCTCATTCCCTTCTCCTGGTCAAACTCTCCCCCCCACTCTTCCCCCACTACAGTTACCCACACGAAACGCAACTGGCCAAAACTCTCCCAATCTGATTGGGTAACAAATCTCGAGACCTACACACCACCTAACACACCCGACCCCACTCTAGCCAATGAAAACTATAATGAATGGATCTCTAACTCACTCGATGCCGTGCTCCCCTTAAAATGCACGGAGTCTAAACGTAACACTCGAACGGCCCCCTGGTTCTCCCCCGACTTACGGGAAAAGAAACGCCTCTGAAAAAAACTTGAAAGGAAGTGGCGAATGGATTACTCTTCCTCCGCGAAAACAGCTTACAGAGCCGCAATAAAAACATACAAAAACGAAATCCACATCGCACAGGCAACCTTCTTTGAAAACAAAATCAATACAGCCGCCTCTAAACCTAAGGAACTATATAAAATCGCAAAAACCCTTCTTAAGCTGCCAGACAAACCCCCCAACCCCCTTAATACACAAACCCGCTGTAACAACCTGGCTGAGTTTTTTTCCAAAAGATACAAAACATCTACACCTCCTTTCCCCACATCCAACCCCCCATTCCACCCACCAAGCAGGGTGAGCCGAAATTTTGTACCCCAGTAACTCTCAGGAACCTTCCACCTCTTGATCCCACCTCGCTTGAAACTATCATGCATCAGGTGAAATCCGGCTCCCCCAACGACCCAGCACCCCCATGCAACTTGCTGATAGTAATCAATCACATTCTACCCACCACCCTCAACCTGCTTAATGCCTCACTGACCACCGGGACTGTACCACCCCCCTGGAAGCAGGCCATGGTGAAAGCTCTTCTTAAAAAATCCAACCTGGACCCAGATAACCCAGTGAACTACCGGCCAATCTCCTTACTACCATGGCTAAGCAAGATCCTTGATAAACACGTCAACAGCGCTCTGGTTGAATTCCTAGAAAACAACCATTTACTCGATCCCTCCCAGACGGGATTCCGTCCCATGTATGGGACCGAGACCGCCCTCATTGCAGTTACAGAAGAGGCAAGGAAGATCATGGACCAAGGAGGATCTGCCGCCATCATCCTCCTTGATCTAAGTGCCGCCTTTGACACTGTAAATCACACCATCTTACTGCAAAGACTCGCGAACCTAGGAATCTCCGAGAACACCTTGGCCTGGCTCAAATCCTTCTTGTCAGGCCGTTCATTTAGGGTCTTTGAGGGTAAAACCATTTCCCCTAGCAAGCCCCTCGGGTGCGGAGTGCCACAGGGCTCCTCTTTGAGCCCTACACTCTTCAACGTATACATGAGCCCCCTAGCTGAGATTGTGCGTCCCTTTGGAATAAAAATAATCACATACGCAGATGACACTCAGCTAGTAGTAGCCCTCAACCAGCCACACACCACTCCCAATCATATGAGGGAATGTCTGGAAGCAGTGCATTTATGGATGACATCATCTTGTCTCAAATTGAACGGAGACAAGACCGAGCTAATGCTCCTAGGTAACCCCCCAGTCCTACCATCGATCACCTATGGCCCACCTGCCTTGGAACCGCCCCCACAAACAAGGATTCCATCAAAAGCCTAGGCATTTGGCTTGACAAATCTCTTAACTTTAGCTGCCAAGCAGCCAAACTCTCAGCTACGTGTTTTGGCCTGCTCAGGCTCATTCGGAAAATCCTCCCTCTTCTACCCTTCCAGGCAAGACAGACCATGATCCAAGGTCTGATTTTGTCGCGCCTCGATTTTGGGAATGCCCTCTACCTGGGAGCCCCTCAGGCCACCTTACACAAACTCCAGGTCATCCAAAACTGCGCAGCCCGTACTCTCCTCCAGACCACTCGCCGACTTTCAATTAAACCCGGACTGAAAAATCTCCACTGGCTTCCAGTGAGGCAAAGAATTGAATTTAAGAGCTTATGCATCATCCATCGAGCCTTCTGGAAAACCGGCGCCCTTATAAATCATCCACTGGCCACTCCCTATATACCAAACAGACACCTCAGATCAACTTCCTCTTTCCTCGTCACTATCCCCAGGATCATAAGAGTCAGATGTGGAGGTCGATTATTCTCCTACAATTCGGCCAAATTATGGAACGCCCTGCCCCTTCATCTCCGATCCGAGCCCAATTTGCTCCCCTTTCGTAAACAGTTAAAAACCCTGCTTTTTAACAAATCTGATTAATTTCTTAATTTCCCGTCACACGCCTGTCTGCTAGCGCTAGGACGCCTCAGGGTAGCTATCGCGCTCAATAAATCCTCATTTCATTTCATTAGTAAGCAGGCTTAAAGAGCGGAACAGCACAGGACACAGACGTTGGGAGGCTTGAAAATCGTCAGGCTTACCCTCTCTGAAGGCACAGCACTTCCCAGACGTCAGTAGGCTTACCCTCACAGAAGGCACAGCACAAGTAGAAGTAGGATTTCTCTGAAACTTTGAGATGGACTCAGGAGAGTAGGCAGCCTTAAGTAGATGAACAGCTCTTTAAGTAGGACTTCCCCAGGAACACAAACAACTGGCAGACCGCGGTGGGCGACCGATGGGAGGTCACTGGTGGGGTCAAGGATGCCAGTTGAAGATAGAAGCTTAGTTTGAGGAACAGAAGAGTCCGTACATGAAGTTGCTTGAAGTTTTAAAGGGTGACATATGCAGGTTCTTATGAAGACCGTCGCCAAAAATTGTAGTGATCAAGTCACGCAGGTAGTTGTAGTTCAGAGAAGTTTTATTCAGGATAGTTACAAGATGATAAAGAGACCCACCAGGAGCAGCCATCAAGCTGCTCAGCCCACCAACTGTGTCTTCTCAGACTTCATATCATAACATTCTAATAGCATCATCAAAGTAACATTCCATTGGTGGTAAATAGCATTGCATTTACTAAAGTCAGGATATAACACTTTCCAAGTTCTGTCAAAGCGCAAAAGAAGTGATATTGCTGTGTTGCTAGGTGTGGGAACTAATCACACCAAAAGAATCATTCTCTACACTCTGCCTGGAGTGCCGGCCAACTTGCGAATAATCACTTCCGGTCCAGGCAGCGACTGCGGGCCAGGGCGCGTGCAGGCGGCCTGCTGAACTTTAACCATCACCATTCTGGCGTTGGTCCGGGTCAGGTTGCGGCCGCCGTCACATTACGGCCATGCGGCACAGCAATACTGGGTAGGCCTGGTGGTGATTTTCTTGGCCTTGTACCTCCTGCAAAAGGCCATTTCATTGCGGGTGCTCAGAGGCTTTTAATTTGTGGCACTGGTTGCTGCCTGCTGCGCTTGCAGATTCGCCTCTAGTCTGTCTCTTGTGTGTGCCGGCCAGTTGTCAGTAGGACGGACCCCAATAACAAGTTGAGGTAGTGCAAGCAGCCTGCCCGCGGCGCTTCTAGCGCAGAACAGACTCAGCCGCCTGTGTGACGGCATTCTAAATTAACTATATTAGCCATTGGAGAATGGGCTGCCCACGGTGCCCCTGTAGGAGGGTGGCCCCCTTAGTGCGGCATTAGGCAGTACCCCACGCAACAGCTGCCAGGACCCCTTCCCATGGGAGTCCCCAGCCCCCTGCACACCGGAAATGACATCGCAGAGGCGATGTCATTTCCGGTGTGCAGGGGGCTGGGGATAGGTATTTATACTTGCCCCCACCCACTGGCCATCCTCTTTGTTTCCCGCTGGACACAGCGTGACCAATTACTGCTAAGCGGGGGGGGGGGCGGATATCAGCACTATGATGAATAGCTGCAAGTCAATGAGTGACAGTTACTCAGCAAGCTGCGGTCTGGTCCAGGGACTCGCATGGGCTGCATTAATAAGAGCCAGCTGCAGCACAGGCACCAAACTCTCTCGGCATCATTCCGGAGGCTCTGGAACCAACTGGCGTAGCACAGCACTAGTGGTGCGAGCAGCTCTGTGGCTGCCAAACTTTTAGAAAACATAACTGCCGCCCGCTCACACCACGGCAGCCCGCCTACAGGTCTGTCGGTATGCTATTGGGCAGAATCATATAGTGCCATTATCGGTAACTTACCCCCACCCACCGTCTGAGCATGCATGCACAAATAAATACACAAGACAACTTTTGTTCCGGGAAAATTTTGCTGCAGGTTTATTCCATACAAAGTATGCAATATGATGGGTTATCTTATGGCCAATCCAAGGGCGGGCAGCTGTACCAACCTATGCTGCTCCCGCCCGCCTGATGAGCCATCACTGTGGGATACCCAGACAGTGCTACATCTTTGGGGATCCTCTTCCGGATCACGTGACACGTTGGTCTCGTATTACTCACGCCCTTTCCGGAGCGTAGCAGGGCACACCCCCGGTTGGTCAGGCCCCCAACTGCCCGAAGGACTAACGGGGCGCCGTCGCGGTTTCCAGTAACCTGCCCTGAGGCTCCTGGTCTTTGGCTCTGACACCCTTAGTGTGCAACGCATGGGTACCCTTACTGTACCTGTCTGCTGCAGAGGTACCCTTACTGTACAGATCGCCCTGTAACGCCGCCACAGCTCCGGAGGCGGCCCCCGTCGTTGCCAGAGTCCCCCCACCAAAGCAGCTAATTTCTGACCTGCAACCTGCTTTCTAGGGCCTCGTGCATGGCCAGTGGAAAGTGTCCATGCTCACCTGTGACAAATGCACCCCATGTATGTCAACCTAGGCATACGCCTGGATGGCAGTGGTGACAATGGACCCCATCTTTAGCAAAGTAGCCTTTAACATTAGCCTGAATCAGCTTGTGTCTGATGAAACCCAGGCCCCTCTGCTCCGTGAACGTAGGCCATGAACAGTTCCTTCTTACAGGTATGTTCAACGGCCTCCTCTGACTTAGCTCCGACCTCTGCGGGGGATCATCTCAGACCACCAGAGCTCACCTTGACCCATGTAGTTGCTGATCTCACCAAAACAGCGCATTTCTCACCTACAAACGCTCATTCCCAGGCCTCCTGCAAATCTAAGGGAAGAAATCCCTCCCTACTGGTGATGGATGAACCCCATCTATCACAATAACCCTTGACGTTGGCCTGGATCAGCTGGTGTACGATGAAACCAAAGACCCTTCTGGCCTGTGAACCTGTGCCAAGAACTATTCACCCTCCTGTGGGAAAGTTCCACTGCCTCACATGACCTAGCCCCCGTGCCAACTCTGGGCGGGACGGTTTCAGACACCAAGGCTCACATTGCCCCATCTATTTGCTTATCTCACCTAGTTGCCGTCCTTTTAGCACCGTGTGTGCCTGAACACCTGTGTCTCCCATCTCTGGGACTGCAGCCCACTTGTTAGGAGACCGCTCCTTCACCCGCCTGCCTACTTTGGCTATTAAGGCGAGAAGGATTATACTTAACATTTGAACAGTCCCTTTGCTGTCTAAATCATGACGCCCAGGAATGTTCCTAACTAGAAGTATGTGACAATGAGCATGGGTAGTAGTAGTATAATACTTCATTGCATTAATCATATGATTACAATAATAGAGCAATGAGCAAGGGTGCCCTCCTGCCCTTGCCATGCATCCCTTATTCCTAATGGGAATTCCACCAGGTCAGCTCCCTCTGTGGTGAAACCCCCTAGGCATACCCGCTAAGAGAATCTGCCTGATTTAATACAGTGCGCAATGTTTGCGATATGATGCCTAACATTAAGGATTGACTAAGTCCTGCTTACACTCATCCTAGAATATTCCCGGAAAGGGGGGCAGGGGCGTTCACACTGCCCACCCTTGGGCAACCCCTGCTCCGTTAAATTCTAATCATTGTTGATCACTGGATGTGCCAAATGTTCTTTTACATAGTAGCCTTTGTGCTTGACACCTTGTTCCCCCATTTCTTGGGACGGCAGCACACTATGTTGGCTGACAGCATCACCACCCAGCGAGGCTACCATAGCTAACCGGGCGGGCATTTGAGCTTAACTGCAGGAACATGTCACCTACCCTTGGTTCTGGGGTGCACTTACTTCCACCGTTGACCAGACGGTTGCACAAACCTCTTTGGTCGCTAAAGCCTGGTGAACACTTTAATGGTATCAAAGCTGGTTTGAAACACTATATGTCTTGTGCCCACTATTGGAGACACCTCACCCTTTTGTGCAATTACAACTTACGCAGCGCACCCCGCTTGCCTAACTGCCGTCGGATCACCGATGTACAGTACCTACTGTCCATCTCCGACCCTGGATGCTTTAAACCTGCCAAAGTGACAGAAACAAAGATTTCCTGTTTAGCTGCTGTACACCTTCAGTGGATCCTCTAGGAGATACCACAGACCGCATTGGTCATACGAACCTTAAGAAGTACACAATTTTCACCTGGGCGTACCTCAAATGAGACCGGCTCCACACAGCTTGTAAGGCCAGAGACATGCATATATTAAACCTATTTACTGGTTTTGCCACTTGGCACCCTACTGGTTGGTGATTCGGACCTCCTACACAGCAAAGCTGGCCGTCTAGCGTTGCCGCCACACCACCCATGTCCATTGAATCACCCTCCATCCCCCTGTGCAATAGTCATATTGCTAAGTGGGCAATCCATTCAACATCTCTTTTCCTGCCGGACTGTTGCCTGTTCAGTTAGATCTATGGTAACTGCACCTAGGTGATGCAGCCTGAATATCCTAAGCTAAGAGCAGAATGCACCTGCTCTGTAACCCCCTGGCTGCTTGTCAGGCCTTCCTATGCCCAGGGATACCTAAGGCAATGCCTCAATTCCGAAATGGTGTGACTGTGCAAGAAATGTAATGAGTCTTCGCCTGCACAAGTCGCCCAACTGACAAGTCGGCCCTGACTAACCTAGTGTTCTGGTGCCAGATTTGAGAAGGCGTTTCCTGATCAACTGTAATGAACAAATAATGTGTTGACCAGTCCCAGTGAATGTTTGTCTTAAGTGAATCTGAGAGTGCAATCGCTTGGGTGTGGATGGGTCATCAATGTTGCCGGGCAGTAGAGCAATACCTTTGCCCAAGCAACTCTTGACACGATGTGCCCGCGCAGGTAGATGACTAGGGATGTCCGACCCACCTTACTTCCACTCTTACAGTTTACTCTGTATAGTGCTTGATGGACCCTAACCTAATAGTATATTCGCTGAGGCATGCTGGCGCTGAATAACCGGTGTATGTTACCCCACTCGCTGATACTCTTACTAAACATCAAGTCCTCGGCACTCAGGTAGCATTCCTCACTGCTGCAGGTGCCCCAAAGCATTTATTATATAACATGTAATGGGTAACAACCCGGTTTGCGGCCACCTTAATGTGCCTTGCTGTGAGCAATTAGATACCCCACATATCTCTTCTCTATGAAAAGATGAAACAAACCGGCCAAGGCACAATGCACAGGCAGTGAGTGTGCCCAATGAGACACCCCCGGTCCTGTGTGGTACAAACACTAACGCACTGTGTGCCAGCTTGTGCATATCGTTCTGGGGTGACTAAGCCCTAACGTGCCCCCTTCCCTGGATGATCCCCAGTACGAGGGTACCGACTGATGATCACGTGCTGCGCCAGCCAATAAACATGTAGACATGTGTGTAAAACCCAGCCGTAGCCACTAGAAGCAGTTTAGCAGGGAAATGTAGAGACCACCGGAGTCCCTCCGTACTTCCGCAACAGCCAGACAGGTCACGTGCGCGCATGCCAGGTGCCGAAACCAGAAAGCGGCAGCCCTTTTGAAAACAGAATGGCGGCGCACAATCCCTGCATTGGAGACAAAACTGCCTTCTCCATGGTTAATAGCTGCCTAATTTGACTAAGCAACAACTCTGGCTTCCTTGAAGAATGTTGAAAATTCTTATGTACTGCGATGAAGGGACTGCAAGATCTATGATGAGTTTCTTATAAGTTACAACCTAGTTCAACTCTCCACAAAATTACAACTTAATCGCAGCGTTGCATGAATTGGGCAACCTGTCAAAGTACCCAAACGCAACTAAGAATTCGAACCTTAACCCTGGAAAGTTACAAACACTGTCCCAGGAACGAGGCAAACCATGCTAGAGCAACTCCGCAGCCTCACCTCAAAATTTCATGCCGGTTATTTGCTCACAAGACTGGGCCGCTAATAGCTAGTTTCCCCGTGTAACCCCTGCTTGCCATCCTGGCAAGAGATAGGCCTTAAGGACTAATTAGCATGCACCATTTTTCACCAGTGCCTTTAAAAAGACCCTTGTCGTGCTGCAGTCGCCTAATGATTCTGGCCCTGCACTAGAAGCTCTCAATTCGCCATTGGATTAAATAATTCAGCAAGAACGTTGCTTAGCATAGTGTGCTGCATGGTTCTGCCTCCTCAGGCATCGCATCCAATTATGTAATCAACACCTATCATTCCACCTACAGCAAGCAGGACTATTGACTCCAACGTCACTTCAGGAGTCACAGCCCCTACGACGGAAACGGCTGGGCTCACCCAAAACTCAATGCGAATCAATGGCAGGATACACACGTCTCTTCTTATCCCTCATCCTAGGCTGCTCGCCCTTGCCCTCAGCATCGGGTGACCAGGATGTTAAAGCCAAAACCGGGAAAAAATTTCAACACTACACTTTACTTCCACCTCTAACCGAAAGGGCACTTACACCTACAACAAGCCCATCTGTTGGCTTTGTCAATGCTTATTAGTTGCATAAGCCACTACTATAACTTTGTTGCATAGCATATTAAAAATGCATCCATTGGATCCATTGACTCTGGTTTCGGCCCCCAGGCCGTGCACCTATGCATGGTGTAGGGGAGGTACTCTAATGCTGTGGAAGGTGTAGATGTGGAATTCTCACTACCGGAGCAAGCATGAGAATTGTGACTGATAATAACTTACAGAGGCAACACATTGAAAACAGTTTGCGCTATTATGTTAGGGGAAACTGCCGCCTCACCGGGCCCTTGCTGCACGTATCTGTCGATAACCCCAAGTTCCGAAGGCTATATTTATCACCCTGGGAGGATGAAAGGCTGAGTGGACAGCCCCCTGTCCGATGGGATGGCCTTAATAATAGCTGCCCCTATGAGGTTCCCATATGCCCAATCTTTCTCACAGGGAAGACTAGTGTGCGTGTTACTTTGCAGTGCTCTGCCCACACTCTTACCAGGCTGCTTAATTGTTAACAGTTTGAGTTGCTAATAACGGATGCTTGACTTCTAATCGTCAAAGAATCCCCCTTGCAGCTTATTATGTGTCTACTTGGCTTAGTGTGGCACCAACCGCTAATTTTGCGGCTGCTGTTATCGGTTCGCGATACATACTAACCAAAGTAACACTACACCTACAAGACAGACTTATTGGGCGGTGCACCCTCAAAGCGAGCTGTCGACACACATAGCTCCCAACCACCACGCCTTCTGTTGCTACTCTCCCAACACTCCTCTCTGGAGGAGCTGCACGACGTAACCCGTCCAGCTGGCGATTATACACAGGACATAGTGTGTTGAAAACCAAGTAACAGCCTCTGAAGAGGTCACACTGGGTAATCGTTTCAGGCCACACCAAAGCCGCTCACTAATATTGTTGCCATCTTTGTAACCCCCACCCATTTCCAGCTTCTGAGGTCCTGTTTTTGATAAACATGTTGCTGGTAACATTTCTCTACAAAATGCCTTTAATAGACTCCCACACATCCTTACATTCATTTTAAATGAAAGTAAAACTGTTTAAAACAATTCATTTAATATAATCCACTGTCACGGGGGAACACTGTGCAGAACAGAGGTGCCACTATCCAGGAGGGGGCTCCCTGAAAGGCTGGGGCACAGAGCCACGGCCCACGCATTATAACGCCTCTGCAGCCAGCCCCACCAGTGTGTTGAGCCAGTGTCATCCAAGTCATTCAAAGTTTTCTTACTGAAGACGACAGAGACGGCTCGTCAGGACTCCCGCATGGCCTTTCGGTCCGCATGAGGTCCGAGGTTGAAAGGAAGGCCCCTAGGATGTAATGTGCACAGCCAAGCACAACTAATTCACTTCAGACCGCCCAGGCCTCCCACAAACCCGGGGCGAGCACATGCAGCTCTGGCATACAATCTGACCCGGGAATCCGGGCATCCTCAACCCCCGGCGAGCAACAAGAGGGGGGGGCTGGCCGGCCCCTACAAAGGCCCCCCCTGGCATCTCCAGGCCCGCACTCACCGCCTAATTCGACAATGCGGCGAGGACAACCGCGATAACACTTGAGATAAAACATCACCGTTATGTAGCATTGTCTACAAACTCGCATAGATCTTTAGCGCTTAGATGATTTTAATAGGTTGGACATCAGATTCCCCAGAATGTAGTCTGTAAGGTATATAACCTGCGCACCACAATGGTGGCCTAACCGTGGTGATTATTAACAACACAAATACACACAAATTGGAGCTCTGGTGCGGGAAATCGCCAGGCCCTGACGCGCCCTTCTAACCCTAACCCAAAGCATCCCCAGGATCTCGGTAAAACTCGAAGCCCCTGGGTAGGGGGCTGTTATTTGCGCAGATATGCATGCCTGAGGGAGAACACCAATTACCAGCTTGGTTAGAAATCAAACTCACACCGTCTGGCAACCGTTACTGCAGGCCAGTGTGGAGAGCTAATCTCCCCGACGGGCAGGCACAGAGCCCCGCTGTCCTGCTACCGCGCCGGCTCTCAGCATGGTGATCTCCCTGCCCGGTGCCCCGAGGCTTGTTGCCACGGTGGGGGTGGGGGCGCCTATTCCACCGATCATAAGGGACCAAAGATTAGAATAACGTTTATTACAATGCCCCCATGCATAACCCCCGGGGACTGGGCTCGCGCTGCTTCACAATAGCCAATTGGCGGAGGGAGGGTGGGATTGTCACTGGCAAACCACGGACCTTCCAAACCGCGCAAGGTCGTTGACCCCAAGATAACCCGCACCGTCGCAGGTCACTAGTAAGCCGCAAGAGGGACTAGGTGGCGTTGGGGGCCTCTCACTCCCCCCCCCCCCGCATGTGCCCAGAATAAGCACTGCCTAGCTCATGGCACTGCTGGAGGGAGAGCCTCACAGCCCCTCGACATCCTACCCTGGTCTAGGCCCTCTCCCTGGGGACATTGTTACAGTTTGGCCGGCACATCGCCTGTCTTATACAGGCGGGGGAAAGGGCTCCTGTCAAATGCCCCGGGGTGCGCCCGGGACTCCGCTCGGAAGCGTGGCCGCTGAGATCACCACCCGGAGAGCAGCCAACACAAGCCAGCCACCTAAATGTTGGCCGCGTGGAAGAGAGAGGGGGGGGGGGCTCGGATGAGGAAGGGGGGGATTTCTTTGGGCGGATCACCTGAACTCGAGAGGCAAAATTATTGCTGCGGGAAGTGAGCGAGGTGAGGCTAGCTGGGGGCCATGCGCGACGCGCAGCCGCCCCCTTGCTCAGGGGACATGGTCGACCCACGTTGTGCACCCCGGCTGCAGGTGCGAGGCCTCTGTTGTAGTCCCCCCCCCCCCCCACGGGGCCAACCCTGGCAGCCCAGGGCCACACTCCGTGGCGGCTAAAATGCCGCTCGGCCGTGCGGGTTGCCAGGGTGGCAGACTCATCTCACAATCAGCAGCCTCTCGACCCGAAAACGAACGGTGGCGATCACAGGACCCTTCACAACGACCTATCGACGACAGCGTGTCTGGCACAAAGAGGACGCCAGAGAGGTGTGGGGAGGTATAAGTACCCTCCTCTGACTTCTGTCCGCCGGAAGAGATGCGCATAGCGCACCAAGGCGAAGGACTCAATCCTGAGTCCAACCCTTGGCCAGTGGGTGGCATGTGCGAAATGGCACTAAAGGGCCGCCTGTTGTGATGGCCCCCTGCGGGGGCCGCGGACAGTCGCATTCATAACTGCAGACTAAAATCATTCATTACTGCAGATTAAAATCATTCATTACTGCAGACTATCTGTGACAATATCTTGTCACATGGCGAACTGAATCATGCCGCTCTGTTGGTAAATGGAGCAAGGGAGGAGTGCTGCCAAGCCAGTCTCCAGGCCGAGAACAGCGCGACCGCAGGGCACGCTGATTTTGGTCAGTGCTAATTAATAGCAGCGCTCGAGCTTGACAGGCACCGTAATGTGTGACTGCATTTCAGTGCGGTGATACAGCCCATCGAACTGAAATGCATTAGTCTAACGCCTGATGCGTGGTACTTCGCAGGGCTGTTTTGCATGTAGCTATTTTTACCGAGGACGACAAATTATACACACAAACATACCATAAACAAACTTACAAGAACACATTCCTCAAATCTGAAAGCTTCCATCCAAGACCCCTAAAAAAAAAAACTCCAATACGGCCAGTTCATCAGACTTAGGAGGAACTGTAGCAAAGTGACAGACTACAACCTCCAAGCTAGAACCCTCACAAAAAAGTTTCGTACCCGTGATTATCCTGAGAAGATGATTAAAACTGCTTGAAAATTAGCGAGAAACGGAACAGTAACGCCCTCTTGGAAAATCATGATCGCAACTTGTCAACAATCTCCCACACTTGTTTCACAACTTTTAACACAGTTTTGAACCAGGTGAAAAAGGCTTTAAACAAAAATTGTCGCATTGTATGCACAGGCAACCTAAAATGGGGGAAACTTTTGTTTTCCTATAAACAAACAAGGAGCCTGAAAGCTAGTTTGGTGTCTACCCACTCAAAGAAATGTGGAGAAACTAGGCCCACTGTCCTCAACCGCCGGGGTCTTCCGAATATTGCAGGGCATTTTGCCTGTAGGAACTGCAGAGTCTGCCACCTTGCTTACACTGCCAAAACACTAAACTTAGAACTGGGGAGAGTGTGGACAATCAAAAAACGTACCAAGTGTAACTCTTCAAATGTAATCTACAATACAACATGTCCCTGTGGGCTGCGTTATGTGGAAATGACCGGCAGAAAAGCAAAAACAAGAATATGTGAACAATGGGGCAATATCTGTTGAAGAGTACCACCCGAATGATAGAACATGTCTTATCAGTGGGCCACATGGCTAATGATATAAAATGGGTCATCATTGAGCAATTTGACAACCAGATTAGAAATCAAGGGAAAATGCTGTTAGAAAAAGAACAGAGATGGCAATAACTGTTTATCCACACAATAAACAGGCCTGAATGACAACATACCCCTGGATTGTTGTACAGCTATGAATCACTAACTACCACCTCAATACACCCGTACTAGTTTATGGGTGCCATCTTCATTCCATTAACCTTTGGGAGGTATTGTATGCTCCTGATTTGCAGTGTGATAGGGTTTTAACTACGATGGTATGATGTTATATCCTTCGGCTTTTCTGACAAGACATTAGAGTCCAACAACCCTATGAGTCGTAAACACATAATCAATTTTGAACTATGTTCCTCTACAGTTTTTCATAATTTGATCTCTTGAGGTTCCCTTCAAATGAGTGAAACCACTGTGCAAAGATGGGTGCATACAAGAAAATCATATATTCACCGAAACAATGGAATAATACTGTTAAGGCTGTCGATCTATAAATCCCCATCGGCTAAGCTCCTGGTGAATGGCTGTCTCACAAAGTCATTCGGTATAACTAGAGGAACTCGACAGGGTTGCCCTCTCTCCCCCCTGTTGTTTGATATGTATATCGAACCATTTGCACAGAAATTAAGGGACAACCCTGATATTCAATCCTTCAGATACGGGAATTGGGAGAGAAGGGTGGCCCTGTATGCGGATGATATTTTGATTCTGTCATCAGACCTAGACAGAACTCTACCGGTAGTAATCAAACTGGCGGAGGAATTCGGTAGGGTTTCTGGCTACGAGATAAATGCTGGCAAGACAGAAATCATGACTTGGAATATCCCGAATCCTGCATATCAGACAAGCTGCAGCATGCGTTACCTTGGGGTCACAATTACCCAGGAAATTAATAAACTGGCAGATACCAATCTATCACGAATCCTTCGGGATTGTCACAAACAAATGAAATCATGGGTGCATCTCCCCTTATCCATTCTAGGGAGAGTCAACTTTGTCAAAATGTCTATACTGCCCAAGGCCACTTTCCTTTTTAACACAATCCCTCTCCATTTTGATAAAGACACTATAGGAAAATTCCAACGAGAAATCAATTTCTTTATCTGGGCATATAGGTCTACCAGAATCGCATGGAAGAAACTAAGACGTAGGAGGGGAAAAGGGGGGTTGGTGTTACCTGATTTATAATTCTATGCTTGGGCATTCCAACTTACTCACTCTCGTATGTTATTGAAAACGCCAAGTGACAAAGGAAGTGGAGCTATGTTTCTGGCCATGCTGAAAGGGGTGGGGCTGCCAGCGGAAGGGTTTATGTACAAATTTGGCGATCAAAAATTCTTTAAGAAAATCAAACTTAAGGTCCTGCAGGGGTTTGGCAGGATATGGGTATCATTAAGGAAGGCGACAGGTCTTAGTTACTTCTCCAAACTGGCACCACTCTGGGATTCTCCAGGCTCCCCAGAATGCCTTCGTGATAGGCTGACTATTCCACTTAGAGATGCTGGAATTAAAGTATGGGGAGAGTTAGTCAGCAATGAAACACTTATCCTATGGGAAGATCTAGAAAAGATAGTGGGTAGTGACCTTTCAAGATACAAATACATCCAGTTACATAGTCGGGTACAATCCCAGCTCAAAAAAGAAAAATACATAGGCGGAGGAACTAGTTTGGAGCACCAGCTTGTGGAAAGGCCAGCAGGTAAAAAGGAAGTTTCCTACTGGTATTGGGCCATAGAACAGGACGTCGATGGAGAATTTAAGTTGGCTGATGAGCTGTGGGGTGGATCGTTGCCTAATGAACAGTGTAATCATTTATGGCAGGAATCTTTAAAATTCTCTTCAACATAGTTAAACCAGCATGGTTGAGGAGGAACCATTTATTCACAGCTCATTGTGCATACCTATCTCCTCTTAGATTATCAAGAATTAGTAAAAGTACACAAGTCAGTTGCAAAAAATGCGGATTGGTTGAGGCCTCGGACCTTCATATGTTTAGAGACTGTCCCTCCATCCAGACATTCTAAGAAGAAGTACGAAAAACATTGGAGAGTATATTGGGAGTGGCAATTACAATCGACCTAAAAATTAATAATTTTTGGCTTACATACCCAGATACTAGGTCCAGCCAGACTCCTTCTATTCTATTCAATTCTACTGGCAAGAAGACAAATTTGTAAACACTGGGTAGATTCTGCCCCACCCCCACTTACTCGGACTGGTTGACTTCCTTATATGAAACATCTAAAATGGACATGGCCAGAGTATGTTGCAGGAACAAGATCGCATACTGGGACTTGCTGTTGCGGTGGAGATGATTTTTTTTTTTTAATTGTTTTTTTTTATTTTATGGTCCTATGATTATGCCAACTGGACACTCCTAGGACCAAACTGGATATGCCCATGGTTTATGAGCATTGAGAGGGTCCACAGCGTCTTTTGAACAATCTGGAGTGATACCTAACCTCCCCAAATCAATCGATGGGAAGTGCTTTTTGGTCTGAAAACACACCCCTCTGGCCTTCGGGCTGATGGCATCGAGAGAACTCGAGGGAAGAGCCCACGTCATCCTAGCCTATTGATAAAGGGCAATGTACAGACGGTCAGCACGTTATGGGTATTGGCGAATGAGGACAAAAAAAAAAAAATACTGTTAAGGCTGTATGTTTTTGAGAAACTCTTGAGCGTCAGATATTACAGAACAATATGAGTTATACATTTTGTTTCAACCCAAAGTTGATGACCGTAAGATGTGTGATACTTCCTTTTCTAGGGAGACACACCATGATAATGATGTTTGTGCACATTAGTAGAAATAGCTTAATTGAGATCACATTTAAGCACACTTAGTTATGTAAACAAATAAACAGTCAATTGGGAAGTACTCACAATGGTATGCACATGCCCAATGTCGATGCAATGTCCTCAGGGGGCTGCGTGATGACTTCAGCATACACACTGACACCATGCGTCAGTACGCTCAGATGGGTACACTTCATACATGCCGGTGGACTGTATTTAGTCTCGGCAGGATGGAGGCACAGTAACGTACGAATCTCCGAGGACATCAAAGAGTTAGTATTCGTCAGTGCACCTTGACTAAGTAAGTCAGGGAGGAAGGGTTCTCCTTTGGGAGTCGATATTCGATGGGTAGCATTGCTATTATATTTTATTCTTCCTCAGTGTGTGAACACAGGGTTCGTCTCCCTTTGAGTATCTATGCCCCTAAGGGTTATCTCAGTCAAAGTAGGTTCTTTACCCCTGATTGTGTGCCTCGGTGCATGAAATGCATGGATTGCACGGCCTATGGTTGACCTTAAACATCATAAACATTTCCTTCTGAGTACACTACACTTGATTTCTGCATGACACAAAATGCTGTTGGTTGCGAATATAAATAGTTCACAAGAGAACCTGTACCAGTTCCTAGTTGTCCTGCATGTGTGGAATAGACTGCATGGCATGTGCACAGTCTATAAGCTGTGCTCAACAAATACAGCATGATGATGGCTAAAATTATAATCCTGCATAATGTCTCTCTCTCTTTTTACTCATTATTGATGCTTACATAGAATTGTAACCAAGATTGTAAGTTACAAATAACCTTGCATATAATCACGTGTTAGTGTGCAGGTGTACACCGAAATAGGAGTATCCCGTGATTATAGGGCTCTTCTGGTCCTGAAGGAAGCCATTTGACCCTTGTGGCAGTTAGGAGAATGATTGAAACATGTAGACCTGGGATGTGGCGGTCATTATATTCTCTGTCCACATCCACCTGTCTTTTTAACCTTCCCTAAGGCTACCATAAATGAATATTGCCTTCATTGGTGGGAGACCTTCAGGTCATAGTACGCTACTGATCCCTGTGAAACCAACCAACACCTTATCTGCTATAACTTGGGCGTTAAAGCACACCCAGATGCATTAGGCATCTTGGGTGGGAACCCTATGATGAAGCATGCCATTAACTAATGGTAGTGGGTGACGGTTCTTTTAAAAACCCAGTAGGTTTCCCTAACCACCTGAGCAAAGGATACCACAGGATTTAGGTTTTGGGTAGCAAGCTGTCTCTCAGGGTTTGATGGTGTTTCTTGTCTTAACCATTTGGTGCCTGCATCCTGTTTACTGAGTCACACAAATGAGTGTAGCTGGCAGTTGTCTTTTGTATATTGCTTCCTGACAGTGAGACAAAGGAGCATAGGTGCTGACAGAATGGACAAACTTTGACTTGATGAGGGGGAGAAGCTATCACCTCGTATACTTGCACATCACAAAGGCTCCGCCTGAGCACACTCACAAATGGTTTGACACTAGTCAATTGCGACTGGGGACAATCTAAGGCCAGGGCAGGAAATTCTAAGCACCTCTGGGGGTGGGAACCTCCAGAACCTTCTAATTCAAAGTGGGCACCAGATATAAATATTGAACCTCAGACCTGTTGTAGGGATTCCGTTTAAGAACAGAACTATGCCTGGAATCACTGAACGTCCGTATGTAGGGACTGAGTCACCATACTACAAAAGTACCAATGGGCCCAAATCCGACTAGATCAGAGTGACATACCTGCCCTCCTAACCTTCTCAGAGTAACAGGTAAATTAGCACCCCAGAACACAACACTCTAATCCCCTCGGGGGATCCGTGGTAGCGGATCACCACCTTTCGTTCTCTCACTCATGCATGTCCACAGTAAACAAAAAAGAGACATGAAGTAAAGTTACAGTATCTATTGAAACAATTGTGCTCTGTCATGAAGCATCTGTGCTGCAATTAAAAAGCCTTTGCAAGTTAGCAATGTGATTAGCATGACTAATAAACTGTATACAATGAAAACCCCTGTCATGGTGTATAATAGCGTGCCTTAGCCTCTCCTCACTACATGAGCACTGTTATATATCAAAGCTCTCAGGCATTAGTACTGGACCCAATACCTGGCATTTATTGGTCTGCATCTCAGATTGCGCAGCACTGGCGCGCCCATCTTGGGACGTTTTTTCTGCAAGAAATCTCTCTGTTTTCAAAACGGCAATTCTCAGTTTAGATGATAAAAAAAGCTATGCTCGAAAATAGCAGCAGAATTTCTTTATTATGTCTATGTTAGTGACCGGCCACAGAGAAAAACAGGGCTTGGTGTTGTTCGATTTTGTTCATAGTGTAGGAATTCTTGCGTCTGTAAAGACGGGTCAAAGAGGAAGTTTACATCAACAGCCGTTAAGCATGTTGCCCCTTGTATCCATTGGGATGGAGGGCTTTAGCGTTAGAAACACTAGTCGTTGTGAGGGCCTCCAAGGTAGGCACAGGAGTGACAACAATAGTGAATTTCCCTTGTGCATGTGGCCGTTCTTCAAGGATTGCCATCTGCACTGCAGGTAGTATTTTTTTCAGTAGAAGCAAAACGCATTTTCACACTGGAATATAGGTGAGATTTAAATGCAATCAGAACTCTTTCACCTTCATTAGAAGTTATATAGGTAAATCAAATTGCACCCGGTAAAACCCGGATGACTAGGTTTATGGTATTTACACATGTATGTTAGTGACGTGTTGCAAGTAAAACAGATTGTAAAGATAATTAATTTGGTTTGATGCTTTGTGCATAATGTTCTGCCGAAATTAAGGAATCCTAACAAGGATTGTAATTTCTTTAAAGTGTTTGGAGTTTGCAATTGTGCACACTTCTCCAAAGAACGAGGTGCAAGACTCTTCTCTTCCTGTGTAAGTTCATATCATAGGAAAAGGACACTTAGAAAAGCTATATTAAATTTGTTAAAGTTAAATTTATAGCCTAGTTCAGAAAATCCCAATATTATGCGATCTACTCTGGCTAAATGTGGCTAAATGTGGGTTTAACTCATCATCTGTCAGGTAGATATCATCTTGACACTATGTGGGCAGCAAACACTTCAGGACTGTTATTATACCCCATAGGGATCCAAGAAAAGTGTAGCTGAAAGCCTAGCACTGTGAAGGCTGTCCAATCTCTAGTTTCAAGTGCTAGATTTGGCTGAAAAAACCATTGGCAATATCTACTGTTGTTTTGTATTTTTTACAGACTTATTTTTTATGAGTGCCATAGTGCATGTGTTTTGTATTGCAAATATGCGTGTATCACAATTTAAATGTCTATGGTGTAAGACTATATGATATGAATGATCCGGTTTTGAATCAGGAAAAAGGGGATTATTCACAGGACACAGGATTCAATTACTCTCTGATACTCCAATTGGGTGAGTAGTTCTCTAACAGGTGCTTTGGCATCTTGTGTAATAGGTATTGTGGTTTCACTTGCGGGTTGGAATTATGTGTATAGTATGATAAGGAGAATCCTTATCCCAGCCGACATGATTGCGATATGGCACTGGGGCTAGTGTAAGAGTCCATTCTTCTGCATAAGCTTGTTTGACTTGTTCAGGGACAAGAGCAGAAAAGGAAGGAAGTATCACATCCTCATCCTGTAGGGATGCTTGGACAAATTGCGGGGGCCAGTCAACCTCCGCTAGAAGTTGTAAGACTGAGTAAAATGTTCCCAGAATATTGCTTTAAAGGTCCTTTGTATGTCACTGTCAATTTGTTTCTTTTCTTTTTTTAAAAAGATGAATACCATCTATAACTCTTTTCCTGAGAGTGCTAGGAATTTTCAATTTTTTGCATCTGATTTAACATCCACTATCACCCTGGGAAGGTTTTCGATCCTACAAATCATCTTGGAGGCTGAGACTTATTGTCTGATGTCTAAAGTAAAATTTGGATCTCCACTGGACCCTTCTTCCCCACCCATATTGGAGCGTGGCAAGGAAGTGATTCCTCCTGTGCTCACTAATTTGCTCAATGTATCTTTTGCATCCAGGCAGGTTCCTTCTGAGTGGAAACACACGATGATGCGTCCACTTTTGAAGAAACCATTGTTAGATCCTTCAGTTCCCAAGAACCTAAGACCCATATCCTTGCTGCCTTTCTCTGCGAAAATTGCTGAAAAATTTGTCAACCAACAGCTGATGAATTTTGTGGAAGAGAAAGCACTTCTACATGAGTCTCAATCTGGGTTCAGGCCACTCTTCAGCTCAGAATCAGTTCTCCTATTTGCTTCAGGGTCACTCCGTCTAGCAGCGAATGAAGGCCAGACAGCTGCACTAGTCATGCTTGACTTAAGTGCAGCCTTTGATGCAGTCTCCCATGGACTGCAATTAGAAAGGCTACAGAACTCGGGGTGGAGGGGGCACTGTGTTTGGGCTGGTTGGCGTACGTCTTGCAGGGCTGCACTTTTCAGGTTATCCAACAGCCCTACACCTATAAGATACGGTCCCTGCAGCAGGGAGTGCCTGAGGGCTATGCCCTGAGTCCGACCCTATTCAATTTATACATGCAATCTTTGGCCGAACTTATTGAGGGCGATGGTGTTCAGACAGTATCTTATGCTGATGATATCCAATTGATTATAACATTGGCTCAGGATAACAACAAAGCTGCAGATGATTTTAAACTATGTTTGGTAGACCTGGCCAAATGGATGAACGACAGTTGTCTGCGACTAAATGCAAATAAAACAGACATCCTGGTGGTAGGAAAACAACCTTCCAACTGGTCCACTTTGTGGTGGCCAAACGAGCTAGGCCCTATGCTGATTCCTAAACCTAAGGTGAAACATTTAGGAATCTGGTTTACTTCTACCCTATCTTTTGAAGATCTAATCTCAACTCTTGTTGGCACTTGTTTTGGAACCTTGAAAATGATTCAGAAGATTTTGGGGGTTCTACTTGACCCCGCAAAAAGCACGGTAGTCTAGGCCATCGTGGTATGGGTGGACTACTGCAATGTACCCTATTAGAGGACCTCTAAGGGCAGGCTTCAAATGCTGCAAAGGGTACTAAAGGCGGCAGTGCGACTGCTGATGAACATTCCCAGACGTGCTCCAACGGGGCCAGCTTTGGCAAAACTTCATTGGCTTCCTATTGAGGAGAGAATCTCCTTCAGAGCCATGTGCTTTGTACATAAGAACATCAACAAAAAAGGCCCCAGCTATCTATATTTTTTAAAACGGTATATTCCGAGTCGGTGTCTGAGATCATCTGGAACTGGCTTGATCAGATATCCCAAATTTCGCCGAACACGTCTTGGTGGTATCACGTTTAGATTCTTGGCAGCTAAACAATGGAACAGACTCCTGCTCCAACTTAGACTAGAACCTTCTGAAGTCCTTTTTCAGAAACACCTACAAATGTAGCCCTGATGATTTTTCCCAACAACTATGTGATGACATTTCATTATTTTTTTGAAAATAAAATTAACTCTATCTACGACAAAATTTTATTGGCCTCCGATCAAAATAGTGACAACTCCTTATTTCCATCTATCTTGCCCATGCAGAATAAATCTACACTTATGATGTTCCCAGCAGTCACTGACTCCGATCTCACCTCTTTTATGAGCCATATAAAATCAGGTTCCCCAGAGGATTTTCTATCAGCTAAAATAACAGCCTCCCTACATACATTGCTTAGGCCTCACATTCTAAATCTGATCAACCATTCCCTCAGAGAAGGATCTGTGCCCACTGAATGGAAAAAAGCAGTGGTGAACCCAATCCGGAAGAACGTAGCTATTCCATGGACCGATCTTTCCAATCTCCGACCTATTTCCCTCCTCCCCTTTTTCAGCAAAATGACCGAGAGACATGTGAACACCTATTTGTCCAAGTACATCGAGGCAGCGGAGGGCCTAGACCTCTCTCAATCTGGATTTAGGCCCAATCACAGCACAGAGTCTGCCCTCCTCTCAGTGACTGATACCATCAAGATGTCACTGGATGGAGGAAATTCACTGATTCTAGTGCTGTTAGATTTATCCGCTGCCTTCGACACTGTATCCCATGAGATACTTCTCGATCGCCTGAGGGAGAAGGGAATAGGAGGAGTGGCTCTTTCCTGGCTAGAAAGCTTTCTTTCGGATCGCCATCAAGAGGTAAGACTGGGCTCCCACCATTCCATCTCAAGAGAGCTCACTAAAGGAGTGCCACAGGGCTCTTGCCTAAGCCCCACACTCTTCAACGTGTATATGTCCCCGTTGGCGGATATAGTAAGATCTTATGGGTTCACACCGATATCATACGCTGACGACACTCAGCTTCTGTTCCCCTTTAAAACCCTCACGCCCACAATACAAAAATCTTTTGCGGACGGCATGAGGGCTATATCTCACTGGATGGCCATCAATCGCCTCCAGTGCAATGTAAGCAAAACCGAGGTTATGCTGTTTGGGGAGGCCACACTTTTGTGGTCCCCAGACTGGTGGCCCCTGGATTTAGGACCAACTCCAAGCCCCGCGCAGTCTGTCAAAAATCTTGGTGTACGTCTAGACAGTTCTCTTCTGTTTAAAGAACACACAAACCAGGTAGCAGGATCCTGTTTTCAGACCATTGGACTGCTACGGCGAGTCTTCCCATTTCTATCTGATTCTTATAGGAAGACTCTTATTCAGGCTCTGGTCATAAGTAGACTAGACTACTGCAATGGTTTGTTGGTTTCGGCAAATGAAGAACAACTTCAGAGACTACAGGTGGTCCAGAATACCGCGGCTAGATTAGCTCTTAATGCCCCGCCAAGGTCCACATCTCTTCCCCTTTTGACAAAGCTTCACTGGCTGCCGATTAGACAGCGTGTAATATTCAAAATCTGTTGTACTATCCATGGTTGTCTGTTTGGTAATGGACCTAAATATTTAAAAGAAATATTTAAACCCTACACTCCCAGTCGAACACTGCGCTCTAGCACTCAACAACAACTGCAGGTCCCTAGGATAAAAAAAAGTCAGGCAGGGAGGACGAGCTCTATCCTACAAAGGCCCTATCCTTTGGAATTCACTGCCCCTTGCTTTGAAAAACATTATTAACTTCCAATCCTTTAAGAAGTCCTTGAAAACGTTCCTATTTGTAGCTTCTTAGGCTCTCTTCCTGCCTTTTTTACTTCTCTGTGTATGTATCTGATTCTGGCTTCTTGGTTATGCATAAGCGCGGAGATACCCCTTCGGGGGTTGACTTCCTGCGCTATACAAGACCAAAAATAAATAAATAAATAAATGTGGCTTTTTAGAAATGGCCTTGTCCATTAACAATGCAGGGACGCCCGTTACCAGTTTGACAGTTGGAATTCAGTGCTGGGACACCCCGCATTTGGGTAACCAGGCACTTCACAAAACGCTAACATAACAATGTCAAGATCATATATTTTATCTGGAGGGGCTACATGCCTGTCCGTGGTTTCAGCTGTAATAAAGCTATCAGTTACTCTCGCTGCCAGAAATTGGTGGTGATTCCGGAGCACTATAGTGGCTTTCGCCAAGCTGTTGAGGAGAGTCACTGCCCAACTCCTGTTCAGGAGGAGGGTTTTCTGTGTCTGTAGCATATTTAGCGGTTATAGCCACAACATTATTTTTCTGAAAAGAGGCTTTATATTAAGTAGGTTTTTCCTCCTTTATTATCTTCACATCAGACAAGCCTTGTCTCCCTCTTCGGTTTCATGTACTCTTCTTCTCTGCGATTAGATCAATCTCCTCTGTTGTACTGCTTGTCAGACGATTCCTGAAAGGAATGAGGAGAACGTGTATCAGGAACCTTAAACCAGTCTGGAACCCTGAGTCTAGTGCAATCACGAAAATCGTAGCTTCTCAGAGAGCTCTGTCGGTGGGGAAACAGAGCTTCAATTTGTGAGTATTTTGCCCATAACTGAATGAACAATTACAGAACTTATTGTAGGCACTGCAGACAACTGAGCTTGCATTGACAGGCTAGGTTGTGCTGGTACAGCCAACAAGGCGCGTGGAACATATTGAGTCCAGCGTCTATATAGTGTAACTAGAGCGATGGATAAGGCTCGTGTTTGCAAAAGATTAAAATTCACAGTGTCAGGGCATGGCGTACATCCAGCTAGTGCTGCTCAGGTCGCCCCTTCATTACTTTGGGGACCTATACGTACTGGTGTCGGTACATGTTGGAAGGCGCCTAGGAACAAGTTTAATGTTCCCAGTAAGGTAATTGTATTTCCATCAGTGCATATGCTCAGAAGTGTGCTGATGGTGTAGGAGTTGTATATGTATGAAAAGTGTTTGAGTTAACATCCACAGCCAGAAAATCAACCCAAGAGTAAAAGTCTTCAAACCGATAAGCATCATCTGCTTCCACTACGAAGATAAAGGCACCACCTGCATTAGTAAGTCCATGACGTGTTATATGTGCATGGACAATCATAAGGAGTGTGTTATCTCCGTGCACTCTTTTTTCTTATTTAATTCTTCTCTTTTTATCCTATTTTTTGATATGTGCTACTGCATCATCAGCACTGTGTCTAGCAGTGCCCCGAAATGTAATGCTAATAAGTGTGAGGTTAGGCGAACCAGTCCCTGGTGGATGGGTGCACTTTATCTTTGCAACTCACTCGTTTCTCTTCAAAAGATTTAATAAATCAATTTTTTCAATAAAACACTTCAGTGACAATTTCTGAGTATTTATTTTTGACATGAACCTCTATTTTTGTTATGAGCTTGATATTAGCAGGAGGTGACTAATTGCGAAAACGAGTCAAAAAAGACGGTCTTGGACTCCTAATTCTATGATTACAAGTGCATGACATTTGTATTGTAACGCGCAAAAGCGTGATAAAGTTTGTGGATACGAAACATCATCTGGGTAACAAACTGTTGAAACGTGAAACGCTATTGTTTTAACATAAACTTGGCATTTACAGGATGTTACTACTTGTATGTATGAAATCAAAGTAACAAGAGACACATAGTAAAACAAACAATTATGTAGATTAGTAAAATTAACAAGGTAAGTCAATGCTTCATAAGAAGCATGCGAGTTCTATATGGTCATTCAATCCTTGCGGCAGACGAACGGTCATCTTAGACCCTAAATGCATTAGGTTTGTTAAGAATTTGGATATCATGCTATAAATGAAGAAGATTAGAACATTAATGAATGAAAATATAAAAATAATAAATTGATGACGAAATCAAGAAGAAATTGTCACCGAAGTGTTTTATGGACAAAAATGATTTATTAAATCTTTTGAAGAGAAACGAGTGAGTTTAAAAGAAAGTGCCCCGTTTTTGTAGCAAGGGGGTGCCCTCGTAAACATTACAAAATCTGGAAGCACTGGGCAGATTATCGGGGATTGGAATTGGAGCCAGTTCCAGTGCAGGGATCGGACCGGCTATAGTTTTCTCCTTCCCCCTTACTGGGGGAATCCTTACTCTGCATATACTGGGGGGTATAGCGTCTTCTTAGAAATTTATCATAGTGAGTGTAGGACTACTGCTTCGACTGTACATGTTGCTTTTGCTTGGTTGACAGTGCGATGGGGTGTGGGGTATTGTATGTTTATTATTTAATTTTGTTCTGTTTCATTTGCAAGTCCTTTCATTATTCTTTTTTTTATAATGGGAGAAAAGTGTCAAAGACATGATACTGTATATTGATGCTACGGAAGCCTCTGGGTTACAGAGCTCCGCTTTATGTACATTTGACAAATAAAATATGTTAAAAAAAAAAGAAAGTGCACGCATCCACCGGGGACTGGTTCGCCTAACCTGACACTTATTAGCATATGTGCATGGACAGCAGGTCTGCAATTAACAGGAATAGCAATAGCTGCTGGCACTGCCATAATATAAACAGTAATAGAAACAAAAATGGGTTATCCCTTTAATTCTCAGACTTGAAAACCAACAGAATTAGGTGCTTCATAAACACTGTGGAGGATTAATCCCTAACACCGCTGATGTCTCTGGTGGTAGGTGTAAGGGGTATTATGGATACGCATAAGTACTACTCAGGAGACCCATAAGTAAGTAACAGACCAAATGTTGGTGGCACCACGTTGCAGGGATTCTGTTTCCAAACATAACTATGCCTGGGATCACAGAATGTCAGTATGTAGGGACAGAGTCTCCATACCACATCAGTACCTATGGGTTCAAATCTGACTAGCTCATAGTGCCATACCTGCCCTCCTAACCTTCCCAGATTACCAGGTAAATTGGCACCCCAGAACACAGCACTCTAATCCGCTCAGGGAACCATGGTAGCAGATCATCACCTTTCGTTCTCTCACTCATGCATGTTCACAAAAAAGAGACATGAAGAAAAGTTGCAATATTTATTGAAACTATTGTGCTCTATCATGAAGCAAGTGTGCTGCAGTTAGAAAACACATGCAAGTTAGCAATGTGATTAGCATGACTAATAAACTATATACAATGAAAATCTGGGCAACAAAGAGTCTGTAAATGTGGGCAGAACTGCACTATATGGAACCAGGCTGGCAAGTCGAGCGCTGCTTGACTTGCCGGACATGCAGCGGCTGAATTTAACCACCAACAGAGTACCAGGAAACACAAAATTTTGAAGAGTACAGAGTTTACTGTGGCCAGCTGTAGATTGTTTTTTAGTCAAAGGATCATGGGAAGGCCTGATGAAAGAAATATTGCAGGGGTTGGATGAGTAAATTGACATGGAAAAATGTTTTACTTGTATTGAGGAAGACAGAATATCATGGGGGAAGAATATCTGAGGTTTCACTTGGCAGATTTGCTTGTTAATAATGACAGTAGTGGGGTCTGTAATTGTCTGTCACCCACAAGTACTCCAATTGCTATGGATTGTTTTTTACGTTTCAATATTTTTTTATAAAAGTAGAGGATTTTTGTTGAATAATTGGTTTTACTGTAAATTATGTTAGTATGACTAATGTGTTTTGACATCCATTAATAAATTGACCTTGAATGGAGGGTACAGGAAAAGTGTCACACTTGGGCTTTTCTGTCACACCTCGTGTGTTTACTGCAAGTGTTTAATCTTTAAAACTGAAAATATGGCCCATTTACAAATACAATATAACTGCTTCTTTCTCTCTTGTCCATACAGAAGGGACTGCTCTTATATAGTCCTCTACGTGTTGCACTAGTATGATCAACTCCAAGGCCTGTATAATATGTAAGGGATGACAGGTGTCTTCTAATAACATTTCATCATGGGCAAAGAAGAAATGCCTGTTGCTAACAAAACAAAATTAGAACTTGGTTTCTATCAACTCGTGTTATTGATTGGTTTGTGTATCATTCCGCTTACATATTTTCCACTTCCACAATTTTATAAAAGGCGTAAGAAATTTTTTACGCCTCGCTTAAGACAGCACATGTGCTATCTGTTGCGAGACACATTGTTTCCGTACAGTTGGTTTAGAGCCTGCCTATTGTTTAGCATTCTTGTTTTTAGGTGCAACCTACTAGACAGCGCATGCGCTGTCAGTACGAGCCATGTTGTGGCTTACCAAGAATATGGAGTGGCTTAGAGCCCACCAATTTCTTACCATTGGTTGGCTTTCGTGTCACTCTCATTTGCCTGCTTCTTATTTGTGTCCTAGATCTTGTCAGTCTTGTGATTATTACACCAATGGCACATTGCTTCTTTACCATCTCTTTGATTGGCTGGCATCTCTGCTTCCACTGCTTGCATTTCAAGCACAGGTTTTTTTGTGGTAAGCACTCCAGGCAAGTACCTGTGTTTTTGAGCAGCCTCTCACATGTACTTCTCTCCCCCTGCCTTCTTTTGCTCTCTGTTACCCAAATACTTCTCCTCTCCCCTCCCAATTGTCTCTTCATGCCCTCTCTGTTGTTTCCTCTCACACGCACCATCCTCGTCGCTCCCTGTTATACATTTCTCCCAATCCCTGTGTTGCTTCCCAATCTCTCCAACCCTTCCCCTTGTTGCTTTGGTGTCCCCCCTCCCATGTGCTGCTTCAGTGTCCCACCTACCCTCCTTTGTGCTGCTTCCACACCCCCTTGCACCCTCCCTGTGTTACTTTTGCCACATTGACATTCTAAGATATTGTGCCACTTGGCTAGAAACCATTAGCAAAGCCAACAGGTCACTCAGGCGAGACCTATAGTCTTTCCTAATGCTTGTTTCTTTTTGTGAAGCACTCTACCAACATGCTTGTGTTTCAGGCCCCTCCTTTACTGCTCCTGCATTGCCTTCTCGCCCTGTGCTTTCCCTCCCTCACCAATGCCCTGTGTTACTTCTGCCCCTTGTCCCGCGTTTCGTCTACCCCATGCTGCTTCTCACCCAGCCCGGATAAAAAAAATATATATATATATATTTTATTCCTTTTTAGGTCTCGGGACCATCCGGTCGGCAGACCGGAAGTCCGGAGATTTAATGACTTGGGAGAAGAGGGGCTTGAACCCGCCCCTCTTCTGCCCTGTTCTCCATTGGCTGGCCTCGTAAATGCTGGCCAGCCACTGGAGAAGAGGTCCCGTCACTCCGATTAGGCCCTGTCCTTTTCGGATCGGGGGGCGTGTTTTTTGCGAAAAGTCTCAGGGAGGAGACAACAGCAAAACACGCCCCCGAATCCGAAAAGGACACTGCTTTTCTCCGAGGCAATGCTCTGCCTCGGAGAAAGGCGGTGGTGTTCCTGGCGTCCTCTCCCCCTGCTGTTGGCTCCACACATGAAAGTAGATTGGCGTGTCAATTTGCATTTTCTGCGCTATCTAAAAAGCGGCATCGGACTGCTCGGCGTGGATGTGCCTGGAGGGATTCGGTTTGGTGTGTTGTGATGCACGAGGCTCTTCGCTCGCAATGGACACGCAAAGAGAACAGTCTTGTTTTAAAATCAATCACCTGCAGTTTGCATCTAGGCGGAAAAGGCACTGGTTCGTGAAGTTGAACCTCATCTGCCATCGACCAATGAGCGTTTACTTCCCTGTTTCTGTTTGAGCTACACTGCCCTTGAATGTTTTATCCGATGGCATGTAGTTTAAACTGTAAAACCAGGAGAATTGCATTTCCTCTGCATAGGTCAGAGGCACTGGAATTATGCAACTTTAAAGCAGCTGTGTTTCTCGCATAATTATGGATCGGCCTGATAAAGCCATGTAATTCATCACCTATGGCAAAATCTGTAGATTTCCACAAAAACGAATTTGCAAAGGTTAACTGTCCACCTTTCTGATGCTTGTTGGTATATTTAGGGGTTATACTAGTACTAAAGGGGTGAAACCAATGCTTAAACAGTGCTCACAAGTTTAAAAATGGCGAAATAATAAAGTCATTAATACTATCACAAAATGTGCCCTGTTGCGCCTAACGATTTTCCTTTTCTTGACACATAATCGTCACCACAGGGCCTACGAGTGCCGTACGCCATGACAAAGTTTTCCACCTGATGTCTAGGAGGGAAACAGAAACAGAACTTGATTTTAAAGCCAAAGACAAAAACATAACCCGTCACTTGGGGCCAGTGTTGGGCCTCAGATGAACAGAAAGGGAAACTCTTCAATGTGCAGCAACAATAAGCCCTAGTTAAAAAAAACACTATTTTTCACGGAATGATTCTAACCGATGTCTTGGAGCAGGTTATAGCTAGGGTGACCAACTAACATGGGTGCAAATTCAGGACGGTGAGTGTAAAAATTCAGGACAAAGGGTCAAAATTCAGGACAATAATTCAGGACAGGAGGTCAAAATTCAGGACAAAACTTCGGGACAAAAGGTACGTTTTACAGACACATCAAAGGAGGTCGCGCAATAGAATATAATTAAACCCATCCATATCCAAACATATTTAATCATTTGCAAACCTATCCATCATGTATCCTTTTATCCATCATTTCACTCATCCATCCCTCCACCCACCTTTTCACTCATCCATCCATTATCCATCCATCCATCCTTTCACCCTATCCATTAGTACACTCATCCATCCACTCTTCCACCCATCCATTCACTCATCCATCCAGCCTTTTATACTTTCACCCATCCAGCCATCCTTTCACTCACTCATCCATCCACCCAGTCACTCATCCTTCCACCCATTCACCCTTTCAGTCATCAATCCATCCTCCCTTTCTGTCTCCATCGACCCTTTCACTTAGCCATCCTTCCTTCCACCCATCCATCTACTCATTCACTCATGAATCCATCCATTGACCCTATCAGTCATCCATCCACCCTTTCACTCCTTCACTCATCTATCCATCCATTTGTCCATCTACCCTCCCTTTCACTCCCTCATCCATCCTTACATCCACCCGCTCACTCATCTGCCCAGCCATTCACCCTTTTACTTATCAATTTATCCATCCATCCATCATTTCACTCATCCATCCTCCCATTAACTCACCCATCACCCACCCATTCACTCATCCATCCATCCATCTATCCTTTCACTCTTCCATCCACCCTTTTACCCATCGATCTACCCTTCCACCCATACATACATCTTTTTACAGTTTTTCTCATCCATCCTTCCACTCACACATCTACCTCACTCTCTATCTCACTACCTCACTATCTACCTCACTCTCTCACTACCTCACTCTCTATTTCAATACCTCACTCTCTCTCTCTATCTCACTACCTCACTCTCTCTCTGCTAATGCAATAGGTATCACATATGCAAAAAAAAGCTAATGCCAATAGAAATGACAATGCCATTTATTTAGGGATACAAAAATGATAAAAAAAAATAATGAGCAATACCAATAGCTCTACCTATAATGTTGCCGAGACCATTGCATTGTAAATGCTTGTTATTTACTGATCCCACTCAAGTCGATACCTGGAAAAAAATAGCGGCTGTGGCATTTTGTAGGCATGATTATGTGTGATGTGTTCACCTACAAAATGACATAGCCGGCCGCGATTTAGGTCTCGCCTAGGCAGCGCATGTGCTGTCTCTTCAAGACATGCTGTATCTACTCTGTGGGCTTACAGCCCGCCTATCGCTTTTGGTTGGTAACTTCGAGTTTCCAATGTAAATCCTAGCTTTTAAGTTATTTGTTCTAATATGTCCCTCCTTTTTGTGTGTTGCTACCGCCCACGGAGCATCGCTTTATTACTTGTATCCTTTCTGCATTTGTTTGTATGCACTATTTTTGGGGGGGGATTTCTGTTCATGTTTCTTTTCGTTCTCTGCCATGTCGGTGAAGCTTTAATTTGTTTGGCGTGTTTTGTTTGTTTTCGGCAATATGGCAATTCTTGTTTTTGCATCAGACCAAAACATGCTCATGCTACTGGTGTTTTTCTTAAAATTTGGAATTGTAATTTCCTTTTTTTGGGTTTGAGTCAGCGTCATTCTCTGCCGTGTCAGTGAATTTTAAAATCTTTTTCTTTCCGGTGCTGTGGAGTTTCCTTTAGGCGATGTCTGCTCCTCTCACTGCATTTTGGCCCCCTCTCCGATCCAGCCTGTGCTGCGCCGTCATACTCATGCAATAGCTCCAGCATTCTAAGCTGTCTGCTAAAATGGCATCCGAAGCAACTGAGGACCAAGCACAGCCCCCTGCTCCTCCAAAACAAAACAAGGTGGTGAGTTCGGAACTCCTCCAGTTCCTGACAAGAATGCTTTCCCAGACAAGAATGCTGGGCTTGCCTCACTTGCAGCGCGTTCTGACAATGAAATCAGAGGAAGCAACACGTTTATAGATGGAAGTAAATAGCAGAGTCATTTTCAATCCTACTTGAAACATTTGAAATTAGTTGAACCAGGCGATCTGCGTGTGAGGCAATGTATACCGTTCCCTTAGCATGCCCCCCATAACAAGCTCTCCCGTTCTCCTTTTCAAACTCACCGTGGGGCTGTAAATCTTGTTCTTAACTCGTCACATTTTTGAAAAGTGTAACTATTTAAAATATATGACAGCGTATATGCCAGAATATATGTCCTATAAACCCAGCTTGGTTTTAAAGAGCAGCCTTCTCGAGGGCTAATAGCGTGCGCTGCATCGATCGGCTGATGAAATGCTATTACTATTTAACTGTAATCGGAAGGAATATGCCTCTGGAAGGTGGCAGTGGGAGCACCTAGCTGTGCCGACTGCAAACCTTTGCCATACCTTTAGAAACATTTTTCATCAGCAATCCGCCTCAAACTATCCTCATAGTGTTAAAAGTGCCCTTGGAATCATTTAACAGATGTTTCGTTTTATCACTTTAGTGCTTCTAATACAAGAAACTGGCAAAAGATTTTCGTAATTTCTCAGGTCTCGTGTAAACATGCGTTGGAGCACTGCTTTTACGGCACATTAGTTACAGTGTTTTGTTACCTTCCAAAAGCTTTGAAGTGCATAGTGCAGAATTGTAACAACTTTTTTCAACAATTCTTTAATCACCAGTCACTGCTGTGTAAACAGTGTAACCTTTAGAACAGTACACCCACAGCGTATTATTACTGCAGATATATTTTACAACTTTTGTGATCTGTGTGGCCCAAGGAATGGCGGTGTGTTATTAAAAGTGCATCCCTGACACATTGTAAGACGACCATCTGAAGTGATTAAAATGTGTGGAATGAAGTGCAACAAATTGTTTAATAAATAAATAGGCAAAACACAATTTGTTGGACCACACTTTTAATGAATATGAATACAAATAGATAAAAACAACAACTTGTCACTCGCACTATAACGGAGCGACCTATTGGCTTTGCCAGTGCTTGTTACATTTTATAGCCATGTGGCACAGCATCTGGGCTGGGAAAGCCAATAGAGGAGTAAAACTGCAGAGAGAGAAACAAATATAGCAAACCAGTGTACTGAATTGAAAATCCCCTTGTGAAGATTTGTGCAAAAAGGATGCTACCAGTAAGGGAGGGTGGTGTGAGAATGAAAGATGTGAGCTAGGCATGTTTTACTCATTACTAACCATCTCCACTGTCCTTTAATCTAACAGAACCTGCACCCCGAAACAACAGGATATAGTTATGATGAAGATCGGGAAACAGAAATAATCATTGCTTAAACTAATACTACCAAAAATGGTATTCTGCTCCTGAGAGTTGGGATGAACTTGAGCAACGTATAATGTGAAGAAGACTAAGGAATAAACCAAGCTTATATTGCTGCAGAATGGAAAAGACTGATCAGCCAATAAGCAAAAACCACCAGACAAAGAATGTATGCTCGCTTTTCTTATTGCACAATTTTTGATGTATCTATTGAACTGCTATCACTAACAAGTGTGGTGGGATTTCTGGAGATGCTGCTATCCTGTTGGGATATGTTCTATTAGTGAAGAACTGAATTCATTCCTGCAACAGTTTTAATGAAATGCAAATACTAACTTTGACCGTTTGTATGCTAGGATATTCTGCGTGAATGTGAGAGGGATTCAAATTAGTTGTTACTAAATTACAGACTAACAAGAAAAGAACTACACCGTCATACAACAAAGTGACATTGGTTTTTGGGACTCAACGAAGACTGTAAAATACATGTAAGATCAAAAAAAATGTTTACATACTTAATGTGAAAAGGCTTCAAGTGGTCCTTAAGAGTACTCAGACTGGAAGTAATATGTATGTATGTACTGAATGTGGAGAACAGCTTGATTGTTCTTCCTCTTTTTTAAAACACCAGGAAAAGCACAGAAAAGAGAAGCCATACGCATGTAACTTATGTGATAAGCATTACAAGAATTCTTCACATCTGACCAGGCACCAGCAAACCCACACAGCTGATAAGCCATATACTTGCAATATATGTGGGAGGGGTTGCAGGGTGTCGTCTGATCTTGTCAAACATCTACAAATACACACCGGTGAGAAGCCCTTTAAATGTGATGAGTGTGGAAAGAGTTTTTGTCACTCATCAAGTTTCTTCAAACACCAGAGAATACATTCTGGAGATAAACCTTTTACATGCCCCCAATGTGGTAAAGGATTTATACAGTCAGCGGACATGATCACACATCAGAGAACACACACTGGAGAGAAACCATATACATGCACTGAATGTGGTAAAATGTTTGGTCGTGCATCCAATCTTGTGAAGCATCAACATGTCCACTCAGTAAAGAAGCCACTGGTATGTAGTGACTGTGGAAAAAGTTTTACAAAGTTACATGCTCTTGTTCTACATCAGCGAACGCACACTTGTGAGAAACCTTGCACTTGCAATGAGTGTGGAAAGAATTTCAGTACATCAGCTGCATTAATTTCTCACCAACGACTGCACACAGGAGAGAAACCCTATACATGTAATGAGTGTGGGAAGAGTTTTAGGCTATCAACGGCACTGATTAGCCATCAGCACCTTCACACAGGTGATAAACCATTTAAATGTAATGAATGTGGTAAGGGTTTTACACAACTACCAACCCTGAAGAGGCACAAAAAAATCCACACTGGTGTAAAACCATATAAATGTGGTGTGTGTGGTAGAGGCTTTCATCGAGCCTCTAGTTTGGTCAAACATGACCGAACACACACTGGAGAGAAGCCGTACACATGCAGTGAGTGTGGCAGGAGTTTCACTGTGTCTTCAGCACTGGTTAGGCACAAGCGAATTCACACAAGAGATAAACCACAGACTTGTGGTGAGTGCGGAAAAGGTTTCATTGACAAAGGGTCCCTGGGTGTTCATCGACGCCTCCACACTGGAGTGAAACCATATAAATGTGAATATTGCGGGAAACAATTCACTCAATCGCAGCACATTAAGATACACCTGCGGGGACACACTGGAGAGAGACCATATGTATGTACTGACTGTGGGAAATCCTTTGTGCAGTCAACAGTCCTGATCAGGCACCAGCAAATACATTCAGGGGAAAAACCGTTCAAATGTAATGAATGTGGCAAGTGTTTCCGTTGGTCATCTTCTCTGCTCAAACACCAGCAGATCCACATTTGCCGGTGAAAAAACATTTCACACAGATGTTGCTAAATAAACTACACAAGAAAAAAAATAGAAACCACTTAAGATAACCTTATCAAGAAGATAAAACAGGATGAGCTGCTAAACAGAAAAAATACATTCATAAAAACATTAGGCACTTTTATTTAATTTAAGCCTGTAACGGAGAACTGAAAAAACAGCAATTTGATCATAGTTTGGGACTGAGAGAAAAACCTAGCAATTGATGAAATATAAAATAAAAATCTTCTGGCACACTATAGTCCTTGATTCAAAAAGCGTGAACAGTTTAATGTTTCTTCACAAAGGGAAGCATCTGCTGACCAGAACCTTTGTGAGACTATACGCAGCCGTTGTCATTTGAAAACAGAGGGAGTGAGTGCTTAAAGAACCAAGTCCACAGTAGAGAAATGCAGGAACAAGTTGGAGTGTGGTCTACCAAAGAAAAACTCAGGAACCCTGAAGGCGCAAAATCAGCTTCATGCAAATACAGTGGACTTCAGCATTCAAATTGGTGCTGTGAAGCAAAAATTTAAAAAGTTACGGAATTCAAGCAACACAACAGGGTTTTCTGCAAGTATTTTGCTGAGCAACTTACAGACTATCAGAAGAAAGTCAAGCAAACTGAAAGACAAGAGATACAAAGCAGCGTTCGCCATAAACAGTGATCTCGATTGTGTATGTTATGTCCCTGTAAAACCCCCCCATCAAGAAAGCAAGGAGTCTATTGGGGCAAGTTACGCGTCTTGCCTAATCTCACCTATGACCATTCAAAACAATCACATACAGCATGGAAACATGTTCAGTGATATCATCCCAATCTCCAGGGGGGCAATCTAGCTCAAGTAAAGCATGCATTGCAACTATATAACATCAAAAAAATATTTATTAGGAAAAGTGCTCAGTTTGGTCACTTATGCATGCTGTGATAGTAAAGCACAAATGCAAACACAATAAGTAATTATGTGCCCTTTTGAGGCATGAAGAAATCTAATTATTGTATAGATATTCACTTGCAAATTGTTATGACTCATAAATGGATCTGAGAAACGCTGCGTGATTGTGGGGGGCACTAAAGCCATTGGGATATTTTATGTGTGTTTTCCAAACTGATTGAGAAATATACACTGTAACAAGTATAGTCGTAGGACTCTTGGCTCAGGTTATGCCAACCTGGCAGCTTTGAAATCATATCTCATGAATGGAACAAGGAAATGAACTGAGCACATGTGTATTCTGAGATGGCTGAGAACAATGGGGTATATTAAAAAAAAAGTTAGGCACTCGAACTCTACTCAGATGCTCAAATGACTTGAATCATGAGTACAACCATATTTGATAGTTTTAAAATGTGGCTTTACACTTGTAAAAAGGATTACTCGTACTTATTTTCTCATGTGATCTAGATCTGAAATGGTTAGGAAGAAGTTGTACTTGGACAAGAATGCACTAGTAACTGTGCACACACTACAAAACTATAGTGTTTGTGCTTATTCACAAATGTGTCAATGGCCCTTTTTACCATAGAAACAATTGGATATTTACGACTGTTAAGGGGAGTAGTAAATTTGCACCTAGGGTGACCATGGGGAGAGACCGTCCTTAAGATTGGAAGAGGTGTCTCCAGGGGCAAACACTTTTACCTGTGGATAGAAAAGAAGAATGTTTTAAAATGCATGTGCTCTACGGGGTTTTAAGTGCACATGCACAAAATTACACATGTTCATAAAAGAGATTCACAAACGTTCTTGGCATACTACTGGGAACCTATGTCTGTCGCAGCTTCCAAGCGGTCCTGGATTCCTTTGTAATTTTCCAAAAAGTAAAAGAGGAACCCTGAGCCTAAAGGAACACCCACAGAAGTAAATTCCTGACTATTTTGTGAATTGTGCTCAATGCACTGATTTTATAATGCATTGATTCTTCCACTAGCACAGGCAACTGGAAGAGACTTTGGACAGCGTTGAATTGGGTATACAGAACTGAAGGTTTCAACCAACACGTGTAATGGTCCCAAGAAAAGCTGTTTATTCAAAGGACAGTGTTGCATTTCGTCATTACGTTCAACCTTTAACTCTTAGAAGGTTCCTGTTGAGACAAATGATTTTTTTTGTAGAGGAAAAAAGGAATAAGCAAAAAAAGAAATTAAGAAATAGGCAACTAATAGGGAATATTTCAGTCCGAACACTTAGAGAGAAGTTTGATAGGAAATATATCTACATTTAACAGAATCTCTTGAAAAAGAAATGTTCACCTTCATGAATAAACATGAATAAACATGGGGTTATCAATAAAACATGAAAAGCAATTTGTGTTTTTTTGGTGTTGGACACAGTATTCATCAGCATGGTTGACTATGAGCTGAGACGAAATGGGTTCCTGTGTTCAAATACCTCTAAAGGTCAGATGGTCACCAATGACTTATAGAGGAGAGGTTAACATTTATTAAGCTTTGATGGATGACTCGGGAGGACTCGCCCTCTGACGAAAAACTTGCTGTTTTTGTTTAGGTTGATGATGGCCCAACAACTTCTCCAAAAATAGTTTTGCAAAAACCATGACAAAACAAACACTTGAAAATGCTTCAGAAAAGAAACACTGTGTGACAACAATGCCTCTCGAATTAGTTCAATTCCAGTAGGGAAATACAAACTTAACAATGGGTAGATGTACTTTTGTAAACAAATGGTTCAGGTAAAATCATTTGGAAGTGCATACAATATGTGAAAAGAAAATGGCGAGGGGGAGATGACACCAGATTGTAGTAGCACAAAAAAAGAGGTAAGATACAAAAACACATACCAAAATTAGTGACGCTAATAAAAGCGGTGTTTTGAAAGATGCATGCGCGAAAGTTTTCATCACCATGCAGGACACCCCAGAAATGCATGGAAAAGTGGAGAAAGCAATTAAAATTTTGACTTACCAGTCTTAGTGATATACAAGTTTATTACGTTTCTATTAACAGCTAAGCAATTGTAAACAGGATGACAAGGAAAAACAACCTAACCGCCCAAAACAGGCCACAGATTCTTAACAGCGATACATAACAAACGGAGAACATACTTACTCGTCGACCTAGCTAAGTGCTCCCAGGTAACAAAGCACTATGTAAATGCAATACAAAACATAGAGAGGCTAACAAGCAGTGGAAAAAAATAGAAGTGAGGTTCAAGCTTGAATTTTGGAACTGTTCCAGAATAGTCATGAAGAATCAAAGTAAACTGAGTCTAGAGCAGAACCTTTCAAACTCAGGTAGTCTTCTCTAACTTTGATGTTTTTAAAACACCTGAAAAAAAGTACAAACATTGCAAAAAGTAACTCAGATGCATTCTGGAGAAGGTCATCTGTGAAAAATACTGCCAAATTTAGCCTCTGGAGACTGGTTAGGTTATCTGATGTGTTGTAACTTCACACTGAATTACCCAACACACTTTGAAGGGTAGGAGGTTAAGGCCCAAAGCTGTGGAAAGTGTTGGAACTGAGCTTTAAAGCAAAATTACATCTAAATTATCTGTGCTTCAGAAAACTACTAGAATTGAGTTGTGTGACTAGGCCGTAGACTTGGTGGTAGGGAATGAGGGATTATGCCTCATGTTTCATTGGAATACTGTTAACCCAAATAACTGGACTTTTTTATTGAATGGTACAGTACTCTGAAATAAATGTGAGGTGATGTGCAGTGCGTTTTTATTTTCAGATAATTTTATTGCATTTTCTGAACAGAACAATAAAAAGGGCAACAAATAAAAACTCTAAACATGATAAATGCAGGGCCTCCAAACTGTAAGTTGCATGTAGAGTTACATGTGTTGTAGCAATGGGTTTTGTTGAAAAGAAGAGAGGACGTCTGCCTTTAGTTCATGATATTAAGCTTTAGCTTTTTGACCTCTGCCTCGGATACACAAGTTGTGGAAGTAGGTTTGTGATTTCGAGTGAGATGTAGTGTGGGGCTCAAAGTGCTGGAAAGGTTCACCATGTGCACCCTCCTTACTGAGTAGGACAATTGTCAGCTCGCTGGGCTGTAAAGGACTAACCGTGGTGGCAGTGATACTGTTTACAGGTTGCCATTCAGCCCTTTAGCCCTTTTCCCTTTCACTTTTTCAAAGTGGTTTGCCAATCCCCTTCCACAGTGCCCTTCATCCATTCCATGGGGTACACCTATCTGCATGTATAGAGGATGCATGTATATCCCAATTGGATACAGCCACATTGGAATACATTTTATATTTGCTACATTCAAGTGGTAGAAAAAATGAAGGGCTTGAGAGAGCCAAGGTAGAATAGCAAAGCTCCTCCAGGACACTCCAGGGACCGTTTGAGTAAGTACAGTAACTGCATTGTGTGTTAGTATTTAAGTACTTTTCTTTTATAGGCTGGGCATTTAAATAATATTTGTTATTGGATGTTTTATTCAGGGCTGAGTCTCTGACACAACCTCTGAATAAACCTTTAAGTGTTTGACTCTGCTTCCCTGTAGAGCCAAGTGCTAAAGGGGTGTAATTGGTGCACCATTTTGGACTCATAACGACACCATGGTAAAATACTCAGTTATCAAAATTAAAAGTACACTTACATACAGGTCAGCGGCTCAGACCATTAGTGAAAAAGTAAAATATATTAGTAGAAAAGGAAAATAACCTAAACGAATTTAAAAAGTAGACTTAATATGCTGGGTATTGAAAACAACACACATTAGTAGCCTTCAACAGATCATGATGGCTTACGCTTGTATAACACATTCCAAATGGTTGAGGGCAAGCATCCATCACAGATACTGACATTCCCATAAACATGAGTAGTCGCCATATCAAACTCTTAAATAACTAAATATGACAAGCATATTCACATCCAGTTTGATAAAATGATGTTTCTTACACTAAAACTGTTCTACTTATTCATATTTAAACTTTATAAGGACCTAATTTCAGCAAGAACATCCTCACCCAACTCCTGAATTCCTTCTTTATTGTTTCTTTAGAAAAAGCAACAAAAAAACTGAACCCATTGGAATAGTTAGTAGGTCAAGATTTTTGTTAGGTGGAGTGTTTGGTACAGGGGAGCAATTTTTATGTGTTGTCCCAGGCTGTACTAGGATAAAAAATACCATAGGACGCAAAATCTTGGTTACAAAAACATAGAAGCTGGGAATAGGGGCTGTGTGCATAACTGTTTATATGATAGGTTAAGCAGTCCAAACCGCATGCAAGTCCTAAATGAAGAAGTATGAAATCAGAAATGTACCATTTTTGCAGTAAAGGTAATACACCAAGGAACATGCACAAGTCTCATTACAAGCTACACATAATGTCCATTCTCCATATAACAAAAGAACTGCTTGATACTCCATCACCAAAACCTAAGGTAAACATAAATGAGACAATGCAACTGAATACAAAACACCATGGCCTTGAACATTCAATCCAAGCAATGGCAAAATATCAATCACACAGGAAAGGCAATGGCTGAAGGCAACTGATCCAAAGCCCTCTCTCTATATATACCTCTAGAGGAGTATCCTCCGTACAGAGTAAAGATATCGTCTCAATACTTGGATTTACACTTACAACAAACCTCATTTTATGATGATGTAAAAGCTGAGAGTTCGCATCCCCCCAAACCGACATGGAACTCAAACAAGTTCCAGTACACGCATCGGCATGGAAGCCTTATATTTTCTGACAGGTTTTCAGACAATCCACTGATGTGGATTAAGCCAGCTCCTGCAAGCATTTAACCAGCGTGCAAAAGGAGGTTAGGCAGTCAGTTTCTAACCTCACATAAGTCCTCAAGTGTCTCTAGAGGAATTCGCGAGCCAACACAGCTTTGGCAGGCAAGGAGAGACGTCATGAATCAGAGCAAAGGGAAGGCAGCTTTATTTTAGATTGGCCCATCCGATAAAGGGTGAACACCTGGTTTGCGCAATAATTGGATGGATGTCTAGAGCTACTCCTATCCTAAATGTGTCGGTCCAATTTGCGGGAGGGAGGAGTCAGAGGATGGACTGAAATGAGGCACTCTTTTCCCTCTACACTATATAAAGGAAGTGCAGAGTGAAGGCAGCAGAATGGGTTTGGAGAATCACCTGGGTTTTCTGACTGCTGCCTTCTTCTCTCCCCAGGCCAGTGCTGCGAGAAAACCAGAAAGGACTTGGAAGAATAAGAGTAGGATAGAAGGAGTGAGAAGTATTTTTAAAGAGAACAGTGTTTAGAGTATCAGAGAGGATCCTGACTTCTGTCTTGTTCAAACACCAAAGAAAAAAAGATCCTGCAGACCTTGTTTGAGAGACAGAATTCTAGTTGGAATCCAAACAAGAGCCTGTTAACAAAAACAGAGAGCTCCTAATGAAAGAGTGTAACTAGTGGACCAAAACAGCTCCTACAGATTGAATATATTGTATTATTGAGGTTTTGTGGAAAAAAACAATGGAACAAAAAAACAATAAAAGTAAATCATAATACAATAAACGCTAATTTCTTCCAGTGTTGCAAACTTCCTATTGAACTTTTTTGAAAAATTGCTGATATGATGTCTTCTAGAAAGCCAAACCTGTTAGTAGCCAGATCTAGAGATAAAACATTCACTGCATTAGTGTAAAATAGCACATAAAAAACAAACATGGTAAAAGCCAAACCAAAATCCACCTACTGCAATAATTTCACTTTGGGTAAAAATATAAAAGTATATTCAAAACCCAGTGTGCGAGAAAAAAAAAAGAAAGACTAAAGAATTCCTTGTAATTGTAAATTGTTTTTATATAGCGCTTACTATCGCTGATGAGGCGTTGGAAGTGCTTTCGGTGAGTTTCACATTTTTCTCCTCTTTTTTCATTGCAGTTTTCAATTTATGCAGTTTTTGATGCAGTGGTGCCGGTAAATTATTGCAACTGTGTTTCATGTTGATTGTTACTTCCAGTTCATGATTCTATGTGCGTATGAAAAAGTCATAATTTGTTCAGATTTTGCTGTTTCCACTGCTAAAAAGCAATTCATAATGTTTTGAAATAACTATTGCACTTTCTTACAAGTTGTTATTATTCATATGTATTGTTTTATATACTAAGTTTGTTTGATGCATCCTGGTCCTAAGCTGAACTCATAGTAAAAGTAGTAATTGCCGGCATAATCCTCTGTACATATTTTCCCCATGATTAGAGTAGTATTTAAGTTTGTTTAAAAGACTTATTATGGTAGAAGTGAACTAGCCCTTAAAAAGTTCCCAACCCATCATGGAGTCACGTTTAAACCATATACAAACTCTGTTCCCCACGCAGGCTAAAAAGCTAGATACATTTTGCTGTGATTGGCACACACACATCACAATGCATGCTTTCCCCTGGCCAGAGGGGGGAACCTTCGACACCAACATAATAGAACACACAAGGACACACATTCGGACCAAGTATATAGGGCAGAAGAAGGCTAGAAGAGAGGCAGTGTTAGAACTATGGGCCATCTTTGAGGTGGTCCAACCTACAATTGTGCCCCAGAACCCAAAAGCAAGTCCGCACCTCCCCCACCATATACAGGCACAGAGGTGCTCTCTCTAATGCCCACCATCGCTGCTGTTCCTGCATTGGGTTACACCAATCTGCTGGTCGAGGAGGCCATATGGTCCCCCCATAGTGCAGCAAACCACTAGATCTAGGGCAGGGAGCATGCCAGATCGGCAAACTCAGACACTACCGGCCTCATCTAACTTCGGTACCAGGATTCCCCAAAGTTGGACCCACCCACCCATCCATCACATGCAACCAACCAGGCCCCAGCGGCGCAGGGAGACGGCACTCCAACCTCTCTGGTAGAGCGCTCTCTGGTAACTGGGAGGTTCATAGTCATACTGGATAGTGGTACCACCAGTGGGGGGAGTGGAAAGAGGTCACAGCCCTCTGGGGTCCGACAATGCAGGGTTTACTCCCCCAGGGTATGCTCAGGGAGAGGAACAAATGACAGGAAGTGAGCTGAAGGACAAGTTCCTACCAATGAGAACCGTGAGCAGGTAAGAGTGAAGGAGGCAGCATAGGTGGGAGTTAGAGGAGAAGCGTGGGTTTGATCCACCACCAGATTATCAGCGTAGGAGAGGGGCCGACTAAGAATTAAGAAATCAGGGTAACGTAGCCCAAACCCAGTTAAGACAGAGGAGAAACAAAATGGCACCTATTCGCATGCACGAGGTGAGCAGCGACGAGGGCGTTTCCCACTCCCTGAACAACCTGACCACTAGAGAGAAGGTGAGGTCTTTGCGTAACCATTCTGTTACTTGCTAGCCTGCTGGACCTAAAGGAAGGGCCAGTATGACAGACCCTGGCCGGAGGAGGGATACAGAGGACATGGCCATCATGAAAGACTGCATCCATCACGCAGGGGACGATCCCAGGTGGAGGAAGTTCCCTACATGCAGGAATGCCTGAGAAGATGGGAGCACTACATTGGAGAAAAGCCAACGGAGAGGCTCCCTGCCAGAATATGTCATTTACAGAAAGGTACGGCAGCGACCATCTATGTGCCATGGTCCCAGATGGACTAAAAAGGGCTCAGGACCAAACTTCCCCCATTGATGTATGTGGCAGGAAAATGGATCTCCTGTTTCGAGAAAAACACAGCGGGGATAAACCTAGCAATGGGCAATGCCAAGAGTCTGCTCAGCAGCCTCATTGGAGAGCAAACCAACACTGTGTTTTCCCGAGCCTGCATCGCCACAGTCATGCTGACCAACACCGAGCATGATGGGGCAGCAGTCAATTCACAGGCCCCCAGGTTCTATTCTTCTCCAACATCCTCAAGAAGGGACTGCCTGCCGAAATACAGAGTGGTCTAGATAGTGCAGTAGGATTAGACACCAAACATTGGCGGGATATACAGGCCCACATATTACATTACTACGGGATGAAACAGGAAAAGGACACGGAAAAACAGGAACAAGCCCAACACTGGTTCAACATAAATTAAAATAGACTGCCCTCTAGGGAGCTGAATTGGCCGCAAGCGTGCAAGTAGCACCAGTCTTGAAGGGAGCTCCACCACCAAACCCCAGAGGGTCCTAACGGCAGAGGTCAGGGGGGATGGCAGCAGCCAGACCTCAGACAGTGTTACTACTGTCACCAAATGGGCCATACCTCCGACTGATGCCACCTGAAGGCATGTCGAAGGAAAGACCAGTAAGCCTGGGCCAGTCCCCGCAAAATTCCCATCCACAAAACCAAGCCCAGGTCAACCCGAGCGCGCAACACATTCCACCATAAGGACATCAAGTAGCAAACACACTACCGCACCAAGGACCAAGTGGTTGGCCAAACACGTGGCAACCTCAGCAGGCAGGGAACCCAGTCCAACAAGCACCAGGGCCACAGCCACGCAGGGGAGGCAATGCCTTCACGCAATCTCCCAATCCAAATATGCAGTAAATCCCAAACCCCCTAATATGACACATCCCCTTCATACCCACTCCAGAAAATTTACCACAATAAAGACTGAAGACACAGCATTAGGAGTAAACTCTTGTGTTTAGGAAAAACTCAGGGTTGGCATAGTTTGAACGATCAGGAATCCACACTAAAATCCACCATTTTGGGTACCTGCAGGGGCATAGGCTCCAATATGCTGCTAGTTCCTCAGGGTTGGGCTGGCTGGCCAGCCATGCCCAGAGGGGAGGGCAGTTTAACAAGGGGGCAGTGTGGCCCTCGACCAGCGCATACAGACACCCAGGTCCCCTCGTCCAAGTCCAATTGTCTAGGTCGAAAGGACCCCATTCCTCAACATTAAGGCCTCAAGTAAATGGAATCCCCCTTTCAGTTCCAAAATTAAGTGACGTTCCAATGCCAGAAGCTACGGTTTCCTTGCACTTGGGGTGTCGAGATGACCCATAGAAGTCTGTAATCCACGAATAAGGAACAATTTGGAACCAAAGTCAGCAGGGAAACATACCAGGGCGATCAGCCATCTCAGTTAGTTTCTGCAGTATGACATGTCCCAGCCACGTGCCTGACTCCAGTTGCAAGCAAGAGTTCTTGCCTCCTCCTCTCCCCTAATGCTTCCAAACATCCAAAGCCTGCTCTCGGCTCATGTCCCTCCAAAATAGCTGGAGTTGTGTGACAAATGGTAATTAGTTCCTGATCCCCGCTGAAGGTGGCAGACCAAAAGCATTCTGGATCCGAGGGAGAGGGGGTGCCAAGAGGGAAGGGCGTTCTGCATGCAGCCATCACAGACCCCACACAAGGTGCATGGATACGCTCACCACTGCACCCAGCATGTCGATTCAAATAACACCGGGCCTCATGAACATCGTCCAAGGGGGCAATAGGCCAAATTCCAGTCATTGCCACATCCGAATTACACCTGGGCCACAGAGCAGCTTTTTAACCCCACCAGTATGCCGCATTAACACCAACACTACATGAGACCTTAAGAAGGTGTCCAATGACCTGCAAAAAGAAGCCCAAAACCCAAAGCTTCCAGAAAAAGAGCATAGTCAAAACACCCAACTTCATTAGAGAAAATCTAGTTACACGCCACGTGCAGGGACCAGAGGGGCATACAAGTCTCCTTAAGACACGTTGTAATTACCCACAATATCCAAATTATTACACGCCCCCTTCCTTTCACGGCACATCGTGCATGTGTAGGTCAAAAGGTACAATACGCATCGATAAAATACGCTTACATTAGGAAAGTAAGGTATTAGAGGGCCAGCAACGCCTGTAAAGTGCTAGTTAGGGAAAAGTAGTAATCCATGCATCCACGAAGATCACCCCACTAATACACTTACCCCGGTCATGGAGAGAGGGGAGGACCAAATGACCCACAAAAATAAAACTCAGGTGCTCCATGACTAAATATTAACGTCTCTTAAAATGACTCCCCAATTGGGGCTACCTTCCAGTACCCCACTAAAAAGTTGCGCAAAATGGATGACTGAATATTCCCCCAAAAAACAGGACAGGCAGAGGAAATTCTGAGACCAAATAATGATATATGTTTTTCTAAAAGCTATCCTACAACCCACAGCTCTTATCCAATAGGTCTGCATTCAAGTCATACATGCACCACCTTTACAACGGCATGCCACCTCTACAGTAACAACCTCCGAAATCCCAACGAGGCCCAAGAGTTCAAGCCCAAAAGACCACAGACAATTTTTTTACTGACAATTGTTTGACAACAGACTCTACACTGCGCCAAGCAAAGACGCCCCCAGATGTTAGAAAAGCTGCAGACGACCCCTCCAGACACCTTCCCAAGACTTGCAATGTTCTAAAAGTTATGCACTATTGCACCTTGTATATCATCTGCTTAGCATGGTTGTGTCCGCATTGATCTGTAGCGAGAAATGTACCTGGTCACATGGAGCCTACCTTGACATTTCTAAAGCGCTTGCGTAGGAGCCTCTTACACTGAACCAAACGCTAGTATTCCACACACACTCCTGCACAACACATTGTACCAACACAGGACTGCTGTGAGGGCCCGGAAGTCGGCTCGGTCATGCTATGTCTGCTCGTTGCTACCCCACGCTGTGGGTGCAGATAGACTTAACCTATCACAAGAAATAGCCCCCAATAAAGCAAAATTGCTTATCCACCTGTATCTATTTAGTATTAGGGCCAAGATACAACCCAGTAGAGTAGAAACCCATAGAGTAGTTGTAAACATCAGCCGGTATGAAACCAACCCCACATCGGTGCACCTTTTCACTGAGCCCAGCAACATTCAAACTGATCTAGACAGGATGCACAGGCGGGGCACCATAGGGGATGCCGCTGTTTGGCCTGAGATTTCCCAGAGAAGAGGTTCTTGGAGGTAGCAAGACCACTGCACCAGTGCACAAAAATGTCTGCTCCCACCTCTGTCTGCGGTCCCAGGTTAGCCTGAATCTAGGTCAGTATTCTTTAAGACTAAGTAGACCCCAGACATGGAGTTCCAGTGCAGGGCCATTCACCCTGATGATACAAGTGGAAATTAGTTTAGAAGGGAAGGGTTGAATGCCAGCATAGATAGCCAAGTCAGGCATTCTGGGTCACTGAGATCGATAAGTACACGTGGCTGGAAGGGATGGGGCAACCACTAATTGTATGGAAACTTACACTGTATTCTTTGTGTTTCAGAGGCAAAGGAACAAACCCACTTGGCATCAATGAAAATTGTGGCGCAATACTGCACGTACCGAATCTGCAATGGGGCACCTCTGTGTTGATGGATACTTATTGGCAGTGTGGCGAGTTTGCCTACACCCAGTGCATCCGTGTACGGCGAAGCCTCTGCACCCTCGTAACCATACACACCCCGAACCTGGTCATACATGGATAAGATCTGTCCAAGTTGTTCCAACATCCACTACAGAAGAAAACAACTCTATTGCATCCGGCTTGAGAAAAAAGAACTGCTGATTACTTTGGCTGGGCTCAGTACAAGGACATTCTGGAAGAATTCAGACTGTTTTCTGACACTCAAGAAAACGCAGGAGGGTGCATACCCTTCTTCACCTTGCAAACAAAGGTGAACACCCGCTGGTTACAAATAACCAGGTGGGAAATGCTGAAGATGATCAACGATACTGAGCTTGGCCTAAATGCTATCAAAGAAGAACTAAGAGCCATATGCCTTATGGTGATATAACAACGGTATGTGTTGGACTTTATGACTGTGATGGAGGGTGGGGAGTGTGCCAAGATGGGTGTATTCTGCTGTACCTTTATTCCTGGAAACTACATGGATAATGGACACTGGCCTTTGCCATCCAAGCACTGCATCGTCTACAAGCTGACATGAAGGAAGGAGGTGCCCCTGCACAGGACAGTTTTTTCAATTTGTTTTCCTGGTTTCCCCAATGGGTGACCAGAATGTGCCTGCCATTGCTTCCAATTCTCATTGTTGTACTTTTTTTTGTGGTTTTCTACAAGTGGAGATTTCCTGCTGTAAAAACGCAGTTCTCAAGTTAGGCAGAATGAAAGTAATGAGGGAATTAGTAATAGACACAACAGATACACTGCAGTCCTCAAATAACATGACTGTCATGAAGTATGGGGTAAACGATGTAGTTGAAAATTCAACTAGACGGGGGAATGTTAATATAGATAAATATGATCTTGATGTACACCATGATGAACAAGTTACTTACCTTCGGTAATGATATATCTGTAAGAGACATAGATTAGTTATAGATTCCTTACCTTAGAATTCACCCCAGGCGTCGGACTGGATCCAGAGAATTTTTCGTCAGCAGTACCCCTGCGCGTCAAAAAAGTGGCGTCGGTTGGCTCCGTTTTTGTCGTTGGCGTCGTGGTCGCCGGGATGATGTCGCGGTAGCTACTTAGATGCCACCCTCGCGCGCTGTCATCAGTTCTTTTACATGACATTCCACGCTAGGAGCGCAGAGCCATGCAAGACACTGACCACTGATGCACAAAACTAGGGCCCTAAAAGGGATTCCCTGACCCGAGAAGGCAGTTCACAGAACGGGGAGGATAGGTGGGCGGTAAGGAATCCATAACTAATCTATGTCTCTTACAGATATATTGTTAACAAAGGTAAGTAACTTTTTCAAATGAAAGAGACAATTAGTTATAGATTCCTTACCTTAGAATAGATACCCCAGCAATACCAACCCCGGAGGTGGGTCTACGAACCAAGTTCACACCAAAAAGTCCTCGAGAACAGAATGGCCAAAGAAGCCGTCTCTCTAGACTTGGCTGACCAGGCAGTAGTGTTTTGTGAACGTGTGCAGAGATGCACATGTAGCTGCCTGACAGATGTCATTGAAGGGGACTTCCCGTCCCATAGCAGTGGTAGCTGCCGTCGCCCTGGTGGAATGGGCGCGAAGTCTCACTGGAATTTCCTTCTTTGCCAAAGAATAGCAAGCTTTGATACACAAAATGACCCACCTGGAGATGGCCCGTTTGTGCATGGCCCGCCTTTTTCTGGCACCCACGTAGCCAAAAAAGAGCTGGTCATCCACCCGTAATTCCTTGGTGCGATCCAAATAAAAGGAAAGTGCACATTTTGGATCCAGACGGTGGAGCCTCTCTTCCTCCTTAGAAGGATGCGGAGGCGGAAAGAAGGTGGGCAAAGTGATGGTCTGACCAATGTGGAAAGAAGTAACCACCTTGGGAAGAAAGGAAGGTCTGGTTCCGAGGGGCTCCTTGTCCAGATGAACAGCCAGAAAAGGAGGCTTTGAAGAAAGAGCTTGTAGCTCATTTACCCTGCGAGCAGAGGTGATGGCAGCCAGATAAGCAGTCTTTAGAGTAAGAAGTCTGAGAGGACAGTTATGAAGCGGCTCAAAGGGAGCGCACATAAGGTAAGTAAGAACCCAGTTCATGTCCCACTGAGGCATTACGAAGGGAACAGGAGGAAAAAGATGAGAAAAGCCCTTAAGGAAGCGATTTACAACAGGTGACTTGAAAAGAGAAGGCTGATCAGGAAGCCTAAGAAAGGCTGAAATGGCTGAGAGATAGCCCTTAAGAGTGCCCAGAGCAGAGCCCTGCTGGGCCGAAGAAAGAAGAAACAAGAGAACCTCAGAAAGGGAATCCATAGCCTTTGCTGTGCACCATGCCACAAATTTGTTCCATCTACAGGTGTATACCGTCTTAGTGGAGGGACGCCTGCCTGCCAAGATAACATTGCAAACTTCGGGAGGAAGGTCAAAGACTGTCAACTGTCGCCGCTCAATCTCCACGCAAGGAGGTGGAGGCTGGACAGGTTTGGGTGGAGGACCGTCCCCTGCTGCTGCGACAGAATATCCTCCCGAAGAGGCAGTCGGATCGGAGCATCGATGGCCATGTGTAACAGCACGGGATACCAGACTCTTTGTGCCCAATCCGAAGCCACAAGAATGACTTGGGGCCGGTCACGCTTGATATTCTTCAGCACTCTTGAGCAAAAGCGGTATAGGCGGAAAGGCGTATAGAAGACCGCAACTCCACTCATGACAAAAAGCGTCACCTAGCGAATGCTGCCTTGGCAATTCCAACGTGCAGAATTGCTGACATTGCGTGTTTTCTTCGGTGGCAAATAGATCTAACCAAGGCTCTCACCACTGCTGAAAGAGACCTTACGCCACCTCCGAGTGAAGACGTCATTCTTGATCCATCATACGCCTGTGGCTGAGTTTGTCCGTCCTGGCGTTCAGTGAACCTGCCAGGTGTTGAACCACCAGGGATATGCCCTGACATTCCAGCTATGTCCAGAGGCGGAGGGCCTCTTGACATAGGGTCCACGACCCCACCCGCCCTGTTTGTTGGAGCACCACATGGAGGTGGGGTTGTCCGTGAACACCTGCACTACTCCTCCCCGGACAGAGGGAAGGAATGCTTTGAGAATCGCCCGTAGCTCCAGCAGGTTGATGTGGAGCTCAGACTTCGCCGGAGACCGGAGGCCCCTGAGCTCCGCCTCTCCCATGTGGCCATCCCACCCTAGAAGTGATGCATCCGTCACCACTGTGTACTCCGGTTGTGGAAGGGAGAGGGATCTGCTGTTGACCCAATCCTGATTTGATATCCACCACTGCTTTGACTTGCAGTGCACTCTGAGATCTGAACAGAATCGGACAGATTCCCCTGATGCTGTGCCCACTGGAACTTCAGGTCCCACTGCAGAGCCCGCATATGCCACCTGCCATGACCCACCAGCAGGAGGCCATGAGGCCCAGCAGCCTCAGGGTCTTTCTGACCGAAACCCGGGATAGAGGTTGAAAGATCGGAATCATAGCCTAAATATCCCGGACATGCAGCTCGAGAGGATAAGCTTGAAACTGCATCATGTCCAGAACCGCTCAGATGAAAAGGAGCTTCTGAGAGGGAATCCGGTGTGACTTCGGTATGTTTATGGTGAACCCCAGCGAATTCAGGAGGTCTGCCATAGTCTGGAGGTGGGAGACGACTGCCTGGGGCGAGCCTGCCTTCAACAGCCAGTCGTCGAGATAGGTGAAGACTGGAACCCCTGACTGCGCAGATGAGCTGCGACCACCGCCATCACTTTCCTGAACACCCGAGAGGCGTTGGTAAGGCCAAAGGGGAGCACGGTAAACGGAAAGTGCTCGTGGCCTACTCTGACCCGCAGGTAACGCCAGTGGGCCGGCATGACCGGGATGTGAAAATAAGCATCCTGCAAGTCCATTCTATCATCTAGGGTCGAGGGCAGACAGGACCTGAGCTAGCGTCAAATTTTGAAATTCTCCTTCCGGAGGGTGACGTTCCTGAGATCCAATATAGGTCTTTGTCCTTCTTGGGCACCAGAAAGTAGTGGGAATAGAAACCACGACCTACTTCAAGGGCAGGAACTCGCTCGATGGCTCCCTTGGCCAAGAGTGCTGAAACTTCCTGTTGGAGAAGGGCCAGATGATTCTCCGACATGCGATGGTACTGAGGTGGCATGGAGGGAGGGGTAGTTTCAAAGTGGGGGGAGTAGCCCCTTCGAACTATCTGCAAAACCCACCTGTCTGACGTGATGGTGCACCAGTGGGGGAGGTAATGGCGAATCCTGCTGCCCACTGGCGATTGGTGGCCCTGTAAGGTCAGACTAGGAGGGTTTGGAGGCTGCTGCAGATGGGCTGTGGTGGACTGGCGTTCGCTGGCTCCCAGACCCACGGTGGTGCTTCCCACGTCCCGGACCGCGCAGGGGCTGAACAGCTTGTGACGGCCTGTGGCTCTGGGCGGAACGTGGCGGGGCACCGCTTCCGTAGCCACGAAAGGAGTGAAAAGCAGACTGCGCAGGGCGGGCGGTAGAGGCCCAAGGACTTGGCCGTAGCGCGAGAGTCCTTAAAGCGCTCTAGCACGTTGTCTGCCTTGTTGCCGAACAGGTGACGACCATCAAAGGGCATTTACATAAGGGTGGCTTGGACATCCCCTGAAAAACCAGTTGACCTCAGGCAGGGGTAGCGCCCTGCCTAGCGAATTAGCAGTGTCCAGTCCACAGCGAATGGTTAACTTGGCTGCGTCTCTCCCCTCAGATACTGTACGGGAGAGTACGTCTCGGGCCTCCTCCCGGCACTGGGGCAGCACCTGCACCACTGTATCCCACACGGAGTGGGTGTAACGGCCCAACAGACATGAGGTGTTTACCGACCGCAGTCCCAAGCTGGAGGAAGAAAACATCTTCCCAAGGTGGTCCAGCTTAATGGATTCCCTATCAGGTGGTACGTTAGGGAATGCGCATTTGGACGTTTAGGCTTGGACCACCAAGCTCATGGGGAGGGGTGTTGGGAGAGGAAAGAGGCGTCGGCTGGAGCCAGGCGGTGGCTTCGGGCGATCATCCTATCCACGGGAGCCCCCGTGTTGGGCCTGGACCAGGTGCCCAAAAGGATGTCAGTGAGGGCTTGAGTGAACAGCAGCAGGGGCTTCGAAGTGCTCGCAGCCGGTTGAAACACCTCTGTCAGGAGGTTAGTCCTGATCGCTATGGTAGGTAGCTCGAGGTTGAGAGCCTCGGCCTCCCTACACAACACCACTGAGTAAGAACCTCCCTCCTCCATAGCCACGGTAGGAGGAGACAACATTCCAAGGTCTGGGGAAGTATCCAGTCCACTGGCATCCCCCAACTCCTCTCGCCAGTCTGGGTCATATTCTAACTGGACAGTTAAGGGGTCTCTAGACCCCTCACAGTCCTCCTCACCCTCTGGTTGCCAATCTGGCCTAAAAGAACCAGGGTGGAACAAGGGCACAAAAGTACCCGTAAGCGCCGGAGCTGGCACCGGTCAACGTCAGTCCGGCTTCATATCCACGTCGGGGTGGAGGCTGGGCTCGATGCCAGCTGGGGACACAACCGACATTGGCTGCAGACAAGGTGCAGGTAGAATCGGTGCCGGGGGAGGTGTGGTCAGGTCGACCGGCGCCGACCCGGATCCAGGCCTGGATCCAAGGGGGCCCTGCGGTGCCAAGGCCGAAGCCACTGGCGTCGAAGGCCCAGGGCCCCCAGCCAAGTCCGCGGGGCCCAAAGGCGCGCTGGCAGAGTCGTGCTGCCCAAAGATGGCTTGCATCGCTTCGTAGAAACTCTGAAGCTGGGCAGGGGTTGCACTGGGTCCCAGGAATGGAGGGAAACTCGGAGGCGACCCAACCTGCTCCGCACGCGGAGCCGCAGGAGGGGCACCACCCGCATCTCTCATCGCGACGGCCGACAGACGGGGAGAAGTCTAAGAGCGACGATGCTTCTTTGACTTCTTGTGCTTCGACTTACCTGAGGAGTGTGAAGACTTGGAAGAGGACTGGGGGTGATGGTGGCTCCGCGACCGGTCCCTCGACCTCCCACGCGACCGGGACCTTGAGTGGAGCGGACTGTCAGGCCTCAAGAAGCTTTCGGGACTGCTCCCGCAAAGACTTCGGATTCATGGTCCGGCAGTCGGGATACGACTTGGAGTCGTGGTCGGGTTCCAAACAGAACAGGCACACGCAGTGCAGATCCGTCACCAACATCAACCGTCGGCAGGAACCGCAAGCCTTGAAACTGGGCATCGCTGAAGTGCACCAGGAGTCAAAGACTCAAAAACGGCGTCGGCAAAAAGTGACTGGAGGTCCCTCTCTCTGGATCTGTGCTGGCTGGCGCGGAAAAAGAAAGAACTGACGTCAGCGTGTGAGGGCGGCATTTAAGTAGCTACCGCAACGTCATCCCGGTGACCACGACGCACGCGGGGCCGACCGACGCCACATTTTGACGCGCAGGGGTACTACTGACAAAAATGTCTGCGGATCCTGTCTGATGCCTGGGGGGAATTCTAAGGTAAGGAATCTATAACGGTCTCTTTTAGATATATATGTACTCATAATAACGATCTTGCATCTCTGTTGTTGAATTCACTCTCAACTCCAAGTCTGAAATACATGGTCAGGCAGGCCCTGCGACTAAGGCCAGAAGCAACTGATAGATCACACATGGGAGTACACGTAACCCTAAGACAAACACGCAAACTGGAAAACACAGATCGATCCCACAGATAGTCAGCAACACCACAATGGTCTCAGGAGATGGGTCCCCAATAAAACACTTTTGGCCGGAGGGGCACGCGTTCCCAAAAACACCATAAAGTCCGTTATCACACTAAGTTAAGAACACACAGCTAATCATAACACAGCGTGCACACTACACACAGTGATCACACACTTCCCATGCCGGACATCTGGACACATACCCACTGGCCCTGCATTGTGTCCACGCAAAGTTGAGGTCCAGCTGCGCTTCTTTTCAAATGACCAGATTTATGGCCCAGTGACTAGGCCTAGATTTCTGTCCCCTCAAGAACGCATACATTGTTTTATTATGCTTCATGTAACGTATAAAATGACAGCTGAAACCAAGTGCTTTGAGACAGTCTTCAAACCAAGACTCTCACTTGCTCTCCCGGCCGTTGCATTGAATTAAATCAACTGTTCCTGTTTTGCCAAACTTCTCGTCTATAATTTTTTCAAGGTAAATTCATATTCGAGCAACACTCTTTTTCCTCTTGTGTCTAGTAGCCTTCCTATCTCCTGTGGGCCGAGTTTAGATACACACCCTCAATGCACCCCAGGGGGAAAGACTGATGCACCTAATCGGGGTGGGAGCATGGCGTGATGCCTGCGCAAGCCACCTCCACCAACCTTTTCTTTTTTGGTCTGTTTTGGCCTCAAGAATAAAAGAAGAGGGACGGTTCACCTAGGCATCACACCGTGCTCCCACCCTAGAATAGGTGCATCAGTCTTTCTGCCCATCCCCCGGGGTGGATTGAGATACAAGTGAGTTACCATTTTTATCGATAGACTTGGCAAAATGCTGGGTGGTAGAAAATGTGTGCCTCCCTGCAGAATCCAGAAGTTGTTCTTGCAGAAATTCCAGGAAAATGTGTATCATTAGCCAAGGTTTGAGGTTTGCAAGGGCTTCTGGGTAAAAACATCATGGTGAGAGCCATGCAAGTCAAGCCACCCAGACTCCCCCAGGTGTCTAGTTTTAACAAATGTCTAAGTATGGTAGGTTTTCCTGGGTGGCAGCTGAGTTAGGGCCCAAAATTGTGCTACTACTCAGGTTGTAAAAATAGCAAGGATTCTGCTGGATGATATGATGTTTTCAGGTCACGTTTTGAGGTGTATTGTATCACAGGCGCTAGGCCCAGCTACACAAACAGTGTGCCATTTTTTTTGGGCTACCCAACACAGAATAACAGAATGTTTGTTATTACCAATTGGATTTCCCTGTATTTTTGCCTTCCAAATGTACGTCGGGGTAAGAAAGAAGACATTTTGCATAATGCCCTCTAAATCACGTGCTAGTATGGGTACCCAGAAATTCTGAGATGTACAATAAATACTCCTTCTACATTCAGCATTTGGTGTACATTTCAGAAATACATAGGTTTCATTCATACCCATTCTCCACTTTCTATATTTTACCATACGAATTGCTCTATACATAATTAAAAAAACATTGTGTGGTGCAGCTCATTTCCTAGCTCTGGGTATCTCTTGTTCTTGTAGAACCTACAAATTCTTCATTGCCCTACAACCAGAAGGGTCCAGACGACGTAATGATTTATTGCTTTTGTAAATCTGCTATCGTGACGAAAAACGTTGTCACAAATGGCTGTTTTTTCTACTCATTTTAATTTTTGGAGGAAATTTCAAGTTAGTTTCTTTGGGAAAATCTTAAGGGATCTACACAAATGACCCCTTGCTGAATTCAGAATTTTGTCAGAAATGTACTGAAAATGTTATCAGTAATGTATAGCTTTATCGCGGTATGTAGACTTCGAGCCACATTCTTTCTGCAGATGGACATTTTGCCGCCTCTACTATAGCGCATAATTAAATAGCACTGCAGTTTAAGGTGGCAGAAATGCTTGTCCATAGGTCGGGAAGGGAAGCGGAGATGGAGGGCGGGCACCCCCCACTAAAAGAATAAAAGAAAGTGGCAATCACCCCAGGTCAAACGCAGGCGTTGAGAGAAAGTCGGTGTTAGCAACAAGGCAAAATATCCACAAATCCTTTCCAGTAATACCCATGGGTTTTACACCTGTTTCAGCCAGAAAGTGGAAGAAGGTTGCAAGCATAAAAATTCGGAAAATGGACTACCTCTTAGAAAAAAGCCTAAACCTTGGCTCAAATTTTTTTTTCATACAGCGCTTTGTAATCCTCAAAGCTGGGAAAATTGTGTTTTTGGCACATCAAGCCATTTGTTGATGCCATTTTTAGGACAAAAGACACTTTTCTTGCAGAACACGTTTACCCATTTTCCCTAAAGCCCCCACAATTTAGCTATATTTTGCTATTTTCTCAGTCACCTCAAGGGGAATCCACAAACCCTGTATCCCCTTGGAATCTCCAGGATGTTGTAAAACAAGGACACAAATGTGGCATGGATAACTTATGTGGAAAAATGTAATGAAGGCTTAAGTACACACTACCCTACATAGCCAAAAAGGGTTTAGCATTCTAGAGGGAAAAGGCCAAGCAGCGAAAGGTTTAATCCTGTGCAGCTCTAACAAGTGGGAACATGTAGACTGTTTTTGAACAATAATAAATGGGCTCCATTTAATGTCAGGAGTAAAAGAAGATTCACATAGTGTTAGTGGTTTACAGAACCCTAGATCAAATTGTCACTTGTCACAAAACCTCACTTTCTCTGTGCTCCAAACATCATGAAATTAGTCGTATACAAATCTATGGGTCACGGTAGACTGATTTTGATGACCAGTCAGACAAGCATTCATTGAGAAAAAAGGGCACCATGGTAAAGCCTACTTTTGTAGTAGTGTTCTTATTTAGCAGATCCTTGCTACATCCCTTTTCATCTTAATCTTTATCCACATGTATGTGTGAAGTGCTAAGATAAGTGTCAGTCATCTTGTCCCACACCTTCTTCCAAACAGATTACTACTCTGCTAAGTGATCTTCCGGGCCATGAAGAATAATGAGCTCCATTCACATCTGAAAACCAGTTTAGCATGCATGGAACAGGCTCTTGTCCTGTGCTCAAAAGGATAAAACAATTTTAAATTAACGTGTTTGAATCAGGTTCACAGTATTTTTTTGTATAATTTCAATTAAAACATTTTTCTCTAGTTTCTCAATGCTGTGTTTTACTACTGCAATGTTAATAAAAGGAACAAGTCAAAGTTGATGACTCTAACATTTGAAATAAATCAGCTAAATGTATTGGGTAAATTGCCTTGAAATGATCTCTGCCTATGGTTTCAGGGGAACAGAAAGGTGCCCCTTGGAAGAACGTACATATACAAGGAATTAGGCAAAAAAGAAAAGTGATATTGAAAAGGAGTGAAACAAAACATTTGAAACAAGAAGTGAGAAAAGCAGCAGGTGGTTTTGTGAAGAGGTAACTCTGACATCCTGCTTCTATTTTGTGCTTTCAGTGCTGCCTTTCTGTTTTCCCAGTGGCGTTGAGCCTCGAGACCAATGTGGCATACTTCTTGATAACTTTATTGCTTCCTCATTAGAGTGCTAAACTCTGATAGTGCCAATAAAGTGTACTGCTGCCCATACTGCATGTGACTATTGTCTACTCATCAGGCTTAGGATTTCGCTCGATACCTTCTGTAACTTAGCGCTCTTACTTCCCTGATTTGTGTTGTCTGATCCTGCTTCCACTGCCTGATTCAAAGAAAAACAAGGTGTCCACCGCTCACATTAAAAGCATCATGTGTTTGATTCTGTTCAACAGACCCCCTTTTGACACCAAAGTGCCTTTAGAGTACAACCTCTCAGTCTCTCCTTTCTCTGGAGAAACTACCCCTTGAACAGTACAGTGATGCTGGTATCCTGAGTCCCATTCCGGGGACTGCAGAGCCTACTGAGTCTCCATCTTTACACCAAGTTCCAGATTCCACAGAGAAACCTGCTGCTGCAATTTCAGCAATTCTATGCTCTCAACTACTGCTCTGGTTTACCATGAACCTCAGCAGGAGTCAACATCGATGATACCATTTAGGGCAGCAATGCTTTATGAAAATAAGTCTGAATTCCACACAAAGTACATTTCATCTCAATCCACAGTCACTGTACGCAATTGATTTGTTCATGCATATCATTGGTTTGTGACTGGTACCTGATACCACCGTGGTCCTATGTTTGGATCTCTACAACAGTGTTTCTTTTTCATCATGTGGTTGACAGTGCTGACTATTGTTCTACTGCTACTGAATCGACATTACGTCACTGAAAATACGGTTCCACAAACCATAATTTAAGAAGTTCAACTGTATCTCTCATCCCACAGAGCTCGACAAAATCTCTGAGCTGACAACATTAAGGGTTATCCTGTGCCCGAGGGCATAGCGTGCAAAAGAGTTCCTTATTAAGTTATGGGACCCACTGATATATTACAATTGGCATGCGTATTGAAAGTTTTAATGAATTATACGATTCCTCCTGATTCCTTTTGAGGCCCACAGGAATTTGATACTGTACAACAAATTACTGATTGATTAGTCTGTTTATGCTACCTTTGAAAATGAAGGTTAATGTTTTCATGTTTTAAATTAAAAATAAATGTACTGATTTCATAATTGTACTTTATATGAAATTCACAAAAGCAATACATTCTGAGAAATGTACAATTATACACAATAGGAACACTGCAAAACCTTGCACAGAAATAAACAAAACTTTCAAAGAAAGTTTTCTTATTCAACATTGCTAACGCCCCAAGCACATCTGCTTTTTGCTAAACGCAGAAAACAGAGAAACTTCAGAGAAATCTGTTTAAACACAATTAACATTCACAGTCTCAGTGATACCACACACTTTTACTATCCAGAGCTACAAGCATTGGAAAAAATACATTAGTGATAATAATTTAAATGAAACAATTCAGAATAGTATTTTCAAAAGGACTGTATTCAGCAAGGTAGTTTCTATTTGACTCAGTGATTTTAATGTAAAGCCTAATGGCTTCAAGATACATACATATGCTTCTAGGCTTCATGTTTTAGAACGCCCACATGCTAACTGTACAAAAACAAATGAAAACATTGTTATTATTTTATATTTTCTTGTGAAAAAGATTGTTTTGAAAGTGTCTCTTGGTACAAAAATAGATTTGATGGACTTATGTACATTGGCAAATTAAAAAGAGCTTGTTAAAACCTAGATTCCAAAACAGGTATTTTAACCTCAAGCGGCAAGAAAACTGCTTTTCTTTTCCGGCAAAGATTTTAGTTTTCATCTGAGAAGGAAAGAGAGGTCAAATACTGGATTTCCTATTGACTTGGGTGCCTTGTTGCACAACAACGTCTTTTTTTTTAAAACAAGAAGCATGCAATGCAGTTATCTACAGAGAAGCAGTACTATAGAAGTGGCATTCTAGTTTTGGAGCAACTATCTGTGAGCACTTGGCTTTTGTCAATGTACAAGAAAAGGAGCTGTTTCAAAGTGCAGTGCAACAGGTTAGTGCAACCTATTAACCTGTTGCAATGCAAAGCTGATGGGTCATCAAAATCACCAACTACAAATTCACCAGCAGTGCCAAAACATGCTCTAATCAGAATAAGGCCACAAGATATCTCTTCTTCATTAGATTCCATCTACAGCAAGGATGTCCTCCATCTGCTCCAGCAACATCAGAAAATGATGTGGTTTCTTTGCTCTGTTCAAATCGAGAGCTGTTTTATCTAATCCAACTGGTACCATTTCAGTTTGAAAACATTTTATTGAAAATGTAACAAGTGATGAATGTATATTTCATCAAATGCATGTTTCTGGTATGTACTTGTATTCTGTAAGTGTATAATGACTATATCTTATAAGCAACGCTAATCAAAAACATATTCAGTGATAATTTAGTGACTATTAAGTTTAGAAATTATTTCAGCAATGTCATAAATCTTATGACTGTTTCCCTCTACAATTCTATTATTGTAATCACTTGCTCAAATCAATCCCAGGTAATGGAGGTCACCATCTTAGGCCATGGAGTTTGCCATCTTTGACAATGGAGGCTGCCATTTTTTGTCAAATCATGCAGAATCATCAACTTGTCTGCCTTTGATGCAGATGTCATCTATGCCGATCCTTCCAAGAACTGTGAAAGCGCCAAACCATTCAGATATAGACACCAACAAACCCCCCTAGTGCGACATCAGTCTGGGACAGGTATCTTTTTCAAGGTCGTATAACAAATATAACCCAAATAATGTAGTCTATTTTGATGTATTTGTACCTTATTAGTATATCCACTGATGTATATGATTATGTCAAAACATTCCTAAGGTGACATTGCAAATTCCATCTTAGATACGATACAACATAGAAGGACTACCATTTGACCACTTACTTAGGAGAGAAACTTCACCCAGGTCACTAACCCAGATGAGCACAGCACAGCACCAGATTCCACCTCAACCAAAGAAGCCTCCAGCAAGACTCCCTGAGGCTCTGCAAAGCAATCCATTCAGCCTTCACAAACTGGTGCCAGGATTGTGTTCTCTTCTAGACACAACCTCTTAGCTCTTCGCCTTGTGCTCGAAATAGCTGACAAGCTATTCCAAACAGACAACAAACCCTGCTGTCCAGATGTGTGCACCACCTCCGAAACTCAGGCTTATTATTTATTCCTTTTCTAAATCTAGCATAGCGCTTAGTGATAGCACAGTGAGGGTTATAAATTGTGACGTTACGATTTGTCCCTGTTTTCACTACTTTTTATTATCTTCTGTGATGTTATCAATATTATTTGTACTATATCCCAGCATTTTAAAATAACTTTTTAAAAATACAAATGTTTAAAAACATATTCCGTTTCTCGTGATCGTGAGAGTTTTAATCCTTAATGAACGTTCATTTGGATTACCACTGTTCCCTGTTAGTAATCCAGAAGCATTGACACCACCTCATTTGTTTATTTGGGTGGGGGTCTGCGGGGCTATAATAATCTGTCTGTCACAGTCAGCGCTGGTGCATTGGACTAAGTTCCCTCGTGAAAACAAAACTTGAGCCAGAGACTCACTTTACTCAACGCATAAAGTGTGAAGCAATATGCACCAATCACCTTCCCTGTAGTTTCTGGATTTTTGTTTAAATGTCCGTGGTTTGGGGCAGACACCCTCTAGTTTCATTCCTTGCTTTATAAGTACATTCTAAAACAAAGTGCAATGGAATGTTCCCCCAACTTGAGCACTTTCAACATGGCATTAACTGTAGTTCAGTCAGTTTCAAAACAATTTTGGTAGTATGATGAGGAGCTCCCTGTGCTTGTTTTCCCTTAATGTGTTCTGTGGGGATCATGTGTAAGCTTTCTGATTGGACTGCTTTCGTTTGTTGATGGAGTAATCTGTGTATTTACTCCTCCTAAAGGCCTTACCGTCTTCACACCCCAGTCTTTTGATGTAGCTACATTTTTCTGTTGTCATTAGATGTATCAGTATTCATGCCTCCTGCTCTTTAGAGAAGCGTTCATGGTCCATGACGATACTGATGGTCAGGGAAGTTTTTTTTATCCTTTCCGGTTGAATCAGTAAAAACTGATCCAAAATTTGTTAAGAGCAAGAATAGCATGTTTATTTAGAGTTTGAATTCATGACATCCTTATGGAAAAATTCCAAAGAGAGCTAATTTAAATTTCCACAGAACTTTGGGGCGGTGTGTTTCTCCTTGCTGTGTGTTTAGCTCGATCTCTTCATCTGAGCACCTGTACTTGCATCCTTTTTACTGAATACTTTACTTTACGTTGTTTTCTTCCCCACTATAGGCTTTTTCAGAGTGACTTTTTTCCCCATATGCATTCTTTGATGTTTGATGAGGTGTGGCATCTGTCTAAAATGCTTTCCACATTGAACACATACATATGGTTTCTCACCAGTATGTACTCGCTGGTGTATCACTAGCGCTTCGGACCTTCGGAAACACCTTCCACATTCACTGCAGACAAAAGGCTTCTCGCCTGTATGTATCCGGTGATGTCTCTTGAGAGTAGGGGCCGTTTTGAAGCTTTTCCCACATTCATTACATACAAAGAATTTTTCTTTCGCTGTGTCTTTTTTCTGGTTGGTTGCCTGTTTACACTTATTTTCACATTCAGTACATGTATTCAGTTGCTTTCTAGTGGGTAATAGGTGAGGTGCACTGGGATCTGATAGATGTTCAAAAGAAGTTCCACATTGACTACATACACAACTTTTTACTTCAGGTTGTATTTTTAGGTGCAGGCTTGAAGTTGCAGAAGCAATGAAATTCTTCTCGTATTCACTAGAGGTATGTGGTTCAGGTGCTTCTTGACTGCATTCGTGTTTAACAATATTTGGCCATGGATTAAATATGCCACCATAGTCAGGGTAAGTGTATCCTTTTCCTTCTGTGTAGTTTCTGTTCTGATTATTAAAATCTAGTTTTGGGCCATAGCTTGCCTCAGATTCATGATGAGAGTAGGAACGTTCACAGTAGCTTCCTTGTTGTTTATCTGAGTTTACAGGTTTACTTACACCTTAAATCGAAGGAAACACATGTTACACTTTAAAAGAAGAAAATCAATGTGAGTCTTAAATACTCAACATTTTATTAACACAAATATAATAAAACAATCAACTTTTTAATTTTACATGTTAACTTCAGACATGGATATTGCAATATTGAAAAGGCACTAGTGACACATGAAAACAATTATACACCAGAACAGTGGTTCTTGCTGGTGGCATGCATGACTAAATTCATTACCATTTCCTTAGTGCAGTATTTTACCTCAATGTAAACATTCTTGATTTAAATCTTATTTAACTTGTCGACAATTTCAACGAATAGTTAAACTTAATATTTCTCCCTACAGTCCCAGCTGGCTCAGAGTGCTTTCATAGTGATAATGATACCTAATTTATCAATGACATTTCAATGTGTGTCACCAGAGTGAATTTAAAGGTGGCCACTCTGGATAGTGATGCAAAAGACTCAGAATTCCTATGTTAAAAAGAATACATATGGTCGCACAAAAATTACTATTTGAATATCTGCTCCTTCCTTTCTAGAACTCCAAACACACATAAATGGTAGGTACTGGTTTCTGAGAATAGTGAGAACCTTGCTTAGATATTATTTTACAGAGATTCTCCCCTGAAGAACTCTTCTTACTCACCAGTGAAAGTATTGTTATCGCTTCTTGTCTTTGAGGTCTGGTGATCAATGGAGTGGGTCATTGCATCTTCTTTAACGATGAACGATAGGACTTGAGAGATATCATCATCTTCTATAAGAAAGAAAACACTCCCAGTAAGTATAAAACTATTGCAGGGGGTGTAGAATCCCCTTATCCACCACCTCCTCAATGCTGATTACACTAATCATATGACACATTTCTGATCGAGGGTGTTTTTTTCCTCTTTTAAACCCACTTGCAATGAAACCATGTTTGCGTCATAGGCTAACCTGAGATGAAAGAACGTTTGCCCTGCATATAATTGTCCTCTGTGGAAAAAGCACTGGAAGGGTTAGATTAAAGTTCTCAGTAGATGCATTTTGAATCCTGACACTATACATGTGGTCTTAACAAGATATGTGTCCAAGGAGTTTTATATCTCCACTGTATGCAGGTGATTTTAGATCAGACTCAATACCTTGAATGTTGCACCCCTCACATGGTACCCACTGCAATAGCCAAATGTGTCAGGCCATCAGCCATTTCCAACAGCAGGCACAATACTTTTCTCTTGCTTAACCCTTTGTTTTCGGGCTGCAATATTGAAAAGCCTGAGAACACTATTTGTAAACTATATTTAGAATTTTCAATGCAAAACCAACATACATGGCCAACTCGTAGTCAAACAGAAAACAGGTACCATTACATCACTCTTAGCCGGAACAAACATGTAGAACTACTTGATCAAGTAGAGGAGGGGATTTGGCCTAACAGCTCGAGCGGTCAACCTAGAAGCATGGAAACCGGGTTCAAGTCTCGGCAGGGATGCTCAATATCCTTCTGATTCTGGGCAAATTACTTAATATCTTCGTGGCTAACAACATGAATGTGTCTGTCTGTAAATCAACTGGTGCTCATGTAAAATGCTCTGATACCTTCAAGTCGAGTTTGCGTTATATAAAACGTCTTGCAGCAAGGCTTAAAGCTTTGATAGAGGCTCCCTTATCCAGACCTGCAACAGATAACTTTTAGCGAGAAGGATAAGTAATGCAACCAATCCTCTGGATGTTATGGGGGTAGTCCATGGGGCTCTCCAACAATTTATAACCATCCCTCAGTACGTTCATGCTTCGTTGAAGACGGCAGCAGAGGTGCTTCCACATTTACTACAGGTCATTAAGAATCAATCCTGTGGAGAATACTGGAAGAATAGTATAGCCTATTGAGGAATTTGAAATGGATCAGTTTGTCATTGTCGTTAATCAACACCATCTTAGTTTAAGAGCAACGAGATTTCCAGTGTCCTGGGACAATATACTCTCCAAGATCCACCTCCCACAAAGCTTGTAAACTCTGACTAGAATAAGTTGTTTTGCTTCTTCCCTTCTTTATCCAAGCTTGCAGCAACACCTGTGATCACGCGCAGAGAAGAAGACACAACAGATTCTCCAGAGAAGGTGTCTGATCAAACTGTGCTGGGTGGAGGCTCAGAACCTGCCATAAGGTAGCTCTTTGTCAAGGAAGCAAGGCAGTGGTACAAAAGCCATAGCGGTTCTGGGGGCCTGTTACAGGTGTAAGGGTTGAGGAACCACCATTGCTGAATTTGCAGAAGTAGTATCTGAGCAATGGGATGTCTTTGATGATCCTCCTAGAAATGTAGAAAAGTGTCCCTAAAAGTGGAATTCTCCAGGCTGCAGCTGGAAGCGCACGGAGCTGTCCATTGTGATAAGCTGATACCTAACGCCCTCTGAGACTTGTTCAAAAGTAATTGTGTTTTTTTAAAATATATTTTTATTTTTTCAGGTTTCATATAGATACATAAACCAACAAAGGCAATATATTCACTCGCTACATACATTAGTGTCAATATAACGCTGACATTTTTGTACTGTGCTGCAATAGGATGCTTAATATACGTCTTAGCGTCTTAGGACACACAGGCACATCGTAAATATTAAACAATGCAAAGTAGACAATGCAGAACGGTGTCATAGCAATCACCCCTGACCAGGAGTCTGGCTTGATGTCACCCCAAAGTCTCCCTCCAGGGAACTCATTCCATAGTACGTCCTTGTAAAACTTGGGGGGACAGCCTGTAACAGTATATGGCACCTTTTTGTCACCATGTAGAGGTTCATCCCCTCTGCCGTTCTTGTATGGAGGGTACTTCTGGCACATCCCAGTAGTTGATCAAGTCTCTCTTGGCTACCACCAGAACCAATGAACTAAAGAGCAATTTGAAACGAGGGACATCTACATCGCTTTGGGTCTCCAGCAGAACAAACTGTGATCCAAGCGCCAGCGAAACCTCCAAAATGATGGGAAGTTCCTGAAGGATTGCTGTCCAGTAGGGTTTTATGTGAGGACACTCCCAGATCGTGTGAATAAAAGTCCCTATAGTGTTTTTACAACGCAGACAGTTCAGAGCAGGTTACTTCCCAATATTGTGCAGCTTTTGGCGATCACAGTAATCCCAAAGAAGGATTTTGAACTGTATCAGGTGGAGGCGCGACTGGATAGCTACTCCACATGGGTGCATCAATGCTGCCTTCCAGTCTACATACTCAAGGTCTCCCACATCCCTTTGCCATCCCTCACACAACCGGTCAAGGGAGTGTGGCATAATATTTTTGATCATTCTATTAGTGGCAGAGATTGCACCCCTGTCCAATTCATCCATTAATATTCAACCCTCTAATGGGGCGAATTCCGGTAACTGCCGTTCTAACCCGTTGGCCCAAAAGGCAAGCCTCAATTGTGCATATTTTAAAAATCGGGTCCAGTGTTTATCAAATTTCCTTTGCAGCAAGGAAAAGAGCATGAAGTCCCCCTGTTCTAGGATATCACTCAATTTGAAGATACCGTTGGTATCCCAACGGTTCAAATCCACACAGTTTTGTGAACTCCTGCAGCCAGATAACTTTTCAGAGTAGTAATTTCCTGGTGATCCTGCGGGCCCATCCCAACGCCTTCGTGTCTTTGCCCCAGGCTTCCAGTGTGACCTCAGTTGCCAGCGGCAACGTCTGGGTGCCCCTCCCTCTATAAAGATAATGCAAGTAGGTTGTGTGCGCCATCAATGCATGTTAAAGTTGAAACGTGGGGTGATCCTGCGGGGCATAAATCCAAATATTTATATTTATCAGCTAGAACGCTCAGTAGTATCCTTCAACATCTGGCAGTGTAAGCCCTCCATTGCATTGGTTACGCTGTAGGGTTTTGAACAGAATTCTCTGGTGTCTCACATTACAAAGCAGGAGCCTCAGTTCCCAATTGATTTTAGTGAATACCGTCTGGGAGACTGGATAATAAGTATTCTGAAGTGCATAGAGGAACTTGAGGAGTGTAATTGTTTTGAATAGGACCGCACGATCCCATCAGGGTAAGAGGCAAGCGCCTGCATCGTACCACATCAACCTGAAATCTGAAAGAACCGTCCCAACATTGTAGCTTGCGCAGAGATCTTTTCGTGAGGTGACGAATATCCCCAAGTATTTAAAGCCAGATTTAGGAATCCAAAGCCCATGTGGTAGGGGCACAGTTGGTCATGCATTCCCCGCGGCGCATACAAGACTTACTTCATCCCAGTTAATTTTGTAGCATGAGTGGGCCCCGTAGTTCCCCAACAACTGAAAAAGCGTCGGGATAGTGGATTCTGGGTTAGTGATATATAAAAGAATGTCATCAACATACAAGGAGATTTTTTTCTCCTGTTTATCCATGATGCAGAACCCTCCAACCCCAGGGTGTAGTCGCATTGCAAAAGCCAAGAATTAAAACGTTAGGTGAATAAAAGTTGAGATAGGAGGCAGCCTTGCCTGGTTCCCCTGCTGATTGGGAATCAGCTGACGTTTTCCCACTGACCTTAAGTGTGGCTACTGGGTTCTTATAAAGCAGCACCACCCACTTTCTAAATTGGGGGCCAAAGCCAAACCTTAATAATGTCTGCATAAGGAAGAGCCAATGAAGTACGTCAAATGCTTTCTCAGTATCTAGAGAGAGAAAGATGTGTGGTGTAGTGCGTGTCTGTGTTGTGATTAGCCAGTTATGCGTGTACCTCATGTTGAGGTGGGTCGACCTGCCGGGCCAAGACTGCGCCCAGTAGTTTGGTCTCAACATTAAGTGAAGAGATTGGACAGAAAGAATCACATTTGTCCCTGGGCTTCCCTTACTTCAGGACAATCACAATAGTGGCCCTCCACAGGTCTGGGGGAGCTCCCCCGCATCTTGGGCCGCCAAAAACAGATTCGGAAGGTGGGGCCACAGTGTATTCGCATATCCTTTGTAAAATTGCACCAGGATCCCATTGGGCCCAGGGGTCTTCCTAGTTCTCAGCTTGGAGATGGCAGCCTGTATTTCATTCAGCGTATGCTCATCCTCTAGCGAGTCACGGACCTCCACATCCAGCACCAGAGTGGGGTTCATGACCAAATATTGTGCAATAGTATCTGAGCCATGAAGCTGTCTAGTCCTATAAAACTCCTTCGTAATAGCGAGCAAATTCTTTAATAATAAGGGCGTCAGTGTCAAGGGCTACCCCAGCAGGGCTGAGGATTGTTTGTTCCCAGCGAACTTCCCTTTTCCGCCCACTCAGCCACACCAGGAGCTTGCCGGCCTTGTCATCCATCTCGTAGAGAAGGTGCAGCATGGCCAACATCTGCTTCTTGGCAGCTTCTTGTGCTAAATCCCTATATTCTGTTTGTACAGTCGCAATCTATCAGAGAAACAGAAGAACCGCCTCCGTCCCCGGGGACTTTTCAAGCTGCAAGATCCGTTGTTCCAATCCCTCGAGCTCCGCCGGCTCTTCTTCTTTTTATATACAGTCCGTTCTGGACCCTATCTCGGAGGACTGTCTTGTACATTTCCCACAGCACAATTTTGGACTCTGCAAACCCTTCATTTTCGGTAAAATAGAGCTCTGTATCTATTCCGAGTCCGTGAGCTTCGTCTTTCAGGTTCCAAGCATTTAACTTTCATCCGGTATTGCACCTGTCCCTGAAGTGTACCACCTGGACCAATAAGGGTGAGCGCTTGGACAGACACCTTGTTAAGTAGCCGGGCTTTTGTATCTCCTCAATCTTTCCCCGGGGTGAAAGATATAATCCAATCTTAAGTAAACCTTATGAGCCCCTGAGAAGAAGGAGTATTTCCAATCTGGAGGGTATAAGCTCCTCCAAAGATCGACCAGACCCTTCACATCCACAAGTTGTGCCAATGCAGTGTTTTGAGGGGTTGCAGTCTGTTTCCCCAATCGGTCGAGACCAGGGGTCAAATTATCATTAAAATTGCCTTCCATGGTATGGACTGTGGAGGTAGAATCTAAAAGAATAGGTGTTATCTTGGCCAAGTTAGATGCCTAGAGTCTCGGGGGGCATATACACTCAGCAGGGTCATCTCTGACCTTCCCCTCCATCCCTGTACTCCAACATATCTACCATTGGGCTCTAGCCAGGTCCGCGTTACCCAGAAGGGGAGATTCTTCTTTACCAAAATGGCCACTCCTCTGGTGACTCTTGCATGTGCAAGGATAGTATAGGCCCCCGTCCTAGAAACCTGCAGTGTGACCCCTGTAAGTGGTTCTCCAGAAGAAAAACTATATCGGATTGCATGCGCTTGAGAAATTGCACCACCAAAGCTCTATTAATTTTGTTGTCCAGACCACTGACATTCCAGGTCAGTCTAGAGAGCGACTGGTCTTCTATAGAGTTATGCAGTGCCATCTGGGAGGGGTCAGTGTTTCTCTGTGCCTGCATGTGTTCCCAGTAAAGTGAAACCACAACCACATTCCTTCAAAAACAAACAAACATATTATACTATAACAGAATTAATCCCCCCAACCGTCCCTCCACCCCACCCCGAGCAGCTCCCCCCGAACTGTACCATAACATTTGGCTTGGAACACACATGAAGAGAGTATGAGAGGTCTGTAGCCCACCGCCCATCAATAACTCCCAACTTACCGATGCTAATCATAGAGCTAGATTTTATCAAGATTAAGCATCGCTCTGTTTTGTGTTTCAGACAGACTGCATTTAAAATGGCACGCAGATTTTGGTGCAAGTGAAAACAAATGGCACATGAAACATGAAATGAGGCCTAATAAAATGGTTTTTAAAAGTGGCACTTTTGGTGCATGCAAAGTGAAAGACATGAAACGAGGCCTGGTCAAAATGCTTTAAGTCTGAAATGCTTTAATTTAAAACCATGCTTAATTAATTATTCATGTATGTTAATGTGTTGAGTTTAGATTTAACCTCACTATAGAATGTACATTTAATTTACAGAATGTTTTTTTCTCTGAACTTTTAAAGTAGCTCATAATTGTGCTGAATTAACATGTGTTTTTGCAGTGTAGAAAACTTGGGATTTCAGTTTCCTCTTTTGCTTTGAAGATAACATCTACACTCCCTGTTCCTGTCTCAAGAGACTTTGGCCTTGTTGCATATTTAGACAATGCATATTCAGTTCATAACACATCTTTTTATAATATGTATTAATTAATCAACCATGCACCAACACTACACGTGGGGCAAATGCATTTTGCATGAAAAGCTATCTAAAACATTAGAGCATGTTGCTATGAGTAAGTATTAACTGTTTGCGCTTTGAAATTTTGCACTGGTGCATGTTTATGCTATGTTGTACATTGCACATTTTTGCATGTTGTGCACAAATAATAGAAAAGCTGCTTTAAACTAATAGCTTTTGCTAGCTAATAACTAATACAGGGTACTAGTATGGGGGAGGTAAACATAATGGGTTTTTTTCTCCATAAATTAATATTCTTTTATGTTTGTTTTGTTTTTGGGCCCACCAATAAAATGGATGCCCAAGAATCCAGAATGGCTGAGAATTGTTAGCAGTGTGCTGAATGAGAGGCGCATGCGCAGAAGATTGTGTCAGCAGCATGAACTGCCAAGTGCCTCAAGTGAAGACACATGGGTCAAGGCCACAATGACTGTACACTCCTGTCATCTTGCCAATGTACCAGTGTTTGTGGGAAAGTGTCATCCCTGTGTGCGATGTGAAAGGGAGAAGGAAATGGTCTGATACAATATTCTGCTTAAATGTTGCAATATTTGAATAATTATTGATGGTGAAACATATGACTGTATTAAGCCTTAACGCTTCCTTTGTTAAAACCGGTATGAGTTGGATTTGCAATGAGAACAAGATGGTAAGACCCTTCATGTCACCTATGCTAACCAATCACAGTGCGAGTTTCTACTGAAACTGCAACATTATTAGTATAGTCAGCCAAGAATTAGAGTATAAATAATGACCCTTAGGGGGCGTGTCGGGCTAGAGGAGATAGGAGAGAGGAGTGGAGAAGAAGCAGATCAAACCAGACATCATATGGGTTAGGTACGTGAACGTCGCGGGTACAGCCTGGGAGGAGATTGCGTTCGAGGAGAGACCGAGGGAGGAGGGGGCAGTGAGGCATAGGCTAGCCTTGCACGTCATATTTTTGGCAAGGCAGTTCACATTCCTCTGTGGTCTTGTGAAGGGAGGGCAACCTCTCTGTGTGAGAGACAGATGAGCAGATCAGGGCAGAAAGAGCAGCTGATGGAACAGGTTTAGATTTAGATGCTAAAGCTCTAAGTTTATGCTTTGACTAACTAACCAGTTTTGAAAAGATGTATTTGTCTTATGCATTTATTTCTCTTTATGGGAGATTTTTGCCAATTATTAATTATTGTTTAGCCTTGCAAAACTCACTCTTGAATTATATTTTCCTGAACTCTTTAAAGAATTCTGACTGACATTTGATGCCTCATTCCCTTCCTTTATGGAATGCCTTGTATTCAATCTGTATTATGTTCTGTATTAATTCTATTTTCCTATTTTCAATTCTGTAACCTGATTGATATTTGACTAATGAATAAAGGGTCAGAGAACCTTAACTTTTAACTGGAAAATAAAACCCTTTACAAATACTCACAATTCTCTTTATTGGCCTAAATATTAATTGCATTTTGATTTTTCATGTTTATGTAAAATCTCCTGAAGATGATACATGGTGGCAAAGGTCCATCACCTTTAAAGCTGTAAACTAAAGGTAAGTGAGGTTTTGCATTGAGAAATTACCGTGAAATTACCGCTGGATCACTAATAAATAAAAAAATAAAAAGGGAAATAAGAAAAAAGGAAGGGAAACAAGAAAATAAGAGAGTAGAATACAAACACTCTTTCAGAAGCCTCTGAGAGCTTTAGAGGTGTGGCAGATTAGTTTCAATCATCCCCCTTAAAAATCAATAGAAGCCCTTTGTCACTATTCATTTGCCAAGCCTATCCTGTTCCATTGAGTGATCCCTGGCGGAGGAGGTAGAGCCCATTTGGTTCTGCTCCAGGAGTTCGATCTCCTTAACCAAAGGGTGTGGGTCATCTGTATCTGAGGATAAGTCCCTCTCCATAGCATCTGGGGTCTGACCGCTCTGTTCCCGAGCTGTTTTGGACTTCTTGGGGTCCATGGGTAATCCCCTCTCAGTGTCCAAAGGCCTACCCGGTCTCCTCTCCCATTGCTCTCTGCTACTAGGGTCCCCTTACGCCATGGCCCATCAGGCAGGTTCCGTCTCCTCCTCCCGGTCCAACGTGTCTTAGGTCTCGCCCCCTGCCCCCGGGAAAGGGGGTATCCTTCCCAGATTGGTCTCCTCTAGCCCTCCCCAGAGGTGGACACTCCTCTAGCCAACTCCAAGCCTCCTCTGGGGTTTGGAAGAAAAATGCCTTGCTCTTGAATAGGACCTTGAGCTTTGTTGGAAACAACAACATATAGGGCAGTTGGAGGGCTTTCAATTTAGTTTTAACAGAGTTCAAGGTGCGTCGCTGTATCTTTACCTCGCAGGAGTAATCGGAGAACAGCAAACTTTTGGAGTTTTCTTAACGGATCTCTCCCAAACGGCAGACCTCCGTCAATTTCCTGTCTCTGTCTAGGAAGTTCAGAAAGCGTGCAATTACTGGATGCAGGGAGGCACCTGGAGGTGGTCTAGCAGTCAATGCTCTGTGTTCATGTTCTAAAATAAAGCATGAGGAGAACTATTCAAGCGGGAGGGAGGCCAGCAGCCATTTGTTCAGAAAAGCCCCCATATTGGGAACCTCGACCCCTTCTGGGAAGCCCACAAATTGTAGATTGTTCCTTCCAGCTCGATTTTCTGCATCCTCCACCCAACAGTGGAGATCCTTTGCCGCAGCCTCGAGCTCTGAAACCTCCCTATGAAGTCTGTGCGTTAAGTTCCCTACCTCCTAAATTCTATGTTCCGCCATAGTAACCCTCTCCGATATATCCCGCAGGTCTTGCCGTAAGAGGGGCACTTCCGACCGGACCTCACCAATCTTTCCCTCCAGAGCTTCTTTTGAAGACTGGGTTGCTAGCAACAGGGCCATATTATCTGGCATGCTCAGGGCGCGCGGGTCAGCTTTGGTTAGTGGTCAATTTTGCCCTGCTTGGAGGGCTTGGAATATTTATCCTTGGCCATATTACTTCTCTCGCCAGTCACCGCCCAAGCGTTATCCAGTAGTGCAGCAAGATCCAGCAGTGACCACCTCTCGTCGCAAGGTCAGAGCCCCAAGTTGGTGCCTCACTCACCAATCTTGCCCCTTTCCACACGCAGGACCCCTAATCTGCAATATATAGGCCCAGTTGGGAAAAGTTACATCTCCTAAGTACGCAGGGGGCCCGTGAAAACAGCTCAGCTAATGCATGCACCCCTACCGTGGTGAATCGGACCCTCTGAGGAGCTCCAGATCACGCATTGGTTGGTACCCAGTGCACCAGGCTCTATAAAGCAAGTAACATGTTTCTCTAAAAAACGCTAATAGTTGATACATACCACAGCCATTCCTCTCCAATGAAAACAAACTTTATTTTCTATTCCAAACACCCCACTGAATGGAAAAACTCTTTCCTTCTCCATCTTCCAATCACTAAATCAAGCAAAATTCCGTACGGATTCAAACTATCAACAACCCCATCCCTAGCCTTTCTCGGTGAAATTGACATTTCCATATTCAAAACCGGTAACATTTTTATTCAAGCATCTGTATACCACCACAACATTTTCGACAACCATTTCAGTACCTTGTCCTATCAACTCTCCCAACTACCTCTTAATCCTTAATTAACCCAATTGCCTGATGCCCATATGTCGTCTCCTGCCAACCCGATTCAGGCCCTCCCTCTACTACCCTTCGCAACCTCACTCACAGTCTCTGAGGAAGCCCCATCATCCGCGGAGGACCCCCCCACCGCTCCCACAAGACTGTTTGATCTCTCCCCTACTCATACCATTGATTGCTTCCCTCCTGCCTCTACTGTCCTACCTGACTTTCCCCCTAACTCTTCTCCTATTTACTTGCCCCTTCCCGGGACTCCTCCTGCACTCTCCTCTTTGTCTAATCCTTCGTCTCCTCCTCCTACTCCTATCATCCACCTTTCCCTCCTGCCCCTACCACCTTCCCTGACTCTCCCCTTAATTCTCTACCTACTCTCTTGCCCCCGCTGGGGACATCCTCTGCACTCTCCGCTATGTCCTATGCTCCGACCTCTCCTCTTCCCTTCAACAGACTCTCCCCTGACCCTTCAATCTTCCCAGAATCTCCCACTAACTCTTCCCCAACTCACATACCTCCCCCTGGAACTCCCTCCGTACTGACCTCTTGGTCTTATGCTCCTTCTCGTACTCTTTCCCCTCCATCCCCTATTATCCTTCCTTTCTCTCCCTGTAACGCTACTCCTACTTACAGCCCCCGCCCCTGGGATCTCCTACTGCACTCTACTCTAAGTCTAACTCTCCCTCTCCTAATAGCCTCCTTCCCAATCAATTCGATGTGGTTGATCTCTGCAACCCTCACTCTCTCTTGCCCTCTCCCACCACTATTCCTGATTCTATTACTGACCCGTCCCACTCTACGCACAATCCTTTGTACAACAGTCTGACCACTGTTCAGACCCCCTCCCCTGGCCTTACTCCCCCCTCCACTTGTGGGACTGCCTTCTCCTGTCAACACCGACCCCACCTCATCCCCTTCCTCCTTCTCAGCTGGTTTCTCCCTCAATCTTATAGCACAGACACTAAACAACATTGAACGCAAGAACACAAACTCTCCGTTATGACTACTGAACTAACACGGAGGGAATTTTAACTCCCTCAACTCCAGGACCTGCCCCAATCACACTGATTCCTTTCGCTCTTGCTCCCACAACTTTTCACAACACACCCGGTGGCGGACTACTCTCCTTTGCAGTCGCACACACAGGCCACTCCGTGCTGCTAGCTACCTCTCCACTTCTGACCTTATGAACCTATGTAACTCCTACCTACCTAAGCCTCAGATAATGGATTACCCCCTCCCTTACTCCAGCATCCCTTTTATTGTGGGCATTAACAGAGTCCCTTCTTCACCCACCTCACCTAGACCTCCAGCCCAACTTACCACCATCCATTCTCTTAAGCCTGTTAAGGAAAAACCAAATCACCTTTCTTGCTTGCTTGTGAACTGCAGATTGGCAGTCCATCATGCGACTGAAATGTCAGAAATTATTCTCGGCGAGGCTATTGACATCGCCTTCCTCAACGAAACCTGGCTCAATGACCACTCAATGGTTATTCTTGACTTACTCACCCTCCCTGGCTACGCCATCATTAGGCAGGACAGACCCGACAGAAAAGGGGGTGGACTAGCTAAAATCTTTAAAAATGAACTTCAACTCTCCCTTCTAAAGAACACGGATCACTTGACATTTGAATACATTGGCCTCACTGTGAAGGGCTCTTCCCCGATTAGACTACATAACATCTACCACCCTCCGGGTGATCCTCTCCTCTACGCCGATGAATTATCCGACCTTCTCACACACTCCTCCCTTTCTGCCTCGAAAAATCTCTTTTTAGGAGACTTTAACATCCACTGGAATAATTCAGTGGATCCCACTGTCATGCGCCTCATTAACCTTCTTGAGATGAATGACCTTACGCAACTATGCCACAATCCAACCCATATCAAAGGGGCCACACTCAATGCTATCATCTCCAACACCGACTTGGCCTCCCTGTCCAACATCATCCCCATCGACTTGTCTGACCATCACCACATTCTGTTTAAGATCGCAACCAGTGCCCTACTCCCTCCTGCAACAAATAACAAACCCAGGAAGTGGACCAGAAACCTTAAACAAGTCCCCTCCGGTGAACTTGAGTCTAAACTCCAAGCTCAACTTCATCTCACCCCTCTCTCCCAAAATGCTAACAAGCTCACGGAACATTTTAATTAGACCATTATAGATGTCCTGGACCAAGTTGTCCCTCTTAAACTAAAACAACAAAGAAAAATACAATCCAAATCTTGGTTCAATACTGAACTCAATAACGAAAATCGACAACTTAGACTTTCAGAAAGAATTTGGAGACAACACCCCTCATCCTCCCATCTTGCCCTCCTCAGATCTGTTAGATCAACTTATAAGTAGCACATTTTCAATGAAAAGACATTCTTCTTTCAAACTCAACTTGATCGTGCCAAAAACAGGCCCATAGATTTGTTTAACATTGTTAGAAAACAAACATCATCTGCCCCTCTAGAGCTGATGGCTTCAATTGAGAGATGTGAGGAAATTGCCAACTTCCTCTCGGATAAAATTGCGAAAATAGGCCAATCCTTCCCTCTAAACCTGGACCTGCCCAGCCCCCAATATGCCTTAGACGTTGCCATAGACAAACCCCCTTGTTCTGCACCGTTCCTACCACCTAATCCTCCCACACACCTACCCATTCCAACTTCACCCAATGACATCCTTTCCCGCCCTATGTCTGGGTTCGAAGTCTTTAATATCATTCCTAAACTAAAGCCGACCTCGCACACCAACAACCCTCTCCCTTCTAACCTAGCCCACAATCTTAACCACATCATTGCCCCTTGTTGGACTAAAATCATCAATACCTCCCTTGCCACTTGATGTGTCCCTGACTCCCTCCAACTCGGACAAATCACTCCCATTCTTAAAAACCTCACTGCTGACCCCAACGACCCTAACAACCTCCGCCCTATCTTTAACCTCCCACTTCTTGCTAAACCCCTTGAAAAATGTGCCTTGCTTCAATTGGACAAACACATAGGCAATTTCAACGTACCAGACTCCTTTCAATCCGGTTTCAGGAAAGGCTGCAGTACAGAAACCGCCATGCTGAACATTGTGGATGAAGTACACAGTTCCCTAGACAATGGAGAGGCTTGCCTTCTTATACTCCTTGACCTCTCTGCAGCTTTCGATACAGTTAACCATTCATCCTTACTTCATTTGCTTTAAGCTCGCTTTGGCCTTAATGGTTTGGTCCTCAAATGGTTCTCGTCCTTCCTCCAGCACAGAACACAACAAATAAAAATCAACGCCTGCCTCTCCAATCCTACACCTGTCTCCCTGGGCATCCCCCAGGGCTCTATTCTCTCCCCCTCTCTCTTCAACCTCTTTATGGAACCCCTTACCCTCATTCTGAAACAAGCTGGAATCAACTATCACCTCTATGCTGATGACACCCAACTCTACTATAAGATTAAATCCCACTCCGATGTACTTCATTTAAGCAATACCCTGGGCAAGACCCAATCCTGGTTCTTCTCCAACCATCTTCAACTGAACCCTAAAAAAACTTAGATTATTCTCTTCTCTCCAAAAAACAAACGGCTCCCCATCCAACGCTGGATCAAGGATCTCAATGCCCTTAATTGTTCGCTCACCTTATCTGACTCTGCAAAATCCCTAGGTTTCACTCTTGACAAAAACCTTGCTCTTTAGGACCACATAAAAAACTCGGCTAAAGGAGCACTTTTCACACTCCGACACCTCAAGAAAATCAAACCCTTCATTCCTCCAGACGACTTCAAATGGGTTGTTCAATCACTAGTCCTCCCTAAACTTGACTACGGCAATGCTATCCTCACCGGAACCCCTAAAGTACACCTAGCCCCCCTTAGAGCTGTGCTCAACTTGGCGGCCAGGCTCATCACTGCCTGTAAACGATCCAACCACATCTCTCTGGCCCTTAAAGCCCTAAATTGGCTGCCCATTGAAGAAAGATGCTTTTATAAGACTGCATCTATCACGCACAAAGCTCTTCACCAACAATCCCCGTTGTACTTAACAAACAAACTCAATAAAGCGGGCTGCTCCAGACTGATGAGAAGCACTACAGTGCTCCTACTTGTCCCCCCACTTTTAAAAAAGAGAACCACCCAATCTTGCTTCTTCACCGGAAATGCCCCGAACATCTGGAATGCCTTACCATGGGACCTGCGCTGTAACTCCTCCTACCTCAGCTTTAAAAAAGGCATAAAAGATCACCTTCTCAACAAATATTGGGGTCCATAGTCTCTCCTATGACCTTGTTTTCTGTTTCCCCGGCATTGGTTATCTTTCTGTTTTTCCTGGCTCTCACTTTTCTCTCCCTTTTTATATATCCTGTTTACTCAGACCTTACCCTCTCTTGTTCACCACCCCCCTCCTACCGTGACCCCTACCTCTAACTTTTATTCTTCCCCGTTGATACTCTCTTCTCTGCCCTAAGGTGTTCACCCATTTATATTATTTAGATGTTTATTACAAGCTAACCACCCAGAATGTTGCCCCCCGTAAGTTAAAGTTGAGATGTACCTGCTTGTTTGGTTTACCCTGAAAAATGGCTCCTCTTGATTGCTTCTACTCATGTAAAGTGCTTTTTGCCCCCTTTTTAACTTATTGTGAGATGTACTTGCTTGTTTTGTTTTTACCCTGAACAACTTCTTTTCTTGACTGCTTTTGCTCTTGTAAAGCACTCTGATATGCCCGGGTCTAGCCAGCGCTATATAAAACCTTTCAAATAAAATAAATAAATAAATGCTGCTCTCCACTGGGTCTACAAAACAGGATTTCCTATGCGCGGTCAAGGGGTTGGTGGCAGCTGGCTTCCCCTTTTAGAAGAAGGGGCGTTTGGGGCCCGCTTGCACACCAGAGGTCATGCAGCCCCACATTGATGGACAGTCATGGGTGCCAGCATATTTCCCCATGTTGTGTGTAGGTAAAACAGGTATCACCAGTGGCGGGCAGGGTAGGACCCATGGATTAACAGGGGGCCTGTCCAGTGTCTGGTTGGTTGCAGTACACCATACACCAGATAAAGTACTATACTTCACCAGAGGAAAACCGTCCATGTAGTGCGTGGTATTAGTGCAGAGGGCATGTCCTCATGACATGGTCATGGATATGGCAGTTTTATGTAGTCCCCCTCAGGGCGTCTTACACTAACATACAGGACGTGCACAGCTAGGGCCGCGCGCTGCCCACACTGTACCCAAGGGGGATGATGGACGGAGCGTTTGAGCAAATCAAACACTCACCCCCAGTCAACTGATCTGGGTTTAATCCATCAGCATTCTTTAGCTCACTCCACCACCCCAGTTCAGACATGGCCATATACAAATCAGTCTGACCCTGTGCCTCATGGGAACAGTCCAGCCCGAACTGCCAAGCCATGTCTTTCCTGGACCGGAAACAAGCATCCTGGGACCGGTTTCGGGTTCATAACCCTCATCAGCTAAGCTATCTTGAATCCAGTGGCAAAGTGAGCAAGGGACCCACGTCTGGGCATACCCTGCCAATTTAGGGCGAACAAAGCGATACCAAAGGGGATGATGGACGGAGCGTTTGAGCAAATCAAACACTCACCCCCAGTCAACTGATCTGGGTTTAATCCATCATCATTCTTTAGCTCACTCCACCATCCCAGTTCAGACATGGCCATATGCAAATCAGTCTGACCCTGTGCCTCATGGGAACAGTTCAGCCCGAACTGCCAAGCCATGTCTTCCCTGGACCAGAAACAAGCATCCTGGGACCGATTTCGGGTTCATGACCCTCATCAGCCAGGCTATCTTGAATCCACTGGCGAAGTGAGCAAGGGACCCAAGTCTGGGCATACCCTGCCAACTTAGGGCGAACAAAGCGATACCAAAGGGGATGATGGACGGAGCGTTTGAGCAAATCAAACACTCACCCCCAGTCAATTAATCTGGGTTTAATCCTTCATCATTCTTTAGCTCACTCCACCACCCCAGTTCAGACATGGCCATATGCAAATCAGTCTGACCCTGTGCCTCATGGGAACAGTCCAGCCCGAACTGCCAAGCCATGTCTTCCCTGGACCGGAAACAAGCATCCTGGGACCGGTTTCGGGTTCATAACACTCATCAGCCAGGCTATCTTGAATCCAGTGGCAAAGTGAGCAAGGGACCCACGTCTAGGCATACGCTGCCAACTTAGGGCGAACAAAGCGATACCAAAGGGAATGATGGACGGAGCGTTTGAGCAAATCAAACACTCACCCCCAGTCAACTGATCTGTGTTTAATCCATCAGCATTCTTTAGCTCACTCCACCACCCCAGTTCAGACATGGCCATATACAAATCAGTCTGACCCTGTGCCTCATGGGAACAGTCCAGCCCGAACTGCCAAGCCATGTCTTTCCTGGACCGGAAACAAGCATCCTGGGACCGGTTTCGGGTTCATAACCCTCATCAGCTAAGCTATCTTGAATCCAGTGGCAAAGTGAGCAAGGGACCCACGTCTGGGCATACCCTGCCAACTTAGGGCGAACAAAGCGATACCAAAGGGGATGATGGACGGAGCGTTTGAGCAAATCAAACACTCACCTCCAGTCAACTGATCTGGGTTTCATTCATCATCATTCTTTAGCTCACTCCACCACCCCAGTTCAGACATGGCCATATGCAAATCAGTCTGACCCTGTGCCTCATGGGAACAGTCCAGCCCGAACTGCCAAGCCATGTCTTCCCTGGACCGGAAACAAGCATCCTGGGACCGGTTTCGGGTTCATAACCCGCATCAGCTAAGCTATCTTGAATCCAGTGGCAAAGTGAGCAAGGGACCCACGTCTGGGCATACCCTGCCAACTTAGGGCGATCAAAGCGGTACCAAAGGGGATGATGGACGGAGCGTTTGAGCAAATCAAACACTCACCCCCAGTCAACTGATCTGGGTTTAATCCATCATCATTCTTTAGCTCACTCCACCACCCCAGTTCAGACATGGCCATATGCAAATCAGTCTGACCCTGTGCCTCATGGGAACAGTCTAGCCGAACTGCCAAGCCATGTCTTCCCTGGATCAGAAACAAGCATCCTGGGACCGGTTTCGGGTTCATAACACTCATCAGCCAGGCTATCATGAATCCAGTGGCAAAGTGAGCAAAAGACCCACGTCTGGGAATACCCTGCCAACTTAGGTCGAACAAAGCGATACCAAAGGGGATGATGGACGGAGCGTTTGAGCAAATCAAACACTCACCCCCAGTCAACTGATCTGGGTTTAATCCATCATCATTCTTTAGCTCACTCCACCACCCCAGTTCAGACATGGCCATATGCAAATCAGTCTGACCCTGTGCCTCATGGGAACAGTCTAGCCGAACTGCCAAGCCATGTCTTCCCTGGACCTGAAACAAGCATCCTGGGACCGGTTTCGGGTTCATAACCCTCATCAGCCAGGCTATCTTGAATCCAGTTTTGCTGGACTGTTCCCATGAGGTACAGGGTCAGACTGATTTGCATATGGCCATGTCTGAACTGGGGTGGTGGAGTGAGCTAAAGAATGATGATGGATTAAACCCAGATCAGTTGACCGGGGGTAAGTGTTTGATTTGCTCAAACGCTCCGTCCATCATCCCCTTTGGTATTGCTTTGTTCGCCCTAAGTTGGCAGGGTATGCCCAGACGTGGGTCCCTTGCTCACTTTGCCACTGGATTCAAGATAGCCTGGCTGATGAGGGATATGAACCCGAAACCGGTCCCAGGATGCTTGTTTCCGGTCCAGGGAAGACATGGCTTGGCAGTTCGGGCTGGACTGTTCCCATGAGGTACAAGGTCAGACTGATTTGCATATGGCCATGTCTGAACTGGGATGGTGGAGTGAGCTAAAGAATGATGATGGATTAAACCCAGATCAGTTGACTTGGAGTGAGTGTTTGATTTGCTCAAACGCTCCGTCCATCATCCCCTTTGGTATTGCCCTGTTCGCCCTAAATTGGCAGGGTATGCCCAGACGTGGGTCCCTTGCTCACTTTGCCACTGGATTCAAGATAGCCTGGCTGATGAGGGTTATGAACCCGAAACCGGTCCCAGGATGCTTGTTTCGGCTCCAGGGAAGACATGACTTGGCAGTTCGGGCTGGACTGTTCCCATGAGGTACAGTGTCAGACTGATTTGCATATGGCCATGTCTGAACTGGGGTGGTGGAGTGAGCTAAAGAATGATGATGGATTAAACCCAGATCAGTTGACTGGAGGTGAGTGTTTGATTTGCTCAAACGCTCCGTCCATCATCCCCTTTGGTATCACACTGTACCCAGCCGATACGAAAAGGCAACTCCAGCAGAACCACAGAGGGGGAGAGAGCAGCTCATCCCGACGTCCTCACCTGTCCATTCGGGCCTCTCAAAGCTCCAGGTATTTCAAGGCCCAGAACGGGTGGAGAAAAAGGGGAAGGGGGGTGCTAGGGGCAAGAATCCCTGCCCGAATGGTGAATCACCCCGGACCACAGGTCCCCAGCAGTCGTCATCTATCCGTTTCCCCTGCAGTCCACCAGACGGCCGAGCTGCAGTTCCAGCAGTGGGTCTCTACCCTGACCACAGGTCGTCGATCCAGCGGCAAGCTGCAGAGGGGGTCTACGCAGGGTTGTGGTACCCCAAGGCAGCACAGAGTCACACAGCGACGAGTGTCAGCACGGTTGCGGGACCCCTCCGTTACAGCAGGCTAGGGCAGGATGCGAGTGAACGGGTGTCTGGCGTCCAGCCCATAGCGTCAACTGGTCAATGAGCCCAGACCGAGTCAGGGACGCAGCCTAATCTTTCCTCGCTGGAGCAGGCGGGAGCACTGTTGGAGGTCCTCGACACTTGCAGGAAGGGCACACGCGGAGTGTGTCAGAGTCCCGGGCAATTACAAGCCCTGCACCAGTTGCCGTACCCAGTATCTGTCCCTGGCCTCAGCCTCTGGCACCACGGGTCACATCGAAGGGTTCTAATCGGCCTTGTGCACCCACAGGCACCATCTTGCCCCAGGCAGTCGGTCATAGAGTTGCCCAGGGCAAAAGCGATAGTGGGCGATTGAAAGGAGAAATGTCGGATTGTAGGGGATATGGAGCAGAGGTCAGTTAAAGAGCATCCGCCATCTTGGCCTCTCAAGCCACGCCCAGTCGTTCAAAAGTGATTGTTAACAGTATATTATTGTATTATTATTATAGACTATGAAATGCTGCTTTGGACTGAGGCATATTGATTGTGCATATAGATATCGTCATAATGTCCTGGGCTGGTTTCACACCTTATAATGGACATTGGTTGTGGAGAACCTCCAAACAATTAGCTGGAAACCTGCTCTTTGCAGGTTTTTCCAGCTGAATATGTGCACTCCTTGTGATATTGGCTCCTCACAGGGTGACACGCAATCGGAACCAATATAATGTGACACACAGTGGCAACATGTAAGTTGAAAGGTCTGCCTTTGCAATGTAGTAATATGTTTGTAAGGATAATGTTACTTACCCAGTAAGCATCCGTTCCTGGTATGTAGAGCTGTAGATTCACATGCTTTGCATACTCCTGCCATCTAGTGTTGGGTCCGGATATTTTCAATTTGTTTTTCTTCGAAGAAGTCTTTTCTGTCACGAGGTAGGTGACCCCCTCCTTTCGGTGATAGAGCGCATGGGCATCAACTCCATTGTTAGATTGTTTTCCAGCAGAGGGTGAGAATGGAATTAGTAAAGGTAGAATAGAGATGTCCATGCGTATGTATGTAAAGTAGGAAAAAACTGCAACAGGTATAGATGCCGGGGAAGCGGGTGGGCGCATGTGAATCTACACCTATACATGCCAAGAACAGATGCTTGCTGGGTAAGTAACGTTATCCGTTCGAGGCATGTGAGCTGTCGATCACATGCTTTGCATTGACTATACAGCAGTAACTCCCAAAGTGGTGGCTAACCTGTAGCTGTTGCAGCTGTTTGAAAAAGAGTTTTAAGTACTGCCTGACCTACATTAGCTTGTTGCCTCGCTAACACATCTACACAATAGTGTTTGGTGAATGTGTGCGGTGTAGACCATGTTGCTGCCTTACAGATGTCAGCTAGGAAATATACCCTAAGAAGGCCATAGTAGCCCCTATTTTGCGGGTGAAATGCGCTCTAGGGGGTATTGTCAAGGTTCTTTTCACTTTCACATAACATGTTGGATACATTTCATGATCCATCCTGTAATGCCTGATTTATAGATGGGATTGCCTTTGTGTGGTGGCAAAAAAGCAACAAAAAGTTGTTTTGTTTTACGAAAATCTTTTGTTCTTTCCATATAATATAGTAGAGCTTTTCTAACATGTAGTGTATGTAGAGCTCGTTCCGCTACAGAATCAGATTGAGGAAAGAGCACGGGTAACTCAACTGATTGATTGATGTGAAAAGCGGAAACCACTTTAGAAAGAAATTTGGGATTGGTTTGAAGAACCACTTTGTCTTTGTGAAGTTGAAAGAAAGGCTCTTGTATAGTTAGTTCCTGGAGTTCACCAACTCTCCTTAAGGAAGTGATTGCGATAAGAAAAGCAACTTTCCATGAGAGAAATTGTACTTGACACTTGTGCATTGGTTCAAAAGGTGGACCCATTAGCCTGGTAAGGACTATGTTCAAGTTCCATATTGGAACAGGTGGAGCTCTTGGTGGTATTACTCTTTTTAGTCCTTCCATTAAGGCTTTAATCACTGGTACCCTGAATAAAGATATGTGTTGTCTGTTTTCGAAGTATGCAGCTACTGCTGCTAAATGCAATCGAATGAATGAATGTGTAGGCCAATCCAGATTGCTGTAAGTGTAAAAGATAACAGATGATGTTTTGCACTGAAGCATCAAGGGGATTGATATTGTTGTTACAGTATATAACAAATATTTTCCACTTTGCTGCATAACATGCTCTAGTAGTAGGTTTCCGAGCTTCTTTTAGGATATTCATAGAGTCTGGTGGTAATTGTAAATAACCAAACTCTATGACTTCAGGAGCCAAATAACCAGATTGAGCTCCTTGGGATTTGGATGCCTGATTTCTCCAAGGCTCTGAGTGAGGAGACTGGAGTTGAGATGCAGCTTTTGGTGTGGACCTATTGAGAGCTCTAGCAGGGTGGTGAACGAAGGTTGACGTGCCCATGTGGGAGCTATGAGAATGCGTTTGAGGGATTATTGTCTGAGCTTGCGAACTACTAACAGAATGAGCGGTAGAGGCAGTAAAGTGTAGGCAAATATCCCTGACCAGTTCATCCATAGGGCATTGCCTTTGGATAGGGGGAGCGGGAACCTGGAGGCGAAGCTTGAGCATTTTGCGTTTTGATCTGTGGAGAACAGGTCTATGTGAGAACATCCCCATTCGTGAAAGTAGGGAAGGAGAATCTGGGGGTGAAGTTCCCACTCGTGGATTTGCTGTCTCTGTCTGCTGAGAAGGTCTTTAATTTGATTTACTACTGGGAGATGTTCTGTGATGTATGGTCCATTTCCAAATAGCTTGGGCTAGGCATGACAGTTGGAGAGAGTGTGCCCCCCCCCCCTGTTTTTGTATATAATACATAGCTGTCATGTTGTCTGTGCGGACTAGGACAGCTTTGCCTGTTAGGTGAGTTTGAAAGGCTTTGAGCGATAGAAACACTGCTAGTAGCCCTAGGTCAGAGGTCTTCAAACTTTTGTCGGCCGAGCCCCCCCATCTAAACCTTTTTACACGTCAAGCCCCCACCACCTGACAAAAAAGTTGTGGAAGCTGGTACTCTGCATCATTGATGGCCATTCTCTCCTGCAGAGCCCACGTCGTATAGGGCAAATAATATTAAGTAAAGTAAGAGTGTTTAGTAAACTGAAGTTTTTGTAGTGCTTGTGCTTATTATAAAGTTCTAATGAAAAGTCTCCAAAAAAACATTAGCCCCCAAAAATACATTGGTGCTTTATTTTTCACATAGAACACAAAATTTAGGATAGATTACTAAAAACACTCCCAAAACACAGGTGAGGGGTCTGCTTGTTTTTCTCCACAGAGACAGTCAATGTGTGGATGGATTCTTGCTTCTGCCGTCCTTAGGTTGTGCTCCACTTCCAGTCTTGAGCAGTACCCGGAAACGGGAGTGCTCACAAAATGTTGTAATATATTTTTTGCTGTTTTATATAGCGCGAACATGACCCAAAGGTATTGGAGTGCCTTACAGGAGCATCTTTTACATTACACAAGCACACATTCATTTTTTGAAGCACAGGGAGATTATGTGATTTGCCCAGAATCACAGGATGTTGAGCAGACAACAAGAATTGAATCTGGCTCGCCAGCTCCACAGTCTTCAGCTCTGGCTGTTGCGCCACATCCTTGCCCCTATACAAGATATCAGAAAAAGGGGTTCCACAAAACATGCTTTCTGACACAATTCAAAAATCTGTGATTATGTGAAGTATGGCCATGTGTTGCCGTGCCAGTAGGAGCCCAGCCACAGTTTTCCAAGAAGGCCTAGGGGACATTTACATCATACACATGTGATATAAGTGATTCAAGAGGATATATATATCTTTATTCTCTAGCAGCATCAAGAGTCAATTTGTTAGCATAGTTGGCTTAGAAAGAAAATTGCCTTCGAAAGCTTCAGAAATAACTGCACAAGAAAGCATTTAAATTTGGTCTACGAAAGAAATGAGGACAGATGGTAGGCATACTTCACAATATTTGTTATATTAGGCTTGTGTACTCAGCTCTAGGGATTGGAACATGTTAAACAAGCACTAGCGTCTTTAATCAAGGTCAAATTCATTTTTCGTAAGTCACTGGTAAATTAAGTGATTTTGCCCAGGATCACATGATGTTGAGACGATGCCAGGACTCGAACCTGGGTCCCCAGAACCAAAGTTAGCACCTATGGCATTATCTCCGCTCCTCCTTGAAGCCTCCACTGTTCCCACTAGTAGTGGGACAAACGGGAAAGGAGCGAAGCTTTAAAAAAATAAAACAAAAAGCTCTTCACTCTTACCTGCCAAAGAATGGACTCTTTAGGAAAGATACAACCATTGTAAATTCCTTGCAGTAAAATGCAGTAGTTGCCAAACCAGGATGACCTTGAGGGAAAGGATTCAAGAGCGAGGCGAACGGCAGCAACCAGATGTCAAATTTAGCAACCACGAGGCAAAAGGCAACAGTGAAGAAGTGATGTTTCATTAGCAAAGTTGAAGTATTTTGCAACTTTATGTATACAAAATTTGTAGCACTCCCTGGCATCTCTCCTGCTGTCCCGTTCATTGGAGGAACGTCAGTGCTGACGTCAAAGCAGTGCTCTGCTGCAGGAACTACATGCTGATTGGCGGTTCTGGACGACTACTCCAATCAGAGAACCCTAACTCGCGAGGGGGGTATGAAAAACAGGCAGCAAATGTTCTTCTGACTTGGGAAACAACCAGGGGTGCAACTAGACCCAAACTTTGGGAGGGGCGGCTAAGACTCCCAGCCAGGGATGGCCCTAACACTGGTCGCCCACGGTGCAAAAGTCTTTTTGAGCGCCCCCTTTCCCATTTCCTCCTTCTCCATGAATTCCCTCACTACCACTCGCCAACAATGCACCTCGTCTCTCTATAGCCCCTTTCTGACCAGCATTTCACTTTTTTATAGGGCTACCGTAGTTCACTAACACTCAGTTCTGTGATCTGCATGGTACACGTTTTTTGTAGCAGGCACATTAGCCCTCTGCGCTGTGTGGGTGACAGAAGTGCCCATTTGAGTGCACGGTGAATGATGCGACAGTATGAGAGTAGGGTGAGAGGAGTGGCTGCAGGGTGAGTGAGGGGACCATTTGGGTGCAGATGTAAGTGCAGAGTGGGACAAATGAATGTATGGTTAGTGATGGGCTTGTTTGAGTGGGATTGCAGAGTGAGCAGTGAGGGGGACAGGTGAGTGAAGTGTCACATAGGCAGGGTGAGTAGTGTGCTCGTGTGACTGCAGGGTGAGGTACAGGGTGAATAGCGCAAGAGCATTGTGAGTGCAGAGTGATCACTGTAAGTGCAGAGTGAGCGGTGTGTTCATGTGACTGCTGGGTAAGTGGAGGGAGAACTATGTGAGTTCATGGTGAGTGGCATAAGTGCAGTGTGGTCACGGAGTACAGGGTGAGCGGGTGGTGTGAGTGCATCGTGATCAGTGTGAGTATATTGTGATCCCTGTGAGTGCAGGGTGAGTGTGAAAGTGAAGGGCGAGAATGAGGAGTGAGTTGTCTGAATGCAGGTCGCATTCCCAGACTCAGTTGAAGTTATTCAGCATGTTATTGAGGGCTGGCATAGGGTTTCAGATTTAAGTTACACTACTGCTTTTATAGCATTATTCAGGGTCTAGGGATCGAGGGTGGAGGAAATAAATATTGTGCTCATCCTGCAACAAACTTCCAGTCGTGTGATTAGGTTTGCCAGCTCATTATATTGATGTCCCAGACAGCACAAAAATAAGCAGTCCCCTAAAGCCTATTGTCAGCACTTATCTGAGCATACTTCGAACACAAAGCATTTTTAATTGTGTTCTCGGGCTGCCTAAATGATCCATGATTGATAATTAAAGGGAACAAAGATTGAAAAGTCACATTACAAATGAATACATACTATTTTATTTATAACCCTATTTAGTGTCAAGACAAGGCCTTTGCAGGCTCTTTAACAACAGATGGCTGCCATTTTTCTTTTGGTAACCCAACTTTATATTCCTTTTAATGAAATGCATTTTCACACTAAGGCAGTGAAAAGTAAAATCCAAATGTAAGAAATAGGCAGAGTGGGGGCCCAGGGGGTACTGGAACCAGAAAACAAACAGCCTCTGTAAGCAGTTTACAAAGGAATGTAAATATTGTAATTGCATTTATATAGCGCTTACTACCCCTGACGAGGAGTCAAAGCGCTTTTTCGGCGAGTAGCACACTACTCCAGAACCCATAAAGGATTATTGTTGAATTAGTATAGTGAAATATGAAAGTGATTTAAGTGGTGGATGGGTTAGTCAATTATTTGGATTCAGAAGGATAGCCGAAGGATAAAAGAGGGAAAAAAGGATTGCATTTATATACCGCTTGTTACCCCAATGGGGTGTTGAAGCGCTTTTATTTTTGTTGGGCGAGTAGCATGCTACTCGGGAAACCCATAAAGGATTAGTGGTGTATTAGTATAGTGAAATATGAAAGTAATTTGAGTGGTGGATATATGTAACCCACCCCCAAAAAATTATCAAGTTTAGCAGTGCTCAACTCGTGTCTGGCAGGTCAATTACACAAGGTGTATAGCTGGCTACACATAGGAACATGGGTGAAATATAGACACGAATGTTCAGAGTTAATTTAAGGAAGCACCAGGCTCACCTCAGCCTTGAAGCTGGGTCAAGTCCATTCACTGAGGTAGTGGAGCCTGGGTAAAGCGCTAAACATGTAGCCCTGCCCCTTTACCTGCGACATCGAAACAGTAGTAAAGGTCAAACAAAAGCCTGTACAAAACAAGCATTTACAATGCAATGGTCTCGGCATTGGTAAAGTTAGAGCTATTGGCATTGCTCATGACATTATTTTTGTTTATGTTTTTGTTTTTAAAACATTTAAAGAAACGGCATTGTTATTTACAATGTCAATAGCTTAATCACTCTCAAATGCGAGACCTATTGCATGTGCACCCACACACAGAGCCACCTTCACTCTTTCGCTTGACTAGGAGTCCAATGGCATAACAGATTCACAGCACAACTCTAGTTATCACAACACCAAAACATTTCATACATAGGTCACTCTATAAATCCACATTCTTTGTAAGAAGACCAGTGAAGGAGCGTGTGCCAGTCTGTTAAAGCACTTCAGCGCTTAAGTTGGGAAATGAAGCGCTTTAATAAATACAACCACAACACTAAACCCAAACTCGATAATTTAACGTCCTGAAACAGATCACTTACTGCTTGAGGATCAGAAATCTGTTCCACTGTCTCTCCCCCACTGGCGCATGTAATTCGTCACCTCGAGATTTTCACTAACCAGAACCTACCCCCTTCTTTCGGTGCCTAGACTGTCCCTCCTCTCTATCGCACCAACCTCAAGTTCTACAAAATATTGTTTTAATTCTACATGGGACTCTAAATTCAATACCTCATCTTTTTTACTCTGGTCCTACCATGATCATCCTTGGTTTAACCCCGGTCTCATAACCAATGAAGAAAGAGGAACGAAATTCTCATCGTGGTGGAAAGCACGATAACCATGGCTTGGTTAGGCTGAATCTTGTCAAAGGATTGGCTTTAGAAGTAACACATCGTCGTTCTATTGCTGGAGGCTGCAGCTATTTTACTGTCACTCGCGATTGGCTGAAACAAACACTTTTTCATTGGATGTGGTGTTGCGAGTTGCACCATACAGCGGGGGTGGAAGGAAAGTACCAAGGGAGGGGAAGAATACAACAGGGCGCCAACAAACAGTGTCGCACCGGGTGCCACCAACTCTAAAGCCAGCCCTGCAGGAAGTGGTGCAAGGAACCTCACCTGCCCCTGAAATATCCCACCTAAGGAAAGCCATGCTCTACGCACAGGAAAATGAATCAATTCGCATGAATCTGAGAAAGTAGAGGACGAGGATGGGGGCAAACAGTATGAGTGTACACATTCTCATCATTACGGATCATCTTATTAAGAACCGAGAAACAAGCAGAATCAATTTGCATGTTGATAGCTCGTAGTGATTTTGATGTGGAAGATGGGGACATCTTCACGTCATACATAAACAATTCGGGGGGGATGGCTCAACCTATAACCATAGCGATATATACAGATAAGGGACGATGGTCACCACCCTCACTGGCTCAGGAGTGTCAGTCAATGTTATGGCCCACAATTCCAAGCACTCAAACCAAGGCACAAGCTGTACAGCACACAAACATGTCATATATGGGGGTAGAAGCCTTTTCGTCTGACAAAAGTTTTTGTGACAAAAGTACATCATGGCGACCACCAAGGGGTTGATTTAGATTTTGGATGAATGAGTATTCCGTCGACACAGCGACAGACTGAACAGTTTTCACTGCCCCTTATGGCCAGGTAATAAACACCCCATCATCTTTCCTCCCATTTACCTACAGACTTAAAAAGGGCTGAGGGCCTCGCATCCTAACACAATAAAAGAGAAGACAAGAGGGTGAAAATAAACACAAAGTTGTCCCCTACGTATCTGAAACAAATGTACCTACTTACAAGCCTGTGCCCTTCAAGGTGGCGCCCAGCAGAAGCTCGTCTAAGGGCGGGTGATGTGAGGCGGAGAGTATAGGCAGTGTACGAGACTACTCAACCTCAACACAAGCAGGGCTGTGTGGAGTGTTTCGGGAAGAACCTGAGATGGAGAGTATGGGATGAACGACGCTAAAGGGCTACCTCCTAGCAGACCGCTAAAACCAAGGCTCACCGTATCTGAATCCTCCCGCATGGTTCTGTTGATGTGCGTTGTGTAATAACTTGCGAGGAAGGATGCCTGTTTGAAATCTCAAGCAGGTAGGTACAAGGCCTCTCCCCTGAGTCTACGGATAAACTCTAAATATTTCTACCGCTACAAAAATAAACCATAGGCTGCCGCAGACCTTCAAGCCATGCGCCTATACAACCCCAATAGCGTGCTCAGTAGGGAGACAGAGGTCACCAAGCAGTAAACTCACATCTTTCTCGCTAAACTATCTCAAGACAGAAACACTAGCCATGAAGACTTGCGCATTAACAAGCCTCATAAAACGGGCCTGCTCGGACTGGCTGAAAGCCTGCAGTCCATTGGTTGCTGCTGAAAATGTAAAACACGTGAGAAGCTCCGCAAACACACCCGTCTCTTCTCTTATTGGATCACAAAAGACAGGTCTCCGATGTGCGGTTTCGGTTTGTATTCCCTGACGTTTACCTCTGACTATATCATGCGTTGTCCGCCTCAGAAAAGGTAACAAGGAGGAAGCTGCAGCTGCACGAACCTGATGCTGCCGGACACCACCGCCTTTCTCCGAGGCACAGCAAAAATGCCTCGGAGAAAGGGAGCCTCATTTTCGGATTTGGGGGCGTGTTTTGCTGTTGTCTCCTCCCTGAGACTTCTCGCAAAAAACACGCCCCCCGATCCGAAAAGGACGGGGCTTCAACGGAGTGACTGGACCTCTTCTCCAGTGGCTGGCCAGCATTTAAGAGGCCAGCCAATGGAGAACAGGAGAGAAGAGGGGCGGGTGCAAGCCCCTCTTCTCAAAGTCACTCCAACTCATTAAATCTCGGAGCGAGACTGCGCAAGCGCAGCCTTTCGCAGCCGAGACCTAAAAACTACTTAAAAAGGAAAAAAAGTTACATTATTTTTGGTTTTCTCTAAAGGGATTCCTCTTCTGTTAAGCCTACAATCATGCCTTTTCATGACCGGAGCTTAGGAAGTTATGAATGCCATTCAAATGTAAGAGGAAAGTTTAAATGGTTCACTATCAATAGGTCAGTTTTCGGTTCAGACTACCCCCAAGCATATTTTAAAGAACCTGAAAGTTTAGCAGCCATTAACCATTCTGAAATTCCCTATCTAGGCAGTATAAAACGGGTCGCCCTCGTGATGTGCTTTTTGTGCTCCTTTCTTTTTCCTTTTTGCTATTTTCTGCTTTTTGTGCCCTTTTGTGTTATTTGTACCCTTCTTTGAGCTTTTTGTACTAGTTTGTGCTCTTTTGTGCTCGCTTTGAGCTCTTGTTTGGCTCTTTGTGCTCTGTTTCCAAGATATACATGGGTTGCACATGGTCTTTAAAGACCTGTGAAAAACTTGGGCATGCCGGAGATAAGACTCCAGACACTGCCTAGACGAGTCCCCAGCAGCCTGAGAAACACAAAGCCTAATGGGCCTGGAAGGAACAATGGAAGGTTAAGAGGTGGGGTGGAGTGTGCGCCCCCCCCCTGAGGGGATGCTGCACCCCCCCAACCGGGGCGAGCCCCACAGATTGAAGATCTATGCTTTAGGTGATTTATGTGGAGTCTTTTGTTCTTTTGAGTCCACAGTCCTTGGATTGTGTGAGTTTGTAGGTGAGCCCCCCAACCAGTGAGCGATACCTCTGCTTTTAGCACTGTCTGTGGAACAGAGTCGAGAAAGGGCCGCCCTTTGGATACATTTTGTGGGTTTCACCACTGCAGAGACCGATGGGTGCGGCCATCTACCAACACTAGATCGGTCAAATGACCCTGCAATTGGTTCCACTGACGTGCTAGGCATTCTTGAAGGGGACGCATGTGAAGTCTTGCGTGGGGAACAATTATAATACAAGACGCCATCATTCCTAGCAGTTGCATGAATACGTTTGCTGGTAACGACTGGTTGGGCTGTAATTGAGAGAGAATGGACTGAGTATTGTGAATCCTGGCCGCATTAGGAGAGGCTAGAGCTTTCTGAGCATCCATTGTGGCTCCAAAATAAGTTTGTGTGTTGGAAGGCTGTGGATGAGACTTTAATGCATTTACTGTAAACCCTAGTTGGTGAAGTAAGTGAATAGTGGTTTGAGTGTGTTGGAGACACATTTGGTAATTGGTGGCTTTGATGAGCCAGTCGTCCTTGTATGGGAAGACATGGATGTGTTGTCTTCTTCGATGTGCTGCGATTACTGCCAGACATTTGGTAAATACCCTGGGAGCAGTGGTGACCCTAAACGGGAATTATAAAAGACGTCCCCCGACAGGTGTTAAATGATCGGGGGGAAGTGTAGGCAAGTCACTGTTCGTTAGGAGAGGGGGAGGTACGCGTTGTGGAGCCTTTACCTCTACCCTTGCCATTGTTACCTCTGTACCTTCCACTAAAGAAGCCTATGGAGGAGGAGGATTGATTGTTGTCTTTGTAGGGTGCAGCAGTAGTGTATGAAGAGATGGTCTTGGACCCCCCACAATAGAAGGAGCGACGAAAGGAGTCACGATTAGAAAGAGACTTTAGGGCTCCCATATATTTAGCTACTTCTGTATCATTTTTCATCTTTTCTAAGGATGTATCTACTACAGGTCCAAAAGGATGCTGTTTATCGAATGGTGTATTCAAAATGGATTCCTGGACTTCAGGTTTAAATCCAGATCTCCGTAAGCATGCATGCCTCCTTAATAATACCCTAGTATTGATTGCTCTAGCTGCGATATCAACAGCATCTAAAGCACACCTAATGGATGAATTTGAGATGAGCTTTCCTTCTTGGACTAGGTCTTGAGCTTTAGCCTTATGCCCATCCGGTAGAAATTGAAGCAATTGCTCCATCTCGTCCCAGTGCACCCTATCATACCAGGATAGAAGGGCCAGTGTGTTGGCAATACTTCAGTGATTTGCAGCTTGGGCGGCTACCCTTTTACCAGAGGCATTAATCAGTTTGGACTCTTTGGGCCTCATGTAGGTAAATAAATTTTACCGGTTCTTAAATACCGAGCCGTACCGAATCGGTAAATTAGAATCGGTAAGTTACATGTAGGTAAAAATTCGGTAACAGTTACCGATTCGGTAACAGTCGGTAAATACGAATCGGAATTCACCGATTCGGTAAATACCGAGGTGATAATTACCGAATCGGAAAATACCGAGGTGGTATCTACCGAATCGGAAAATACCGAGGTGGTATCTACCGAATCGGAAAATACCGAGGTGGTATCTACCGAATCGGAAAATACCGAATCGGTACGTACGGATTCGGTAAATAACATCACATGACTTGACGAAACAGCTAATCCTGTGCAACGACAGCCCACCCAACCAGGAACTGCCCACACCCAGGCAGGTGTACACAATTAGCCGAAGTGGCCACACCCAGGCAGGTGTACATAATTAGCCGACCCTGGAGAGGCTCGGAGTGCAGAGGAGAGGCAGGGAGCAGTTGCATGTGCGAGCGGGAAACGAACAGCATGTCCAGCCAGAGCACACAGAAAGACGGAGGGGAAAGGAGGAGGAAGCTCAAATTCAGCCCCAAGGAACTCCAGGTGCTGGTGGAGGAGGTGGTGAAGCAGCACCAGAAGCTGTTTGGGAGGCAATCCCTGCAAGTGCCTGAGGCCGAAAAGCGCAACATATGGCTGGCCATCCAGGCGCAGGTCAATGCTGTGGGAGTGACCCACAGGGAAATTGAGGTCCTCAAAAAGCGCTGGTATGACCTGAGGATTGTGACCAAGAGGAAGATGGGCGACATCCAGAAGGAGGCCAGCCAGACCGGAGGTGGAACCAACAGGGCACCTGCCCTCACCGAACTGGAGGAGCTGGTGGCGGCCACACTCGAGCAAGAGAGCGTCGTGGGTCTTGGGGACGCCGACAGCTCTGCCAGAGCCGCAACACACCAAGGTAAGACGAAAGCACAGCAATGTAGCCGCCCCTACCCCTATCCCACATCCCCCATTGTGACACGAGAATCACACTGCAGTCCACACGTGTCAGTGCAGACAGGCAATGCATTCCGGGAGATGTAGTCAGGGCAACACTAACCATGACGTAAATGTCACAGGGCAACAAGGCATGTCACGCACTCGAGGCACAAGGAGACAGAGGACAGATTGGAATGTGAAATGATTTATTGTGACGCTTGCAATGCAGCCCTTCGGGGACACTGAGCCAATGTTGTTTTTCTGTCCACAGATGTGACATCATGCAGTACAGGGCATGCTGCAGGGGAGACGGCACACCGGCCACAAAAATCACCTCTAGCCAGCACGAGTGCAGACCAGGGAGCAGGCCCACTTGCAGCCGCACCACCTACGCAGCCAGCCTCGCCGCACACAGAGCCAGCATCACCTCACCGAGAGCCAGCATCACCACCACCAGAGCCAGCATCGCCACTCATGTTCGATTCACCGGCCACATCTCCGCTTGCAGGTGTGAGAATGAGGAGGCGTCCAGCAGCCAGGCTACGAGCCTTAGACACCTCGTCAGACGACAGCATGGGCCCAGAAGACCGCACCGGGCCCCAGGAAGGGAGCCATCGCACTGTGCCCCAAACATCACAGGCAGCACAGACGGGAGCAAGAGGGCGCCGCAGGTCGCGTGTCCAGAGTCCACCAGCACCCACTGACGGCCATGGTGTCTTCTTGGGGCTCGAGGGCCAAATGTTGAAGCAACAGCGCCTGCAATCAAAGGCAGTAATGTCAGTCCAGAGGCACATGCGGGTGATGAGGACAAGCTTAGTCAACATGGACACAAACATTGGCGGCATGGCTGCGGGCATTCGGGACATGTCCCAGTCAATCCAGCAGTTGTGCAGCAAATTAGATGCTGACATCGAAGCACGGCGCCGGGAACGCCAGAGAAGGGACACTACCAGCAGGGCACTCAACCGTCTGGCAACTGCGACTTCCCTACTTTGCCGGCGCTCTGTGACGATGCAGGAGGGCCTAACACAGTGCTGCAGCGACCTGTCACGGGGGATGGTGCAGGTGACAAGTGCACTAGGGGTGCTATTGACAAGTCAGGCGTCGACAACTGCTGCAGGGGATGCTGCGGAGAGCATCGACACCAGCAGCAGCATCACACCCCCCGTCCCCGAAGCACGCAGGAGCAGCAGGCGGCTTGGGGTTGGCTCTAGTGAGGATGCACAGGCCGTGCAATCCACCACTGCAGCGCGTATGCGCAAACATTGATGTGGCCCTGCTTATCCACTTGCCATTGGGTGACGTAACCCTGGACATACTCATTGTATAGATGGCATATTGCCAGATTGGCCTGTTCATGTGTTCATGGCGTGGTGCCACATTAAACTACGTCATGACTTCTCACGACTCGCTGTGTCCCCTCACTTACTCAGAAATAGTTGCATGTGATCTCTGCCCGTCTCTCTCTCCCATCGATTGCAGTTGGCACTCTAGCTGCGCTGCCCTCTGGCTGGCCTGACTCATCCTCGTTGTCCTCAAAATATGTTAGTTCCACATCTGTACCTTTTTTCGTGGCAAGGTTGTGCAGCATTGCACAAGTGGCAATTATCTTGCAGCAGGTGATGGGTTTGTACTGGCGTGCGCCTCCGCTCTTGTGGAGGCAGCGGAACCTGCTCTTCAGCAGTCCAAACGTGCGCTCCACCACATTGCGTGTAGATTTGTGGGCCACGTTGTATCGTCTGTCACTCTGGGTTGCTGGGTGTAGGTAGGGAGTGAGGATGAATGAACGGCATGCATATGCACTGTCGCCTGGATGAGTAAAAGGGAACCATCAGTTGCATGCCTCTATACACTCTGATTTGCAGGTTTCAAGGGGCGTCACTGTTACTTACCCAGCAGGTATCCCTCTCCGAATTCTCCGGCTCTCAGTCGTGTGTAGATCCCTCTATTCTGGAAGATGTAAGAGTCGTGGGTGCTCCCAGGAAACTTTGCAACAATATCTGTGATGATGTTCCCTGCATCACAGATCACCTGCACATTGATGGAGTGGGTGGACTTCCTGTTCCTGTAGATGTGCTCTGTGTCAGCTGGAGGACAGATTGGGATGTGTGTACCATCAATACAGCCGATGACATGGGGGAACTGTGCCATGTGATAAAAGTCTGTTTTTGTTTTCTGCAGTGCAGCCTGTGTGTTTGGGAAGCTGATGTAGTGGTGCATTCTCTGCATCATGGCATCCAGGAACTTCCTGAAGAAACGTGACAGGCAACTCTGGGATACCCCACCCACCGCAGCTATCACCACCTGATAACTGCCGGATGCCAACAGATGTAGGCTGCAGAGCACCTGCACATGTGGGGGTATGGCGTGCGCCCTTCTTATTGGCTGGTCCAGGAGTGGGTGAAGGTCCCTGATTAAGTCCATGATGGTTTCGGGGTGTAGCCTGTACCTCTCATGTATCTCTGCATCAGTCAGCTGGAATAGTGTGATGCGCTGTCTGTAGATTTGTTCCTCCCGTCGCCACACCCTCAGTCCTGCTGCCTGTAGACGTAGGCGCCTTGCAATGACGTACATGGCGGCCATGTTGTCCACGCTGTTGCATTTTGGGATTGCTTATGTGCATTGTTGATGGTTACCACCTGCTTTCCATCCGTGTTAATTACCGACTCTTATTTACCGATTTTCCTGGATTTCTTAATTACCGACTGCTCCTACATGTCATTTTCAATTTTTACCACTTCATATTTACCACTTCATATTTACCGATTCGTTAATAATGTATTCGGTAAATATGAATCGGTATTTTAGAATTCGGTAACTATGAATCGGTATTTACCGCCTCATATTTACCGAAAAGTGGTTTTTGGACTCCTACATCTCACTTGTCTGAATACCGGTCGGTAACGGCATATTTACCGAAAATCGGCCGTTACCGACCGGTATTTGGCTACCTACATGAGGCCCTTTGTCTGGGGGGGGGGGGGGGGGGTGGGGGGTTGTCCCCTGAAGTTTGTGAATTAGCCCGTTTACTGGCATTAGAGACTGCTTAAGAGTCCAGTGGTAACTGCCCTTTAATAAAAGCTGGATATGATGGGGCAGGCTTGTACTTTTTGTCTGTCCTCGAGGTGAGAATGCGAGTACGAACAGGGTCTTTGAATATATCATCTGCATGTCTCATCATGACTTTGAGCGTAGGGAGAGTGTGAGTGGACATTTGTAAGCTACTAAGGGTTTCAAATAAAAATTCCTCTTTTAGGGATTCTTTATGTAATTGTACCCCATGATACTCTGCAGCTTTAGATAGTAATTCTATGTACCCTACATTGTCGTCAGTTGGGGGAGGCTTTGTAGGGTAAAGATCTGGGTTATTATCTGTGGGTAAGTCAGTGTTATAGTCTTACCAGGGATCTGCTGGTAAAAGATCAGCCCCACCATTCCCAACATTCTCATCATCAGAGTGTTGAGGAGACTTAGTTGCTGTAATTACTAAGTGATGTAACTGAGGGGAAGGAGGTGTTGGAGGAGGAGGAGAGGGGTTAGTACCAACAAGCTTCCTCTTCAAAGGAATATGATAAGTGTCCTCTGACTCTCGTTTACGTTTCTGAGTTTATTACCTTTCTGAGGTTATTACCTTTAAGCGCTCCACTTTGGGGCTTCAATGGAAAGGTTTTAAGCGCAGTTGAGCGAAATTTCCGCTATGCACGACTTGTGCTGACGCTGTCTTAATGTTCACTGTAGGAAGACAGCGCAGCACAAGTCGTGCATAGCGGAAATTTCGCTCAACTGCGCTTAAAACCTTTCCATTAAAGCCCCAAAGTGGAGCGCTTAAAGGTAATAACCTTCAATTAGGAGCTCAACGACTTTATATCTGAACTCCTCACCTAGATAGTGGGTAATACCCTTCTCTAACCATCACACAAACACCCATAGGTCCTGAAGAAAGCTCACCCGACCCTGCGGGGCATTTGAGGAGCTGAAACATGTCGACCCACCCTTTGGACTGATTGTACAGCGGACACACTAAATGCCCGTTCTGTACAACTTCCTCCCTTTTTATTCTTTTCCCATGCACCAGACAACAATAAAAATTGGAATATCCTTTTTAATCACACTGTTTCACTGCACATGAGCACTTTATCCAACTTTTATCTCTGATCACTACTGCAAATATCCAGTGGTTCCCTCCGGGTGGAGGAAGCACAATACTAAACCCAATGATGATGCTGTCACGTTATCTAGGCGGAGAATCAAGATATACCGCCACACGAACCATCTAGAACGTGAATGAGGGTTTTTTAAGGAACAGTTGAAAATCCTCCTAACCCTGGATAACAGGTACAAGTGATCCATTCTTTTTTGATGAAAAACATTTAGCATCAGCATGCGTAGCTCAAGGGACTGAGCGCTTGCTTGTTTAGCGTATGTAAAATATTGATAAATGTTCATGAATTTCAACCATGGATGACTTCAACTATCATAATCCACTGGCATAGATGTTCAACAAGATATCAAAAACATTCAGTTGTTTACCATTATTATAGCATCTACTTAAGCAGAAAGACACACAAACGTTCAGAACATTTTGGTTGTGATTTCTCTGCGACTTGCAGTCCTGATATGAACTACGTTTGCTATGGCAGTATTTCACCAGTTTTTAATCTAAATCAATGACATTTCCTATTTTGCTTTTTGTAAACTTACATTTGCTTAATTTCTCGCACACCTCCACTAATGTATTCTCAGCTTGAATGTAATGACCATTTTTGGTATACTGATAATATAAATCACTAGTCGCTATCAGGAGGCAGTTATTGTTTTAAAGGCTTCATCAGTTCATAGAAATCTTTATGCACATTCATTACCCCTTAGTGCCGAGCACAGCCCGAGGCACATTAAATTCACTTCCTCCTCCCATATTCACAGATTTATTATCACAGCACAAAGCTCAACTTCTGTATTATTACCAAAGTACTGAGAAACTGACTGGAGAAAACACGGTTTACTGTCTAACATACTGTATGATACAATGATTTTGTATAGGGTAACAACTCTGCTAACAGTTAGCCTCTTCACCTGATTTTGACCCCATGCATGGATTCAATCCCTTGCATAATGGCTTTGAATAAAGACCTAATTTGTGTTTAAAACAAACACATATGAAAACCCACCATAACATAAACCATGCAATTATACTATGCTGTTTATTGATGGAGGGAAAGAACTTCATGATCCACTCAAAGATCCTCTTCTAGTGAATCATGCCCATTCTCACATTCAACAATGGAAATAAGTAGCATATTACATGGGAGGCGTGATCAAAATGGCAGCCGCATTGGATACCTTTTGTTGAGAGCTGTGTGAAGCACATAAAAACGTGAAAAAACAACTGATCAAATCACCTACCGACGGCATCTAGCATCCCTGTGATCGTGTGGGATGCCTGAACCCAGGCAACATTGCAGTGAAGTAAAAATATGCTCCCCGACCGGCCACTGGAGGAAGTGGTTAGAGGGCAGCTCTCTTGGTGGAGCGCGACTGTGAGAAAACATGACTTTTGTCAGGAGCGCCAAACCAGGTCTACATGGCAGGCTAGATGGCCGTGATATAGGAGAAAACATGAGTGGGTGTGATCTAGCAGGTAAAGGTATGTCGTGAGAGGGGATCTGCCGGCGCGCTACACACTGAGTGAGGCATGCATAGCAGTGAAGTCTGCGAGGGAGAGGTGAGCTGTTATGTTTCCAGGTTAGGCCCATGTAGAGAAGCTGCTCATTAATTACATTGTCCTTTTTTTCACAATAACATTTCTGCCATGAACCTTTGCACATAATTGCATACACGACAAAGTTGGATTAGTTTCTCTGAAACTACTTTGTTTACACATCTAGCTTTGCACAACATTATCACGATACCTCAAACATCATGTACAAGGTCTCTTTATGCACTATGTACAAATTTTGTCCTATCTTCATCCACTGAGCGACAGAGCTATCTACATATCCATAACATCGCTAATCTTCAACATACATCGCAAGGTTGCTTTCTATTATAAATAATGAGCATCCTAATAGATTAGCAGAGGACGTCCTTCAGTTGACACCGAGGGACTCTGCATGCTGAGACTCCACCACGCAGCAGTCTGACATCTTCGTGGAGGGTGTCCAGTTTGTTACCAAGACGGGGTCCTTCATTCTCTCCTGCCAGCTAATGGGGTTGGATCGTCCCTTGGGGGGATTCTTGGCTCCACACCTACACACACTCTAGGTACACTTAGAGTAGGGTTTGTATTGTAGGAGTAAGCCAGATTACTGTCTTGTTTATATGCCTGCATATATACACTGTTTTAGCACCATGATAGAACTATATCTACCATTTACGCTTTTGGTGCTCGTAATCACTTTCATCTACTTCCGTCCACTGATTATCGCAGCACATGTATTTTATACCAGAATAACGTTGGTTCAATAAACATATTGAAAACGTCCCACTGTGTATTCTGTATATTGGTCTGAGTACAAGTAAGCATGAGTGACTGAGCAAAAGGTTCTGATCAGTTTCCACAATCCCTGAGGGTTCAGGGTTGTCATGTTCAGTGGTTGCCAGAAACTATCTGTTCCCTGGTAAGGTTACAGGCTTATTATGGCACTATGAGCTAGCTGGTCTCTAGGCCAACATACCCTGCCGGGGTGCCGGGAATTATTCTAGGAACCCCACCCAAAGATTATGCTGTCCAACAAACGTGCAGGTCCTATGGATTAGTGGGAACTACATAACATGGCGCCACCAACGTTGGTTGGGCTCCTATTTAACAGGCTATCTTAGAAATTCAGTTGTGCTTTTCTCAGTGAACCCTACTCACCTCCAAACCGGAGACGTCCATAGTGGGAAGGGAAATCCGCCTCCGCTGAGTAGGTATACCCTATGTATTGGCAGTAGGTTATTCAAGCTTGTAGGATAAAAATGTTTTCCCAAATTGTGCAAACTCTACCTCCATAAATTCATTTAATAAGTTACCTTTTTCTTTAACAATGACCAAACAAACTGAGGACATTGAAGAACAAGAAGTTAGATTAAATATTACAGAACATTGCAGACATGCAGTTACTCTGAAATTATTACATTACGGCCTCCTGGCAATGGGTGGTGACGTTACCTTCGTGGTTGAGGCACACGAGGCATTCAGAACAGAGGAATTCAACTCTTGAGATAAATTCCCACCTGCGGATGCTCGCATAAAACTGTTTCACACTTACATTGAAGATGAAACACCTAAGGAATACTTTCCATATGTGGATATAGAAATTCCGTTAACTTACCAAGAACATATAAATTGATTTAAAGGTGCCCTCCCCCATTTCGTAGAAAACACAAGATTTGGTCCGTTCAGTAAAGAAGGAGCGACTTTGCCGGTCCTAGCTGCTTTTACACCACATCCTAATCTTAATGATTCAGATGCAGCAGAAATAACAACACTATACATAGATCTGGTAAAAATTTACAGAAACCTCAATCAGTACATTATGCAAACACTCACAGTTAACCCTGCGCAGATGACTCTGGCTGCACAACCTCAATTGGCTGCTACGGGTATCGGCCCTCAAACACTGAATGCCATTAATGGAAAAGTTACCACGAGTTGGGAGCAAATTTCGGTCTGGATTGCACAGAAAACAAGCCAGCTTGAAGCAGTTATTCCACTTACGGACAGCAGGATAAACATAGAATATTAACAATGTGCTTGCCAAAGGGGATGGCCCCCGAAAAATTAAGCCACTTGGGGTACAGTCTTCACTGCAGTTTACACCACAACCCATGGTACCCCCTCAATAGCAGTTTTACCTGAGGTACTGGAACAAGTACAGAATAAGTACGTGGCAGGACCTGCCCTGGGCTTAGGGATGAAACTGATGGTCAATTTTGTCATTGTATCGACCATTATGTTAAGTAACATAAAAGGGGAAGAAGCTGCATTGGCTATACACCATCGCCTGATGGAGTTCACTCCTGCACAGCAGGAATTACCTAGAATTATCGAAGAAACCTATGCTAAACTAGGCAGAGATAATTTGGGAACCAGACCTGGAAAATCACAGGTTAGAAGTATTTCTGAAAAAGATAACAATAAAGAAGCACCTGATTCTTCCAAAAAGAAATGGGACAATAAACAAAAAATAAACAAAACAAGACCCAATCACGGGGTGGGTCTCCACAACAGGAAACCACTTACAAGAAGTACAATTCGAGAAACCATGATAACAATAAAAAGCCTGTCAGGTATCAGGATACTGATACACGTACCTCTCAGGATTCACCCGATACACGTTGTGAGAGAGGTGGACGGTCAGAACGCAGATCAGAAGAGCGCGTGAAGCCAAAAAAGGGAAACACATTGCACTTCAGGTTACATTCCTAAAGAGGACAAACAAAAGACTCAAAAATCTCAATTCAAAAAGAAGGTAGCCGGTATTAAAATAAAACATGCCCAGACCACTGCAATTGAACGGGGAGTGGACAGTAACGATGCTGAACAGTGCAGCATGAATCACAATAGCTCGCTGGAACCTGATGGATTTTCTGGTGGTAGTAGGGCTGAATGAGCATATCACGGGGGAAACACCTCATACAAGGGAAGTGTCCCACATCGTTTATACAAAATAACGCCCTAAATGGAGGGGGACATGCCCAGAAACATCAAGGCTCTCTTTTGGGAGAACCTGACATACGGTTACGACATTCTTTTGGCTGAAAAGGATTTGCCACCTGAGTTCGTAATGGAGTGCCCACTGAGAGAAACGGTAATTTTACCTGCTTTCTCCGACCTCGTTCCAGTATCAGTTAAACATTCGTATGTGCAGAAGTGGGCGTTTGCGCTAGCTCCTGCACATTACCGCAAACATGATGGGTGGGATGAGGTGTCACCTCGTCACGAGATACCATAAAAATCAACTTTTCGACCCACGACATTACCCAATAAACATGAAGCTAAAAAACAAGTTAGGGAAATTCTAGAAAAACTTGAATACTAAGGTGTAATAGAAAATTGCACCTAGTCTAGAATGAGCCCTTGTTTCCTGTAATGAAACCGGACAATTCATAACATTTAGTCTTAGACTATAGACACCTGAACACTTCCACACGCACATTTGCAACACAAAATGCACATAGTGCCGCACTAATGCATAACATTGTGCGGAAAAGATATAAAACAACATCTATCTTATATGGATTATCTTAAATGGATTTTTCTGCCAGAATATAGTGCCTAAAAGCAGATATTTGACTGCATTTTCAGCGCTAGGTTCACCATGTCAGTTTTTTCTGTTTACCACAAGGGTATAAGAACAGCCTGGGGATGTTCTCAGCCAGGGTAACAGAGTTACTTCGAAATTTTGATGAGGAGGCATTGTCGTATGTAGATGACATCTATCTGATGGACGATAAATTAATGGTACACTTGGCTAGAGTGAACCACATAATCCTTGGGTTCGCAATAAAACAGGCGTGCTAGACAAAAAATAGTTGGAAAAAACAGAGCTTAACTCTGAAAAGTCTGAGGCCAACCGTTAAAACTATCTCCTACGTGGATAGCTGGAAGCCAAGAGAAGCTGCCTGATGGAAAGTGCAACCACTTCATTATATACTAGTACTCCGCTTGGAGAAAGTACAGTCCGCGTTTCTGGAGTTGGGCATTCAGGAAAATAGATACAGTGTCCTCAGCGAGATTAAAATCAACATAAAGCTCTACCGGAGTGCCTAGAAGCAGCTCTGTTGATGTGTGCATGCTTTGCATACAGTGCCATTCCTGCAGAAGTAGGGCAGACAGCAGGCAAGAGTCAGCAGCCCAATTGAACTATGTACTTGAGAGGCTCTGCAGGCAGGCACTTTACCTCAGCTTTAGAAAGCTGCAGACTCATTGCAGGCGGCAGGAGAAACAAGTAAGCAGCCTTCAAATTTGCATGCATCCCCAGGAAAGCGCCGCCTAGCACTACTTTATGAACAATAAGGACCCCCGTCTCTCTCAGCCACAATATGGAGTGGGATCAAGTGAGGTCAATGGGAGTGCAGTCACGATCTTCCAACCATACACTTACCGTTTTAAGAATGTCCATGTTTGACCAGACTGTTTGTTGAACACAAGTAGTTAACGTTCAAAGTTTCTATTATAACCGTAGCTTTACATCATAGATTATAAACTATAATGCATTTTAAATGTATGAAAAAAATAATTTCTTCTAATACTTATTAACCCGTTCGACGCGCATGACGGAACGGTTCTGTCATGCACGTCGGTTGGGCTGTGCTTATGACGGAACCGTTCCGTCATGGCCCCCGCCCGCGCACGGAACCTTCAGCGTGGCGCGGAAATCCGCGCCGCGCTGAAGGGGTTAACAAGTTGATTAAAAATTAACGGCAAGGTAATTCTTGGGTGGTAAAGGAATGCATCCTGCTTCAAAAAAGCCACAAGCATGCACGTCTTTCTGTATGTCCCAGTCATTCACTTAACATTCTAGCACTTGTTGTTCACTCGCGCTCTGAGGGCGGAATTAAAACAAGGGCTATAGGGGGTCGAGTATCGGCGGGAGGCTCTGTATAAAGCTCTCCGATATGTTGGGGTGACTGCAATATTTAAAATATATATATATATATATATATACACAAAAGCACAAAGCACATAAATTAAAAATTCGTTAACACGGATGGGGGGCGTGGTATCTCCAGTTGTGTGGCTGCGTTGCAGAGGCGAATTAAAAATGAAAATGCTGTCAGCTAAGAGCGGAATTGCGTTGGCTTGTGCGCGGTTGTTTCACCACCCTTAAAACCTAACAATCCACAATCGCAAGGCAAGACAAACTTTAAAAAAAATTAGTCCATCAAAAGCAACGTGAATGCACACCGAAGAAAGAAGATATGTGAAAAGGCCAGTCGCCAGGGGAGGAACGAAAACACTAAAGGTGGGACAAATGGGTCGAATTTACCAACCAAAAGAACTGGATTTTAAAAGACGCACAAAGGCACCAATGACAAGCGAGGGGTGTGCCTAAACTCCATACAGTAGATACAGCATGTCTCAAAGAGACAGCGCATGCAGCATTCGCTGTCTAGGTGAGATCTAAAAAGGGGAGGAAAAAGAAGAGACTTAGGATGCGAACCGGGGGGCCGGGAGGAGTACAGGGGGGTGGGTTCTACAGCAGCATTTGAGATATATACAAGTTGAGGGCTGATTCTCCACCACCTTACTTTTTTCTCTCCCTCTGTGCACAAAGAGCCTTTAACACGGATGAGGGGCGTGGTATCTCCAGTTGTGTGGCCGCGTTGCAGAGGCGATTTAAAAATGAAATTGTGTTGGCTTATGTGCATCTGTTTAATCACCCTTGAAACCTAACAATCCACAATCCCGAGGTAAGACAAACTTAAAGAAAATAGTCGATCAAAAACAAAGTAAATGCACACAGAAGAAAGAAGATATGTGAAAGGGCCATTCGCTGTCTAGGCGAGATCTAAAAGGGGGAGGAAAAAGAAGAGACTTGAGGTGCGAATTGGAGTACGGGGGCAGTCTACAGCAGCATTTGAGATATATACAAGTTGGGGGCTGATTCTCCACCGCCTTATTTTTTTCTCTCCCTCTGCGCACAAAGAGCCTTGCTTTGCCTCCTACTCTCAACAGTCCTAAATGACCAACTATACTTACTGGACTGTTCTGAACTGGAGACTGCAGGGTGCCAAAAATAAAGAAAACACAACCTATTCGAAGAGTGGTCAGGCTAAACTGAGAAACATTTAAGTGGGGTTGCCTGGCTGTGAGTCCCCTGCGAATCCTGCACACTGTCCTAGGGACCAGTGAGAAATTGAAATAGGCGAGATTCCAACACGAGACCGCTGCTGCAGAGTATGGGTGGAACCACAAGCCAGATCAGCAGGATGGTGAAACGAAAAGGCAACAGACCCTCTCAGCTGCCTCATAACATGAAAGGGTCAGACATGTCACAGATGGTGAAGGACCAAATGTGGCAGTTGGAGGTAAGCCTGGCAAAATATTCTGAACAGTTTAAAAACATTTTTCAGGCAATCCAAGAAACTGAGAGTATTGTAGAGGCAAAGATCGTAACAGTTACTATTGAAGTAAATCTTCTGAGAGCCGATCACAAATAACTCACAGAGCGAGTAGACAAGAATGAATGGTCGCTCACGTTCCTGCACCCCTCCATAAAAGAGATGCAATCCCAGGTGCAAAGCTTGATAGTGGAAGTGGCACACCTTACATTAAGAACTGCAGATTTAGAATGGCATTGAAGAAGGAATAATGTGTGCTTCATAGAGTTTCTTGAGTGCTTTGAGGATCAAAGTGTGAAGTGCAATACTCCAGATTACTTATCAAATAGAGGGTGCCGGTCACTGTTTGTTTTTTATAATAAGGGCTTTGAAACTGGAGAGCTACAAATCTCATAGCCCCCCTACCAAATCAAGGTCATTGTTTACAATGGAAATGTTTACATGCAAATGTTACTTATTATATATTTATTGTGGCACAGACAAAGATTTGCTCTTTGCCTGGAGGAGGGACTTAGGGTTGTTACAGTTATGTTTGCTGAAAACAATGGATGATATTGAGATGTAGCGTTAGCGAAAGAAACAGTCGAAGTACTGGAGCTGGTGCTGGAGACGAGGCCCGAGTGATTGAGTCGGAACTTGGTGGGGCCGCAATGCTTGATGAGTTGTACACATGGAGGACTTACGAATAAGAAAACAAACTAAATATAATCTGTTCACATGGAACATACCGGCCATGGCCACACCACGTAAGCGTCACCAAATATATACAAACCTCAGAAGGTGAAATATACAGATTGCAGGCCTACAGGAAACACATTTAGTGCACAGTGAGATTAAGAAAGTGACTTAGCGATGGCGAGGGTAGATCTACGCAACAACTTACTCAGCTTTTGCAAGGAGAGTACTAATAGGGGTAGCACCAAACATTTGTGGTATCTACTTCTAAAATAGACACCGGGGACAGATTTGTTATCCTGAGAATCATTGGATGGTAACCCTTTCAACATTATTTGGATTGATAACCCCCAACACTAACCTCCCTGCCTTCCTTGAAATGATGTTGCCGTGTCTACTATAAGACACACAGACCCCATGCCTTTGTGGGGGAGATTACAAGTGTGTCTCAGATGTAGAGAAAGATAGATCAATGCTTCCTATGCTGGCGGTGCCGAGTCGACTGACCACACAGCATTTTCAGAACTTACATGACACCTGGAGGATTAAACACTAGTTAGCAAGGGAGTTTACCTGTTTTTCACATGTACATCAACTACACATGTATGAACCTCTGGCTGGCGGGGGAATCAGTGATCTCTAAGATCTCTGTTGTTAAATACCTACTAAAAACAGTGTCAAATCACTGTCCACTAAAATTAGGATTTTCATGCGGAAGGGAAGTGACTAGAATTACTTGGAGACTGAAAACTGAGGGGTTACTTGATAGTCTGTACTGGGAAACAATAGGTGAGCCCATTACACACTATTTTACGGACAATAAGGGATCGGCCTCCAACAAATTAGTTGAATAGGGTGCCTTTAAACTTTAGACCAGGGGCCATTGTATTAAGACAGCATGGGGGGGATAAGGAGGATTCTGGACAGACAGATAACGACAATCGAAAATGTTGTAAGTCTTTCTGAAAAAAGAATAGCAGAACAGGAGCAGAGTGAGGAAGGTCTGATGGACCTGAGGAAGAGCTACTTGGAGCTAAAAGAGAAGTCGGGTCCAATGTTGGATGGATGGATGTTCATCAGACATCCATTGGTGCCCTCAGAACCACAGGCTAGGAGTTGGTTAATACCCAAAAGGAAATAAATACTAGCTTTGCAGAATACTTCATGGAATTATACAAGGCATCCAAACAGGTTGAGACAACACATGTACAAACCTACCTTCAAACAGTGGATATAGCCACAATTGACCCCCTATCATATCAGGAGCTAGAAGAAATGTTGAGTACAGATGAGACTTTTTACCACTGGAATTTCCCTTCTGTAGTTTGATTGTTGCTTTCTTTCCAGTTAGGACAAACAACGAAAGAGTGATCAATATTGGATGGGGGTTCTTAAGTGTGTAGTGGTGATCCTCTCCAGAACAGAGTTCACAAGAGAAACACGTGAAATATGTCCAACCCGTTGTTACGGGTGGGAAGGGAAAGAAACCTTTTCTATAAATAGCCTTCACTCACTCTAATAGTGACATGCTTCATCATAGGGCTCACCCCGACTGCTAAAAGTCGGGGTGGGCTCGACCGTGTTTCAGGGAGCACTTAAAGATATTGTGTATGGGGGTGTCACGTTAAAGATAAAATTCCTCACCCACTCCTAAAGAATTCTTTAATGATGCACTGGGAGGGAAGGTTAAAATATATACAATAGGGTGTCGAGGATGTGGTGGTCCTTAGACTCTAACTTTAGCACCAACATGTTTCAGCCATTCCTGTCTGGCCTGAATAGGTCCTGGGCTTTCGTCAGGGTGGGACGTAAAGAGGTTACTTCCCCCAAAGACGTGAGTGTGTGTGAACTATTTGTTTCAGGCACTCCTAGGTGCTTAGAAACTGGAACAAGCCTAATACTTGCCACTGGTCTTGATGAGGAATCACCCCTGTAACTCAGGGCAAAAGATTCCCAGAGAGAGCGCAGGAGGGAGGTCTTGTTGTCACACTTTCATCAAAGGTCCTCCCTGTAAAAAGTAAATAAAATAGGGAGGACGTGTGCTTTCTATCCTCTTGACTGAGGACCTCTATACCCGCCCCGGACCTGTGGATCTCAGTATTTGTGTAACCAGAGTACAGATGAGATACACTGCATAAGGCATACATGGCACTAAATAAAACACCAGGGATCGATGGTTTCCACCCCTAGAATTTTATAACTCTTACCGAAGACTGATAGCACAGTAGCTATTAGAGGTGTTTAAGGAGGCCCGGGAGGTAGGATGCTTGCCTGAATACATGAGTGATGCACTGATAGTGGTCCTACGGAAACGAGGCCATGATCCATTGGACAGACCCTCCAGGATTTCACAATTTGGAAAAAAAATCGCGACATCTGCAGTTTTTACAAAACTGCCTGCGAAATTTGCTTCTCGTCCTCGCGATTATTACATTTCACCCCCAACATGGCAGAATTTTGCAATTCCCTGGTCGCTATTTTTCTCTTTACACCAGCTACTAGGCCCGAGTCCGCACTGCCCTCACCCCACCCATCCCCTTTCCCTTTTATAGACCCCTCTTTCACTCCTCTACTTGCATTTATTCAGCGTATTTCCATCGTCATTAGTTTCAGCCCGTTTGCCAGACTGCCCATCCTCCCTCCACCCCACCCCTTAAATCCTCCTGCCACGGATAGGCCATCTGCAGCGACAAAGACACTGTGTGCAGGACACGAGTCCCTCCCTCCTACAGGCTCCAACTGACATTCAGAGGTCCGTTTGTGTATCATGACACGCTGCACACTGTAGTACGTTTTAATTTCCTATCTACTCTCTGTCACAGATCATCATTCGGGAGTCACGTGTCTGCCCATGCTCGCTTTGCCTCATGATAGTACAGAAGTATTCTTTCCCCCTTCCACCTACGGATCACGGTCCAGAAATATTCTCCGTCTTGCACGTTCCTGGATATTTCAGATAAGGGCACAGTAGTCAGTTCAAGCACTTCTCCAAGACTTCCAGGGGCAGTACAGATTTGCATATGCATAAGGGAGTGAGGTACTTCGTCTCCACTGATGTATCATGGCTTACGATATTCGAGTTACCTTTAGTATCACCTGTCCCAGACTTCCATGGCTATTACAACAGAGTGTACTACAGTCTGAGCAATGCCACAAGCATTACACACCAGAAAACTTTCATTTGGTGTCTTAAAAAGCACGAATACTGCCCACACAAGTTAAAGCAGCTCCTTCTCATAGACTCCTATTGCAAAGCTGATATATTAATGCAGGTTGTTGTAAGGGAGATTTCTCACGCCAACATCCAAGAAATATCTCTGAAAAGGGTATTAATGACTTCCTATCCCCAACTCAAGATGTGATAGAGCCCACAACATGGGCAATAATGGCAACTTATCCAAGAAATATTTCACATTAAGAAGCATCGCCCCTTCTCTCAGAATCCTGGGCTATTACAGATTTGGGCACAGGAGACAACTTAAACCATCATCCAGGCAGGGTCGAACTGGGGCAGTAAGTAGGCCCGGACACCAAAATGAAAGTGGCCCCCATTAGCGAAGCAGATAGCTGAAAAAGTGGTAACATCAGAGAAATCAACAGTGAAAACTGAGCCCACTTGGTCATCAAATCGGCCCACTACTAAAATAGAACCACACACTGATCTGTCAGATCATCCTGTCTGGCACTGCCTGATTGCCCTAGAGGACAGTTCGACCCTGCACCCAGGCATGCCTTTAAGGTGTCTTATCAGACCCTCCAGGATTTCGCGATTTCGCTATTCACAAAAAAATCACGAAGTCAGCTGACTAGCACGATGGCTGCAATATTTACAATTCTGGCCACGATATTTACAAACAAGCATTTGCAATGCAATAGGTCTCGCATTTCGTGAGTTTGAGCTATTAGCATTGTAAATGACAATTCCTTTTATTTATGTTTTGGTTTTTAAAACATAAATAAAGGACATTGTCATTTACAATGCCAATGGCTTAAACTCTCGTAAATGCGAGACCTATTGCATTGCAAATGCTTGTTTTCAAAGCTCCGCAAAGCTACCAAATGGGCCAAATGCGCTGGCGGCTTCTCGCCCCATGGAGCCCAGAGTGCTGCGAGAGTTTATTGCAACTATACGGGAGGTTGTCACGATCAGAGATAAGGTGTGTGTAAGGGGGGGCATAGCTAAGGGGTGTTCACATGAGCTACTGAGGTCCCCTGCACGGTTTATAGTTTTGTACTCATGGTTAGGTTTCTACAGTATGCTCAGGTGAGAAGTGAGCGCATTGTATGTGCACAGTCTGTGTATGTAGCTGCACTTCAAGACGGAAGGGGCCACTGTCCACACCAAGCCCAAGAAACACAAGGACCGACCCGAGTATGTCTGCTCATAGCGCATAGAGGCGAGTTGTTCAGCCCCAAGCGCTAGAGAAGTAAAGCCACTCTTTTGCCATGCTTTCTTTATAGTTTGATTTTTTTTCCTCTGGAAGCCCAAAACTATTCTTCAATAAAACCAAACGAAAACGATTGGGAATCATTGCCTTTACTGCGCACTCCCGCCGTATTATTTGTTGCGACGCAATAACTCTTCATGTGTGCACCTTAAGAAGGACAAGAGCTGGGACAGAGTCGTCATTTGAGGGGCAGTTTGGTGCTTCTGAAGGGCCGGTAATATTGAGACAGGGTCGTTAGGAAACAGTGTGTTTCTGAAGGGCTGAGGCAGAGTCGGTCACTCGTGAGACAGCTAGGTGCTTCAAAATGAGCCGGTAATATTGGGCAGAGTCAGTGACTTGGGCAAGAGTTTGTTTCTAAAGGGCCGGTGGGGCTGGGACAGAGTCGGTCTCTCATGAGACAGTTTGAGGCTTCTGAAGGAGCCGGTAATATTGGGGCAGAGTCAGTGACATGGGCAGATAAGGCTGGGACGGAGTCAGTCACTTGTGGGACAGCCTGATGCTTCTGGAGAACCCAACGGGGTGAAGCAGCCGGTTTCAGAGGACGTATGTTGACATCTTTGCTCGCATAGTCAAGCGTCTGTCAGATGTCATTGGTGGACTAGTGCAAGATAGGCATGGTTGGGGGGAGAAAGTCACACCTCAGCACATTAACAGCGCCATTTGATTTAATGCTCATAGGGAAGGCAGTAGGCGCAAAGACATGAGAAGTACACTAGGGACATAGGGGTGTAAGGAAGAACGAAAAAATTACATTTCTATTTAGTAACAACATAAGAATCGTAGTGGAAAAGAGAGTCTGTCAGTGAAATCCCACACCACCCCTCCCGCGCGCCCAAACACACGAGCACTATCTGTAGGTCGTTTATTGCTGTCTGTCTGCTGAGGGCGGAGGGGCCGATGCGGGCAAGCTTAATCAGAAGGCCCCGTGGACCAATATATCCCCGTTTCACTGCCAGCCCCTCTGCTGAGATCACCAGAGAACTGCCTGAGATCACCGGCGAGCGCTGGGATTACGGGAGAGCGCTGAGATCACCGCCAGACCCGAGAGACACCGCCGCGCGGCCGTGAAATAAAATAAATAAGTGTTAGCATGGAAGTGGGATAAGGAAGGGGGTGGCAAATGGTGTGCACCTTCGCGGCCGCTTTGATGTTCTCAGTGGCCACGCGGCTCACTGAGAACATCAAAGCGCCCGCGAAATGTACACGCAGGCTGCCAAATGGTGCGCGCGCCCGGCGCACATGCACTGTAGTTGGGGGCCTGAAAAGCACTCGTTTGCACTTCCAAATCCCCGTTTTCTATAGCTCTCGCTACCGGGGTCTACCGGGAGACAGCAAATCAAACAATGCCCTTTTATTGGCTGTGCGCACATGTCACTATCTGCTGCCGTCCAATATCCTCTTCCTCCTGGCCAAGCTGTGAGAGGCGCAGGGTTGGGTTAGACATGCACACACCCACAAGCAACACAGGAGGTGGTGGTGGGGGCTGGCTCTTTAAAACTCAGTGGTCCCTTCAAGCTCATAGGGGTTCAACAGCAAGGATCCTGCAGCCTGCCCTTTAAAGCTCAGTTTTTGGCAACTATGAACCTGCAAAACAGTGTAGTTCAGCTGAGGGCTCACATAAGAGCGTCACAGCAGTGTGCAGGCTCCGCTCCCGTAATTTCCAGTACCCCGCGATTAACAGTTAAATCCCAAGAAATGGGGAATAACGATAGCGTGGACACAGGTTTTCCGAGCAGACATGTGCATGTAATCCCTCATTACGCAGGGTTTGATGCCTTCCGGGTGAATGGAAAGGGGGGGTTGTGGGTATGTGGTGAGGAGGTTGTCTGGGGCAGCTCAGGTTTGCTGGAGGGGGGACTGGTGGGGGTAATCCACACTCCCTCCGTGCCGTAGGAGATTTGACGGGTTAAACTGCGCTTGCAGCCGTAGCCCCTACCTGACCCTTAAGCAATATTACCGGTCGTTTTTTCTGGCCATTAAAATTGGTTCGATTTTCACGGTTGCCACTCAATACAGGTGTGGAAACAGTAGTGTAGAAAAGATGCCATGGCCTTGGTGCAAGCTGGGAAAAAGGCCCCTTTCATTGCTGTAGAGGTGGTAAAATACAGCCCTTTAGGGATTCAATGGGCCCTCAGGTCTCTGTTTGTGCCGCTAAATTTGCAAATCTATGCCGCAATATCCTGGGGGATCTGATTGGATGTAAACTCATATAGACCATTGTCACTGCTAAATTTAGATTACAAAATATTGGGTAAGGTGTTGGAGATTAGACTGCTCCCAGTACTGGAAGGGATAATACATCAGGATTTAAACCGGGTCATCCTTTGGAAGAAACACCTTCCTAAATATGAACAGACTCATAAATCTAAAGAATATGGCATGAAGAGAAAAGAGTGATGGGTTGACTATATCGCTGATAATTGAAAAAGCTTTCGATACATTAGGTTGGCAATATTGATGGCAGTGCTGGAGAGGGTCCTGAAGAATTTTGGGGGCCCTGGGCCAACGTATTTTGTGGGCCCCTGTTTGGAATTGCTTTCAATTTATGATCCAATTTCGGCTCTTTCATGCCCTCTTTGGTGGGTCACTGACATTGCACAGGCACACTGCTCTAAATTCTAAATGTGTTTCCAGCTAATATTCAAGGATATTGATGTGTGTTTTTTAATATTGTAACACAGCCTCAGCTCATAAATATTACTGCAAATATACTCTGACACTCAGCTATTTCTCATATGTGAGGTCCTACTGTGATCTTAAAGAAACCTTTTTATGGATTGTGCCTGAAACATAACCACAAAGTTTCTCTGGAAAAGTGTGTAATAGACTCTTACACATCACCCACTTTAAAAATAAATGAGAGGAAAACGGTATTTCTAACAATCTGTTTAAGAATTATTCAAGCTCATTAAGGAAAGGCTCTGCAAAACAGACTTGGCTCTATCATGGGTCCCATGCAAGGTTTGGCCTCTGGGCCACAGCCCCCTTTACCCATGCCTTAAAATGTCTCTGGTGCTGGAAATAATCAGACTTGGGCCAGGGTTCATTGGCTGGGTGAGATTATTGTACACTGTACAGTCAACGAGATTACTCATGGGCAGGGTAAGTCTAATTCGATATAAGAAGGGGCACCAGACAAAGATGCACATTATCCACAAATAGGTTTGCACTTGCCATGGAGCCCCTAACGTGCCTGTTAAGGGGGCGTACCCATGAATGGGGCATTCTGGTAGGACGGCAGTGGCATATGATATCCTTATAAGCGGATGGTGCGCTTATTTACTTGAGAGACCCTATTGCCTCTAATGGAAAATCTTGGGAATAAAAATGAATGGGTAAAAGTCCGTTCTGTTCTCTTTGCCACAGGCAGAGCAACCCATGGTGCAAAGAACATGAAATGGACAGCTTTAGTGGAAAATGGACACTTTCAAATCATTGGGAGCCTAAGTGTATGAAAGAGTGCAATATTTGATTGATTTGTAGAGATGTGGGATGGGCTGTAGCAAGGGCACGACAATCGTTGCCATTTTGAAGAGTACTACCACTTTGGCCAATGGGACGCAGAGCAATAACGAATGTTATTTTGCTGCCACAAGTGCTTTATTATTTTGCCGTTCTTCCTGTGTACCGGGGCAAGCCTATCTTCTCTGACTTGCATAGTATAGTATACTGTCTGATTTGATTTGGAGTACTGGCAGGAAGAGGATCGCACTGGCAAAGATTCAGCGCCCCTGGATGGTAGGAGGACTGGGAGTGCCTACTAGCAAATTATACTATGATGCAGAGCAATTGCAGTGGCCAATGCAATGGCCGGGGGAAATATCCTAGTATTGAGAGGTCCGACTTACTTTTGGAATTGGGAGGGACCACATCGTAGACTTGTTGCTAAATCCTAGGTGGGGAGGGAAAATCCAAAGCAAACTAGCAAAGAAATGGTGGGTCAAATATGTTGTCGGGAAAGGAAGGGTGCATCCATACAGACCACACTTACCACTACAGGAACTACCAGAAATGCAAGAACTTACAGGCACACTCACCAAGAAAGGATGGACCGATAATGTGGGGATTCATATGGGGGATTTGAATACAGATAACGTCTTATACATATTCCCCGAGTTAAGTGACACATATAGGATCCCCGTAGGACAGTTTCTTACATATAATACCATAGTATATCAAGTACAACTGAGCTGGAGCCAGGTACATTCAGAGCCTGCAACTTCGAGGCCATTACAGTGCACCCTAACAATAGGACATGGTAGGAAAGTGATCACCACATTATATGTTGCATTGTTGGCACAAAAAAAAAAGAAGTTGACACTGGAGGTAAACCTAAGCGGGAGCAAGACATATGTGTGAATATCCCAGATAAAAAATGGAGTAGGTCACAAGAATATGTGAAAAAGTATTATGCACTAGTTTTAAAATTGTTCCCAATTTAACTACTTACACCAGACCCACTACAAACCCCGGCGTATACATCACATGTATGAGCGGGAGTCCTCTAACTGCCCTAGATTTCAACAGCAGGACGTCGGCTTTTACCACATGAGCTTTACACCAACACTGGAACTTTGGCTACTGGGGTTGATGACATGGTCAAAAGTCTCTTCTGCCAAAGAAGGAAAGTGTAAACCTCTTAGTAGGACTGGAAAGAAAACAACTTTTTCTTTCAGATAACCCTCACCCACCCGGGTTGCCTCTTGGTGGCATGCTTCATCATAGGGTTCATCCCTGCCCTCTACGGACAGGGGCGTGCTATTACCTACGGAGACACGGGAGCACTTTATGAAAAAGGGGTGTTCCTATACTCCTACACACCTATGTGGGTCATTAGGATGGAGTGGGTTAAACTATATGAAAAAAACGTTAATAATATCAAGCTAGTGGGACAAAAAAACTTTTTTTTACTGGTCGGTCGACTAGTTTCAAACCCTACCCCAAGGCTTTTCTTCAGGACCTCAAAGGAGAAAAAATGCTCCCACTCCTAAAGTTCTATTCAACTAATAAAGTATAATGATAAACAAAAGATACAGAAAATAAAGTTTAAAAAGCACCTAATTGGTCTGTTTAAATCTCAAAAATCCTACAGAGGTTTGGAGATAAAAACAAAAGAGTTAAAAAATGTACGACCGAACGGGTCTACAGTTATTTAAAAATCATTAGTGAATCAGTGGTTGTAGGGGGAGAGACAGTGCAGATATGTGAACACACAGTACAGCGTATCGTGACTCCACTCACAAGACAGACCAACATAGAAAGACTCACAAAACTTATATTTGCACATCATCATATAATCGTGGCGGTTAATGCTGATTACATACATAAGAGACCGTCAATGGGCCTCATGAGTCCTTCGAGGAGCGGAAGGGACGAAGTCGGGACAACCAACCCAACCAGGGTTTCATTGCTCCTATCAGTGGACATCACCCATGTGGTAACTGCAGTGTGTGCCATTTGACACAGACCAGCAAAAAGATCACCTTTAATAACAACACTACTTGGGAATTGCGTAGATTCACTAATTGCAACTTGGAAGGGGTGATATATATGATCACCTGCCCGTACAATTTGCATTACATTGACATGGCCTCTAGGAAAATAAAAACACGGCTATGTGAACACCGGAGCAATTTGAGATGGAAACGAGCTACAACCAAAATGACCACCCACTATATTGAACAACACACACTTAAAGATCTACGGTTGACCGTAATTGAACAAATCAATAAAGAGTCTCATATATTCGAAAAAGAGCAGAGATGGGTTTACAGATTAAAATCTCATGAGACAGGTCTGAATGAAAATATTCCCTGGGGCCACTTCCTGTAAACTATACAAAGGGTTCCCATGTCTGGACCTCTCCTCACTATCTGTCTGGTCACTTGATAATAACTAGCTGTACTGTACACACGTTTATATCTCCTGACGCTCCCTCACCAAACAATTTTGTTTTTGTTTACAACCTTAGAGGCACTCTAATGTAGCCCAGCCTCCCCCTCTCTGAACCAGATACATCCGGTCACACAAGAAATTAAATTGATTCATGAGGCCCATTGACGGTCTCTTATCATGTATGTAATCAGCATTAACCACCACAATTTTATGATAATGTGCAAATATATGTTTTGTGAGTCTTTCTATGTTGGTCTGTCTTGTGAGTTAAGTGTCACGATATGCTGCACTGTGTGCTCACTTATCTGCATTATCTCTAACACTACGGCCACTTATTTACTAATGATTTTTACATAACTGTAGACCCGCTGGGTCGTGCATTTTTTAATTCTTTTGTTTTTCTCTCCAAACCTCTGTAGGATTTTTTAGATTCAACCTGACCAATTAGGTGCTGTATAAACTTTATTTTCTCTACCTCTTGCTTATGATTATACTTAATTAGTTGAATAGAACTTTAGGAGTGGGAGCATTTTTTCTCCTTTGAGGTCCTGAAGTAAAGCCTTGGGGTAGGGCTTGAAACTAGTCGACCGAGCAGGGAAATGGCGGGTATTTCACCTCAACTACTTCCCATTTGTCCCCAGATTTTAGCATATCAACTAGGGGACTAAAAGAAAGTTTTTTTGTCCCACTAGCTTGATATTAACGTTTTTTTTCATATAGTTTAACCCACTACATCTTAATGAACCACATAGGTGTGTAGGTGTATAGGAACACCCCTTTTTCATAAAGTGCTCCCGCGTCTCCGTAGGTAGTAGCACGCCCCTTTCAGTAGAGGGAAGGGATGAACCCTATGATGAAGCAAGCCACCAAGGGGCAACCCGGGTGGGTGAGGGTTATCTGAAAGAAAAATTTATTTGCCTTCCAGTCCTACTAAGAGGTTTACACTTTCCTTCTTTGACAGAAGGGACTCTCTTTTGGTTATTTTGACAGACTTGTGGAGGACGAGTCCCATTTCTCTTACCTCTATTCTCCCCCCTTTGATGTGATATGGCCAAAAGTCGACAAGTACTTGTGTAAATTAGTTGATTTGGCCCTGGGCTCTAGCAGAAGCGGAGGTCATGACAATCATTAGGAAAAAACTGGAAGGAGTATGTCTGGCATGATATGAGATGTGTACCTGGTATGAGTGGAAGCCACACATGATGAACAACCACTGTGAAATGAACAGGGAAATGCAATGTCTATGATTTAAAAATCATAACTGGAATATAGAGTTGTGCTGTGAATAAACACGTAGAATAGGAATGTAGCTCGAGAAGTAGTAGGGAGACATCTTCACTCATAAAAACCCTTCACACCACTCACCTTTTGCAAACATAGTGTTTGTGATCGTCTGTAAAGCACCTGTCCATAAAGAAATGACTTTCAATTTAAATCATCACGCCGTTCCTCTTGAAATGTGCCAACCCACAGCTCTTAACAGCCACACGGTGTTAGCATTGTTTTCCTTTTCTGTTTGCTTGTGTTTGTGTCCTTTTTACCATTCTATTTTGTTTTGTTTTACTTTCTTTTTCGTTCAATTGGCTTAGTCACATGGAAGTGAGACATGCACCCCGTGAATGATTGTAACACACCAATGCTTCCCCATGTGAAACCAAATGAAAAGATAGCCTAATCATGACTGTAATGGTGACAGAGCAGACGGTTATGTTTTCACTTTTCTTTTGCATTTTTGTATTAAAACTTGTATTTATCTATTAACAATAACCACTGAACAAATGACATGTTGACAACTTGTTGGTGCAGTTGCGTGTACAAGTACAAGGGTGAAATAGCCATGATCAATCTTTCATGGTTCCCTAATCCCTCCTTCCATCTTCCCCCACAGTCTCAGAATCCAATTCAACAAGCATATTGGACCACAATTCCTGGTGTTCGTGTAGCTTTGGGTCGGTCCTGACCATTTTCATCCGCATCTCCTCCGCTATTGTCCATTCCCGTAGATCACTCCTCTACATTTCTAGGGTGGGGCCCTGTGCTGTCCTACAGTGTATAGCTACTCTGCGTTTAGCCAGCACTAACCACAAGGAGGCAAATGTATTATGCGATCTGCAGTTTCGGAGACTTGGGTATTAAATTGAGAAAGTAGTAACGTAGGAACATCTCTTTTGATGTAACAGTTAATTCTGCCATCGCAAACACCACGGCCTGCCAAAACACCCACAACTGACCTCTCCTCCATGTCATGTGGATGAACTTCACCCCACCCTCCCCACATTTGGGACATGTGGATGGCCTGTCCAGACATTTTGTAGAGCCGTGTGCGTGGCATCTAGGATCTAGAAGTGAGTCTAATAAAATCGGCCATCATCTGTCAGGGGTGGGATGCATCCAGCTCTGCATCCCACAGCAATTATACCGGAAGGTCTGGCCGGGCGTCATCAGCCTTTAAAGCCTTATGAACATGGGAGATCACATGCATGGCACAGCCAAGTTCCATAATTGCGACCATAACTTCTGAGGACCCAGAGGCGGGTGGGAACTCCAGCCACATTTCCGTCAGAAGCTGACCAGGGCTCACCCCAAATTGAGTCTGAGCTTCTTCGAAGGAGATTAATATGTCTGAGGGATACAAGTCTCTCGCTGTCAAACAACCACCCTCTTCCCACCAGGCAACAGTCATAGCATCATTAATGGACCAAAACGACTGCAGCCACCAGAGCCCAGAGATTTGGAAAAGGGGAACCTCTAAAGAACTCTGTGCATCGCTGTCTCCCACATTATGGCCACATGCTTTATCATGAAGGGACAATGAAACAGCACCCTTCTACCCCTTATCAATGTAACCAGGAGTGGCTCCTTCTCTCAGAATCCACTCAAGAGATGTTTCTCCCAATTTCCTTTCGCTGAGCACAATGCGGCTGCATACTGGAGCTGGGATTCAATATAATATCATTCTAAATCTGGAAGTCCCAGCCCACCCTCCGGTCTGCCCAGTTTAAGAACAGGCACTACTCCTCTTACCCACCCAGACCAACAAGGTCAAGAGAGAGTCCAACTCCTTGAATGTGGATCTAGGAATGCAGCTCAGTGTTTTCTGTAGGTGGTACAATCAATGGGGAAGGAGCACCATTTTCTCAAGCGCAGTACGACGCGCAATGAAAAGGAGGGGGGGTGTGTTCCAGAATGTGATAGCGCCCTGAAGTCCCTCTTTGACTCTGCCTAAGTTATGTGTGAGTTTAGTGGGATCTAGTGCAATTTGTTCACCCAGGTACCTGAATTTATTGATCTCCCACCGCAGACCCACATCCGCTGAGTCATCTCGACACAGACGTTTTAAGGCACGGGCAAAGTGGGCTCTGGCCCAGGGCCCCAGTTTTTCAGGGCACCCCCTGATAGAGCCAAGTCTGTTCTGCATAGAGTATTGCCCTGCTGACCTTGAATAATTCTTAAACAGATTGTTTTAAATACCGTTTTACGTTAAATAATTTTTATGTGAGTGTGAGAGTCTATTACAGACGTTTTGCAAAGAAATCTTGTTTACGTTTAATGCAACATCTATAAAAAAAAGTTTCTTTTAGATCAAAACAGGACCTCGCATTTGAGAAATGAGTGGGTGCCGCAGAGATTGTTTGCAGTAAAAGAGAAAAAAGTAATTGTACTAAATTATGAAATGCAAACAGTACATTGGCCATTTTAATGTTATCCCTCCCACCAACCCCTGGGTAAACATACTGTAATAGGTAGGTAATTTTTCCCATATTCATCCAACATATTCATCCAACATTCATCCAACATTGGACGCTATCTACCCAAGCAACTTTATAGTGAAAGAGAGAAATGCAAATCCAGTGGTCTGCAGAAGTCTAATACAAATTACAAATGAACTCAAAAGCAGTTTTATGTGTAATAGTCTCATTACGGGAGGGTCCGATTCACCCAGGGCGCCCACCAAGCCGAGCATCCAGCTGGGCAAAACCCAGTGGCAAGTGTCACCCCCAGTGGTCATAGAAGAGAACAGACAAGAGAAGAATAGAGAAAGAAGAAGAGGAGTATAAAACTCAAAGACCAACAAGAAGGGCTGGAGTAAAGCATGAGTCCACCTACAGTTGAAGAATACTAGCTTCCTGCCTTCCCCACTTACACGAGGTGATAATCCATATTCAGGCAAGCTTTTGGAAGGGCCCCTATATCTCGTCCCCCAGCTGAACAATATGAGGAAACATACTGCGAGTCCCAGATAGTGCAGAGTTAATGAGGCATCCAGTGATCCCCCTGCATCCCGCAAGGTGGATGGGGCAGCATCCACCCAGGGCTCCAGTTCTGGTGTCAGACCATTGCAGTCTGCGTTCTCCTCTCCAGCAGTATCTCCAGTCCAATGTGTCTCTGGGAGGGTGAGCCCCAGCACTCCATCCTCTTGCACTCTGATCCTCTGCGTGACAGGATCCCCAATGCTGGGCGCCTTGAACCACGCCCAGGTCCTCCACCCTGCTCTCGCCTCTTCCGGGGTCAGGATGCAGTGTAAGAGCACCACCCCTGACACCCCCATATCAAGTCATTCCCATACCTCCTCAGGGTCCACAAAAAAGTGGGATCGCCCACCATGTATCACCTGCAGTTTGGCCAGGAACAATAGCATGTATTGCACTCCCATAGTTCGTAGCTTGCGTTTCACTGCTTTAAATTATTTTCTAATTTTTTGTACTTTCTGCGTGTAGCCAGGGAGAATGTGAATCAAATGGTTTTCAAACTTCACATCTTCCAATTTGCGAACTTGCCTCAGTACAATATCCCGGTCTTTAAAATTCAGGATTTTGGCTATGAGGGCCCCTGGTGGTCCCCTCGGCGGAGGTGCCGGTGCCAGAGCCCTGTGGGGACATTTCACAACAAAAACACCAGAGAGGCTCTTGTGGTATAGGGCTTCCTTTATGCACTTTTCCAGAAACCTTCCCGCTGCCACACCTTCCACTTTTTCCAGGAACCCCACGAATCTGATATTGTTCCTGCGTGCACCCCCTTCAGCATGTTCACCCTGGCTTCCTGATGATGTGCTAACTCTGCCAGGGAACGAACCTTGGTCTAAAGTTCAACCACGTCGGTCTGAAGGGCCCCCACTGTCTTCTCCATGGCCAAAGATCTGTCATTCACCTCACGCAGGTGCACGCGCAGGAGGCTGACCTCAATTGAGACCGTGTCAATTTAATTTTCTAGGAGCAAACGTGACTTTTTAATTGCCGCTAGTATCTGTGCGCCTAAGGTGTCCATCTCCGGCCTCAAGTCTGCTCTCCGTGTGTATCCCACAGACTCCCTGTATACTGCTCCATTTTCGTCTTCTGGGAAGAGCGCAGCGCTCTGTCTTTCTCCATGCGGGAGTGCGTGCCGCCACCACAAGTCAGGTTTGCAGAAGTTTTAATATCTATAACCTGTCCTCCGCGTCTCTGCCGGGAGGGCCCGTTCGCTAGAGCCCCTCTGCCTCCAATTTAGGCCCCGCTCTCTCCCCTAGCAATCCCAATCTATGGGGGGTGTCCGCAGGCCCCCAAACTCGGGAATATCGTTGAATTCTAGGCCAATACAGTCTCCTCGCCAGCCCACCGAGGGGGGCGGGGGTGAGAGGGTTTGGAGGCTCAGGGCTACCGGCCAATTCCTTCTGAGGAATTACACTTTAAAGGGCTGTAATATACTAGCCTACGGTACAGAGCATTATCTTGGCATACCTTGGTTTAGGAAGGATCTTTGTACCTGTAACTGCTTGTATACAAAAACAACACAAATCGGAGTCTTAACTCACGGTAAACTCCATGGGACATGGAAAATAGTTTTACTTGTTGGGTCACAATTCCAGCAGTTAAAGAACAAGCAGAGGTTTACCCAAAGACGTGAGAGGGGTACAGTATTTTTCAATATTTTAGTTCTGTATGAGATGGTTGCTTGATGAAATGGAATAAGAAAAGTTAGTCCAACAGCATCATTTAATAATGTCTTAAAATCATCTGATGCACAGCAGATAACCCTCAACCTGAAATAGAGCTAGATGCCATTTCACTGTGTGACCCAATGTGAATCTGACATCGAGCACCTCACAGTCACCTGTTGAAAATAGCTGGCCCATTTGTTGGACGCAGGGGTCACTCGGGGGTCAGTGTTCAGAAGTTCTCACCTGGAAAGATCTCTTTGTACTCACCTGGGAAAGCACTGACATCACCTCTCAACTTCGACCGCTGGTGATCCGTCGAGCGCGAGACCTCATCTTCTTTGACGATGAATGAAAGGACTTGTGAGATGTCGTCATCTTCTATTTGTAAAAAAAGAAAAACACCACCAGTAACTGTAGATTTCTGGGTCAGGTGATAACCCCTCCGACCAAACCACCTCGTTGTGGCGCAAATTTACATTTCTAGTATTGACATCATTCATTTGCAACCTGCAATGCAAAGCAGACCCTTCAGCAGAACTCATGGCCTCAAATTCTCTGCTATTTTCTTTTTTTAAAGTATAGCTGTTGTGCCGCGAGTTTGCTTCAAAGAAACAACCACAAGGCATTTCACAGGGGCTTCTTGAAGACTGCTCCCATGTGCTGCTGTCTCTTCTTTGTATCAACGGGTTGTGTTCCGAAACGTGCAGAAATAGTGCCTCGGGCTAGGGCAGCTGTGTGTGAGCACATAGGCTGCACTTCTGTAGGAGACTGAGCAAGGTGCATTAAAGGTGAGCAGGTCATCGGTGTACGAAGTCTGTGCTCCTATAGTGGCCCTCTAAAATGCAGCATGCTGTACCGTCCTTGCCCCAGGTCAACACTTCCTGTGGGCACAAGAGCTGTGTTCCTGTGTGGCACCCGCAGCATGCTGTACCGTCCTTGCCCCAGGTCAACACTCCTTGTGGGCACAAGAGCTGTGTTCCTGTCTGGCACCGGCAGCATGCTGTACACAGGGCCTTTGTCCAAGGTCAATAGTCCCTGTGGGCACAAGAGCTGTGTTCATGTAAGGCACCCGCAGCATGCTGTACCGTCTTTGCCCCAGGTCAACAGTCCCTGTGGGCACAAGAGCTGTGTTCCTGTGTGGCACCCGCAGCATGCTGTACTGTCCTTGCCCCAGGTCAACAGTCCCTGTGGGCACAAGAGCTGTGTTCCTGTGTGACACCCGCAGCATGCTGTACCGTCTTTGCCCCAGGTCACTAGTCCCTATGGGCACAAGAGCTGTGTTCCTGTGTGGCACCCGCAGCGTGCTGTACACAAGGCCTTTGTCCCAGGTCAACAGTCCCTGTAGGCACAAGAGATGTGTTCCTGTGTGGCACCCGCAGCATGCTGTACACAGGGCCTTTGTCCCAGGTCAACAGTCCCTGTGGGCACAAGAGCTGTGTTCATGTGAGGCACCCGCAGCATGCTGTACCGTCTTTGCCCCAGGTCAATAGTCCCTGTGGGCACAAGAGCTGTGTTCCTGTGTGGCATCCGCAGCATGCTGTACACAGGGCCTTTGTCCCAGGTCAACAGTCCCTGTGGGCACAAGAGCTGTGTTCCTGTGTGGCACCCGCAGCATGCTGTACACAGGGCCTTTGTCCCAGGTCAACAGTCCTTGTGGGCACAAGAGCTGTGTTCATGTGAGGCACCGGCAGCATGCTGTACACAGGGCCTGTGTCCCAGGTCAACAGTCCCTGTAGGCACAAGAGCTGTGTTCCTGTGTGGCACCCGCAGCATGCTGTACACAGGGCCTTTGTCCCAGGTCAACAGTCCCTGTGGGCACAAAAGCTGTGTTTCTGTGTGGCACCCGCAGCATGCTGTACACAGGGCCTTTGTCCCAGGTTAACAGTCCCTTTGGGCACAAGAGCTGTGTTCCTGTGTGTAGCCAGGGGCATGTGCTACTGAGCTCCTTGTATCTGGTCAGCCGTGTAATTTAGCACGTGTCTTATGCAAATGTTTTAAATGGAGATGTTAAGAGACACTGAAAGGGGAAAGGGGAAGTGATGGTCGGAGGAGGGAGTGTATTTAGGCGGGGGCTTGCTTTTAATGTAGGTCTTGCTGTCCTTTGTGGTATTTTCAGAACTCCAAAGTGCAAGTGACGAAATCTCCACGAAAGCAGACACACAAAATACTGCATATCTATTTTCAGATTTGTTAATAATAATGATGGGGTGGTCGTTTTTGTGTGAAATGGTCCCTTTACTTCCTCCTATAGACACTCATGCCTGATTTTATTCTCCCTCCTACATGCCCGACCGCGGCCATTCATTCATTCATTCAATAACTCAATCGCTAACTCTTACAACTATTCAAAACCACTTTAAAAGGTTTCTGTGCTGCCGCCTACCGGGCGCCGCTAATACTGCCCTCTCCCACACGCTGAACAGCTTTCCCTGCACGCACTCACTCGCCCACTCTTGCCTAGCAGAGCACGACTTAGGAATCCTAGAGCCAAACAGACAAGAGTCTGTGCCCCGCCCTGAACGGGAGCCCATGCACCCCATGTGCCTGGCCCTCGCCGGGCCAAGAACCCAGGAGGTGCACTAGAGCAGTCACCTAGACACCAGGGGATGAGGCCAAACACTCTGGTAGTGTATCCCAGTCTACCTTACCCTTTGTGAATGCCAAGTGTGGTCTTTCTCCATCCTCAGAGCCCTCTTCCTGGAACCCTGACAGCACTGCCCTCCAAGAACTCAAAGCCTCTAGATAGGTGGTGGGGGTGGGGAGGTGTACCACTGACTCCAGCTCTACCTGCACCATCTACCTCTGCAGGCAAACCGGTTCGATCAGGGACAGGTATGGTGTGAGTGTGGCCCTGGCCAAAGTGGGACAGGAGTTTCTTCCGGGCCTGATATCTCTCTAATAAACTACCTTTAGTATTTAGTATTATTCCACTCTCAGGCTCAGTTTCCATAATCAGATGGACTGACAGTCAAGTACCCTGCCACTCGTACAGACTGACAGACACCCCACCCCCCAGATTCTGTTGCTGTCCGCTTCTCTTGCTCGGTCTTACTCTCCCTATAGATTTCTTGTGGTGCACAACAATATAATATCTGTAGAAAGGGGAACCCAGATGTTAAAGTGTGTCAGTGTCACACATGGTTCAACTGTGGAAAACAGAAGGTGTATGAGTAGTTTGGACTCGCATGCCGGGTTTTCTTGCTTTCAGGACACTATGGTCTAAACACAAACTACCAATGCAGTGATATTCACCTGTTTAGCATTTATTATCTTGAGTGTAACCATAGGTCCGCTGTAGGATGTGCTTATACCTGTGGCTGTGAAGACCGCATTGTCTCCTTCTGCTTTTTGCTTGTACTTTTCTCCCAAAGAACAACCAGGGCCAACCCCTCACCCTCAGAAAGCACCACCCAGCATCACACTAATGTATAAAAGCACCCCTGGTTTTACAGAACTATTTTTTCTCTAAATCATCACCATACTAACCAAAAATGACACAGCACCACTATCAATAAATACCCTGTAGAGGGGCGTGGCTAGGCGCCGTGGTGAATGGCCGCCTGATCCCGGAGCTCCACCGGGGCCGTTGATGTTCCACTGAAATCCGGAAATAATCCGTGCTGAGGGGAGTGCCCTGGAGCTCCCCCGGCTCCCCCTGACCCAGTGCCCACGAGAGCTGCTCGGCGACCCCAGGAGACACTCGCGCGGCCCGGGAGGGCGGCCGCGGCGGGTGACGGCGGCCGGGCGCCTCGGCTCCGGAGCTCTGTGACTGCTCCCGGCGCTACCTGAGGCCCCCGGCGTGGGCCTGCTCAGCGACGTGCTCGGAGTGACGCCGTCGCGGGAGAACGCGGCCGATTTCGCGGCGCGGGACCGCCCCTGGGCCCGGGAGCCTGAGGCCAAGGTCGGAGACCAGCAGTCGTCCAAGGGGAAGGTGCACGATCGCGACTGGGGCTGCGGCGGAGTGATTCCCTGGCCGAGAAGGGGGCGCCATTTTGTGGCCACAGGAGAGCAGAGGGAGGCCTGTTGCTGAGGGGCGCCCTGCCCAACCATCCGGTGAGACCCGCGAGCGCGAGCGCGACTGGGGACTGCACACCGCCTGGATGCCCGGGAGTGGGACGGAGTACTGTACCTGATATCGGGCCCTGCTGTTTGGCGGCGGAGGCCTTCCTCCCCCTATCGATCCCTGAGAGAGAGCTGTGGGCCCAAGGATACGACCGTGAAAGCCGGCCCGGACCAAGGGGCGCCTGGGTGCTGTGGCGGGGACCAGCAGTCGTCCAAAGGGAAGGTGCACGATCGCGACTGGGGCTGCGGCGGAGCGATTCCCTGGCCTAGAAGGGGGCGCCATTTTGTGGCCACAGGAGAGCAGAGGGAGGCCTGTTGCAGAGAGGCGCCCTGCCCAATCATCCGGTGAGACTCAAGAGCGCGACCGGGACTGCGCAGCGCCTGGCTGCCCGGGAGTGGGACGGTGTACTGTATCTGATTTTGGGCCTGCCTTTTTGGCGGCGGAGGCCTTCCTCCCTATATCGATCCCTGAGCAAGAGCTGTGGGCCCAAGGATACGTCCGCGAACGCTGATCGGACCAAGGGATGCTTGGGTGTTGCGGCGGGCGGTGGTGCATACGGCCCGCGGGGTGCCCGGAACGCCATGCGGCCCAAGAGTGGCGCCGCAACACAGGCCAACAAGCTTGACCAGTACACAGTGGCCAAGGCGCCGCCTCAGGCGGAAAGGGCTCCGAAGGATGATGCAGACCCAGCGGACCCTTCCTTGAAGTCCATCATGACCGCGATTCAAACCCTGGGCACAAACTTGGAAACCAAAATGGATAAGATCACCATTGAAGTGGCCCTGCTTCGAGCCGACCTGGGGAAAACCACTGACCGGTCCAAGGCCAATGAAGTCGATATAAAGGCCCTACAGGACTCGGAGAAGCGGCTTGAGGGTAGGGTGAATGAGCTAGTGCACCAGCGCCGCCTGATGACCCTGCGGCTTGATGACCAAGAAGGGAGGGCTCGGAGAAGTAATATCCGCGTCGTGGGTGTGGCGGAAGGACTTGAAGGAGACAGTGTGGAGCTCTTCCTGGAGGAACTGATCCTACGACACCTTAAACACAAGCGTCTCTCGAAGCTCTTCACCATTGAGCGGGCGCACAGAGCCCCTATCCCACGACCCAAGCCTGGGGCCATGCCACGGACGATCATAGCCAAAATATTGAATTTCCGGGACCGTGACGCAATTCTCCAGGCGGCAAGACAGCACGGTGACCTACAGTATGAGGGGGCCACGATCCGGTTCTTCCCCGACTTCACGCTCCAGGTCCAGCGGGAAAGGCGCTCCTTTCAAGGGGTCAAGGCGGCGTTACGCGATCGTGGGATCAGATATATGATGTTCTTTCCCGCCAAACTGAAAATCATCACTGGTGGACGATCCCTCTTCTTCACCACGCCGGAAGCGGTACAGGAGTGGCTGGATGCGGGAGAGACGACGCAGGGTTCCCGACGTGAAGATGTACAGCGGCGAGACGCGGGCCTGCCCGCCACGGAGTCGGCGCCGGGACACCCAGGGGGTGGTGAGCCAAGTCAGCGGTCCTGGCGTTCCAGGTCCAACAGTCCCCGTTGGGGCTCGTCCAGAGAGGGGACGCCGCGCTGAGACCACGAGAGATAGCGCTGAGAAGACGTCGGACAGTAAAGTATACCACACGTGCCTTTACTTTGAGACTAGTTAACTCTGGGGTACACTGGCCGCCTCCTTTATGGTCACACAAACTATGTCAACACAACTGATGCCCGGGTGGTGGGACAAGGCACCCTTGTAAGACACAGCTATGGCTAGGAGGTGGGAAAAAAGCTTGAAGATCCTCGGCTGGAACGTCAATGGTATGGGGGACAGACTTAAGCGTACTATAGTTTTGCAGTTTCTCAAGCGGCACCAGCCAGATGTGGTGCTTTTGCAAGAAACACACTTGCTGGGGAATGTCTGTCATGCCCTGAATAGATATGGCTACACTCTAGCAGCACACTCAGGTTTCACCACTGGATCGAGAGGAGTGGGTATACTCCTGCGACGCTCCCTGCCCCTTCATGTGGATATCACCAAGACCGACCCGCAGGGCCGCTTCACGGCTGTGTCGGGGCGTTGGGAGGGCCGGGCGCTTAATCTTCTTTCAGTTTATATCCCCCCAGGCCTACAGGCCCGGGCCTTCGCAGACCTGGGCTCATTCCTCCTTTCGCTACCTCAGGGTCGGCTCGTGCTGGGAGGGGACTTGAACGCAGTGGCGTCGGGAGCCCAAGACAGGCTGCCACCTAGAGACCTGCCCCAGGGGCAAAGGTGGCTGCCGGATTTTCTCGAGTCCTTTGGGCTTACGGACGTTTGGCGCCTACTCCACCCCACCGAAAGTAACTTTAGTTTCTTCTCCGGGGCGCACCACTCCTTCTCACGGCTGGACTACATCCTCACCCTGCTCCAACATGACATGGCGGTACTGGAGGCCGAATTCCTCCCCAGAGGCATTTCTGACCATTCACCGGTCCTTGCACATATTATATTTGGGAGTAGACGGGAGGGCTGCACTGCGCCAATTAATCCCTGGCACTTGAAACACGAGATCACTAGAAAACATATATCCACCTCAATCTCGCACTATTTCACAGAAAACGATGGGTCGGTCGGCTCCCCTGTCACCCTGTGGGAGGCGTTTAAAACTGTGGTGCGGGGCGAGTCGCTATCGGCTATCGCGGCTCGGCGGCGGGAACGCAGCCAGCAGACCACAGCGCTTGAGGCGCAACTTGAGGAACTAGAAAGGGAGGCAACGACCAGCGGCGACCGGGAGCTCAGGCACGCGATGCAGCTAAAGGCGGCGGAGTACAAAGCGCTGGTGACCCAGGAAGCTCAGACGGTGGCTCGGCATAGAATTGGTAGAATCTATGATCAAGGTGACAAAGCCGGGAAACTTATTGCCTGGCTCGAGAGGAAACAACAGGCCAGCAGGGTGGTGCCGGAGCTGCACACTGAATCGGGGAGAGTGCTCACGGAACCCCGGGAAATAGTACAACAGTTCGCGACTATTACCAGCAGGTTTACAGGCGAGAGTCGGATCGGCCGAAGGAGGACTCCATGGACCTCCTCGCAGACATACGCTTGCCCACTCTCTCGGACGCAGATCGGGAGGCTCTTGATAGCCCGCTCACCGAGGCTGAGCTCCAGCGAGCAATAGGAGACCTCCGTCCTGGTAAGGCGCTCGGTCCGAATGGCATACCCATAGAGATCTACAAACTCCAGCCGGACGTCACCAGTAAGCACCTCAAACTCATGTTCGACCGAAGTAAAGCAGTAGGGCTGCTGCCCCGGGACCAGCGCTTAGCGACCATAGTGGCAATTCCGAAAGAGGGTAAACCCAAAGACTCCTGCGCATCATACAGACCCATTTCGCTGCTGAACGCGGAACCTAAAATACTGGCCAAGACGCTGGCCAATAGGCTTAAGCCGGTGCTTTCGTCGCTAATCCACCCTGACCAATCGGGATTCATGCCTCACCGAAACACGGCCCTCAATATTAGGAGACTGCATGGGGTGCTAGGGCAGTGCCACCGTCTGCAGGAGGACACGGTGGTGGTCTCGTTGGATGCCACCATGGCCTTCGACACCCTAGAGTGGCCATACATGTTCGCAGTCCTGCGCAAGCTGGGCTTTGGACCCCAGTTTATCGCTTGGGTGCGACTACTGTATGCGGAACCCCTGGTGCAGGTGCTGGTAAACAATAAGGTGTCTGAAGTCTTCACGCTGGCCAGAGGAACTCGACAGGGCTGTCCCCTGTCCCCCCTTCTATTCGCCCTCTCCCTCGAACCGCTTGCGGCCTGGATAAGACAGGTTGCCACCGTGCAGGGCATAACATGGGCGGAGGGGTGGGAGGATAAGATATACATCACTGTTAATAAGGCTCTGCTGTACGAGCACAATCTCAAGCCGCCGCTGCTCCGGCTTCAAAGGGAGGCAAAATCCTGGCAGCATCTGCCCCTGTCATTGCTGGGCAGGGCAGCCTTATTTAAGATGCTTTCGCTCCCGCGTTTTCTCTACGCGCTACAAAACTACCCACACCTGGTTCCGAACAGTTACTTCCTAGCAATCGAAGCTGCGCTGCGCGACCTCCTCTGGGCCGGGCAGCCCCGAATCTCGCTGGCCAAACTCACGCTGGGGTGGTACGATGGTGGAATCGCTCTCCCCGACATACGTAAATACTACTGGGCGGCCCACCTGTCCGCGATTAACCAAGGGACGTACGGGGACGGGAACGACCCGGCTTACGGCATGGATAGATGGCTGCTCCCCGGGGGGAACTATGAAATAGCACTCTACTCTAGACGGGGTGTGCGCACACTCACAGGCCCGACACTCCATTCGGTACAGCTGTGGCACATCGCCCAGAAGAAGCTCGGGTGGTCCGGAGTCCTCACGATGGCCACGCCACTGTGGGCCTCAGAAGCGTTGGGAAATCTGCGGCGCACCAAAGGATTCCGCAAGTGGGATCTGATCGGCATCTCTCAAATTAAAGACATCTGGGGACCTGCCGGGATCCGCACGTTCGCCCAAATGCAGGATGCATACGAGCTGGCGGATGCCGAATATTTTAGATACTTGCAGGTGCGTCACTCCCTACAGGCGAATATCCCACCGGAGGCCAAGCTTCCACCAGCCTCCCCGCTTGAAGATAGATTGCTGGATGGACTCCTCGCGGAACACGCCATATCCCTCACTTACAAAAAACTTATTAATAACCCCCCAGATTTGCTTCTTCCCCTTAAAGAAAAGTGGGTCGCGGAAGGGTTAGAGATAGATGACGAGGAGTGGCTGCATGCTTTGGCTTCTCCACGTGAGGTCGCGATATCGGCCCGACTGCGGCTTATCCAATTGAAGATCCTACACAGAGTCTATATCTCTTGCACGAGATTACATATGATGGGTAGGGCGGACACAACGCTATGTAGGAGGGGGTGTGGAGGCGATGGAACCTTTTTTCACGTGCTGTGGGACTGCCCGAAGATTCAGAGGTACTGGAGGAGGGTGGTGCGGAATATGGAGGAGGTGTGGGAGGTGGAGATTCGCACGGAGGCCAAAAGGTGCCTCCTCAATATATGGGAACCAACTGACCTGCCGCCAAAGGGGAGGCTCTGGGTGACACTCGGGCAAATGATAGCAAAGAGGAATATTGCCAGGCTCTGGGGTAGCGCTGTTCCACCGAGGCTGCCAGACTGGGCCGGCGACATGGACTGGTGCATGCTGCAGGAAAGGACAGTATATGTGGCGAGAGGGTGCCCTCGCAAGTGGGTTGAGGTGTGGTCCAGGTGGAATTATTTCAGGGGGGGCATTTGCGAGCCTCCTTCCACTGTGCAGGAAGAACCCGGAGATGTCTAGACACCTGCCATTGCTGCTTGGGGAGCTGGGAGGGGGGGGGGAGGGTTGCTGGCCCGAGCCAGGGGCACACACGATAGAGCAGTGTTGACCGGTGTTTAGGGGTGGGGGGGGGGGGGAGTTGGACGGTTCGGCACCTTATGCCTCCTAGGGCATCATGCCTCTAATTTGTGGTTGTTTGATGTGATACTGAGACCTGCAACATTCTTCTCTACCTCTCGGTACGCTTGCATTCCTCAACGCCGCCGTACCTCCGGGTTGACGGCACAGGGCTGTGTGATCCGACATAATTCCAAATGTGTTCTCCGCGGCCGGCCCGCAGGGTTGTAGGCTCTCTGCTGTGTACCGTAAAGTTTAAATAAAGGTTTTAAAAAAAAAATAAATAAATAAATAAATACCCTGTAGACAGCTCCTATGATATGCAGCACAAATTTCCTATAACCCATATTTGGGTTTTTATTGGACATCCAACCACTTTCTTCAACAACAATAACACCATACCTCGTTGTTTCAATTTGACCTTGAAATGATCATACTCTGACAACACACACTAGACAGTACACTCTCACCTGTATTGAAATATTATGCATCAAAGACAAGTAGTTGTCAAAGTGCTGACAAATCAAAGGCACTGGCATGCAACATACCACCATACACCCTAGAAACACTAAGCTCGATCTAACATAAACAGGGCACACTTACAGGCCCAACAACACAGAGCACACACCGACCCAGATAGTGAAGCAAATATTCAAAGCACTATACTCTGGTCAACCAAAGGACAACAGTTCTTCCCAGTTGAGAGAGAAACACAATCTTACATCACACCCAAAATATCTTTCTAGATTAAACTCGTTTTACTTTGTCACCAATTCATAAAAACCATTTCAAAATGTAATACTTTAAAACTTCTATTAACACATGCAAACATCAACAAAAAAGCATACAATATGAACCAATGGTTCCGCCAGTCCAAATCTGGCCTTCTCAGATCTACAAGAAAGGGCACCAGGATAGAGAATGTGCTATGATGCCAAACCATTGCAGTTAGTGGTATACAAATGTGAATGAGTTTGAGATCCCCACCAACGATAATGCAAGTGAGTCAAGTGTAGGAGATTTTAAATCTTGTACAATAATCGTTATGCTGTACTTCTCCTTGGCAAAAAGGTTTCCCACAGAAATGTAACCAAATAAGACCAGGCACCAAGTCCCCCACGCCCAGTACTAATTCTTTCTCTAAATTCAAGCTACGCGCTCATTCCTTAGCATCGCCTGATCTCTCCTTAAGGGACATCATATAGCCTACATGTCCTCTGACTCAGGATATGACATTTCAGCAAGTTAAAGAAGCATGATCTTTCCTTCTGGTCTTGCACACCACTCCGGCCTTAGCAAGCATGACTGTAGGAAGGAAGGGTTTAGAGGGTGTAAAGCAGCAGGAAGGAAGGATTTAGAGGGTGTAAAGCAGCAGCCAGTGGCTGGAGGAGTGAGAAGAAGAATGTGAAAGTAGGTTCAATGGGGGTGACAGAAGTGGGGAGGAAGGAAACATAAATGAGGTAGTTAGGTCAAAGGGGAAGGTCAGGGAAATTAAGCAGAGACAGAAAAATCAAGCAACAGGAGGTGAACGAAGCACTGAGGTTTGTCTGCGCGCTGCTCGAGGCCTGTGACAGGAGAGCAGCGCAGTGACAGGACGCGGAAGTTGGGCAGTTTAGTTAGTGAGTGGGGGAGTTTGTGGAAAGGCAGTAAAGCAAACCATCAGGGCAATGGTTATTGGTTGGAGGAGAGTGTGGTGCAGGGGCGTTCGTTATCTGTGCAAAATTAGGCAAGTGTAAGTGTGGCGATTGAAGTAAAGCAGAGGGCATTGACTAGAAAAGGGAATAAGCAGAGACCACGAGCAACTTTCCCTGTGCCGTGTGCTTCCTATTATGTACAAAAGGCTTTTGGGTGAAATACTTGTTAAAAAACACATATGTCACATCAGCTTACCTGTTGGGCTAACAATGCTTCCTCTTGACTCGGAGTCCGGATAATCCACAAAATAAGAATCTTCCTCTTCTTTGATTTTAAATGAAGGGACTGACGTGTTCACTACTTTTTCTGCAATTACAAGATGAATTAAAGTGTCAGTGTCTTGGGCACAGAGGTAAGTTCAGAAGGCAAGAGTAATTGTTAAAGTTTTGCAACCAATTAATCAGGTAACATTAGGAGAGAGCAAGTACTAAGTCAATTGATGAAGGCCCACCACTGAAGGAATCTAATGGAAAGGAGCAAACAATATTGAAAAATTCCTAGGGCCAGGGTACTAAGCATTTTTACAGTTGCAAATACTCCAATTACTAATCCCACTTTAGGAGTCAGAAAGGTTTTTCTGGCTCCTAGAATGGTTTTCTGAATGGATACTGGAAAGGGGGTGTAGTAGGCGAGTCTTCCAGATACCAAATCAATAGCTTATGTATCAATGTTTTGGCACCAGAATCTGGTCGAAAAACATTGATATTTTACTAACACCTGAAAGGAGGTAGGACTGCGTTTGAAAACGGCAAGGGGTCTCCTAGAAACACGTTCCACTTTGTGAATGTAAACACAAAGTTTGTTGAAGAATAAGCAATGGTCAATGGGACCACTGCCAACTCTTACACAAACTAAAAATAGGTACACTTTTATTTTTAAACGCAGCCCCATTTCATTTAAGGAAAACAGGCTGCATTTGAAACAAAGTTTGCTTTATTAAACTACAATCAATGACATGGTAGTCTGCCTAACCACAGCAAGGCACCATCTCGCTGATGGCCTCCAACCGTAGTGAGTTACAATTTGCAACCTACCTCATTAGTATTCATGATTATTGATAGTTTGGTTGATTAACATATATTAGTTGTATTAATTAATTAATTGAATTGATTAATATGGAATAATATTATTATTAAGATTTGATTGATGATTGATACTTAGATTCCGATCTACAACAACTTGGAACTATTAGTACAAAGGTTGGTTCTCCAAATTCTGTACTGCTGCAAAAATACTGGTCACAATTGCGACCAGTATTTTGGGAGCAGGAAATAGTACATCTGCCCCCTAGTTTACAATTACACACAGAGGAAAACAAGAGTTCTCAAGTTCCTCGAGGACAGGTCTGAGTAGTTTATTTAATCTTGGTTTTATCCTTCGCGATTTTTCACAATTTACAATTTACAGGAAACAAAACAGGGCACGATTGACTATTCCCACTAGACATGGAACCGCTTCAGATTTCTGGAAAAACACAATAGAATTTTAGAAACATAGCATCAATGGTATGACACACACATCAACTAACCAACACCAGAGACACAGCTATCACTCCCAGTGCCCCAATAGCAGACATCACTCAAATATGAACTACATTTGCTGTTAAAGCAAGCCTGTCCAATAAAGAAATATGAAGGCAAAGCAATAAACACACAGGCCAGAAGCTAACCCAGCACTGACTTGGGTGTCCCTGGCACTGACAGCAGGCTGAGCTGGCGCTACTCTCATCTCCCTGGATGCCATGGAAGAGAGGTCTCATGCCTGGCCACTTACAGATGAACAAATACTGCACACCAAGAACACCACAAAGACTGGACCCCCGTGTCAGAGGCAGAGTTAGATTGGTTAGAAATAATAATATGGACATTTTTACTGAGGAAACACAGGCATTTCCAGGAGCCTAAAGACTGCACTTTGCAGCAACGTTTGCAAAGGCTCTGCTTTAGGAAGCACATATTTACACATTGATTATTCGGACCACTGGTGGCCGCCCAAAACGCTCTTGGCCTCCCGCTGTTTTGCCCTGACACACGGACTGCACATAGCATCAAAGGGACCACAACCACCAGCAGCCCTAGCGCGGACGTTCTATAGGAACGAGGCGCTGGCCCGCAACGCGGGACGCGCGCGGGGGCGTGCCCAGGCAAAGCCCGGGCCAAGGGCAGGCCCGTCCACGCCCGGAGGTGGCTGGGCTGCCCCCCCTCCCCTTTGACATCTGATATCGTTACCCCACGCACAGGTACCGACCCCTGTTCTGTATATTTTAACCCTTTTTATTTGTCTGTTTGCTGTATGCAGTTTGCTGTTTAACCTCTATAGTCCGTTTCAAGAGGAGTAAAATGATTAAGCGCAAGACCCCGAACGACCGCTTGGGAGGTGGAATTGTGGGAACCCTTGACTCTTTTTTTTAACCAGAGCCACAACAGTTTTGAACCATGAAATTGAACTGACACAACGCCGTTTATCTCTGGACCCTGTGCTGCAGGCAGGTGTCGCTCTGGGGGTTGAAATCGTGCATACTGCTGAGACGCAATCTCCCTCATTAATTCAGGAAGCAGAAATGGAATTCCGTACCGGAGGGGTATCAGAGCAGCAAGATCCCGCACAATTATCAAAAAGAACATCAGCTAGGATTATAGGGGCGAAAAAGCCCCCGGGAATTAACAATGGGCATCCAGGCAAGAGGAAAAGGGGAGGTGGCCCACAGAACCAACAAGCATTTGCAATGCAATAGGTCTCGCATTTATGCGAGTTTGAGCCTTTGGCATTGTAAATGACAATGCCTTTTATTTATATTTTGGTTTATAAAACATAAATAAAAGGCATTGTCATTTACAATGCCAATAGCTTAAACTCGCGTAAATGCGAGACCTATTGCATTGCAAATGCTTATTAACAAATGAGTTTTATCTAACATTCTTTTAGTTTTATATAAAACGAAGAAATGCAACTTCCATGCTCGCATTTGCTGCATGCAGTGAAAGATTAGTGGAAATGTATGAATGGAATACCAAACGGCAGATAGGCAAACACAAACACCAATCATTCAGGAATCACATCAGCGGCACCATTATATTACCACAGCCCTTTTGTAGCACTCATATTTTCATAGAAATTAAATATATTTGTAGAATCCCAATAAATCACAGCTAGTGCGATTGTGATTTATGGGAAAGAAATGCCGGCTTTAAACCTTGGACTCGTGTCCCTGAAGAGAGGTAGCTGCGCGGCGATGGAAGGAAGTTTAATTGTATGATTAAGGTGGGCTGAGAGACCCCGACTACCCACAGCTGCGAGCATTAACCCTCTGTCTGCATGGTACTCACCCACTCCCCAACCTGCTGACAAGCAAAACGAAACCTAAGAGCAATTGCTTAATGTGTAACCCACACTTTTATAAATATAAAAAAGCGGGTGCCGTGCTCCAACAAAGCATGGCGCCCGTGCATTAAAATAGTTATGTGCAGGTATTTAAGAAGCAAATACAGGAACGCGGGTGCCATGATCAAAAATAAAGCGTGTTGCCCGTGTTTTAAATATGAAAGCGGGTGCAAATTATGCTTATATACAACACATAGAGTGCCAACAAAGCTGACGACTATGGAACTGGCGAGCAAGGTCGGTTTCACATTATGATCCTGGGCAAATCACTTATTCTCCTCTTTAAAGAAGAAAAACAACGAATGTGAACTTGTGTAATGTAACTGGTGCTCATGTAAAGCACTGATACTTTCGGGTCGGCTTGAATTAGCACTATTAAAAAAATGCCAAAAAAGGAAAAATAGTACCTCAATCCCAGATCGAGAGGCGGGGTGACTGTAGAAACATAAGACATAAAAGCGCCGAGACACGGCAAAAGTGAAAGCAGGGGTGCGTGCTGCATTTGAAGTAGTTAAAGTGATCGGAGACGCGATCAAGGGAGCCGAAAGGAAACTGATTAGAAGGGAGGGGGTAGTGTGAAAACAGCGGGGAGAGAAGGGAGGGTGTAATAAAAAACAAAGGAGCCAAAACTATAGAGAAGGGAGGGGGGAGTGGGAGCTGCTGTGCACCTGCATGTGATCGTGCACTCAAGGTTTAGGCCAGCCAAAACTGTGGGTAGCACTTTGAAAATCCCACATATAAAATGTCTCTTCGAGCCTTTGGCTCAGCGAGACCTAAAAACCGGCAAAACCCCCCAGACAAGCGAAAGCAAAGGGGGGAGAAGAACTAGTAGGGGAGCATGACACACCAGGTGGAGAAAGTATGACAGCAGAGCCCCATGTTAACTGAGGATATGTGGCTGAGATTTGAAACCCTGGTGTCCGCTATGTTAAATCCGATATTATCAAAACTAACCCGGATTGAAGAGAAGTTGGCAGCCCTAGAAACTCAATGCACATGTAGTGCACCTGTATTAGAGCTATTGTCTGCCAGGCCGGTGTCAAGTTCGGGAAATGAGACTCGAATTCAAGTACAGTCGCACAGAACGGCCGCGCCTATGAACTGCCTACACACTGAGATTGTGCCTACTGAAAGGGCTAACTTGTCACATCGCGACTCTGACAATCCTGACAATATAAACAACCGTACGGGGATACATTCTGATATAGCTGTACAACATCAGCCTTTGCTGCAACATCTGAACGAGTAGAGGATGCAAGAACCTACCGGACCCTAAGGCCTGATATAGTATCTAGGGGGCATGGTGGGCTGTGGAAGGGGGAGGGTGGCCAGTCTGATAATCAAAGGACAGAAAGACCGATCACTGGATATAGGGCGCTTGGATCACAGTTTTTACATCTTCCCCCGGTGGCTGCACAATGGTATTAGTGTTAGGGGTTGTACCAGGGCTGAGGGAGGGCCAATTGGAGTCAACAGGCCAATTGATGATCAAATCTTTACATTGGCTGACGCAGAAACTGGGAGAGGTAGGGGGTTGTTGCAGGAATTTTTCAAGCCGTTTGATTATGGCAAGAAGGATACCCTGCATAGGTTCCGCGGGGAAAGAATTGGAAGGAGACTGTGTAGTCAAACTTTGACGACGAAGCTGTTGTCAGATATCTTTTAGAGTCTTTAGGGAGAGCTCCACCAAAGGGATCCCAGATAATTGTGTTACCAATAGGCTATTTTTATAGACCCCCGCTCTGGTTGGCATCAAGGAAAAACTGCCCCTGGAGGGATGGCCAGGTAAGGAAGGGACCAGAGACCAGAGGGCTATTTTGGGTTCCCAGATATAACCTTGGGAAATAGATTTGCACCCTTGTCTGACCTTGAGGCATGTGATTGACTACATAATTAGAGTACGAACCAACCAGCAAATTGTGAAAGCTATGTCATTCCACCCCCTGTTATCAGAGAGAGCCCACATCCAACCATTTCACAAGGGCGGTTAACAAAAGAGCAGCTTAAGATAGCATCGTGGAACGTGGAACGTGGCTGTGATCACCTCAAAATTGGGAGACAACAATTGGATAGAAATTTGGCAGGACCATGATGCTTTATGTTTTCAGGAAACCTGGTCCACGGAGCCAATATTTCTAAACGGTTATCGATCTTTCCAAAGTCCAGCTAATCCTGCGGTATCAGGGAGGGTAAAGGGGGGTATCTTGACTCTAATCCCAAATAATTTCCCGGGAAAGATAATAAAGTTTATCCCCGTTAACGCAAATTTTCACATCCTTATATTTGAGACAAAACAGGAAGGTATGTGGATCTTGATTAACATATATAATAATGAGTTTGGTCCAAATATTCATTCTATTGTCGGGGAGGTCGACAAGGCGCTTGATCATATCACTGGAAATACTAGAAATGAGGCACCCAATATCATCTGGTTGGGGGATTTCTATATACACTCCTGTAAATATAACGCATTCCCTGTGTGTGGGGTAGAGGATTCGAGTGTGAACCCCTACATCACTTCACTCATAATGAATATGGTGACACCTTAAATAGGATATTATCCTCCAGAAATATGGAAATGACATATGACCCAGAGCCTTCAACAGGTAACCCGACGGAAACCTTTCAGAGAAATGGGGTAGAGTCAACTATTGACTATATATTACTCACTACCCCAATTAGTGAAAGGGACACTAGGTCTCGAAACCAATTCACAAGTTATAGTGACCATGCTATTCTATCACTGCAGTTAAAGGTATCCTTAGAAAATTCTTCTTGCACACAAAACGTTGGTACTCCCTTCGTGGCAAGAAGAAATGGAATACATATAAAGTTGGCCAATACTGATAAACCTAGACTGAGCTCGGCCATTGTACAAAGTGCAAGGAGTAATATATTATTATGTCTCGAACCAGATACCGAGCCAGGGAAAATGTTAACGACCTTTTGTGGCATTCTAGCGAATGTAAAAATGGCTCTTATGTGCCCAAAAGGGTTCAAACGAGAAGCTTTCAAAGGTTGGTTTAATGCCCCTTGTACTAAAACACGGAAGGCGTTGATGTATGCTCTAAAAACCAGCCCTAGAAACCCAGATCAAATAAAGGCATTGAGGTCCGCAAACAAGCTAGCCTGTCGGAATAGAGAAAAGGACGGGAAGGAGGAAATTTGGGGGGGGATCTTAACCAGGCAGCAAGAACCGGTAATAGTGTTGTGTTCTGGAGGCTGGTGAATGCTCCACATTTTAAAAATACCAAGGATCCCTCACTAGACAATAATATAGGTGAGAAAGCTTGGGCAACTGTGAGAAAGTGCCATCTTTCTTGCATGGTATGCTCCCACTTTTTGCTGAATTGCTGATGTACTTTGACTCAGTGTGCCCTGGGCTGTTGCCAATCAGGTACCCAGGGCCTATGTTCCTTCCCTAAAACTGTGTTGAAGCCTAAACCCAATTGGCATCTCTGGCCACATGTCAGCCCCTGGTAAATGATACACTGTACCCAGGGCCTTGTGACCAGAGAAGGCCCCTAAGGGCTGCAGCACTTATTGTGCCACCCTTAGAGGCCCTGTACCCTGACACACACTGCCTCTGCAGGCTGAGTGTCTTGGTGCAGAACTAAACAGAGAGTCGACATGGCACACATCCCTGTGTTCTATGCCCACAACACACACCCTGGCATACCTCAGTCAACTCTCTAGCTGGGTGCCCTATGCCAGTAGTGTGGGTACAGGTGCATGAGCCCTGTGCCCCTACAGTACCCAGGTCCATTCCTGGGCACTGTAAGTGCATTGCTGCCATTAAGAGTATATGGTGCTGGGAGGTCGTCAACACGAACTCGTCAGCACCATGATGGCAACACTGAAGACTTAGAAGTTTGGTATCAAACTTCTCAGCACATTAAACCCGCACTGATGCCAGTGTGGGATTTAATGTACAATGCACGACAGAGGGCAACTTAGAGTTGCCCCCTGAACCTAACCTACATTCCAAGTCTTGTCTGAGGGGCTGCCTAGTCTGCCACACAGCAGACATGTTGCTGGACCCTGGGTAGAGAGCCATCCGCTCTCCTGGGCCTGCAACAATGCACAACCTGGGCGAGGTGCTAGGTCTCCTCCCCCGGAATGGGCAGGGGAAGCTTCAAAGGCATTTGTGAGCTTCTCCAGGCCACTTGCTGTACTCAGCAACTGGCCCCTATCGGTTCTGATCCCCACTTTGGCGGGAAGACTGGCGGGAAACCTCAAGGAAGGAAACGGGGTGTGCCAGCCTCTCCCAACCCTCAGGTGGGGGAGGCGAGGTGAAGCACATCTCCGGGCTCTCGCCATCTTGAAGATGGGGAGCCCTGCCCAATCAGGACTAGGCTACTGCCCCCCTCCCACAGGAGAGTGGCAGGATAGGGGGTGTACCCACCCCAGGGAAGGGACCCATTGGTCCCTGCTCTTTACCTACCTATAACGCCCCTAAATTTAGTATTTAAGGGCACCCTGAACCTTCCTTCCTCAGATCCAGATTCCGAAACAAGCAAGAAGATCAAGAAACAAGAAGACCTGTCGTGCAGCTGCTAACAAGAGGAAGACACCAACTGATTTGGCCCCAGCCCTACAGGCCTGTCGACCCTTGAACCTGCTCCTGCTAAACCCTGGCATCTCTAGTGGTCATCAACCTCAAAAACCCCGGAGGACCTGACTGCCTTGTGACTCTAACTAACTGGGACTCCCACGAGCAGTGGTACTGCTCAAAGCAAGTAACAAGCCCCTGGCATCAGCCAGGAACCGCGACTCCTGCACACTCTGCAGCCGCCAAGCCTGGCCTGTGCCGGAGTGAACAAAGACCACGAGGACATCCCCCCCGCGACTGTGACCCCGAATCCAGCACCCAAGGAACCACCTCGAAGCTCCTGACGACACCTGCAGCCTCAGAACCAGGGACCTCTCCAACCGCGACCAGCATTGGGTAAGATTTCCCGACGCCAAAAGGCAACCCTGCACCCGGCGCCCTGCGGCCCCCTGTGCCCAACTCTTGGGTGCCTACCTATCCTCCAGCTTCCCAACTTACCTCTCGAAGTGGTGGTCGCACCTGAAGAATCTTCGTCCCTGAGCTTGCAGCCTTTGTTCGTCCTTGAGCTTCTCCATTGAAATCCATTGAGCGCCCGACGGCTCAAAAGCACCCTGCACCCAGCGGCCCGAGTGCCCCTGTCAGTGCAACCTCTACTCTAATCCACTTCCCCATTTGCCCTGAGCAAGTGACCAGGAGCTCAGCTCCCACAGCCGCGTGGCCTGCTAGCCAGCAGCCATCAACCAAAGGCCCCCTGCCTCCCATAGGATAACATTGGGCCTAACTCACTGTGCACCCGGCGGCCCCTGTGCCGCTGAGGGTGTAACAACTGTACCTACCTGACCCTAGGAGACCCCTGAGTCTATGCCCAGAACCCTAACTACTTACCCAAAAGCCGATAACTCACTTTTCTTCCCTAGGGTAACATGGACTGGTTTCACTTGGAAATTCTTCTAAGTGTCGAGTTTTGCAACTTTAAAATATTCATCTAAAAAGAGCCGAATAACGAAAACAAATTTACTCACCTGCTATCAGGAGAGATCCCAGTGCTGGATCTTGGTACCCAGAACTGACCCTGCAAAGTAATTACAACCGTACTTACCGCTAACTTGATTTTCCTCCGTAGGATAACATTGCCTGGTTCTTGCCAGAAGTTCTTCTAAGTGTCGATTTTGCAAACTTTCAAATATTCGTTAAAAATCGCCTGTATAACAAAAACTCATTCTTTCAACTGTTTACAGGAGATGCACCAGTGCTGGATCCAGGATCCAACACTGAGTTAGAAAAAGTAACGATAACCCCACTTACCTGCTATGTGAATTTCCTTCCATAGGATAACATTGGTGATTCTATGTGAAAAAGTTTTAAAGTGTCAACTTTTAAAATACAATAATATTCCTTAAAAATCACAACTGTAACCAAAACGTTTTTACTCAACTGTTTACAGGAGATGTCCCAGGACTGAATTTAGGATCCAGTCCTGTGGTAAGAAAAGTAACCCAAAAAGTAATCAATTGCATTTAACTAGAAATTCCCATTGAGCTCAATGTATAATTGTGTTTGAAATTGTGTTGCCTAGTGCAACAACTGTATCTATTGCATTCCAAAGTCTATTGCCTATTGAAATTATTTATCTAAAGCATCTCATTCTGAGAAAGTATATGTTGATACCTATTGTTGGTTCTAAAATAAAACAACTATATATTTTGATACAAAACCATTGGCGTAGAGTTCAGTTCTTGAGTGTGTGAGACCATTTGCTGACTGAGTGTGTACAACAAATGCTTTACACTGTCCTCTGATACTGCCTTACTGCTCGACCAAGCTACCACTTTAGAGAGTAAGGTTATATCTAACTTTAGCCTCTACCAAACCTCTGGGGACTGTGGACTCTGTGCACACTGTACCTATTTGGGAACAGTATATACAGAGCCACTTTCTTACATTGGTGGATCAGCGGTGGGATACAAACTTGCATTTGTTGGACTACTTGGTTACCATCTGATCACACAACAGAACTCTTAAAATTGCCTTTAGAATTCTGATTGGTCTTTCCAAAATACTAAAAGTCTTGTCAAGGCCTTGCTTAAGTCCCCTTAGAATTTTAGAAGAATAAAAGTCACTAGTAAAGGGTAGAGGGTTAGAATTGTCAGGTTAGAATGTCTCAAAGAAACCCAGCTATTAGTGAAAATAATACCATGCAGGACCTGGTGGAGGAGCTCGACCTCACACCTTACTTACACTTGTCTTTTAAGGAATTGAGGTCGCTATGCAAACTTAAAAATGTACCAATGGGCCTGCATCCAACCAAACTAGGGCTCCAGGAGCTCGTAGCTGAGTATGATAAGGACCATCCATCCGAACATGGTGATGACCAGTCAGATGAGGACTGGGAGGAGGATGAGGAGGATAATTACCCCCCTCCAGTAATCCTTAGGGAGGAGAGGGCTACCATACCCTTGACTTTAAAAATCAACCTCTGGGAACCTAGAGACCACTTAGGTGGACCAGGTACCAGGGAACTCACTGGGGGACCCTCCAGTGAAGAGGACAGCTTTCTAGCAAAGCTGGCCAAAAGATTGGATCTAGAGTCCAGACTCCTGGCTCTAGAGAAAGAAAGAAAGGAGATGGGTTTAGCAATCATCAATGGTGGCAGAAATACTAAAACTAAGGATAGGGGGGAAACTTCTGATCCTAAAATCCCCAAAGGGATTGTCCATAAATTTGAGGAAGGTGATGACATCACCAAGCGGTTCACAGCCTTTGAAAGGGCTTGTGAAATGAGAAGAGTAAAGAAACCTCTCTGGGGGCACTCCTGTGGGAACCGTTCTCTGGTAACTGCAGAGACAGGCTTCTGACCCTCTCTGGGCCAGATGCAGGGTCCTATGACCTCATGAAGAAGACTCTGATTGAGGGGTTTGGGCTCACCACTGAGGAGTATATAATTAGATTCAAGGGGGCTCACAAAACCCAGACCCAGTCCTGGATTGACTTCGTAGACTACTCAGTAAAGACACTTGATGGTTGGTTAGCTGGACATAATGTGCATGATTTTACAGGACTTTACAATTTGTTTATGAAGGTACATATATTAAGTAATTGCACAAATGAAAAGTTGCATCAGCATTTGGTAGACCTAGGTCTAATTTCTCCCCAAGAATTGGGAAAGAAGGCAGAAACTGGGTCAAGACTAGGGTGACAAGGACAGCCACTGGGGGTGACCAGAAGAAGGTGGTTTCAAAACCTCCCGAGGGGAAAGGTGGTGAGAATCCCCAAGATAAAAAGTCTGAGTCTTCCAAAGGGCCCCAAACCTGTTCAGTGGCGTGGGTCCCAAACTACTCCGTATGTGCCTCAACCCTATAGGGGGAAGAACTATGATCCCTCAAAGGCCTGGTGTAACAACTGCAAGAAGTTGGGACACTTAACTGCAGATAAATCGTGCCCCCACAACAAAGCCCCTAAGGCACCCAGTACAGCTACACCTGGGGTGGCAAGTCTACAGACGGGATCAACAGTGTGCCCAGAGCAAATCAGATGCACATTGAAGCAGTTCTAGTTTCAGAAGGGGAAGTTGAGTTTGCCACTGTAGCTGTGTGGCCACCCAACTTAAAGAAGTATTTACAGTACCCCTGGGTTAATGGAACTAGAACAGAAGCTATGAGGGATACAGGTGCCAGTGTCACTATGGTGAGAGACACACTGGTTTCCCCTGAGCAATACATGATTGGGAAAATCTACCTAGTCACCAATGCTGACAGTGTTACCACTAATCATCCAATGGCTATGGTGACATTAGGCTGGGGAGGGGTTATTGACCTGAAACAGGTAGTGGTCTCTCAGAAGTTACCAGCTGCATGTCTGCTAGAAAATAATCTGGAAACCTCAGCCTGGGATGAAGTTGAGTTGAAAACCCATTCAGCCATGCTGGATATCCCTGAATAGGTGTGTGTGCAAACCAGAGCACAGAGCAAGAGAAAGGGTGAAAAAGTAGGTTTGGAGCCTGAAAGTATGGCCCAACCAACCAAGAGAAAAGGCAAGAAGACTGGGGGAACAGCTTCTGTACAGCAAACCACTCAGGACCCCTCTCCACAGGTAGAGGACTTGGACACCACAGAGGGAACTGAGCCCATGGAGTTAGACCCTTACTAGGTTGAACTCTTGGGCCCAGGGAGACCCACTAGGGAAGAGCTGTGCCAGGGTCAGCAAGACTATCCCACTCTTGAAAGCCCTAGGCAGCAACTTGTTTCAGAAGCAGAGCTTATTGGGAAGAGGGATTACTGTATGCTGGGGCAAGAAACCCCACTCCTGGAACCCCCAGGAGGGTGGTAGTGCCACAGAAGTACAGGGAGTTCCTCCTAACTTTGGCTCATGACATCCCCCTAGCTGGACATCTGGGGCAAACCAAAACTTGGGAAAGGCTAGTTAATCACTTTTACTGGCCCCAGATGCACCAAAAGGTGAAGGAGTTTGTCAGCTTCTGTGTTACCTGTCAAGCCAGTGGCAAGACAGGTGGCCACCCAAAGGCCCCCTAATTCCACTACCAGTGGTGGGGGTGCCCTTTGAAAGGGTAGGTGTGGACATTGTGGGTCCACTTGAACCTCCCACAGCCTCAGGGAACAAATTCATTCTAGTAGTAGTGGATCATGCTACTAGGTACCCTGAAGCAATTCCATTTAGGACTACTACAGCCCCTGCAGTAGCCAAGGCCCTCTTGGGTGTCTTCACCAGGGTAGGGTTTCCTAAGGAGGTGGTTTCAGACAGAGGTTCCAACTTCATGTCTGCTTACCTGAAGCACATGTGGAAGGAGTGTGGAGTGCAGTACAAGTTTACTACACCCTACCATCCACAAACCAGTGGCCTTGTTGAGAGATTTAACAAGACATTGAAAGGCATGATCATAGGACTCCCTGAAAAACTCAAGAGGAGATGGGATGTCCTGTTGCCATGCCTGCTTTTCGCTTACAGAGAGGTGCCACAGAAGGGAGTAGGTTTCTCACCCTTTGAACTTCTGTTTGGCCATCCTGTGAGGGGACCACTTTGTCTTGTAAAGGAGGGCTGGGAGAGGCCTCTCCAAGAGCCCAAACAAGACATAGTGGACTATGTGCTTGGCCTAAGGTCCAGAATGGATGAGTACATGGAAAAGGCATCCAAAAATATTGAGGCCAGCGAGGAGCTTCAGAAGCACTGGTTTGACCAACAAGTTGCACTGGTTGAATTTCAACCTAGGCAACAGGTGTGGGTTTTGGAGCCAGTGGCACCAAGGGCACTGGAAGATAGATGGAGTGGCCCTTACCCTATCCTAGAAAAAAAAGAGTGAGGTCACCTACTTAGTTGACCTCGGCATTAGCAGGACACCCAAAAGGGTTATCAATGTGAACCGCCTTAAAATCTACAATGACAGGGCTGACATCACCATGCTGATGGTGACTGATGAGGAACAGGAAGCAGAGTGAACCTCTCCCTGATCTCCTCTCCTACAGCCCACAAGATGGGTCAGTAGATGGTGTAGTCTTTTCAGACACCCTCTGTGCCCAACAGCAGACTGACTGCAAGCAAGTGTTGCAACAGTATGCTGGCCTCTTTTCCCTGACCCCTGGTCTGACAAACTGGTGTACCCATGATGTGGACACTGGTGACAGTGCACCTGTCAAAAACAAAATCTATCGTCAGTCAGACCAAGTCAAGGAAAGCATCAAAGCTGAAGTCATCAAGATGCTGGAGGTAGGGGTTATTGAACCTCTGAGAGCCCCTGGGCTAGCCCAGTGGTTCTGGTCCCCAAAACTCATCCACAGGGTGGAAAGAGAGAGATGAGGTTCTGTGTGGACTACAGAGGGCTCAACTCTGTCACCAAGACAGATGCTCACCCTATTCCAAGAGCAGATGAGCTGATAGATAAATTAGGGGCAGCCACATTTCTCAGTACCTTTGACTTAACTGCAGGGTACTGGCAGATTGGCATGGCCCCAGGTGCAAAAGAGAAAACAGCATTCTCCACACCTGATGGGCATTATCAGTTCACTGTGATACCCTTTGGGTTAAAGAATGCCCCTGCCACCTTCCAGAGGTTGGTGAACCATGTCCTGGCTGGTTTGGAGTCCTTTAGTGCAGCTTATCTTGATGATATTGCTGTCTTTAGTTCCACCTGGCAGCATCACCTGATCCACCTTGGGAAGGCTTTAGATGCTCTGCAAGCTGCAGGCCTCACTATCAAGGCATCCAAATGCCAGATAGGGCAGGGCACTGTGGTGTACTTAGGCCACCTTGTTGGTGGAGACCAGGTACAACCCTTACAACCCAAGATCCAGGCCATCCTGGACTGGGTAGCTCCAACAACCCATACCCAAGTCAGGGCATTTCTTGGATTGACTGGGTACTACAGGAGGTTTGTGAAGGGATATGGGTCCATTGTGACTCCCCTCACAGAACTCACCTCCAAGAAAATGCCCAAGAAGGTTAACTGGACAGTTAGTTGCCAAAAGGCTTTTGACACCCTGAAAGAAGCAATGTGCTCAGCACCAATTCTAAAAGCTCCAGATTATGCCAAGCGGTTCATAGTGCAGACTGATGCCTCTGAGCCAGGGATGGGAGCGGTCCTATCCCAGACCAATGATGAAGGCCAAGACCTACCTGTTGCTTTTATAAGCAGGAGGCTCCTACCCAGAGAGCAGCATTGGAGTGCCATTGAGAGGGAGGCCTTTGTTGTGGTTTGGTCCCTGAAGAAGTTGAGATCATACTTGTTTGGTACTCACTTCCTGGTTCAAACTGACCATAGACCTCTCAGATGGCTAATGCAACTGAAAGGGGAAAATCCAAAACTACTGAGGTGGTCCATCTCCCTACAGGGAATGGACTTTGGAGTGGAACACAGACCAGGGACTGCCCATGCCAACGCAGATGGACTTTCCAGGTTCTTCCACTTAGACAATGAAGACTCCATAGGGCAAGGTTAGTCTCATCACCTTTCGTTTGGGGGGGGGGGGGGGGGAGGGGGGTGAGAAAGTGCCATCTTTCTTGCATGGTATGCCCCCACTTTTTGCTGCATTGCTGATGTACTTTGACTGAGTGTGCCCTGGGCTCCTGCCAATCAGGTACCCAGGGCCTATGTTCCTTCCCTAAAACTGTGTTGAAGCCTAAACCCAATTGGCATCTCTGGCCACATGTCAGCCCCTGGTAAATGGTACACTAGGTACCCAGGGCCTTGTTACCAGAGAAGGCCCCTAAGGGCTGCAGCACTTATTGTGCCACCCTTAGAGGCCCTGTACCCTGACACACACACACACTGCCACACATCCCTGTGTGCCATGCCCACAACACACACTGCCCTGGCATACCTCAGTCACCCCTCTAGCTGGGTGACCTATGCCAGTGGTGTGGGTACAGGTGCATGAGCCCTGTGCCCCTACAGTACCCAGGTCCATTCCTGGGCACTGTAAGTGCAGTGCTGCCATTAAGAGTATATGGTGCTGGGAGGTCATCAACAGGAACTCCTCAGCACCATGATGGCAACACTGAAGACCGAGAAGTTTGGTATCAAACTTCTCAGCACATTAAACCCGCACTGATGCCAGTGTGGGATTTAATGTACAATGCACGAGAGAGGGTAACTTAGAGTTGCCCCCTGAACCTAACCTACAATCCACGTCTTGTCTGAGGGGCTGCCTAGGCTGCCACACAGCAGACATGTTGCTGGACCCCTGGGTAGAGAGCCATCCGCTCTCCTGGACCTGCAACAATGCGCATCCTGGGCGAGGTGCTAGGTCTCCTCCCCCAGGATGGGCAGGGGAAGCTTTAAAGGCATGCCGCCTTTGTGAGCTTCTCCAGGCCACTTGCTGTACTCAGCAACTGGCCCCCACCGGTTCTGACCCCCACTCTGGCGGGAAGACTGGCAGGAAACCCCAAGGAAGGAAAGGGGGTATGCCAGCCTCTGCCGACCCCACCCCTCAGGTGGGGGAGGCGAAGTGAAGCACATCTCCGGGCTCTCGCCATCTTGAAAATGGGGAGCCCTGCCCAATCAGGACTAGGCTACTGCCCCCCTCCCACAGGAGAGTGGTAGGATAGGGGGTGTACCCACCCCAGGGAATGGACCCATTGGTCCCTGCCCTTTACTAACTGTAACGCCCCTAAATTTAGTATTTAGGGGCACCCTGAACCTTCCTTCCTCAGATCCAGATTCCAAAACAAGCAAGAAGATCAAGAAACAAGAAGACCTGCCGTGCAGCTGCTAACAAGAGGAAGACACCAACTGACTTGGCCCCAGCCCTACAGGCCTGTTGACCCTCGAACCTTCTCCTGCTAAACCCCGGCGTCTCCAGTGGTCAGCAACCTCAAAAACCCCGGAGGACTTGACTGCCTTGTGACTTTAACTAACTGGGACTCCCACGAGCAGTGGTACTGCTCAAAGCAAGTAACAAGCCCCTGGCATCAGCCAGGAACCGCGACTCCTGCACACTCTGCACCCGCCAAGCCTGGCCTGTGCCGGAGTGAACAAAGACCACGAGGACGGTCCCCCGGCGACTGTGACCCCGAATCGAGCACCCAAGGACCCACCTCAACGCTCCTGACGACACCTGCAGCCTCAGAACCAGGGACCCCTCCAACAGCGACCAGCAGAGGGTAAGATTTCCCGACGCCAAATGGCACCCTTGCACCCGGCGCTCTGCGTCCCCCTGTGCCCAACTCTTGGGTGCTTACCTATCCTCCAACTTCCCAACTTACCTCTCGAAGTGGTGGTCGCACCTGAAGAATCTTCGTCTCCGAGCTTGCAGCCTTTGTTTGTCCTTGAGCTGCTCCATTGAAATCCATTGAGTGGCCGACGGCTCAAAAGCACCCTGCACCCAGCGGCCCGAGTGCCCCTGGCAGTGCAACCTCTACTTTAATCTACTTCCCCACTTGCCCTGAGCCAGTGACCAGGAGCCCAGCTCCCACAGCCGCGTGGCCTGCTAGCCAGCAGCCACCAACCAAATAAAACCATTATTCGCCTTCAGGAGAGGGAAGTCAATCCGAGATGCAGTTGTCCATACTCGCCCAAAGAAGAGACTTACAGGAACAGGGCAACAACATACCTTGTGGAACCTCCCAGAAGTGGTGGGACATTTCCCGTGCGGTTCATGCAACGTATGTAGACTAACAACAGCTACGAAGGAAATAAACGTAGGCCTGAGAACCCCGTGGCAGCAACGCACTTTTAGCAATTGCAATAGTAAGAATGTAGTATACCAAATAACATGCAAATGCAAGAAGATCTACATTGGTATGACTACAAGGAAAGTTAAAACCAGGATAAATGAACATCGAAGTACATTTAGATGTGGCAAAACAATCACAAAAATGATGCGACATTTTCAAACTCAGAATCACAATGAGAATGATTTTACTTGGACGGTGATCGAAAAACTACCCAACAGTTGCAATGAGGGACAACTACTCAAGTTAGAACAGAGATGGATTTACCGTCTGTCCAGCACAACACTGGGCCTTAACGAGGAAATCCCGTGGACCTCCCTGATGTGATCAGAATACTACAAAAATACAGATGGTGAGTGGGATAGCTATGGCAGAGATGAACCAACATAACCTGACACTGGCATAGGACGAATCCCCTACAGTATGCAAAAACGGAAGGGATGGAAATTTACACCATCAGCAATAGGGCTCACAGACGCAGGAAAAAGCGCGAGTGAAATAATCGAGTTCGCTTGAATATATGTATAAAGACTGGAAGAATCACTATAAACCAAGGCAGTAAAAGTACACTCTGCACACTCGCCAAGATTTGGGAAGCAGGACATAGGACGTTCATGGGTCCCGATCGGCATAAAGTTTTATTGAAAAAAGAATATCCTCTACAAAACTTGGGAAGCAGAATAAAGGATGTTCATGGGTCCTGATCGGCATAAAGTTTTACGGATTTGTAAAAAAAGAAAAAAAGAAAAAAAGAACCAAAGAAGCAGATCGACGCTGCAGTGATTGAATAGCGCTGATAATGCATAAAAAACTACACTACCCAGAACTCCGGGCAGATCGATCGGACATATGCCTTGACACGACCTTTTCTCCACTTTCACAGAGATCGCAATGCAACAGATAGAGCGATCAATCAAAAGAAGGTACATGCCCCAGTTCAGGCCGGAACATTAGCTTATAGTGAAAATGATACGATTCAAAAATAAAGTCAAGTTGATTTACGCCGCCGGGTTTGAACACCGTAAACAGTAAAAATCCAACTACATTACCCAGAAATCTGGGTTGACTAGCCATAGAGATCACTCCATAACAGATAGAGCGACCAATCACGAGAGAGCAAAGGTTCCACTTAAGGCGGAAGCATTAGTGAAACCTCTCCGACGGCAGACGATGTGTCCCGATAGGTGGTTCAGCGGGTGGTCTCTTTGACGAAGTAAGTGGGGATCTGATTGTATTCACCCGGGGAGGTCCCGCTACCTTGCGCGGCACCCCCCCCCCTTTTCCCTTTCTTTCCCCCCCCCCCTCACCCTCCCCCCCCGTTTCTCCAACTTCACGGGAGTCCAGAGTAGTAAATCCGTATGGACCCACGGGGAGGAGACGGCATGTCCGAAGTGCCAGGGCAGCCTACACACTGTTCTTAAAGGGACATTGAACTTGATAAAAGAGTAAGCTTCATGACAAACACGGGTGTAGCGATGATTGACAACGGGCGATAGGCAATGATACCACGAGTTTTAATAAACCCAGAATACCAACATCACGAGCAGGCGTTCTCACAGATGGAAATGTCAGCCACACAGTGTCTCATAAGGGGCAGACAAACGCAGTGTAGATTTAACCAGCGGATATGTTATTCATAAATGGATTTGGTAAACAGACACGGAAAAGCGTGATTTAGACCTAACTCGAGAAATACATTAAGCCTCATAACAAGCACGAGTTTAGCGAACATTTACCACGGGCTGCAGGCATTAATACCACGAGTTAGAAAGGATGTACATCACTAACATTAAGTGCGGGTTGGTTCACGGAGGAACATGTCAGACAGTCAATAAGCGAGAGGTATCTGTACATGAGACAATATGTATTATACTTTGTTTTTTCTATTCAGTGTGTGACTACAAGATATCACCCCTACACATGAGATCTGCATGGTGCAAGTAGGCATCTCCCAGTAGGTGAGGAACAACGAGGTTGTATTCTATTTTTAAAAAAAACACGATTGGAAAGATAAATCTCCCTTCACGTTGGTTAAACACCATTTATACACTCAGACTAGAAGTCTAAATAGAAGCACCGTAGTACCTGGAGACCAATGGAATTCCAATGAACGAATTCTAAGCACCACGTGGGGCGACGGTCCCTAGACGAGAGATAGCGCGGCAATTGGGTTTGACCCTAACTTATACAACAGTGATGACCGCTACAGTTATGTTTTTAAATAATCCCCGTTTTAGAGAGCACGTAGTGTGGTGATTAGAGTTCAGTGAATTGGCACGAAAAAGTTTCTTGGATTATACAATTTTGCTCTAGTCCACATTGCCACAACTAGTGAGCACTGAGGTAGGTGGTGCACGCACAGTCCACCTTCGTTGTAGAAGATAAGAGCACTATATAGGCACATTAGCAGTTACGATATGTTTATATAATACAAATGTCTAATTGTTTCTGTTTGATATTTTCAATAGAAAAACTACTGGCGTCGGAATACGAACACGTAAAGGTGAGTGCATTAGGCCTCACTCTCGGGGTGCATGTAAAAACGTGCATGGACACACGGCAGGGATATATAAAGAGAAAATATATTTATCGCCCTGACGAAGGCCCCCAGACCCGACTGGGCTAGTTATAGGGCCGAAACATGTTGGCAGAAAATTGAGGGTACATTTGAATCAAATTTGATCCAAAACAACCCCATAACGAAGTTTTTAGCGATACCAAGAGTACCCAAGAATAAAGGACCTAGTAAGGGGATACTCGTAGGTATTTTTAATTAGAATCTGGTTCCCTGCTTAACCAGTACCCACTTATCTAAGAACTCCCAGTATACCTGTGGTTGAGTCCGCCCGGAGAGTACCATCTTCTCTGGGTGTGGAGTAATAGCCTATGATGAAGCATGTCACTATTATGTGAGTGAGGCTTTTACTTCAATATCTTTGATATTCCATCTGACAGTTGGGTGTTGGAAGATTACTCCACCACAACGGATGACTATTATCTTCTACTTTTTCTAGAACAGTAGCTCATTGTGAAAAAAACTGTAGGACGGGAGAACGCAACTGTGTCGTTTACTCTCTCACTCTCCATGTGTGATAAACAGATTTAGAGGGGCCTCTATAGCCCAGAGAGCCTCACAAAACAAAACAGGGACACTGAATAAAATTTATTCTGGTAGGACCCCTGACGGAATTGGGAGGCGATATACCTCTTCCTATTGGCTAATAGAACCCCCTAAAAAATGGCTGAAGGGTTCGCCTATGATGAGGATGAAATATCATCCATTTTATCTTTGCCATCACTAATCTCTGACACTACACTTACACATGTAAGTCAAAATAATGGCGATTGGGAGTCCTTAACTGAATTGAAACGAACACAACTGAAAACCCTGTTACATGGTGCTATTATGACGGAATATTTGAGGGGCAATATAGCACCCAACGGTTTGATTGTGACAAATTCCCCAAGAATATTTCTGAATGACCCAGAATTCAGACGTAGCTGGTCCTTGATTGCATGGAAATGCAGCAGGGACTAGCTCGTCTTAATTATAAAGACTGCCAAGAGGCTGTCAGATGCCTTACTTATTGAAATCAAAACGTTAGAAAACGGACTGAAGAACCAGATCACCATTGCACAGTTCAAGAAGAAACTAGATGAAAACAACAAAATTATCAATGAATACAAAGAATACCTCACCCAGGCTAAAATCACAAAATTCCAAAAAGACTTAAAAAAGTTCAAGTTTGAAAATTTATTTCCATACTCTAAGGAAGATTACACTCCATCTGAAAAAGATAAATCAGATTACACAGATACAGATAGTACAGGCTCTGGGAACTACTCAAGTGATTCATCGTACGATGGACAGAAAGGCAACCAAAGACGGAGAGGTAATCGCCCCAGAAGGAACAGAGGTACATACCAACACCTTGGCCCTTACCAACAACCACCGTTTGGGTGGAACCCCTTTATGCAGGCACCATTCCAACCACCACAATTTGGATACCAATGGCAACCCTACCAACAACCTTTTTTAGGACGAGGCTGGACACAAAGAGGAGGAAACCGGAGAGGACCCAGGGTACAGTGGGAAACAAACAGAGAAGACCCTCCGGCGCAGGAACCGAGACCCAGCACGAGCAAGAACACACGGGAATATTAAACCTAAGTACCAGAGTCCTGTCACAAACACAAGAAGAAGTGCTAAGGAAAGGACTAGGTTTTGTCCCGACGAACAGGTCTAACCTCTTCAATTTAAGAATAGAACTAGCGGAATTTTTCCGCCGCCTCCGACTATCGGTGTTTTTTTCAGACACAGAGGACACAGAAGAACTGACCGACACTGAAGACAAAAACACTGGCTTGAAAAAGAAATCGAAATTCGTCCCACCCAACCATTCTATGCCACCAGCATTACTAGCCTTTGAAAAGGCGGTAACACGGGAAGTGGACCAACTGAAAGACAAAAATCGCAGAACATTCAACAACTTCACAAGTATAGAAAGACGGACTCTAATGGAATTCGACCAGATGCAGGATATCATCATAAAACCAGCGGACAAGGGAGGAGCAACAGTGATCCTACCCATCACAATGTATAACACCGAATGCCTAAAACTATTAAATGACTCCCGCAACTACTCACGGCTGCAGAGAGATCCAACTGAAAACCTAAAACTGGAAATACATGAGTTGGTAACAAAAGCCAAAGATGAGGGATGGATTACCACCGCCGAAGAAAACTTTTTGAAAGAAAACAATCCAAAGATACCGTACTTTTACATTCTCCCGAAAGTACACAAGAACAAACATCCACCTCCGGGAAGACCAATCGTCTCAGGTATTGGTTCAGCACTCGAACCACTCTCTAGATTCGCTGACCACTTCTTGAGACCGATGGTACAAAAAATGCCTTCGTACCTAAAAGACACACAAGACATCCTGTTGAAACTCCAACTACTAGAGTTTGACCCTACCACTGACCATCTGATGACCCTAGATGTGGAGGCACTCTACACCAGCATTCCACAAGAGGCCTCTCTAACAGTGATAGAGAAACTGCTGAGATCAGAGAATTGGACATCCATAACACCGATAAAGTTTGTTGTAGAGTGTGTAAGACTAGCTCTGACAAGGAATTACTTCGAATTCGAAGGAGAGTATTTCCTACAAACCCACGGTACATCCATGGGCATGACCTGTGCGCCGAGCATAGCATGCCTGTATGTCCACGACTTTGAAACAACATTCATCTATAGTGAGAATAACCCGTATAACACCAATTTGGGGACGTGGAAACGATTCATAGACGATATATTCGTCATTTGGAAAGGAGATGTTGACAGAGCCCACGAATTTCTAACTTGGTTGAACTCCAGGGATGCATACCTGAAGTTCACGATGACCTTGGCAAGAGACTCCATCACTTTCTTGGATTTAAAGATCTGGCCAACCGAAGGAATACTGAAAACAGAAGTGTTCTACAAACCAACTGACGCTAACAACTTGCTCAGATACGATAGCTTTCACCCCAAAGCATTGAAGGATAACCTACCAGTAGGCCAATTTCTGAGACTGCGAAGAAATTGCACAGACAAGACGAAGTATGAACAACACGCTGAACAACTGACAAACAAATTAAAGACAAAATCTTACCCGAAAAAACTGATTCGACAAGCATATTAGCGAGCAAAGAACAGCAACCGAGAGGGACTACTCGAGCCCCGTATTAAACCTGAGAACAAGAAAATAGTGTGTGTGACTACCTTTGGAACAGAATCAAATGCAATCAAAGGTATCATCCTACGACACTGGAGAACCCTAAACTCGGGGGGTCTGGATCTGGAAAAACCATTATTCGCCTTCAGGAGAGGGAAGTCAATCCGAGATGCAGTTGTCCATACTCGCCCAAAGAAGAGACTTACAGGAACAGGGCAACAACATACCTTGTGGAACCTCCCAGAAGTGGTGGGACATTTCCCGTGCGGTTCATGCAACGTATGTAGACTAACAACAGCTACGAAGGAAATAAACGTAGGCCTGAGAACCCCGTGGCAGCAACGCACTTTTAGCAATTGCAATAGTAAGAATGTAGTATACCAAATAACATGCAAATGCAAGAAGATCTACATTGGTATGACTACAAGGAAAGTTAAAACCAGGATAAATGAACATCGAAGTACATTTAGATGTGGCAAAACAATCACAAAAATGATGCGACATTTTCAAACTCAGAATCACAATGAGAATGATTTTACTTGGACGGTGATCGAAAAACTACCCAACAGTTGCAATGAGGGACAACTACTCAAGTTAGAACAGAGATGGATTTACCGTCTGTCCAGCACAACACTGGGCCTTAACGAGGAAATCCCGTGGACCTCCCTGATGTGATCAGAATACTACAAAAATACAGATGGTGAGTGGGATAGCTATGGCAGAGATGAACCAACATAACCTGACACTGGCATAGGACGAATCCCCTACAGTATGCAAAAACGGAAGGGATGGAAATTTACACCATCAGCAATAGGGCTCACAGACGCAGGAAAAAGCGCGAGTGAAATAATCGAGTTCGCTTGAATATATGTATAAAGACTGGAAGAATCACTATAAACCAAGGCAGTAAAAGTACACTCTGCACACTCGCCAAGATTTGGGAAGCAGGACATAGGACGTTCATGGGTCCCGATCGGCATAAAGTTTTATTGAAAAAAGAATATTCTCTACAAAACTTGGGAAGCAGAATAAAGGATGTTCATGGGTCCTGATCGGCATAAAGTTTTACGGATTTGTAAAAAAATAAAAAAATAAAAAAAGAACCAAAGAAGCAGATCGACGCTGCAGTGATTGAATAGCGCTGATAATGCATAAAAAACTACACTACCCAGAACTCCGGGCAGATCGATCGGACATATGCCTTGACACGACCTTTTCTCCACTTTCACAGAGATCGCAATGCAACAGATAGAGCGATCAATCAAAAGAAGGTACATGCCCCAGTTCAGGCCGGAACATTAGCTTATAGTGAAAATGATCCGATTCAAAAATAAAGTCAAGTTGATTTACGCCGCCGGGTTTGAACACCGTAAACAGTAAAAATCCAACTACATTACCCAGAAATCTGGGTTGACTAGCCATAGAGATCACTCCATAACAGATAGAGCGACCAATCACGAGAGAGCAAAGGTTTCACTTAAGGCGGAAGCATTAGTGAAACCTCTCCGACGGCAGACGATGTGTCCCGATAGGTGGTTCAGCGGGTGGTCTCTTTGACGAAGTAAGTGGGGATCTGATTGTATTCACCCGGGGAGGTCCCGCTACCTTGCGCGGCACCCCCCCCCCCTTTTCCCTTTCTTTCCCCCCCCCCCTACCCTCCCCCCCCCGTTTCTCCAACTTCACGGGAGTCCAGAGTAGTAAATCCGTATGGACCCACGGGGAGGAGACGGCATGTCCGAAGTGCCAGGGCAGCCTACACACTGTTCTTAAAGGGACATTGAACTTGATAAAAGAGTAAGCTTCATGACAAACACGGGTGTAGCGATGATTGACCACGGGCGATAGGCAATGATACCACGAGTTTTAATAAACCCAGAATACCAACATCACGAGCAGGCGTTCTCACAGATGGAAATGTCAGCCACACAGTGTCTCATAAGGGGCAGACAAACGCAGTGTAGATTTAACCAGCGGATATGTTATTCATAAATGGATTTGGTAAACAGACACGGAAAAGCGTGATTTAGACCTAACTCGAGAAATACATTAAGCCTCATAACAAGCACGAGTTTAGCGAACATTTACCACGGGCTGCAGGCATTAATACCACGAGTTAGAAAGGATGTACATCACTAACATTAAGTGCGGGTTGGTTCACGGAGGAAAATATCAGACAGTCAATAAGCGAGAGGTATCTGTACATGAGACAATATGTATTATACTTTGTTTTTTCTATTCAGTGTGTGACTACAAGATATCACCCCTACACATGAGATCTGCATGGTGCAAGTAGGCATCTCCCAGTAGGTGAGGAACAACGAGGTTGTATTCTATTTTAAAAAAAAACACGATTGGAAAGATAAATCTCCCTTCACGTTGGTTAAACACCATTTATACACTCAGACTAGAAGTCTAAATAGAAGCACCGTAGTACCTGGAGACCAATGGAATTCCAATGAACGAATTCTAAGCACCACGTGGGGCGACGGTCCCTAGACGAGAGATAGCGCGGCAATTGGGTTTGACCCTAACTTATACAACAGTGATGACCGCTACAGTTATGTTTTTAAATAATCCCCGTTTTAGAGAGCACGTAGTGTGGTGATTAGAGTTCAGTGAATTGGCACGAAAAAGTTTCTTGGATTATACAATTTTGCTCTAGTCCACATTGCCACAACTAGTGAGCACTGAGGTAGGTGGTGCACGCACAGTCCACCTTCGTTGTAGAAGATAAGAGCACTATATAGGCACATTAGCAGTTACGATATGTTTATATAATACAAATGTCTAATTGTTTCTGTTTGATATTTTCAATAGAAAAACTACTGGCGTCGGAATACGAACACGTAAAGGTGAGTGCATTAGGCCTCACTCTCGGGGTGCATGTAAAAACGTGCATGGACACACGGCAGGGATATATAAAGAGAAAATATATTTATCGCCCTGACGAAGGCCCCCAGACCCGACTGGGCTAGTTATAGGGCCGAAACATGTTGGCAGAAAATTGAGGGTACATTTGAATCAAATTTGATCCAAAACAACCCCATAACGAAGTTTTTAGCGATACCAAGAGTACCCAAGAATAAAGGACCTAGTAAGGGGATACTCGTAGGTATTTTTAATTAGAATCTGGTTCCCTGCTTAACCAGTACCCACTTATCTAAGAACTCCCAGTATATCTGTGGTTGAGTCCGCCCGGAGAGTACCATCTTCTCTGGGTGTGGAGTAATAGCCTATGATGAAGCATGTCACTATTATGTGAGTGAGGCTTTTACTTCAATATCTTTGATATTCCATCTGACAGTTGGGTGTTGGAAGATTACTCCACCACAACGGATGACTATTATCTTCTACTTTTTCTAGAACAGTTGCTCATTGTGAAAAAAACTGTAGGACGGGAGAACGCAACTGTGTCGTTTACTCTCTCACTCTCCATGTGTGATAAACACCAACCAAAGGCCCCCTGCCTCCCATAGGATAACATTGGTCCTAACTCACTCTGCACCCGGCTGCCCCTGTGCCGCTGAGGGTGTAACAACTGTACCTACCTGACCCTGGGAGACCCCTGAGTCTATGCCGAGAACCTTAACTCTGCCAGTCGAGTACTTACCCAAAAGCCGATAACTCACTTTTCTTCCATAGGGTTACATGGACTGGTTTCACTTGGAAATTCTTCTAAGTGTCGAGTTTTGCAACTTAAAAATATTCATCTAAAATCAGATGAATAACGAACACGAATTTACTCACCTGCTATCAGGAGATATCCCAGTGCTGGATCTTGGTGCCCAGCACTGACCCTGCAAAGTAATTACAACCGTACTTACCGCTAACTTGATGTTTCTCCGTAAGATAACATTGCCTGGTTTTTGCCAGAAATTCTTTTAAGTGTCGATTTTGCAAACTTACAAATATTCGTTAAAAATCTCCTGTATAAAAAAAACTCATTCTTTCAACTGTTTACAGGAGATTCACCAGTGCTGGATCCAGGATCCAACACGGAGTTAGAAAAAGTAGCGATAACCCCACTTACCTGCTATAGATTTTCCTTCCATAGGATAACATTGGGGATTCTATGTGAAAAAGTTTTAAAGTGTCAACTTTTAAAATACAATAATATTCCTTAAAAATCACAACTGTAACCAAAACGTTTTTACTCAACTGTTTACAGGAGATGTCCCAGGGCTGAATCTAGGATCCAGTCCTGTGGTAAGAAAAGTAATCCAAAAAGTAATCAATTGCATTTAACTAGAAATTCCCATTGAGCTCAATGTAAAATTGTGTTTGAAATTGTGTTGCCTATTGCAACAACTGTATCTATTACATTCCAAAGTCTATTGCCTATTGAAATTATTTATCTAAAGCATCTCATTCTGAGAAAGTATATTTTGATACCTATTGTTGGTTCTAAAATAAAACAACTATATAATTTGATACAAAACCATTGGCCTAGAGTTCAGTTCTTGAGTGTGTGAGACCATTTGCTGACTGAGTGTGTACAACAAATGCTTTACACTGTCCTCTGATACTGCCTTACTGCTCGACCAAGCTATCACTTTAGAGAGTAAGGTTATATCTAACTTTAGCCTCTGCCAAACCTCTGGGGACTGTGGACTCTGTGCACACTGTACCTATTTGGGAACAGTATATACAGAGCCACTTTCTTACAGTAACCTATTTTGGAAATAATTTAATTAATGAAGTGAAGGAAGGTTTGAGCTCATGTACCTCAGATAAAGCCGCAGGCCCAGATGGAGTCCCAATTGATTTTTTTCAAGAAATACCAGATTTATGGGCTCCATTATTAACGAATGTCCTAAATACAATAGTTAGGGTAGGTCCCCCTCCCTCATGGTCTAGGGGTGTCATCATCCCGATATACAAAAAAGGGGACAGTGCAAATCCCACAAATTACAGACCCATCTCCCTCCTGGATACTACATCGAAACTCATGGGGCGGCTCCTCTTATCCAAACTAGAGGGCTGGGCAAGGTAGAATAAGATACTAATCCAGGCCCAGTATGGATTCCAGCAGGGAAGGGGCACTGTGGACCAGTGTTTGAGTCTAGCAATGATCAAATAAAAATATGTTAGAATAAAGGGAGGTTAGATCTACATGGTTTTCATGGACCTGTCGGCAGCGTTCGACTGCGTGGCCCATGGAAAGCTATGGAACATATTGGAGGAGATAGGGGTTGATCACGCCATAATACATTTTATAAGACAGTTGTATGTAAATGCCATGGCAATGGTCCGTTATACGAAAAATTGCGACTGTACACGCCCCTTTCAAATTACTAGAGGAGTAAGGCAAGGCTGCGTCCTTGCCCCATTTCTCTTTTCGGTCTACACAAATGGCGTCGAAAATGCACTAATTAAGGCCACATATGACGTTCCTATATTTAGCTCGCAACCTCTACCTATCCTGGCATACGCGGATGACGCGGTATTGATTGCTAGGACAGGGCGTGGTCTCCAAAGTTTGATAAATACCTATGTATCCTTTATGGACTCTCTAGATCTAAAGGTAAATCATGCCAAGTCCTTTGTGATCATAGCCGGGGCTAGGAAAAGAGACAAGACCCCCTACCTACATGTAGATAGACAGAGGATGGAAATGGTTGACACCTTTCCCTAGTTGGGGGTTCTCTTTGACAAAGATTCTTCTTGGCTAAAATTGGTGGAAGGTAGGAAATTGGGAATGGAGAGAAGCCTCTCAGCCATAAAAACGTTTGCCCAAAAATTGGGTGTAAGACCCCTAATACCGATAAAAAAACATCTATCAGGCCAAGGTTAAGGCGGCGGTAATATATGGAGCGGGAGTTTGGGGCCGGGTAGCAACATATACTCTCCAATCCACCGGAAAAAACTTCTTTAAGTCCTTGGTTGGTCTCCCCCTTTCCTCATCAAATTATACCCTACACCTGGAACTGGGCCTCCCCTACATCCAAGACGCTATTCAACTGGCTCCAATACTATTGTGGCATTCAATTTGTTGAAGGGACACAGTACCACTCACACAATTGATTTTAAGGGATTGTTTGAGCATGGAAAACAGTAGAATGTCACTGTGGCTTGGCTATGTGGAAAGAGCCTTGAAGGAAATTGGCCTTCACGACCTATTTAAGGAACCCTCGACCTGTAGAAGGGTCTCAAAGAACAAGGTTTCAAGTATGTTCATTTCAGTGGCGGATTACAAGCGGAGGGAACTCCCCAAAGAGAAATACGCAGTTGCTACCTATCGCCTGAATCCACCACTGACAGAGAGAGTGTACTTTTATTTAGCATATGTTACCATCCTACAACATAGATTTATACTGTTGAGGTTCCGCATAAACATGATTCCCTTAATGTTAGGCTATCCGGAGAAAACATATAATCATGCGGAGTTAAGTTTATCCCCACGTGATAGCCTATCAAGACAAACTGAATTGCACCTAGTATTATTCTGCGGACTCTACAAGAAAGGAAGGAATTACTAACTTAAGCCTATTTTAAAGCAGAAGAATATTAGGCAATGCCGAGTTGCACTCTTCCATTTAAAATTGCTACCTGACCCCTTAATATGTTTCTCATTAGCCTCATTTCATTGGGCCTGTATGAGAAAAAGGAAAGGGGGGCTGTCAGTAAGTACAGGCTGACCGTGTGTTAATCTGTTTTGTATGCCATAGGGGGGCTCTTAAAAGTCCGAGGCTTTACTGGCTGCCTTTTTTATCTTTACTTTTAGATGAAATACGAAAGAATTTATGACTATGAATTTTTATCATGCATTATTCTGTGCTTTTATGATCTTTTTAAATTGATCGAATAAAGAAGAACTGAACTGAACTGGTGGCACCCTTACCCGTGAAAAAAAGGATGCAAATTACCCAACTGCACATAAACAAAAGAATAAAATAAACTTCTTTAAGATAATACATCCTTTAAAGAGCTGGGTGCACAGGTATGTCTCTTTAATCTTCCACACCCCATCGACGCTTGTGGCATCACCTCTATCGGATTGTCAATTAATTAACTCACAGGTATATCTTCATACCTGCTGTTCATGAACACTTCAGAGGCCGATGTACTATCAGTGGCTTTTTCATTACCAAACAACCAACTGTTCGGCCCTCTCCTGTCACCCGCTCCCATGTTTGATATTTATTTATTTATTTATTTATAGATTTATAAAGCGCCTGGTGACCCGGAGGCATCCCCGCGCTATATAGCTATGATAACCCAAGAGGAGGGAGGACCGGATGATTATTTGGGGAATAGGAAAGTTTTTAGTTTTTTCCGGAAGAGAGCGTGGCAGGGTTCCAGACGCAAATGGCGAGGCAGTGCGTTCCAGCCTGAGGAGGCTTTGACCGAAAAGCGACGGCCACCGGTCCGAACCTTCTTAAATTTAGGAACGATGGCCAAATGCTCGTCGTCCGAGCGCAGTGCCCTAGGGGCTTTGTAGGGGGCGACAAGGTCTTTCAGGGCGGCAGGGCCGGCACCATTGATGAGTTTGTGACTGGTGCACATTGCCTTAAACTCAACTCGTTGGCGGACAGGGAGCCAGTGCAGGGCCTTGAGGGCTGATTTGGCAGAGGCTCTGGGGGGGAGGTCCATTATAACCCGTGCCGCAGCGTTTTGTGCCCGTTGGAGTTTGGCTAAGGTAGACTCCGGTGCACCGAGGTAGACGGCGTTGCTGTAGTCGAGTCTGGCTAGGATGAGCCCTTGAACCAGCAGTTTCCTGGATATAGGAGGAAGGAGAGGGAGAATTTTACGGGTTGACCGCAGAAGACCAAAGCATGATCCAGCGGTCTTGGTTGCCTGGGTCTTCATGGTGAGGCTAGGTTCCAGCCAAACGCCTAGCGTTTTGACTTCTGACTTTGGAGTGGGTATCTCACCAAAGGTGTCCGGCCACACCGAGGCGGGGATTGATGACCATTTGTTGCCCAAGAGCATAATTTCGGTTTTAGAACCGTTCAATTTTAGGGAAGATTCGCACATCCAGGAATAGATGTCTTGGAGGCAGTTCCGCAGGCTGTCTGGGTGTTTGTCCAGCTGGGAGAGGGAGACGACAAGTTGGGTGTCGTCAGCGTAGTTGACAATTTTGATCCCATAGGGGGTCACGACGTCTTCCAGAGGGGCCATGTAGACATTAAACAGGGTGGGACTAAGCGAGGACCCCTGCGGGACTCCACATGTGAGTGGAAGGGGGTCTGAGCGAGAGTTGCCGTCCCACACCTGAAATGAACGGCCTGATAGGAAGGAGTTAATCCAGGCGTGTGCTGAGCCCACAATTCCTGCCCTGGCCAGGCGATGTAGAAGGACACGGTGATCCACCGTGTCAAAGGCGGCACTGAGGTCCAGGAGGATCACTGCCACTGATCCTCCTGAATCCAGAATGCGCCTTGATTCCTCAATGACGGAGAGGAGGGCTGTGTCCGTGCCCTGGCCGGGCCTAAAGCCAGTTTGAGATGGGCGCAGGATTTTGTTGGTCTCAAGGAATTGGGAGAGTTGGGAATTAACTAGTTTCTCCGCCATCTTGCTGATGCAGGGAAGGAGTGATATGGGTCTATAGTTAGACATATCGTCAGGATTCAGATGGGGTTTCTTTAGCAGGGCTTTGACAACCGCATTTTTCCAATTGGGCGGCACTGTGCCTTGGCGCAAGGAGATGTTAATGAGATCCCTGATGGTGGAAGCTATGCTGGGGACGGCAGCTTTTAATAGTCTGGCCGGGGCTGGGTCAAGAGGGGAGCCGCTTTTCATTTTGGCTAACGTGGCGGAGACCTCAATGAGGGAGGTTGCTCTAAAGGAGGACAGCCGCGGGCTGTTGATACAGACCTCAGTATCAGTGGAGATGTGGGGGGTGATACTGGGGAGAGAGTCCAATATTCGCGAGATTTTAGAGTCGAAGAAGGAGGCAAAGTCATTACTTCTGTCTGGGGGGGCATGGGAAACGGTAGGTGCTGATGGAATGTTGAGGAGTTCTTTGACAATCAGGTACGCTTCTTTTGTGGAATTGGTGGCGTTTTGTATTCTGTTGTCATAGAATCCTGCCTTAGCAAGTTTGAGAGCTGATTTGTAGCGTCTAACTGCACTATTGTAGAGGTCTTTGTTACTGTGGAGCCAGTCCTTTCTCCACTGCCTCTCGGCCTTTTTGCACTCTTTGCGTAGATCCCTGAGGTCAGGAGTATACCAGGGGGCCTGGCCTTTTATCCTGTTTTTGATCTCCCGATTTTTTATGGGGATAAAATTATCGAGAGTGGAGGATATCCAGTCTCTGACTTGGGAGTCGGCGGTGGAGGGGTCCTCAGAAAGACTGGGAGTCGAAGCGTCCAGGGCTGTGGACCAATCCTCCACCGAGAGTCTGGCCCACGCTCTATCTCTGGTGAAGGTGGGGGGTTTTTGAGGCTTTTTGAAAGCTCCAGGGAGATGGGTCGTGACTAGAAAGTGGTCCGTCCACGGGAGGGGTTGGGAGTTGATGAAAAGGAGGGAAGGGATGTTGGAAAACACCGGGTCGAGAAGGTGCCCTTTCGTGTGAGTTGGTTCAGAGTTGGCGAGAAGCAGACCCAAGGCCGCTAGGTCGTCAATAAAGTCGGTTGCCCCAGTGTCAAGGGGATCCTCGAGATGGATGTTAAGGTCGCCTGTTATAAGGAAGTTAGGTGTCAGGTGTGCCGCGGAGGAAACGGTTTCCAGGAGGGCGGCTGTGAAGGGGCCAAAGTGGCCGGGCGGCCGATACACTAGAAGGCCTGACAGGGAGTTCGTCGAAGACAGCTGAATCGTGAAGAGGCAGCTCTCTGAGTCTTGGATCGCGCAGTCTTTGGATCGACAGATAAAGTGGTCCCTGTGGATAATGGCTAATCCACCTCCTCTACCTAGGGGACGGGGTTGAGACATGATGAGGAAGCCCGGGGGGAGAGCTAGGACGACGTCAGCGTTGGAATGCTCCGTAATCCAGGTTTCTGTGAGGAAAAGTATGTCCAATTTAAGGTCGACAATAAGATGGTTGATAAGCAGGGCATGTTTGGGAAGTGATCTGCAGTTAAGGGTCGAGATTTTAAGGACAGGGGGAGGGGCGGGGGGTTTTGGAAGAGAGAGGTTGCCTGGTTTGCATTTGTCACAGCGGCGAAAAGGGACAGTGGGGTCGTGTAGTGCCAGACATGAGCTGTTTTTAGTGGGTCTAAGGCTGAGGAGCTCTCTGCGGGAATAGCTTACCTTAAAGGCGGCTGGGACAGGCATATAGTCTGGCCCTAGGCCCGGTCGAGCGCGGACGGGCGCAGACGGGCTTGCCTTAGGCGCGCCTTCGGCGCGCACTCGTCGCGCCCGCTGCGCTCGTCCGCTGCGCTTCCGGTGGGGGCTCATGCTATGTGGCGGAGGAGGGGAGGGGTTAAAGGGGGCGTGGCTTCGCTAGTGGGCGTGTCCTGGCAACAGGCCAATCACGTCGCGGCAGCTGGAAGACCTTGTCCACGTCAGCAAGCAATCAGCTGAGTGGCGAGGGATCAACAGAATCGGCGATTTTAAAAACAATTCACAGTAGTTGTTAGAAGTAAATAAAATTAACTGTTTGTCCCTGCTCCCGGCTGTGCCTCAGGGGCTAAAGCTAGCAAAACGCTGCGCTCGTAGTCAGCGCGCGTTTTGTGTGAAAGGGGGCGTGGCTTCGCTAGTGGGCGTGTCCTGGCAACAGGCCAATCACGTCGCGGCAGCTGGAAGACCTTGTCCACGTCAGCAAGCAATCAGCTGAGTGGCGAGGGATCAACAGAATCGGCGATTTTAAAAACAATTGACAGTAGTTGTTAGAAGTAAATAAAATTAACTGTTTGTCCCTGCTCCCGGCTGTGCCTCAGGAGCTAAAGCTAGCAAAACTTTTGATATATTAGTAGTATTCAATCCTGCATCGTTCAAAGCATTACCCTGGACTGTAGCTCCACTTCACTTGCAGCAACATTTTCCATAGTCTACCAAAATTGCATGCTTGGGCACTTGGCTTATATGTGTCCTTGAGCAAAACTTCGAGGAGTCTTTCATCGAAGTTTCGAAAACTTATGTTCAACCACCTATAATGACAATCAACAATCACTATTGCTTACTCTCAAACTTTCATTCAAATTGTACATAGGTCGACTTACGTCCATTCCTAACTTTTCTCAAAGTGACTTTTGGAACTTTACTGTCAACAAGGGAGTATTATAACTATGAAAACATGTATTTCCTTCTCTACATTCAACACAATCAGTCAGGATCATATCCACGTCTGCATCCATCTCTGGCCATCAAGAATTTCTAAGCCTCTTAGTTCCAGACAATCCTACATGCCAATGATGAGCAAACTTGACCAGACGTAGTCTCAACTTCACTGGAGGAATTAATAGATTCCCTCTTAGAATTCATCATCCACCTATTGTCAGTTCATACTTAATCTTGAAATACGACTTCACTTCACTTTTTTTATTATTTTCTCTGGGACGTGAAAAAATGTACCCAAGTAAAACTTTATAAAAGTAATTGGCACTACAATGTTCCCACTCTTGTTGAGTTACAACATCTTCAGAACTCACAACACAATGAATCTATCCCACCACACACTCCAGATGATCAGCACTGTGATCATCTGACTCCATTTCCACAGGGCACCTTGAAAAGAAGTCCACCCCGGAGTTGTTCCCGCCAGAACTGTGCCTAACCCTGTAGTTGAATTAATATATTTTGGACAACAAGCTGACCAATCTTTGACTTGCTCTGCCAGAACGTCTTTTACTCAATAAAAAATGGCATTTCTCTCTTTTGACAGTGAGACCTTGGTTTTGCAGTATCTCCAGCAATTTGCACAATATCTGCAAGTGGTTCTGTTCTGTACGGTTGAAAATCAGGATATCATCATTATAGGGTAGTAAATTGTCCATCTCTCTAGAATTTGGAACAACAAATTTTGAAAAACTGATGCTGCAAAGGCTAAGCCAAATGGCATGCCACAGAATCTATAGGTCCCAAAAGGAGTGCTGAAATCTGTAAGAGAACAAGAGTTCTCACTTAACTCAACGTGGTGGTAGGCAGCTCTTAAGTCCAAAGTGGAGAACACTTCAAGCTCTCCTAGTTGTGCTAACTAGTTGTACTAGACTAGTTGTGCTACTAGTTGTTCTAGACTATTTTTGATCAACGACTTAAGATGTCGCACACAACCTTAGTTCACCAGTCTTTTTATTTGAGCCACAATGATTAATGAAATCCATTGAGAGGAGTTGACCGGTTGTATAACATTCTAACTACATAATTTGTCTAAGTGTTCTTTCAGTTAACTCCTAATACTTAACGGAACATTCTGTGCCTTGTGGGTAGGAATGGCATCTGGGTTCAATACAATTTTTTTCTCATATCCTTTTATAACACGTGATTTATCTTCAAAAAAAGACTTGTGGGCATCAAGCAACTGTTCCAAAAAACTAATTTGTGGAATAGACATGTCTAAAAGTGAATTGGGAATTTGTTTCCTGGTCTCAGTTCCATGCTAACAGCGCCTTGGTCCCTCCATCCTACTATGTTATAATGGGCCATATGTGCGAAGGCATTTTGCATTTCCTAATGGTGCGAATCGCAATTTTGGTCCGTTAAAAGATGCAAAATGGCATTACGGAATGTTAACACTCATTTGCGGTGGTGCAAAATGCGAATACTACTTAATAGAAATCGCAATTTAGAAAATGCAGAATAGGAAATCACAAAAGGGATCCACTCCGGATCTCCTCGTGAAGCTTGAGGAACAGGAAGCAGGCCCCACTGACCAATCACATCGCTGCAATTCAAATAGGGATTTCCAAATTGCAAATCACTAATTGCATGAACAAAAGATTTCCTAATTGCGACTAGTCACAAAATGGCCATTTAAGAAATGCAATTACCATTGATTCGGATCAGGTGGTAACCCAGTGCAAAATATAAAAAGGCACTCAAATTGCATCAGGCTCTTTCACAATGGCTGCTTTGTACGTTCTGGCGAGGAGGGTGAGGATTTTGGCTGGGAGAAAGAGAAAAAGGAGGAGACACAAGAGGATATTTAGGGAGAGGGTTACCCTATTTGAACATACTGAGGAGGAGATTTATGAGAGGTAAAGACTCAACAGTCCGGCAATTCTTGACTGAATTTGTAAGTTACAACCTCAGCTACAGACCCCAACACTCCCTCACAAAACGTTACTGAATGTACCATGCTGTGAAAGTTGCTATTTATAAATCTGTGCGCCTGTAGTTGGGGATCCCAGCAGTTTAAAAGCATGCTGATAGAGCATTACTGCCATCAATCAAGAAAGTTACATACCTATCCTCCAAATACACCGGTTGCCTTTGCCTTGAAGGTATTTGTAAGAAATTGAGTTACTGGTTGGATAAAGTAGCAACCACAGTCCTTGTCAGGGTGAGTGACGCACAAGTAAACCCTAAATTAACCTGTGCTCAAACCTCTGGTAGTTTGGCACAAAGCAGACTTAACTCAGAGGCAATGTGTAAAGTATGTATGTAGCACTTCAAGCAGTAATAAAGTGAACACACAACGTAAGAGAAATCCCACACTAATTTAGAAACACACAGCAAAAGTGAATAAATAAACCAAAGACCAAAACAACAAAAATCCATTTAGTAGATCGAACCAGAGATATGCAATTTTAAATATTTAAGTGAAAAGTTCACCAAACAGCACACAGCATAACTCGCAGCTATCTGGTTGTTCGAGACAGGCAGATAGTCACAAGCTCAGGCTGACCGCCATGGAGTGCGGGTTGGACATAAGGACGAAGTTAGTCCAGCTGAAAAGTTACCTTCTCAATCTAGCACAATGAGTCCCAGACGGTCTTCATTGTAACACAAGGATCCTGTTGTTGTCATGAACAGTCCAGCCAGAGCTTCGTTGGGGCGCTCCCCGTGAGCTGTCGATGATGTAGCGCAAAGGGTTGAGTTGACCGAAGTTTGCGTTGGCAGACAGTGCTAGCAACAATATTTGCCGCCAACTGACCCATTCGCGTTTACAAAGAGCCCAAAAACTTCCATTCAGCTTCACTGAGGCCACACCAAGGGTCCAGGACCTAAGGGTCACTACTTGGGGGTCAGGGGTTTACTCCAGCTGGATCTGGGTGCCGGTTCAGGTGGTTAGCAGCCTGTTATGTCCTTATGGCTCTGAACAGGAGGCCAGCAGACTAGCCCATGGAGTCACTTTGGGAGTCCTGGGTTCAGGCCCAAGTCAAACCCCTCTGACTCAGGAACGAGGGGAGCAAGGCAGCTATCCAGCAAGGTAGCAGGCCAGCAGGGCAGCAGTCCAGCAGAGTGGCAGTCCTTTCAGTAACACAGAAGTCCTTCTTCCTCGCCGAGTCTCCACAGGTCCAGAAATGAACTGAAGAGTTGGTGTCTAAGGTCCAATATTTATACCAAGTGAATTCTTTGAAGTGCACAGGTTTCCTGCTTGCCCTGGCTCCCGACTAACTATAGGGGGGAGCGGAGTTAGGACACAGCCTATTCAAGTGTAAGTAGGGCTGTGCCCAGCTCTGCCCTCCTGACCTGCCAGTGATCCAGGCACACAATGGCAGCTCCTCCACTAAAGCGGAGGAGCGTCGCCACTCTGCTTATAAGCAGTGCAAAGAAGAAACATAAAATGATATTAACTTTGAGTTATCATTTTATGCTTCCTACTGCTCTGCAAGCAGGGCTGCTCTGTTCTCTGAACTGGGCAGGGGAGGGATGGTTTGCCCACTCCTAAGTGCGTAATGACTGTTTGGTCGGCCCTCTCTGGCCGCCCAAAACAGTCATGCACACTTTCCCTGTTCTCCATGCAGGTTCCCTGTTCTCCATGTAGGCTGCATTACAGCCTGCATGGAGAACATGCCCAGGCCCCCATTCACTGGCTGAGCATCCAAACAGGACGCTCAGACCAATCACAACGCTGCAGTGCAACGTTCTGGTTGGTCAGGGGAACCTGGGTGCTTACCAATCACAATCTGCATTGCAGCGCTGTGATTGGTCAGTGGGGCCTGCTTCCTGTTCCTCGAGCTCAATGAGGAGAGCAGGCGCAGGGGCGTGGGACCCAGCGGCAAGGTAAGTGTATTTATTTTTTAATGTTTTTTTTATTTGCTGTGTCAAAAAGGCAGTTTAAAGCTACACACGCAGGCTGCGATGACAGACTTAAGACATGTTTAAAGTGTTTAAAGGGCTACTTAAGTGGGTGGCGCAGTAAGTTCTGCAGGCCGCATTAGTAGCATTAAATATACCAGCCCTGGCCGTACCACTTTACTTTACAAGTAAATTAAATGTGCCTATTTGGTGTAAGCCAATTTTACCATGTTTTAAGGAGAAACAGCTCCAGCACTTAGCACTGATTAGCAGTGGTAAACAGTGCACAGTCCTAAAAGCCAACAAAAACAGGTTCAGAAAACAGGAGAGTAAAGGCAAAAAGTTTGGGGATGACCCTGCAGAAAGAGCCAAGTCCAACAGTGTTGGAGAACTCCAAAAGCAGATGAATGACAAACTGTAACAGCTGCTTGGAATGCTACAAGCTCCGGTCCCGTCAGAGACTGGAAGATGAGAGCAGAACAAATTGTGAAAGGATTACAGAAGAAAAATATCTTGAGACAAGTTTTTAAACTGGACTAATTGTTCAAAACAGGCTTAAAACTAGTACTAACCTGTGTGAGTATTACACATCTGTAACACTGTAAACTTATTTTAAAAGGGTTTTAAACAACTTGTGCATAGGTCTCATTTGAAACATTGTTTCTACTAATTACACCTATTGAATTATACTGGACAGTATTTGATAAAACTTGATTCTTGCTTTTAGAGGTTGCTTTAGTCGGGCAACGGATCATGGACACATATTATCATGCTATGTCCTAGCTGTTTATATCTATGCAAGCGATATTTATAGAGGTTTTTTTGTGAATTTGAGGTGACGGCATCAGGTGGGGCACACCTGCACTGATTGTTGGGGACTAGTGCTCATTTCTCATCAGACTTTGACCCAGAGGAAGAAAGTGAGAAACACACAAGGGGTAAAAGAAGGAGGAGGAAAAGACAGACAGAAAAACCAGGACAAAGGGAAAAAACAGAAACCTGCAATGGTGAGATAAAACGGTAGAGTGTGTCTAGTGATAAATTAAAGAGGCATACATTGGAAGCAAGTCTACAAAGCCTTGGTATTTGGCACAATGACATTCAATAGCACTGACCATGGACTTGTGAACAACATTTTTTGGCTCCAGCACTTTTTAAAAAACAAACTAAACACTGATAATATCTAAACTCGTACAAAAACTTTGACTCTACAATGGGGGAGGGGGGCAGAATTCAACAGAGAAAACCGTGTAAAAGTACTTAACTCCTACCAACTAGGAAGTGGTTAGCCTCGGGCATGGTTCTAAATTTAGCCTGAGTACATAAAACATTTGTGTATGAAGAAACTAAAAAAACAAGAGATTAGTTTGCGATGGTGACTAATTGCAGTTTTTACTTTGTGTTCGATAGGGTACTTCACTTTTTAAAGCAGTGGTATGTGTGTGCAAGGTCGTATAGTTAACTGTGATTTGTGATGGTGGCTATTCATTTTTTTTTCTTTCTGTACACGAGGGCCAATTGCACTTTAAACCATTATAATCAATGGGGTAACCCAACAAAGTCACTGGACCTGGGTGTCAATTAATACAAAAAACAGTGGTCCTAGACTAATCTTATGACAAAATAATTTCTTTGACAGTCGTTAATCAAATTAGTAGATTGATTAATAACTTTCAAAGAAATTATTTTGTCAAAAGATTGGTCTAGGACCAATGTTTTTTGTATTGATTGCACTTTAAAAGCATGTGTTCTACACATGATTTCACAACTGGGATAGTGAACTAATGTCAATTTATATTGTAAGCGTACCATTTTCAGAGAGCAGCAGTTCCTCCATAAGAGCGGAGGAGAGCTACCCTTCCCCGCCCCCCACACTGCGGCTCAGAAAGCTGGGAAAATAAAATTGTAATAAAACGATTTTATTACTATTTTATTTTTCGGGCTTTCTGCCGAACGGAGAGGGCAGGGCGGTGCGTCATTGCTGCTGATTGACACCAGTGGCCCTTTCAGTGTGAATTGCGCATGTCTGTTTGACCAGATACCTTGCTACAGCCAAACCGACATGCGTAATTCAACCTCCCCAACCCAGATGTCTTAGACAGCTGGGTTGGAGAGCAGGCACAGCCCTACAGTGCCCTTCGAACGTCGAGGCAGCCTGCTCCAGCCAATCCAGACACTTCTCTCATGCAGCATGAGAGCAGTGTCTGGATTGGACAAGGACCCATGGGAGCTGTGGGAGCTCGCGCTCGGAGGAGTCTGGAGCTGGAGACTGGAGAACACCGAGGGCGTGCTGCAGGCAAGTGAAACTTTATTCTTCATATGTAAACTTTTTTTCCATATTTAAATGTTTATTTGTTTGTATGTGTTTGAATTGTATTTATGTCGACTCAACACTTTTGTGGGTCACCAACCGCCACTGTTTTTAGACCTACCAACTGACACTGTCCTACTGTGACACACACTTTCCACAGCTACCCAGTGGAGATCCGATATCATAAGGGTGAGGTAAGCATTACTTTATTTCTTTTCAAAAAGAAAATCCTGTTTCAGGATTTTCTTTTTGAAAAGAAGAAAAGAATACCATTTGTCCTTCTGACGCAGGCAGGTGGTCATTTATGAATCTAGCGGGCGGAATAGCCTTGGTCTGGAGGACGTAAAGTCCTCCGCCAGGCCAGGAAAGAATACTCCATCCACTAAAAAATAAATTGAGTTCTTTATGAGCTGAAAACCTATACTGAGAGTGGGTTTTCAGCTTGTGTGCAACCCCTCTAAGGACGTAGACGGCAGCCTCAGATGCTTTATTTACTTTTTTTTGGAAGGGAGAACGAAGGAAGAAGCTAGGTGTGACTCTTAATGAGTGTTCGATAAACAGCCGCACCCCTCTCAGTAGAGCCTCTACAACTGAATATACAGTAATTGATTTAAGGATCTACCCCTCCATAGAACTTGCCCCCTCTTCACACGATAAAATGTTGTTTGGGGTTGGCAGGTCTTCATTTTAGTTACATTTTATCTACTTATTTTTATGGGAGATTTATATGAATGATTGTATCTTGCGTTTTCGCAGAATTTTTACAGAGCTGATTTTCGTATAATGTAATGTATTTCTCGTGTGCGAATAACCCTGAATTACAGGTGCGCAGGGGCACACCTTACCTGGAATGGGAATGCTCCTCCGTCCTTTCACTTCTGCAACACGAGGACCCTTCATGCCAGACTCATATTCCCGCTCCGACCTCAAAGCAACGCCAGGCTTGTGTGCGGGAAATTCTGCCAATAGAAAAGAAAGCAAATGCAAATTTCCACCATTTGTTATTGCAATTTTAGTTTAGAAAGTGGAATAATCAACAGCTCGTACAAACTATGCTCAATGTTTGAAACAGGAAAAGTCAAAACGGAGAGGAGTTGGCCTAACGGCTAGGGCGGTTGCCCTCGAATCTGGGGAACTGGGTTTGCGTCTCGGCAAAGACGCTGATCATCCTGTAATTATAGGCAGATCTCTCAATCTCCCCGTTCCAAACAAAAAAAAAAAAAAAAATTAACGTGTCCTCATGTAACTTAACTGGTGCTATGTAAAGCGCTCCAGATACCCGATTCCGGTCAAGTTCGCGCTATATAAAACTCCGTAAAAAAATAATAAATAAATAACAGAAAGATGGGCCCAATTCTGCTTGGAGGGTCCTGGCCACCCATACACAACCGGAAGACCTAAGGACCTCAGAAAAGCCCCTAGAAGCTCTAGGTTGGCACACCAACCTCTTTATAAATGAAATAAATTTGGCCTGTAAAAGGCGAATAGGACACAGCAAACTTGTGCATGATTGGCCAAAGCAAAACTATTTGAGATGTGTATGTAAAATCCACACTGAGCATACAAATCTTACACAACCTATAGCTAGGAGGAAGCACGAAAAGAAGAAAAGAAAAGACTAGCTTTCAACCTTAATCTTCCTTCTTTGTCCTTTTTATGGTATCTTTTCAACCACAAGCCATGGGAAGCTGATTGGTGAGGGCATTTTAGAGGTAATTCCTTCCCTGACATCAACAATTGGGCCCTCGTTTCCAGTTACATTTAGCAAATACATTGTATATCCTCCTGTCTAAAACTATTTGCCTTCCTAGGCCTCTGCATTTGTGGAAATAATGATTGAAGTGTCATTCCTGCATCTTACCGGTCAGTCAATCACTACCTGGGCAGGAAAAGGAAGTCTGGAAATGCCCCTTTCCCAAACTTTCCTACCCTACTGATTGGTGATGGGGATCGGAAACTGCAAGACACTTACCCCTTAAGAAGCATCAGTCCTATAGAGAGAAATAAGGTCCCCTTCAGATACTTTGGCATCATTTCTGACCTCATAAAAAGAGGAACTGAAACCACAAGAACAAGTCATCAGCACCTCTCCTCCTCTGTCTCCTTCAAATCTCCTTACCAGACACTGCTAGGGAGATTTTAAAAACAAATCAGATTTTGAAGGCATTATAATGCCATTATATGACCGCTCCATGAAGTACAAGTCAAGATGAGGTCATGGGCATATAACAAGAGAGAGGGCAAATAACGCCCACTTGCATTCACCAGAAAGCTTACAATGCTATTAGAACACTGGAATGTTGGGCGCTACATTGAAGACAATGGAATGCTCCAGGCTTCTAATGGCTGGTAGAAGCCTGGAGCATCAACATTCTAATGTTTGTACACAGCTCTTGCTGTGAACAAAGGCCTCACGGAAACAAGGGGATTTCAACCCCCTCGTGCTCTGTGAGGCCTTTATTTTACAAATAGAACATTCTGCCCTATAGGGCCTTCGGCTCGGGCCTTTAACGCTGGAGCTGGCCTTTAATGGCCAGTAGAAAACCTCTAACGCTATATAAGAAGTTTGCATTTATCAAGGGCAGACATTTCTAATTAAAACCGGAGAACACCTTGTGGCATGTTGGTGCAGAGGTCTAACATGAGTAAGGTATAGTGCCTTCTGCACAATTGTTTTCAGTGGATCTCTCATGAGTTCAATTTTCTGATATTTATTATCCATAGGCCCTCTAAATTACATACTAAGTACCTGGAATTAATCTGGCAATTTATGAAACTAGAAGTTGACAAAGGGCAGCATCGCTACCCTTGCTAGTTTGCACAATTGCGCAAAGCAGGTGTGCAAGCGCACAAGCAGCATCTGTCTAATCCGGTGTGTACCTCTGCAGATGTGTGTTTGCACAATGTTTAACTGCAGGTGGTGTCTCAGATTTGGCACGTCTTGCTCACCTGGAGAAATGTGAACGTTGTGCCTTGGCTCTAAGTCCTGGCAATCCGTGAGAGACAGCTCTTCGTTCTTTTCAGGTCTCAGGGCAAAGACAGTGTTGGCGATCAGTGGTCCTGCAGTTAAGGGTGACAGAAAAAAAAACATCAGAAACACACCTACTGTCCTACAGAAAGTCACAAAAAACACTGGCAAGGAAGACACTGGACCAAGCGAAATCTATCGACGTATTAAACCGTAACACAAGGGTTGCTGATTCCAAGAAAAAAAATAGAGAAAAATCACTATGGCTTTAAATTAGAAAATCCTTCCGGTAAGAAATGATGGTTGTTTCAAGATTAGGGAAAGCCAATAAACTCCCCAACACGTGAGCCAGATAGCCAACACCCTCCACAGAGAGCAATGTTTTTACAACATCGCTTGACGTGTCAGAAGAATTTTCCAGCTGGATGACAGCTGCCATTTTGTCATTTTGTCCCAGAATCGGATAGATCACAGTATTTACTCACAGGCAGGGAGTTTTATGACTGTGAACGGAAGGCAGGTGTCAGATGTAAACAGCTATATTTTCAGAGGTTCAGAGACTGTCCAGCAGTGTCCGGCACATACCAGCACGCGATCATTGACAAAGAGGGTGGAGAGGGGCAAAACACGAGCACCTATAGGACAGAGTGTTATCATGTATGGAGGGACAGAGGAAGCACACACAATAGGACAGATACATCATTTACAAGAGGAGAGAGTGAGCTGCAGTTTAACGGTGGACAGCAGGACAGAGAATTCATTTAAAGAAGAGAGCGACAGGGTACTAGCGCTGAGCACACCCCATTATTTACATGGGGCGCAGAGCGGCGTTGTCAGGGCAGGCCGCAGAAATGGATGAATTTCCTCCTGTAAGGCATACACGAAGGGTGACCCTGTAGGCATGGATCCATTTACTCCTGTGGACTATTACCCCACAGTCATGTAATATCAATAAGCCTAAATCTCATGCAAGGGGTGGGAAATGGGCGGATCAAGGCATGTTTTGTCTTGACACTTTGAGAAAGACCACAAACTACTCCCTGGCACTTTTCCACCCTGGAAATGGACTGAGATTTATACCAGTCAAGTCTTAAGAGTAAAACCCTTTAGAGGGTGGGAAGGGGAGCATAAAACACACACACTTTCTGTTGGGGTTTCCCCTTAGAGAACCATGTTTTCCTTATAAAGAAAAATAAAATATATATGGTGTATTCTTTCAAGTGATCATTCAAGGACTTTTCAGATGACTAGCTATAAATGGTTTCTGCTGGATCAAGTTGTGTATATATATATATTAAATGTGCACTTGCACAGAAGTATAGTTTTTCCCCCTTAGCAACAACTGTACTAAGTGTATAATAGCAGATTGGAGAAATGGCCAAAGATAACAAACTTACATGACTTTCGAGGAATATGCTGGGAAACCTGCCACTGGCTCAGCTTTCCAGATCTACTAATGGGAAGTTTTGTGAACAGTCAAAAGTCATAAATCCACACTTGTGAAAAGGATGTAGAATTAAGGATGTAGACGTCCAGGTATAGGTTTAATATTTTCTGTGTGAATCATTCCCACTATCTCTATAAAGAGGTAAGACCTGACTCCACATGATAGGTGTTGCTTGCATTTAGGCCGGGTAGCGTCACCAGGTCCGGTACTCCGAACGTCCGAAGAAGCTGATTGTGGAGCAGTATGCTTTCTTTAGCCTAACAGTCGTCTATGTATGGATTATTGAACCACATCGGAGCATTTGAAAGGGATGACACTGATTTTTTTTGCTGTTAGGGATAAGATTCCAAGAACATTTATTATCACCGGTGAGAGATCACCACTCTCAGTTTCAATTTACTTACTTCATGCAGGAGTGCAACAAAACTAATCCCAAAAAATCTCTCACATAATGTAGTCCTTTTATTTGAAATATCTCTTGCTCAAAATCCTCAGATGAAATTTCAGTTTCAAATGGTTTCCACTGGATTCCACAGAGTTTTGGTAAATGTATTCATCGGTTGTGTTGAAAGTACCAGCTGCCTGTTACAGCTGGTTGTAAGTGTCTAACGGGGTCTGGTGGTTTAAGATGGAATTGTTATCGAACCACAAAAATTATTTACTTTGCTTTTCCAAAGCAATCCTTTAAAACCAAAATATCACAACTTGATCCACCGGAAACCATTTATAACTAGTCACCTGAAATTTCCTTGAATGATCACTTGAAAGAATATGCCATACAGACCTTTTTAAATTTCAGTGGGGTGAAGCTTGCTTTATCTTGACTAACAAATGAAACAATTTTAAAAATGTATAGCGAAGAGTATTAGTCACAAAAATGGCTGAGGGAACACAGCAGACAAAGTAGTTATTATAGATACAGACAAACTTGAAATGTAAAAACAAAAGGCTACGAACATTGAAATATTGTTGGTAAGTTATAATGGTTTTCGTAGTTAATCACAGGTCTGCTTGCACCAATGCCTCTGCGCCATACCCTAGTTAAAGTTAGAGGGTGCGTGCTGCTGCCTAACCGGCCATAAAATATTTGCTGTCATCATGCCAATGCCAAAGCTGGGCAGAATAAAAGATGTTCATGAGATGGCGCATGCACAATTAACAGATCGGAATAAGACTACTTGTTCCAGGTAAGTACAGACGCCTGGCATAAAATGACAGAGGACCTCTGTTACCCAATAAGGACCCGCCACTTTTAAACCAGCGAACATGCAATCGACAGGTTGTCGAAAAGAGGATGAAAAAGAACATATTAAAAAGGCTCAATAAGGACTTCAATGTGCAATCAATGTATTACTCAATAAGGAGTCAAATGTAATCTTTAAAGACCATACAAAAGATGATCAGTTAAGCCACAGTAATGGCCCCACAACTTACAAGGAAATAAACACCTGAAGTGCCACCAGTAAACAAACCAGACAACAGAAGTTCCTAAAAATGGTTATTAGAAATCAGAAGAAAAAGTGTTATACACACCTGCTATAGGGAGCAGTAGAGAAAGAAGACACAAATGAACCGATCTTTGTGGGCAATATACTGTTTTGGGAGTATGTGGTTTCCTGTTTCATTTCACTGACTTGTTTCTTCTCACTAACTCTCGGGAATTGTAGTTGCCCTAGCATGTATTGGAATGATTGCAGTTGCTCTTATTCTAGGTCCCAAGCCTCTTATAACTTCAAGGTAGTAAACTACAAACGTTACAAAGTGCTATAATTAAATGAGTGCTATTTAATGACCATAGGCACCAGCTAGAGAAAGGTTTGCACTCCAGAGCCGTATCCCCAGCCTTAGAGGTGTAAGAGGCAAAGGCTTCATTAGCCGCACTTTAAAGGGCGGAAATACGGGGCTCAGAATGTTCCACCAGTTTAGTCTCGCTTGAAAATGCCTCCTTTAGCTCAGTGCTCGGGCTGCCAATGAGTACCCCCATATATTATGATTTGGGGTTACAATTGGCAGTTCTTCGGACCGCTACTGTATTCAATTAATCTTTGGGCGACTCCTGAGTTACATATCTACAGAAAGGGCCTGGAAGAAATATTGAGTCTATTGGACACTGATTCCTTACTGTGGTTTAGAAATCTTGGGCATGTCATATTTATGGGACGAGCCCCAATTATTGCAACTGGCGTCTAAAGATACTCTCAAGAGGGTCTAATGGGACTATATAATATTTATTCAGAATCCCATATTGCTCAAGGGCACTTTGTCTGATAAGTTCTTACTGTCCAAACCAGTTTCTGTTTCCAAAGTGTTTTTTTTATATCGTATGAGAGCAAAATCCTTAGACTTGAAGTTTCACTATAGCACTTAAAAAATGAAGGACTATGATGCCGGATGGTCTAACAGTAATTCTATCAAGCCCGAAGAAGATGGATTTTATCTCTTTGTATTAATCTGAGCCTCAGGTCATACCTGGAGGCATTACGGATCATTCAAATGGACTTTTCATGTCTTGTAGATTTTTGCACAGTGTCTGGCTAAGTAGGAAGAAAGTAGCGCAGGATTTCTAAGCAATTATCATAAGACGCTGAGCTATTTATATCTTGTTGTCCATCGGGTAGTAACATTGATTGCAACTTCCATTTTGCCCATAACTTATTTTTAGCTGCTTTATTAATCACTTCAATTTATCGTGAATTCATGTATTTATTAAGTATTTCATGGTTTAAATATTTTTATTGAAGTAAATGCCATGCATTGCAAACCTTCAAATCAGCAGTGCGACCAATTGGGCCACGCAGGGCTCCAGCGCAAACCAATGACATATGAGAGTACAGAAAAATACCTATAAGAATGAGAGTGAGACCAGAAAGACAACTCCCCCCCCACTCTAACCAAGAAATAAGAGAAGGAAGAGAACAAAGAATAGAATAGCGCCTTCCCCCCTTCACCCCCGCCCTCCTCATCCCAGCTCGTCTATCTATAGGTGGTGACTAGTAGGAGTGGCTTGCCCCTGACATAGGAGTGTCGGGTGGTGCCAAGCGCAGCAGGCGCAGGTAACTCGGGCATGTCAACTCCCTGAAGTCCTGTGCTAGGAGAGCCAGGAAAGGTTGCCATAAGTCTCCAAATACTGAGCCTTTGCCAGCCGCGGTGAGCGACATCTTTTCCATGCCTAATATATGCTATAGGCGGTGGAGCCACCCAGTGAGTGTTGGAGTTTATGTAGATTTCCAATGCGTGAGGATGTTTTGTGTGGCAGAGCCCAACACAAGCGCTATTTGTTTCTCCCTCAGGAATTTCAGGGGATAGGTGAGTGGGTTGGGCACCCCCAAAAGCACGTACTCTGGAAGCCGAGGGATCTCTGTGTCTAAATGCTTATCAACATCGTCGAGGACTTGAGACCAGTAGGGTGTTAGGTGTTCACATTCCCAAACTAGGTGGACGAGGGTACCCACCTTAACACACCCTCGCCAACAGTCCCGGCTATGTGTGCTGTCAAAGTGGTGCATGCGCTCAGGGGTGTACTACCAGTAGTATGCAAGGTTCGTGAAAGTTTTGGTGAGACCTGTGTGAGTCGCAGTATGTCGCACCCTATAGCATATCCCTTCCCATTCCTTGCTAGTGAGATCTCAACCCAAATCTCTTTCCCATCGAGCACACCCTGCATGGAAGGTATGAATGTAGCGGGACAGGAGCATTCTATATAGGTCCGAGATTAGCTTTTTGCCTGAGGAGCGTGTGATCAGCCATCTCTCATACTGGGTGAGGAGTCTATGGGCTTTTAATCTATTGGCTGGGTGTGAGGCCCAATGTCGTAGCTGCAAATAGTGCATGCGCTCTGATTCAGGGAGACCATAGTCAGCGTGTACCTGTGTGAAGGGCACGACCCCTTCAGCGTCGTAAAGGGTACCTAGCGCGCGGCAACCGGTGGTTCTCCATAGAGGAAAGGAGGTCTCGCCCATCCCCGGTCCAAAGTCAGAATTGCCAAAAAGAGGGTGAATGGGGAAGGGAAGGTCATCAGGCCGTGTCGCTTGTTCGCCTGATCCCAGACTGATATTGTAGCGCGGGTGATATGAGAGGCGTATAGATTAGGAGGGCGCTGGGTCTTCCGAAGGAAAGAAATCTTCATCAAGGAAGTGCCCACTATCGCCCGGTCCTGGAAGAGCCAGTGCGTTTCCGACTCGGTTCGACTCCACTCCACCAAGTGTCGGAGCTGGGTGGCTTTGTGGGCTAAAGAACGGTGATGGATTAAACCCAGATCTGTTGACTGGGGGTGAGTGTTTGCAATGTTCAACACTCCGTCCATCATTTCCTTTGGTTTTTGCTTTGTTCGCCATAAGTTGGCAGGGTATGCTCAGACGTGAGTCCCTTGATCACTTTGCCACTGGATTCAAGCAAGCCTGGCTGAAGACAGCTGAAATGCCAGAAACCGGTCCTAGGAAGCTTGTTTCCGGTCCAGGGAAGACATGGTTTGGCAGTTCGGGCTGGACTGTTCCCATGAGGCACAGGGTCAGACTGATTTGCATATGGCCATGTCTGAACTGGGGTGGCAGAGTGGGCTAAAGAACGGTGATGGATTAAACCCAGATCAGTTGACTGGGAGGTGAGTGTTTGCAATGTTCAACACTCCGTCCATCATTTCCTTTGGTTTTTGCTTTGTTCGCCATAAGTTGGCAGGGTATGCTCAGACATGAGTCCCTTGCTCACTTTGCCACTGGATTCAGGCAAGCCTGGCTGAAGACGGCTGAAATGCCAGAAACCGGTCCTAGGAAGCTTGTTTCCGGTCCAGGGAAGACATGGTTTGGCAGTTCGGGCTGGACTGTTCCCATGAGGCACAGGGTCAGACTGATTTGCATATGGCCATGTCTGAACTGGGTTGGCAGAGTGGGCTAAAGAACGGTGATGGATTAAACCCAGATCAGTTGACTGGGGGTGAGTGTTTGCAATGTTCAACACTCCGTCCATCATTTCCTTTGGTTTTTGCTTTTTTCGCCATAAGTTGGCAGGGTATGCTCAGACGTGAGTCCCTTGCTCACTTTGCCACTGGATTCAAGCAAGCCTGGCTGAAGACGGCTGAAATGCCAGAAACCGGTCCTAGGAAGCTTGTTTCCAGTCCAGGGAAGACATGGTTTGGCAGTTCGGGCTGGACTGTTCCCATGAGGCAGAGGGTCAGACTGATTTGCATATGGCCATGTCTGAACTGGGGTGGCAGAGTGGGCTAAAGAACGGTGATGGATTAAACCCAGATCTGTTGACTCGGGGTGAGTGTTTGCAATGTTCAACACTCCGTCCATCATTTCCTTTGGTTTTTGCTTTGTAGTACAGCGCGAGATCGGGTATCCCTAGAAACCCCTTCATCAGTAGGGAGGAAGCTGACCAGCCGCTTCATCCTCAGTTTGCGACCCTGCCAGATGAATTGAGAAAGTTCTGCTTGCACCCGCTGGAGCCAGCTGATGGGGGGCTGCAGGGGAAGCGTCGGGAAAAGATAAAGAAGTTTGGGAAGGATCGTCATCTTGACAGCAGCGATGCGACCCAGCCAGGAGATAGGGTAATGTTTCCAACGCCGCAGGTCCGCACGAATGTGAGATTGCAAGATGCTATAGTTGACCGCCCTTGTCGCCTGTAGGGTGGAGGCTAGCCGGATTCCCACCGCCGCAGGGTTGCGATAACAGTTGAGGATACGGGTTCTCATCTTCTCCCCCAAGCCAAAACGGATCAGTACCTGCTCCAAATAGGGCCAGTGCACGCGGTCGAATGCCTTTTGCGCATCGATGACCAACAGCATATAGTCTCCCTGGTTACGAGAAGCTTTTTTGATGAGATGGAGCACCCGCTTCGTATTGTCGCTGGTCTACCTTTGGGGTAAAAACCCCGCCTGGTCAGGGTCGATTAACCCAGGCATATAGGGAGCGAGGCGAGCCACCAGGATACTGGTATAAAGCTTCAGGTCGACGTTGAGAAGAGAGATAGGCCGGTATGCCGCGCAGAGCTTCTTGTACTTGCCAGGCTTGTGGATGACCACAATATCCGCCTCGAGCATGGAAGGAGGGATCGCCCCTGAGGAAGCGAAGGAATTAAAGGGACGCGTGAGAAGAGGGGTGAGCGTGGGGCAGAACTGCTTACAAAAGGCCGCCGTGTAGCCGTCTGGCCCAGGCGATTTAGCCACTTATAGGCGCGAGATGGCAGAGATTACTTCTTCCAGGCGGATATCCCTGTCTATGTGACCTGCTTGCGATTGGGACAAACTGGGGAGAGAGACCTGATTCAGATATGCGTCTATGGCCATCGGGTGTAGCTGCTGTGCATCATACAGCTGTGCGTAAAAGTCGCGAAACGTCTCTGCTATGTCAGAGTCCTCCGTGCGTGTGCAGCCTGCCTGGTCTGTGATCTCCTGTACCCCATCACGCAGTCGGGATTCCCTCAGTTTGTGTGCAAGTAGCCGGCCACACCTGTCCTCACCAACATAAAAAGAGTGGCGCAGACGTAGTGCCACGTATTCAGCTTTATCGCGGTCTATGGCTGCTAACAGCGCCTTAGCCGTCTTCAACTGGCGCCAGATGCGCGGTGCGTTGATGGATCTGTTCAAGCTCACGCACTCGCTGGGGGAGGTCCTCCCTCTTACGTTTACATTCCACGTTGTCCGCAGAGGAGAGAGCGATGATTGCTCCCCTAACCACCGCCTTCAGGGCTTCCCATCTAGTGGACAGGAGTGTCGGCATTGTCGTTGTGAGATAGGTAGTCATCGAGCGCGCGCTGAATACTGGGCAACGGTGTCTGCGCGGTGCAAGAGGGTGTCATGGAAACGCCACCATCGGGTGGGAAGCCGGACGGGGGACAAAGTCAAGGTGAGTACTACCGGAACGTGATCTGATAAGGCAGCCACAAGAATGTCGGAAGAGGTTGTGATGTCCCCAATAGTCCTGGTGCCTAAAAAGTAATCCAGCCTAGCGTAGGTCTTGTGAGCGCCGGAGTAGTAAGAGTACTCTCTGGAATTTGGATGGAGGTCCCTCCACAGATCTAGCAAGCCCAGGTTCTCCAGCCTAGCATGTCCGGCGCGGGAAAGTGCATCAACTTGGCCATAGCATTGCACTGACCTATCAAGCTCATTGTTGAGGACAAGATTGAGGTCTCCTCCCAAAAGTAACCTGCGCTCGGGAGTGGCAGTAGCCTCGGTCAGCGCTTCATGGAGAAATCGCTCCTGTCCTTCGTTAGGGGGACAGATAGACTCTATGATCAACGTGTGACCCCCAATCAAGAATTGGTAAGTGAGCAGTCTACCTTTTATTTCGGCCTCTTTCTGCACCACTCTCCCTTTAAAAGCCCTAGATATCAGGAACATCATACATTTAATGCAGCATATCGAGGAATAGGTGAGTCAATGGAGGGTTTTGCAACTAGACTCACAAAATTTGTCACATATTGCAAATTTCATAAGTTCAATAAGAAAGAAGCAATTTGTCTTCACATTCTAAGATTGTCATTCAATAGTTATAGGAAGAAAATACTGAAAGAAAATGTAAATAATCAGTAATGCACTGATTGTGTCGCAAATAAGCAAGAGCCAAATCTCAGGCAAATGACATGAACGCTGGCAGTAACAGCACCTGAACAAGCTCAAAAGAGTTTATGCATAATAAATTATAAGAGAATAAAAATGAGAGGACTTGTTACAAATTAGGTTTATCATTTCAACATATCGAGTAGATATCTGTCGATGATACAGTTAGGGGCAGATGTACGACTGGTTTTTGTGGTCCCAAACGGGAATTTGGCCCATTTACGACCGCAAAATAGGTCAGCCTCATGTACAAACTATACTTTGCAAGTTGCTAACATATAACAGTTGCGTGCCAAGTGCTTCCCTTCCTAATAGCAAGTCTCACACCAATGTAGGATTGTGTGGTTGCAAAACACTTGCAGTTTACCACCCTTTTCAAAAGGGTGGTAAGCCACTCGCAAACGAGAAGGGGTACCCAAGGGACCCCTTCTCCTTTCTGAATGGGTGCAAAAATATTTTTTAAGAGCTGGCAGTGATCACAGGGACCACTGCCTGGCCCTTAAAAAATGAAACTGAAAAGTTAAATTTTTCTTTTTTAAATGCATCCCGTTTTCCTTTAAGGAAAACGGGCTGCATTTTTTTTTTTTTTTTAAACTGCTTTATTGAAAAAGCAGTCACAGGCATGGTGGTCTGCTGACCCCAGCAGGCCACCATCCCTGTGAGTGCTAGCCATTCCCAATGGGATCGCAAATTGTACTTGCCTCATGAATATTGATGAGGTATGCAATTTGCCACCCCATTGGGAATCGCAAACAGTGTCTGAGACACTATTGTAAATTCACTTTTGCAAGTCGCAATTTGACCCAATTTGCGACTCGCAAATGCGAATGTTTGTACATCTGGCCCTAAATGTGGTAAAGAAAATATTTTTGTAGGGGTACGCAAGGCATAGGAAACAGATATGCAAGTCAAACTGAAACACAGGATGAAAATGGGAAATAGAACATCTGATTAATCACCTCTAATAAACTTCATTCTATAGGAATACAAATTATAATCTCATAGAAGTGCATGAACAAATAAAGCTAATACAGCAACAGAAAATAAAGTAGACAGCATCAAATAAATAACAAGCATTTGTAATGCAATCGGTCTCGCCTTTGGGACCTTATATGTATTTAGCTATGCAGCACATTAGCCTGGGTGCTGAAACATCTAGTGTTCTGTAACATGGAGTGAAAGTAAGTACCAAACTGCGTGACATGCCAGGTATGGGAACACATGGAGAGAAATATTGCCTTTCAGCAGTAAATTGTATAGTCCAAAGCTCTGTTTTTAATATAAAATCAGGGCCTTCTGTGGTCATATCACTGAAAATACAAGATTTAAAAAAAATATTGTCTACAGGTGCTCATACCTCTGCTAGTCGTTTTCTATCAAGACAGTTAAATAGAGGCAGTTGAACAGAAAAGAAAGTCCCTAAGTGGAAGCAGACAAGTCCTAGTGCTGATCTCGAGAGCCCACAAAGTACATACACATATAAGTATATACCAAAGTATATACAAGAGGTCTCGAATGTTCAACCTAAAAATTAGGCCGGTGGGCAACTGTAACATTATGTGCACAACTGAGAATGAAAAGATGTCTGTCGAGTCAACACTGTCACCATCAAATATGGATTTATTTTAATAGCGAGTGTAAGAACTGATCGTCATTTCCGTGTTGTACCCCCAGATTTATGCCTTGACTGTTTTTGCTGGGTGTAGAAATCTGTGCACGTAACCCCTGCTAACCAGTGGTAAAGTGTCTGTGCTCCTCCTTTAAACATAATGTAATTGGTGCTCACCTGATTGGTTTATTTAACTTACTTGAAAGCTCCTAGTATATTGTTTACAACAGATACCCAGGGCATGTAAGCTAAATGTCACCAGTGGACTGCAGGACCCATTGTGCCATCCACCACAGTGACAGTGCAAACATGATTGCAGCCCTTACATTTGTAGCCTGGCAGTTGCAGTTTGAGACTGCAAATTTGGCCTGCAAAATAACTGCATTTGATAGATCAAAGCATTCCTTTTAAATATTTACAGGTCTCCCCTATGTTGGTCATATTGCCAATAAGGCAGGGTGCATGATGAGGACATGTAGGAATTTAATGTTAAACATGCCCATGAAGTGAAAAAGCACCAAAAGCTATTTTCACTATAGCAAGGCTGGCTGTTCCATAGGAAAATTCGGGGTTACATTATTACACCTAACATTGCTAATTTTCCAGGAAACAGCTAGAAAATAATTAAACAACTATGTTTAATAGTTATTAACTTCCAATTCAATGGTGACGTTGGATGTTTCATAAATATCAAGGAAAAATTACTTAAAGAAAGTTACCTTTTCCCTGCCTAAAGCCTATGGAGACCCATTTGCATTTGCAGTCCTATTTCTGCCAGCCAGTAATTAACATTTGAATAGGTGTGAATGGGGGTGAAATGTCTCACAGGAGCAAGCAATAGGTTGACCTGAATGGGCAATTGTTTCCCCTTTCACCCTGATATAATAGGCAGGGTGGGTCAGTGAGCTTCCTTTTTGACATTACACTATCAACTACTGCTTAAATGTGAAATCCTGCTTGACAGGACGTCTGGGGTTTTATATATAACATTTGGGGTACACTTCAAAGAGACCTCCCCTGTTAGAGGCAATTGTTAGCTTACACCTGAGCAGGACCCTTCCTTTGTCTCCCCAGGCCAGGTAGGCTACAATCACAGTGGGCATCATTTTGACATTACAGTGTCACATCCTGCTTGAATGTCAAATTCTGCTTGACAGGTCTGCTGGGGTTTTACAAGTTGTTATGTCTATCTTTATAGCATGAGTCACCGGGAAGGGTATTCTGGCCCTGAAGCAGGAACAGCTGGGCTGAACCAGGGCTAGGTATAGAGCCAGTTCTTCACTTTTTTGTAGAATTCAAGAACTGAAGAGGCAGCTTAGATATGGAGGGGCAGGTATTTCCAGGCTTTAGGAATGATGTAGGAGAAGTCACAACCACTAGTTCTGCTTCTGCGGCAGGAGTATGTGCGTAGAAGTTCAGTTGAGCAGTGGTGCCTAGTAGGTTTGTGGAAATGTATGTGGTTGTTGAGGTACGTGGGGCAAATGTTGTGTAAGACTTTTCATGTGTGCGTGAGGAGTTTGAAGAGTGCTCGTTCAAAGATTGGGAGCCAGTGGAGTTCTTTGAGGTGTAGGTTGAAGCAAGTATGTGATGGGAGGTAGAGGATGAGGCTGGCCACTGAGTTTTGTATGGTCTGGAGTCTTGTGGTTAGTTAAGCCTTGATTCTGCCATAAAATGCTTTGCCATATAGGTCCAGCTTGCTGGTGATCAGGGCATGGGTCATGGTTCTGCAAGTGTTTTTTGGGAGGCATTTAAAGATCTTGAGCATCTTGAGTGAGCGGAAACAAGCGATGGAGACTCCGTTCATTTGGCTGTGCATGGTGAGTTGGCTTTTATTACTAATCAGAGGGTCTTTGCATGTGTTGCCAGAAGGGGTGTGGGTCTGAGTTCAGCAGGCCACGAGGTGAAGTCCCAGAGAGAGGTGTTTTTGCCGTAGATCACTTCGGTCATGTCTGTGATGAACTGGAGGCAGTTGTTTTTCATCCATCTGGCTACTTCGGTCATGCAGATGTAGAAATTGGTCTGGAAATTTGGCGTCTTCTCGGAGAGGGAGAGTATGAGCAGGGTGTGTTCAGTGTAGGATATGATGTTGATTCTTGGGGCGCACATAATGCTGGAGAGTGGTGTCATGTACGCCTAAACAGGGTGGGGATTGAGTGAGGATCCTTGTGGAACTCCATAGATGAGGGTGACGGTGTCCAAAGTGAAGGAGGCTAGGCAGCCGAACTGAGTGCGGCCTTTCAGGAAGGAGCAAATCCAGCGATTGTATGTTACATATAACACTTGGGGTGCACTTCAAAGGGCAAAAATAGGATGCCAGATTAATTCTTATGTATCCACTGTCTGGTCGTTTGAAAACCCTGCTTTGCCCTACCAGACTTCTGTCTCTGGGTTTAATCGTGCCGAACTAGATTTTAAGGCTGGCTGTGGCAGGACACTAAGATTACCATAGTCCACTCCCCACACACACCCCAGCTCTCACAGCCTAAGTTTAGTGTAGCCGAAGACTTTACCATCATGACCACTGACTATCATTGGCACTTTATGCTTCTTAGGGCAATTCCTCCTTAACATTTTTAAAAACCATATATCTCCAATTCCCCTTATTAGATTTTTGTGTCATTTTAGTTATTAAAGATTAATCAATTATTTTAATTCGGTTTGGGATTTTTATAGCATTGCATTTTGACTATTTTATTGTTTTGGTACTGCATAAGTACTTTACAAATTTCCCTAATTTAACCTGTCTGATCAGGTTCCAGAGCTACAAGAGGATTGAGCTTAGGTTAAATTAGTGACTATGAGGGTTCACTCTGACAAGGCTTGTGATTGTTCCTTGAGGTGGGTAGTCACGCATCCCAAATAATAATCCACTTTCTTACAGGGAACTAGAAGACCAGTGACAAATCTTAGCAAATTTCATGCAGCCATTGCAAATTGACCTCCATCAATTAAAGAAGATGTTTATGTTCTAAAGGGAAAGGCACAAGTACCATACCTCCTAAGTAATAAAATAGCCCAATTAATGGGTTTTAGTTGTGATGGCTTTCGATGGAAGATCAGAACATCAAATTCTATGGAAATTCCCCCATTTTGGTAAATTAAATAACAATCAAGACACACTGCATATTAATGAGGCTATTAATCCTGTTACAGGAAATCATTCAGAGTGGCAGAAAAAAAATTGTAAATGGTCCAACCACTTAACCACTTGGATGTCTCCATTTGTGGCAGTGCCAGAAGGAAAGATAACATGGTATGTATCTGTGTTGATATGACATTCCTGAGACTGTAATTCAAAGAGTATAACCTCCTAGAAAATTACTTGGAGATAGGCTAGGTTTTTTAAATGCAGTCACAACCACTGTTCCCTGTAAGGTGCGCTTGCGGGCGCACAAAGTCACCCAGAGCGTGCAGTGTCCTGTATGTAGCACGCACACACAGCACATCGCGCAGGACCGTTAGCGCCACCTCTTTTAAAATTTCATTTCCTGGTTGCGGGAGGCAGAGGAAGAGAGGACGTGAGGAGGTGACCAAGAGGGAGTGGCAGGTAAGTGTCTCCCTTACGGTCTGTGGGGTTAAAGAGAGCTTGCGCTCACCAGGAAGTGGCTCCTGCACTTGCTGCATTCATTTTCTTAATAGTACGCGGCTGCGGGGTAGATTGTGGGCCTTTGTGAAAGTATTTGTGTTAATCGCAGTGCCGTCATGCGCTGCAATTAACACAAACACTTTTACAAAGGCCCACAATCTGCCCAGCAGCTGTGCTATATTAGGAAAGGAATGCAGCAAATCTAAAGCACGATGTGTGCTTTCAGATGATTCTGAAAGCACGCGTCGTGTTTTTTGACTCTCTGCATTTCCGTTATTAATAGTGCGGGCTGATTGTGGGCCTTTGAGATAGTATTCATGTTAATTTCAGTGCACACGGGCGCAGCAATTAACATAAATACTATCTCAAAGGCCCGCAATCAGCCCGCAGCAGCACACTGTTAGGAAAAGGAATGCAGCACATCTAAAGCACAACATGTGCTTTCAGATGATTCTGAAAGCACACGTCATGTTTGACTTTCTACATTTCTTTTGTTAATAGTGCATGGCTGCAGGATGATTGTGGGCTTTTGAGATAGTATTCATGTTAATTGCAACGCACACGGGTGCCGGCACGGCTCACAGAGGCAAATAAGGGAATGACTCGTAATGGCGCTGCGAAACCAAGGGCATGTATTGATGTAACAAATTATATAGTGCCTGGCTGAAAGACTTTAAAAAAACAAAAAAAAAGTGTGGTAAGAGTTCCGGTCCCCAAGAATATGTGCTGGTGATGCTGATTGGCAACACCCAGCACAAATTCAGCATTGTGGATGGCCTTACCTGCACTGCAGAAGTGTATTGCACACCCTAGATCCTGGTTTGATGGGCACAGGAGTCCATTGAGGTGCCATATGGCTAATGGCAATTCTGTGTTTAAGCTCAGTAGTTTCAGGTGCCGGAAAACAAGAAAAGGCGCCGGGGTCATGTGAGGCTAGACCCGGCACTTGCACTATGTGCATTTAAAGCTCCTCCAAGCTGCCCGCAGCCAGATTCATCTAGTGCCATATCCATGTGCGTTTCCGAGCCACTTTCGGCCCGCACCTGACAACTTGTTTTTACCGGGCGGTGCAGAAATATACCCAAGAAGTGAATCTGAGATTGCACGGGCCCCAGGTCACAAGTATTGCAATATGAACTGCCTAGAAGGCAGCCCGATGCAAAAGTTTTTGGCAGCACACAGTAAACCAGTTCCAGGCACAGCTGTCTACCTTACAAAGTCCCAGCTCTGGCAGCAGGACTGCCCCGTGCGGCGCCATGGCCAGACCTTGTACTACAACCTGACTCAGCCAGGCGCGCCACGGGATCACAAGATACATTGTAATAGCACGCACAGTGAGCCTGCCAGCAGGCCACAGCTCAGCTGCAAGACCTCAAGCCTGCAGGAGCAGCGTGTGCAGGCCACAGGCAGCATGCTCCCAGCTGCCACCCACTCCATAACAGTGTTAGCAGCTTCAGCTGAGACACTACACTGAATGCATCATATGCGTTCTTGTTGTTAATTTGAATTCTTAGCCCATTTACATTTTCTCTGGTACTTTTCTCAAAATTTGCACAGAAAAAATAATTCAAATGTGCAATTGATTGACAAGCACAGCATATCAGTATTGTGTCCAGAACGTTTTGGTGGCAAGACAAAATTCCTGTGGTGATGTTATTAAGATAGCTCCACTAGTTTCATTTAAGTAAATTTTACAATTACATCAATTATAATCCAAGTATGAGCGTAGCTGCGGGCCAGATTGTGTGCCTTTTTGAAAGCATTCATCTGCAGCGCCATGTAGATGTGTGACGGGTGCTGCGATTAACAAGAATACTTTCAAAAAGGCTCACAATCTGACCCACAGGCATGCTCCTGTTAGCAAAAGGAATGCAACCAGTCCAGAATCACGACAGATGGCCCTGGGCAAAATGCTTTTGGGAGGCTCAGTCCTCTTTGTGGATTTCCTAGTTCACCCAGCTTAACCGCTTGCGCAGTTTGAATGCCAGGGAAAAGCTGCATCACAGAAGGTGTAACACAAAATGCAGTTTTATAGACCAGTTTAGCACAATGGATGCTAATAATGAAGCACAGGGGCTCATGCCTGTTTGGCCTAAACTGGAATCCCAGGTAACTATTTGGTCACTTTTCCTATTGGAGTCCTTGGAACAGTCACATACATTGTTTGTAACTCTGAGAGCCTTCGCTAAAGATCTTGTCTTAAATTGCAGGTTTGCAGTCTGCAAAGTATTTGGATTTGAATGGTCAGGCGTGAGCACCCACATAGACAAGGTAATCCTATTTAAGTTCCTGGTTTAATTTGATGGTTGCTGGGTAAATAGATTCACAATCTACACCCTTTTTCTTTGGTAGGTTTGTGAGATCGTTCTATGGATACAACTGCACAGGCAGATGTGAGTACAGGCAGAACAAACAGGTAATTGTTTGGCAGAGTCAAACTGTGGTGCACATTGTACATTATAGCATTCAAACGTATTTTACCCATGTTTTCTTCTGTTGCAGATTTTGCAGACCGTACCACACACATTTGAACTGGCATATGTGAGTACAAACAGAAGAGGTAATTGGTTGGTAGAGTTAAACTGTGGTGCACCTTGTACATTGTAGTATAATACCATTCCTTACCCACAATGTGCCGTAACAATCTTTACTTCTATTGGAGGCTGTATGGATAGTGCTAAATATAGGTTTGGAAGGGCAGGACATAGAACAGGAAAATCCAGGTAATTATACTCTACGTTTTGAGGGCAATGCCTCAATACTGCGTGACAGATTGCATTCATGAGCATAGGCACCGACTTTAACCATGTTCCTTTATTTTGCAGGCTTTGTGGCAAAGCAGGCTAAAACCGGTTAGCACAAAAATGTTCAAGCGCAAAGCTGTAACTTCTGCAGAGTTCGGTGCTTCGCCACAAAGGAAAAATGTTGCCTTGTATTCAAGGAAGAGTGGATGAAAGAAATTGTGGAGGCTGAGACAGAGAAATCCAGAAGCAAGGTTTGCGTGCAGCTTGGGGAACTATTTCAATACAGTCCAGATGTGGGCTTCTTCTGCAAAGCATGTGACTAATCCAAGACTGTTGGGGACTTTTCTACAGGGAAGAAATGATGTGATGGCTGGAAACTGGATTACATGAATCTCCATCTAATAAGCAAAGTTCACAAGTTTGCTTTGGTGCTACAGAGAAACAAAAGTGTTCCTGCCAGGTTTTGTTATGGAGCGTGGGCAATGCTGACAGAAACTGCCACCGACAAATCAAACAGAATAGAAGTGGTTGAACAACAAAGATCCCTGCCTGAGGAGATAAAGATTCTCATCAACAACATGTTGTTGGCGGTCAAGATGAATACTTCAATGTTCTCTGTCCAAGACATCCATATCATCTAGCTTTGTATGTGAAGATACCAGACATCTGGAGGAGCAAGAACTATGCCTTTGAGTCTCTTGAGGCCATCAGCAGCGTGATACACTGTAAAGCTATAGCAGAACTTCACAACTCTCTGAATCACACTTTGATAATTGATGAGAGCACAAACATTTCTGTTGCAAAAATGTTCATCCTGTAACATCAACATAGTACAAAACACTGTTTGGAGCATAGTGAAGCTGATTAGTTGTAATGCTGAGGCTATCACTACTGCTATGAAAATGGTCATGTTGACATCCAATGGTGCATCTGTGATGCTGGGCAAGAATAATGGTGCTGCTACTCGTCTTAAACAATCCGTTCCTCATCTAGTTAAGCAGCATTGTGTTCCACATCGGGAAGATTTGGGAGTTGATGATGCCTGGAAGAGGGTTCCGATGATTAAAGAGATGGAGACATTATTGAGGACTGTCTACACTGTGTTCTCCAGATCTCTTGCAAGGAAGTCCAAGCTGGATGAAATCGCATCGGTCACTGAATGTGAAGTGGTCTCCTTTCGACCATTGAATGAAGTCTGATGGCTTTCAAGGCATTTTGCAGTTGGTGCACTAATTTGTAATTATGAGGCTGTTCTTAAGTACTTTGAGCATGAGAAAGTTGAAGAGAATGATCCAGTTGCTAAATATTGTTACAAGAAGCTATCAGGGAGAAGAACATGACGGCCGACTGACGCGTCCGGTCGCGAGCATTCCCCGCCCGAGTGAGCGAGCCATGACGTTTCACCAGACTTTGTTCCCACCCATTTGATTCCAACCCATGAGCCATAAATCACGTATTTAAAATATAAAAGAATCGCTCCACTGACCTGTTGTGGAGAGTTGCGATCGCCCCGCAGTTTGCAGGAGAGTCTCGCTACATCCAATGGTACTGTGGAGCTAGAGTTCCCCGTGGCCAGGAGAAGGCCAGCGAGCTAAGCGTCGAGTCCATGGGAGTGCGTGTGCACGGCTGCAACGTGTGGGCGGAGGCAGCAGAGGGGTTGCAGTCTTCGCGGAGAGCAGCAGCCCGAATCTGGCACAGAGAATTAGCAGGCTGCACTGGGAGAAGGCTGGACACAACGGAAGATACAGAAAACAACAGAAACAGCAGGAATAGCAGAGATGATCAGTACAAAGCAGGGAAAGAGAAGGGGAGCAGGATTCCCTGTATGACACCGGTAAGAGGCAGGGGGAGGGGTGAGAGAGGTGGAAAAGCCCCCAGAGACCCTTAAAATATTTCATCACAGGGAAATTCTGCACATAGGGGTACGAAGGGGCAAATTCTGCCCACATGTTTAAGTAAGGGAGAGGCAACAGTTTACGGCGTCAGCTATTGCCTTAGAAGCAGACATTTTGTGATAGAAAATCCTGGCTCCGAAAACCTGCAGAGAAACCTGATTATAAAACCCACAATCCCTAAAAATAGTAAAGAAAAGGAGTATTACGGAGGGGACAAAAGGGGTGAACCGTAGCCAGGGGGATATACTACCTCAACACTGCTCAACCAAGTGAAGGTAAACAAGACAAACAAGGAGGGAGAATCAAAATGACCCCCTCTCGTCATTCACACTTTAAAATTCAAAACAAACAATCAACACAAAATCTATTCCCTAGAGTGTCAAATACGGAAGAAGGGGTTAAGCGAAGTGATATATTAACAAGAATGCAAGGAGACGCCCATAACATCAAGAGAGGGGAACTGGCTACCAGGAATAGATACTAGGCCTTAGCCACGGAAGATACTGAGATAGGTTCGCCATCCTCAAGAAGAGGGCCAATGGAGACACCAGTGACAGAAGAAAATATAGAGGTTGGACTAAGCCAGATTCCAGATCAACCTGCTCAGTCAGAGATGGGGAAACTCATAGGTACTCTAATAGTTGAGATGAGAGAAAATTTCGCAAAGTCAGAAAAGATCAGGAGAAGATCCAAGCGACATGCGAGGCGCTCGAATTCAAGGTGAACTCCCTGATGGATTGTGTACAAGCAGTGGAAGAAACAGTAGGGAAACTTGAAAGAGGCACAATCGAGAACCAAGGGTAGATCCGCATTTTGAGAATAAATGAGAAGGAGCTGAAAGATAAAATTGAGTCATTAGAAAATAACACAAGGCGCAATAATCTCCGAATCTTGAATATACCCGTAGGAGAGGAAGGACAAAATATTAAGATCTTTGTGATTAATCACCTCCAAGATTTTATTTCTGGATTGGATGTTAGGACATTAGAAGAGGATATTTAAAGGGTTCATAGAGTTCCTTTTAAATTAGGAAAACCCAGAAAAACTCCAAGAAGAATTTTAATTAACTTTAAGACCTACACAATTAAGGAGAAGATTTTGAGTGCAGCCCTGAGAGCCGGCGCATTCACCAAAGGAGATTACAAATTCAGAATCCGCTCCGATATTTCAAAAGGTACACAGGGCAGACAATGGGAGCTCGGGAATCATATGCAAGAACTTAGATCGCTGGGGGCAACAGTCCAGATGAGATTCCCAGCCTCACTTAAAATCATGTGGCAAAATCAAATGCATAATGTTTGGGACCCAAATCAGGTTGTAAAACTGATAGATCAGTTCAAATCAGCACAGAAATAATGAGATATTTAGGGGAAACACGAAACAAATAGATTTCAGCTCAGCGCGGGTGAATCTCGAATAGGGCAAATCCAATCTGCCCAACAGTAATAGGCGGGTTCATTAAGGGGGGGTGGGGGGGGGGGGCACGTAGCAGAAATAAGTCCACAAGGTGTTGGAGCATATGGGTAAAAAATGAAGAAAAGAAAATGTTGTCCATCATACATCATACATATGAAAACCGGGTCCGAATTTTCAAACTTGGGAGAGAACAGGATCCTAGCCGGCATGGTAAAGGGAAGACAAACAATAAATTGAACTTCACGTCCTGGAACGTGAATGGCCTCGGTGTAAAGAAAAGAAGGAAGGATATCTTACAATATTTAAAAGTGATAAATAGCGACGTGATAATTTTACAAGAAACACACCTTTTGAAACAAGAGTGGCTTAAAATCTTGAAACACCAAAAATGGGTAGACAGCTACATTTGTACAAACCAGCCTTGTTGTGTCAAGGGTGTAGCAATCATATTAAAAAAACAGCAAAAGTTACAATTTTAGAAGAGGTGACGGACCCGGGGGGAAGATGGGCCATAGCAAAACTTTAAGGACAACAGTACCAAGCAAACACCAATTCAGATAATTTGGGATGCTTACACGACTGTAATTAGGGGAGCCTTAATGAATCTATTGGCATTTAGGAACACAAGTACAAGAACTAAAATCAGCCAACTAGAATCAGAAATATTAGAACAGATCAAGAAACTGGAAGGAGGGGAGCCTAATCAAGCTCAGGAAAGTATTGAGAAAGAAATACTGACTAAGAAAGCTGAGTTAACCAACATTCTAAAGTTCAAAATTAGGAAAAGGTGGGATGCTAGTGAGCTGTCTAATTATGAATATGGGGAAGGCAGTGGCAAACTGCTCGCTTGGAAACTCAAGATTAAACAGAGTAGAAATAGAATAGCAGAACTACAGATAGAGAGCCAAACAGAGCAGATAGTAGATGAGGAGGAGATTGAGAATGCCTTCTCTGATTTCTTGCAGTCTTTATATGCAGAAGACTTAGAGTTATCAGAGGATCAGGTGGAGTCCTACTTGGACGAAATAACAGTCCCAAGCCTAGAAGAAGAAGAAAGGGAATTACTCAACAGAGAAATAACAATCAAAGAGGTTGAGAGGGCTCTGTCTAGGTTAAGGAAATGGAAGGCACCTGGCCCCGATGCCCTCCCGAACGAGTTGTACATTTACTTGAAGGACCTACTGGGTCCCATATTAGTAACTCTGCTGAATGAGATCTTCTATAAGGGTTCAAAGTTACCTGAATCTTGGAATGATGCCACAATTAGCATACTCTTGAAACTAGGGAAAGACCATACACGATGCGAATCATACAGACCCATTTCCCTCCTGAATAATGATTATAAAATCTACTGACAAAATTTTAGCAACAAGACTGGGGCAGGTGTCAAATAAGCTTGTCCATAACAATCAAAAAGGTGGCAGACAATTACATGAAGTAACACAGGAACTGATAGAAACAATCGATATAGCCACGCAAGAGAACATCCCCCTTGCAATTCTCACTTTTATTGACGCTAAGGCCTTTGACCGAGTGAACTGGGTATTCCTTGGCAAGGTGATTAGCAAATATAACTTAGGTGACAAATATCTGAAGGAGGTTATGAATATTTAGGATTCTCCGGTGGCAAAAATACTGGTAAATAGAGCCCTGACCAAAGAAATCAGGATTGAAAGAGGCACTCGTCAAGGATGCCTACTCTCTCCATTATTATTCAATTTATACATCGAGCCGTTGGCCTACTCCATAAGAACATCACAGGGAGTTGTCCCGTTTAACCTTCAAGGATGAGAGAAAAAAGTTGTGTTATACGCAGACGATCTAATGGTCTTTACTAACAACCTTACAACCTCTTTACCCAATATTACTAAACTATTAGATGACTTTGGGAGAGTCTCGGGATACCAAATTAACCATCTAAAAACTGAAATTATGGAATGGAACTCCCCACTCCCTCACCCAGCATCAAAAAATAGAATCAGATGTCTAGGAATAGAAATATTACAGGATATTGATGAGATCGCTTGAACAAATTTTGAAATGAAGGTGAAAGAGCCTAGAAAATTCTTGAAAACTTGGAGTGGTCTAGCATTGTTTTTTATGGGGAGATCAAATGCAATTTAAATGATTATCCTACCAAAATTTACTTTTATTTTTAACACTATACCTTTGGAATTAAGACAAAATGGTTCAAGAAAATACAAAGCGAGGTTAACAGCTTCATCTGGGCATCAAAGGGTGTGCGAAAAACTATGTAGGAAAAAAAGAACATGGGGGCATAGCCAGTCCAGACCTTCTGTTTTACTATAGAGGCTTCCAATTTAAAAACTTCTTAAAGAACATCACTCCTACCCCTCCTATTATAAGTCAATTTTAACAGACAACTTTTATTTATATAAATGTGGTCACCCAAAATATTTTTTTAAAGTTACGTTGAAGGTCTTACGTGCTGCCAGCCTCATCTGGCATCAGATCAGGAAGATATTACAAATACCATATTACAGCACCTTTGCTCCAATCTGGGACTCCCCAGGTACTCCAGGATGCTGGAGAGACACGTTAGAGATTCCCATTAAACAAGCAGGAATAACAAAATGGGGTCAACTGATACAAGCAGGGAGACTGGTCAGTTGGGAATCTCTAGGTAAAAGTACGGATGGGAAACTATCAAGGTTCAAATATTACCAGCTGACAAGCTGGGCCAAAAACATGGTGAAGGCGCTGGGAGAAGAGATGGATGCAGAGGAGGAGATTCAAAGAGACCTACCAAAGAAGGAGATCTCCAAATGGTACTGGCTTTTAATTCTAGCAGGGGAGGAAGACTTCACACTTCCAATGAAGCTTTGGGAGGGAGACTTGCCATCGAGGGATCTCAGACACTTATGGCAAGTATCTATGACTACTTTATGGCGTCTTGTACAATCTGCACCTCTTAGGAAAAACCATCTTTTTACATTACACAGGGCTTATTGGACACCGGGGAAGTTATCTAAGATAAATAAACATGTGGTGAAAAGTTGAACAAGATGTGGAGAGATAAAGGCAAACGATACACACATGTTTCGGGAGTGCCCTCAATTACAGAAATTTTGTCTGAAGTGGGTAAGGTGTTAAATGAAGTAATGAGACAAAACATAGAGGTAAGCATGGTCTTAACTATTTTTCGAGTGACGAATGATAACGGGGACCCTCCACATTTAATTAATAGGCAAGAAGATCTTCCGTTTATATATAATTTTATTTGCCAGACGGGAGATATTCATAAAATGGATTATAGCAGCCCCCCCACAGTGAATGAGTGGTTGTCATCAGTGTACAGGATTAGGAGATTGGACCTGAGCATAGAGGGAAGAAAGCGTATGAAGTTCTGGGAGGTGTGGGATAAGAATGACTTTTAGATTGGGCTAAGAGAATAGGGTAAGGCAGGAAGGGAGTCCAATGATTACTTGCACCGCAATAACAAATTCTGGACTTGGCACAGTGGTGGCTCCACTAGGGACTTCCTCAAAGAATTTGGAGCTTTAAGACAGCATTCCACCTCATACCAAGAGGGCCTTCACAGTTCCAGGAAAGGTTAGAAGGATCCAGGTTGGTAAAGTTGCCGGATTGGGATCCTGGTCTTACTATATCTCACCTTTGCATGATATGAGCACAAAAAAAAGAAGCTATCAGACTCAAACTACCATATTTCCCTTGAGGTACTTAATGACAATCTGGGTCAATTTGCATCTTTGTGCAACTATTCCAAAAACATTCTTTGACTACTGTTGAAGCTGTACAGTATGCAAGAGCAGAGATTAGCCAAATTAAGGCACAGTACTTGGGGGACACTGTCTTTTGGAGCAGCACAGTAAGAGATCTGATTGTGTTGTACAGGGCAGGATAAGAGTTTGACAGTGGGCCTATTTTGTCTTTTGTTTCCCTTCATAGTTAGCACATCCAAAAAAGGTTTCTCAAAGATAAACTGAAGGAATGGCAAAGTTTTGAATTCCAGGCATTAGCAACACAATTCCATATTGATTTTTGGGACTGAGAATGTACAACCACTTTTGAAAAGTATAAAAATGTCTTGGTCTTGGGTGATTGTGAAACACCAGAAAATGTTGTTCGACAATACAGAGAATATAAATATATGGTGGCAGAACATGTAAAGGATGGGTTATTTACCACCTTTCAAGACATGGTGAATTTCACTGTACGCAATGCTGCTCAGTATAGTGTGGTGTCTCAGCTTGTTGATGTCTGAGCAAAATTTCAAGCATCTAGTGCAGATTGTGAATGAGGATTCTGCCTCATGAACACTCTAAAGAGTACATTGCGAAATAGACTAGAGGAGAAGCATTTGGATATGCTGATGAGGACAAAGTCCTAACTCCTGAATGGGAAAGTTGACCTCAATTGAGTTAATCAGAATTGAAAAAATGGCAAGGATCGACGTGAGAAACAACCATGTCACCCATCTAGTGATGACACTTGACTTGTGTGAACAGCCCTCTCCCACAGTCCATGTTCACCTGGATTTCACAGATTCCCAAACTATGTCTGACTGGATATCCAGACATTACTCCATAGCTTGCACATTAAGTTGTAAATATGTTAAGTAATTGTGTAACTTATTGTATATATGTGATCCAATCCACCAGGAAAGCTCTAGTAACCCAGACCTGGCCGTCCCTACTACATCTCAAAAATCCCTTTACCGTATTGCCCTTCTAACATTACTATCCAGCTGCCTCATGCGGTCACACCTTACGTCGTTGTGCTGGTGGATGTGCCCCCTTTGAGGAAGGGCACAGAGGAAAACTTTGACCAACTCAAAATAAAACAGTTCATTGGCTGGCAACTAGGACAACTGCTTCTTATCCCCTCACACAGACGCTGGCAGAAGAAATTATAATGGTGAATAGGGTGGGCTGGATAGGCCAGACTCAGAAAACGGCAACGCGAGATTGTATAATAGCGAATTTGTATAATTCTGTGCAGGCGGGATACATTTTCCATGCTCTAGGACTAAAGGGCGCATCAGTGGATCGTATATCTGCTCTCCCATTGGGCTTTTTCTACCCCCAAAAAATCATGATGGAGGAAGTCACGAGACACTGGAATTTGCCACAGGGAAAGTTGTGCCGCGGCCCACTAAATTCTCACGTGTTATCTGACACCACTGCCCTACCTTTAAGTAACCGATTTCTTCCGCTGAGCGAGCTCGATGATCCAGATTGACTGGACCCTATTCACGTCACAGATACTCAGACCTATGTTATTTCGAGTAAGGATCCTGTGATTATGAACCAAGACTTTATCAAGGTCCTTTGTTGGAACATTGCTGGGGTCCAGAGCAAACTCTCAGCTGACGATTGGTTGGGCATGCTGAAGAATTTTACTTTTGTTTGTTTACAGGAAACGTGGGACACTAAAGGTTGCTTTTATCTTGATGGTTTTTCCTCCTATTCAGTTTTAGCTACCAGCTGCTCTAGTGGGCAGGCTAGTGGTGGTCTCACAACCTTAATCAAACTCAAGTATAATTGCAAAGTTGAGGTTATGAATTCCAAATGCAAAACAATTTTGGGAACCCTTTTAATATTCCTTAGTAAATGTAGACTGCTCCTTATTAACTGCTATTATACAGTTTCACTGAAAAATGAGACAGATGCTATTGCGAGTCATAAAACATTTATGGACAGTTTCTTTTTTTTGTCGGAACCCCCTTTTACTTTAACTATGTTGGTGGGAGATTTTAACTTACATCCGTGTTGCTCCTGTTCTAATAATAAGAATTTAGATTTTGAGGGGCCATTTGTAAATCAGGCACACTTCAAACATACACACCAAGGGGATGTTGCAAACAGCCTTATTTCTGAGTTTAATTTGGTGACTTTATTGGTGAGTAATCAGGATCACCTGGAGGAGAGCATGCCCACTTTTAGGGGGGGGGGGGGGCATTGTAGTGTTATTGATTATAAATAGGGCTCCTGGTTATATGGTATTAATCTTGTCATTTCCGTCTGTATTTATCCATATTTATTTTTTGTCAACTTTATCTGTTTTAATCCATATTTATTATGGGTTTTGTGAAAACAGTAGAGCAGAAACGGGTATATTTCCACATTTATTTAACCAATAAATATGCAGTCATGTTTGAATGCCTGTCAGGTTTCATTGCTGTGAGCACCCACAGAAGATAAATAAATGCACTTATATGAAAATATGCACATTTCGGATCAACTTTGTTCATATTTACTGTGTTTAATACGCCTCTACACTAAAATTCCTTTCTTTTTTAACCCCTTGCCTATCAATCCACACAGAATTGGCCTGGCAGTCATGGCATAGTGTTTTCAGAATCACTCAAAAGGCACCCACTTTCCATTTTAATCCATATTTAAAAATAAATACAGACAAGAAAATAAATGGTTTTCTGTCTGTACTTATCTGTAAAAATCAGAAAAACCAGAAAACAGGGAGTCTTAATTATATCTTTGTTTCAGATTGCCTTCTAGCTACACTCTTAGATTTTGAGGTCTTAAAACAGAATGTGAGCGATCACAACCCATTAACTGCATCATTTTATTGGGATAATAAAGAGATGAGTTTAACACCCCTTTATAAGGAGCCCATTACATTGGTTGATGAGGGCCGAAGGGCAAGGTGGGCCAGTATTGTTCCATCGGCTTTTGCTCAAAATCTGATTACCTCATGTCATGCTGATTCCACACCTGTTTGTCAGAAGTAGAGTCGCCACAGAGAATTTCAGCATCATTTACTAATATCTGTAGGTTTATTAAGTCTGCACTCCTCAAAACCGCCACCTTACCGGTCACCTGTGTGGAAAGATGGTTTGATAGGCAATGCTCCAGAACCCATACAGACGTCTGGAATCTTTGGCACGCTAAAACCCGTTGTCAAGAAAAATGTAAGAAGGCCAGGGTGGGGTTCAAAAAGGCCTGTAAGGAAGGTAAAGCTCAAATCAATGAAGAGACTTGGGATAAACTACAAATGGCTAGTCAGCAAAGTAATAGCACTGTTTTCTGGGGTGCTATCAACTCGCCTCTTTTTCATGAAGACCACCTTTCCTACCAGGCCTGTACCATCTCGTCTCAGACCTGGGTGGATCATTTCAAGGCCATTTATAACCTTGAAGACAAGGAGTCAGAGCCTACTGAAGGTTCCCGGACAAAGCATAACTTAATTTTTAATCTGTCTGCGGTTAGAGCCGCAATTCACCAGTTGCCTTTAAATAAGGCACCAGGGACCGATGGGGTACCGGTGGACCTATACAAGGTTTGCATAGACTTGTGGGCCCCGACATTGACACTGCATTCTGCTGTATCTGGTCTCAGTCTATAATAGTCCCCGTTTTTAAAAGGGCAACTGATCTGACCGAGCCTGCTTTAAACCCATTAACCTTATAGATTTAGAGGCGAAAATTATTGGTAGGTAGGATCTTATTAAATTACCTCACAGAGTGGGCCGAGGAGCAAGGCTTCTTGTCTGACCTTCAGTACGGGTTTCGCCCAGGTCGGTGAACAGTAGAGCAGACCTTGAATCGCTATCTTTTAACCTGTAAATACACCAAGGCCAAGAAGGGAGCTATCCATCTGGACTTCATGGACCTTAGTCCAGCCTTTGATAGAGTTAACCTAGAATTAACCGCTCTAAGCTTTGGTTCATGATGGAACAGATGGGTGTTGATGTTGCCTTAATTAATTTCTTGCGTGATATGCATAATAGTCTTTCCACCAGTGTTAGATTTGGCCCCAATGGGGATTGCATTGAGCACTTTGAACTTCAGCGAGGGGTAAAGGCAGGGCTGTATTTTGGCTCCTTTTTTATTTATATTTTATATTAACAACATAGAGCAGGCCTTAACAGTTGCGGGTGTTGACGTTCCCAGAGTAGGAGGCTGTCCTATTCCTGCCATGTTATATGCGGATGACACAGTTTTATGGCTCGTACTGCTAAAAGTCTGAACAAATTTCTTACTCTTTTTATTGGTTATATGAACAGCCTTGACTTATCTACAAATCTTTTAAAGTCAAACTTCATGAAGCTTGGTTCTTCGAATACAAAAACCATGAAACATGTGATAGATGACCAACATATTGGAATGGTGGATAAGTTCAAGTACCTGGGGAGTCAACTGGATTCTAAGTTTAACTGGCATTCGCTTATAAACCAGAATGTTTTCTCTTTTAGCAGGGCGATATTTGGCATTAAGGATTTCTAGCGTCGATTGGGGCGTACTCATATCCAATCGGATCTGGAGATTAACAGGGCCAAATGTATCCCCTTAGTGTGCTATGGTAGTGGAAACTAGGGAGACAGCCAGGTTGCGCAACTCCAAGTCGCTGAAAACAAGTTTTTTAAGGATTCTCCCGGGAGTTTGCCAAAGCACACCTTATGAAATTGTCCATGAAGAATTAGGTATGGATTTTTTAATTGACCGACTTTGCCTCAATCCATTAAAACTTTGGAACTCAATTTGGACAAAGGAGGAACTGAGTTTCAGTAGACTGATTTTGCAAGATTGTCTACAACTTGAAAAGTCCTTACAGATTCCTTGGCTGGAGTATGTGGCGCGTAGTTTGCTGGACATAGGGCAGCCGGATATGTTTGCTAACACCTCAAACATAACTTATGCTGACGGAAAATGAGTTGAAAACGCTTTTAGGGACAGGTTGACGTCAGAGCTGAGGATGTCGCTTTAACAAATACACTGCATGCAACACGCAATATTGAGCCAAATTTGACCTGGAATATGTCTCGCCACCAATGCCAACTGCTGACCTATTTTAGATTAAATCTATTTCCCTGATCGGTCCCTTTTAATCATGGCTGTTTAAAGTACTCAGATCTGCCTTTTTGCAATTGTGATAACACATCGATTAATGATACATTACATGTGGTTATGCTTTGTCCAAAATACAGGAACCTGCAACATGAGTTCATACACCCAATCTTATTACTGCTGAATGTTAATCAAGTTAGCCCAGCCTTACTTTTCTTACAGTTGTTGAACTCTCCTTTTATCTGCTTTTTCTTGTACGTTTTCTGATGGAAGTTCTACAATATGAATGATTATCGCACTGAAATTTTGTATGTTGTTTTTAAATGACCTGTCTTTTATGATTTTAATTATAAAATCGAATAAAGATTATGAATTTGAATTTGTATATATGTGATCTTGTATAGGCTCCCAACATTTCCCCACCCTATGAACAGTGCTGAGTTGAGGATCTTTAGTAAAGTCTTCTGCTTTTCTAAACCTGAATCGTACTCCCCTGTGTAACCAATTAATGTCATGGGGTGTCTATCTAAATTGAAAACCTGCCTTAAGACCCTTCATGTGGTGCTGCATGTGTGGAAATGACCCGTCTTTACACTTTTTAAAGCAAAAGTTTGGAGTGATATCTGGCGCTGCGCCCACACGTGTGGTCTGGTTCCCGGCGCACATAGCCTTGGCTGCAGCGCACAGAGACTTTACACTGCCGCACACAGAGGTAAAATATTTGAGGAACATTGGAGACCACATTCATAAATTTGGATTGTTACATGAGCTATTATCAATTGCAATTAGATCAGCAATCATGTTATACTACTACTTTTTCAACCGACTTACGTTTATTTAGCTAAGATATAAAAAAAAAGCTATGTTTCGGGATTTGACATGAATATGCAGGATGAAAGGAGACGGTACGAGTGTGGGCCCGTGGTGCCGGTAAACCCAACAGGCAGCGCTAAGGACTTGACACCCAGTTCTTCAATAACAAGCATTAGCATAGCCAATATGTCACGCCTTTGGGACCTTATAAGTGTTTAGTTATCCAGCACAATATCCTTGGTGCAACATGTTGCATGGCTAAACGCTTATAAGGTCCCAAAGGCGAGACCTATTGGCTATACCAATGCTTCTTTTCTCTCTCTCTACCCTCCCTTCTGGACAGTTGAATAAACTTTAAACTAGTTCTGACCAGTGTGGTACCTCCGATTTGTGCCATTTGTTTAAAATTTGGACTAAAACATTTTTTTTTGTTAAAAACGCTATAAATTAGACAAAGATGACATGTTTGGTGTTCTTTTTCCATAAGTGGTAAGAATAATATGAATACCCTGTGGTTGAAAACTTACTCTTGAAAGATACAAATGGTGGTACACGACTTTCTACAGGTAGCCCTATGCATTTCTGGTTGTTAAAAAAGAACATTACATCGTTTCTGCAGTTTTAAAAGCCTGCTAGTGAAAGCAGTTTTTGGTTCTATTCTCCATTCTTTTTTTCAAAGTATTAATTACATAAGATATATTTAGCAGTTCGAAGAAGCAGAAATATTTTGAACCGAAAGGAAACAGGTTTGAAGTATGCAGGCTAGTCTTACAAAACACTGCAGCATCTCATCAACATAGGAGTCATAAATAACTTGATGATCTTTTCATCTTCACTGAGGGTATCCTCGAAGCAGTCCTGCTGTTCTTAGGGTTGCAGTTTGGTTGGACAAAACGACAAAACCTTTTAGAAGTGTGTAAAATATAATAACTGCAGTCATGGCGTGTGCTTGTATATCATCATCACGTGACTAGCTACATTTGAAGGGATTTTGTTTGTGAAAAAACAAACCATTGTGTAGTTTTTGTGGGTAAACCAAGGACATCGGAGCAAAATGCGCTTGAAATAGGTTAATATTATCGGTGAAGCCTCCAGTTCTAAGTATCTTGACATTGAAATGGATAATCTTGCTGTGTTAAACCTATATCTGCATAGCGCACGAACACCGTAGTTGTGAGTCTGTGACACAAACCCCCACTCACCACTAAAGCTGTGAGGCAATTACTTGCTGCACATTACAGGCTCCTCGCCTACTCACTTTCGTGCCAGCCATGCCACTCCCAGCCCGAGGAGAAAGGCAATCACCCTCCTCATAGCAGGTTCACAATTCAGTAACTATTACATTCCCAGCAGTATGGAAACCGAACAGCAGCAGAACAGTAAAAACACAACGAAAGGTGCTAAACAAAGCAGATATGCACAACACTAGTAATCACAATACCAACTAAGATTTCCGGTGTATTTAGCTCTCTGCAGAAAACATGGGGAATAACCTGCAGCTACTGATTTGTCCTGTTTGCTGCGACTTCTGGTTACCAACAACCTGTTGCTGGTGTCAATAATGATGTAATTATCATACAGCAAAGCAGTAATTCCACCAAATCGAAGAGCAGCAGAAAGGGTGAGATGTGCGGTTACAGGATTGCCACACATTTAGGTGAATACACGGCTGTATCGCTGCCTGCTGAAAAAGGGAATGGGGGACGCAAGATGTTTCTGACACATACAGGCAAAATAATACCAGAAAGAATAATAGGAAATGGTAAAATAGTTCAGAGAAGCACACTTTTTGGAACATGGGAGGCAATGACCTAAATTAATCGCTTACCACTTAAACAATAGCTTTAAAACGTATTTTGGAACAGGATCTCCAGAGAGCAGAATTAAACTTTAGGGAAGCAATTCAAAGCAACGTTTTGGAACGGGGGGACAGATTTAAAAAAACGTATGTCCTGCTTTTTTACACAGCTGTCCTCGGCCTAAACGTGTGATGTACATGCCCATATATCTACAGCACTTACAGGAATTAACAAGACTGGGAGTTGTGTGCGCGCGCGAAAAGATTTTTTTTTTAAAAAGCACGCTACGGCCTGCTGCAGTATAGAGAGGGGGGGGGGAGTGGAGGCCAGCAGAGTGACGAGATCTGTGGTGGGGGAGGGGGAGGGAATTGAAGCGCAAGCAAGCAAGGCGGAGAGAGGCACGCAAGGCTTAATGAGCCTTGACAAAAACCCACATGGCGGCTGCGCGTGTGAACGCAAGCTTGAGGCCAGCAAAAGCCTCTGGTAGCACTTTCAAAAGCCACTCACTAAATTTCTCGCAGAGCAGCGCATGCGCTGGCTCAGCGAGACCTAAAAAGGGTGTTGAGAAGTAATTTCAGAGGCAGAGATATAATCCCTTTCCTCGCGTCTGAGGGCCAGCCTGGTTTACAAGCATCAGAGCACGCCTTAAAAGACACCATTCTTGTTTTCGCAGTAGAGAGCCCAAGCACTAGTTGACCTTGCTGTGCTAGGTACACTTGCTCAATGTAGAGCAGGCTCTATGTTGGTGTGCAGCAAGGGGGCTTTTTCATAGCTTGAAAGACTAATTTTCACTGCTCTACTGAGGCAATAACATTGCATCAAAGAGCATCATATTGCTGCTTGTTTTTTCGCCTAGAATAAACAATACCATGTATCGACTAACAACTGCAGTGTATCTGCAGCCTATGCACATGTACACTTTCCTATTTTATCCAGGGAATAAATGAATGTTGACCGAAAGATTGAACATTATTACAAATTGCACTTCTTTGGCACTCATCAATCATTAAATAAAAGTGAATCTGAGCCCTTGAGCAGGAACCATACAATGGGCTTTATAGAATCTCTTTAAATGACTGGAGCAAAACATTACCCAGAGAAGTAACGGCTTGCTGGATCTCTGTCATTACATTCTTGTAGAGGTCGGTCTGCCACTGGCGCAAAAGCTTCCATTCCTCCTGGGTGAAACGGGCGGCAATTTCATGGAAAGAAGTCTGTGCCTGGAAAAAAGAAAATGTACACCAAATTCAGTAATGGTACAAAACTAATTTAAGACTGACACAGGAATTACCATTGCCACTGGAAACGCCTTGCACGAGTGATATCACCTCATCTAGTTGGGTGGTTCCAACAAGTGTATGAAAAAAGAAGGAAAGACTGGTAGTGCTATCCCTGCAGTAAACGAGGCTGGTCATGTGTGCCTCACTTGCTCCAGACAGTGGCCATTTTCCTACATTGACTCAATGTGAATGGCCTCAATAATAAAAAAAAAATGCGGGCAATTGAGACCTGGATTATGACGGAAAATCCTGCAGTTATATTTTTGCAAGAAACTCATATTCCTATCTCAAAAGCCGATAATTTTTCTATGTTTAAAGGATGGGCCTATCACCGGGGTTTTTCCTTTTTCTCTGAGTCACAGAGAGGAGTCGCACTCTTCTTTAATAGGAGATTGGAAGCGGAGATGATTCAAACTGATGCAGATAGGCAGGGTCGGTGGTGTTGAGACACATGTAAAGTTAAGAATAGATTATCGTACATTACCTTTGTAAGTTTTTATGCCCCTCTGAATGATAACCCGGTAATTTATAATGAAATGTTTCAGTCCCTACTTACGGTCGGTGGGGATATTGTGATTGGAGGGGACTTCAATATCCTTATGAATCCGAGCTTAGACTCTATCGTCCGTGGGAAAAAGCAGTTGAAACCTAAGTCATTTCAGACAATTATGAATAATGCTAGGATATTTGATCTTATCGACCCTTGGCGCTCACTAAATCCTTACAAAAGGGAATATACCTGCTGGTCGGGAAGATATAAATCATTTTCTCGCATTGATTTTTTTCTAGTATCTTCAAGATTTAAAACTCGGCATCATCGGATGTTACACAATGGTTTTTCCGACCATGCGATGTTAGTGGCGGAGTTGGCTTTGGAGGAAAGTACGAATATCCAGAAACGTTGGGTCTTTAATAAATCCTACCTAGCAGATGAAATATGGGTTACTTCTCTTAAAAACGAGATTAAGGAGTATATTGACCGTAATATGGGGACAGCCCCTATACATGTTGTTTGGGACTCATTGAAAGCATTTATTCGGGGGGCAGCTATAGGAAGGGATGCAAGGGAATCAGCTATCTACAGAGAGTTAAAAAATCAATTACAGCAAAAAGTACAAGGGTTAGTAGATCAAATGTACCACAAGCCTTCTCTCAAGTTGCAGAATCAATTAAATGCCGCAAAACGGGAGTTGAATGCATACTACTTCGCAAGAAGTGAGGAAATCTTTTGTAGACAAGCTCAAAAAATTTATGAACATAGTAATTTTACGGGTAAATTACTGGCGTGGCAGGTTAAAGAAAGAGCTGCAACTAACTCAATTCGATCTCTTAAATCTCCAATTAGTGGCATGGATACTTCAGATACGGGAGAAATCGCGGCCATTATGCTGTCTCATTACGAGAACATCTATACTTCACACCATATTACGGATCAGTTGAGATTAGCGGAGTTTTTAAATAAATATCGCCTTCCTACTCTCCCACATTTGGATCAAGATGCAATGGCATCTTCATTTTCAAGGGACGAATTAGAGTTGGTAATTAAAAATCTTCAATGCGGCAAGGCTTGTGGCCCAGATGGATTCCCTGCCGAGTTTTTTGTCACGTTTTATAGCTCTCTCTCTGAGCTTCTTCTGTTATTAGCTAACTTTATGTCGGATGGTGGCTCAATTCCAGCCTCCTTCCATGATGGAACAGTGATCAGTTTTTTGAAGAAAGGAAAGGATGCCAAAGACCCAAATTCTTATAGGCCCATAACATTATTGAATTCGGATTATAAAATTATTACAAAATTACTTTCGATTCGTTTTAATTTCGCCTCTTCGCACCTGATTCATACAGATCAAATGGCTTTATTTCAGGTCGTCAACTTATTACCAATACACATTATCTTATTGAGGCACTAGATTATTTTGAAACAAGGAAAATCCCGGCCCAGTTCTTCTTTTTGATGCAGAAAAGGCTTTTGATTTGGTGGTTTGGGACACACTTTTTTTTATTTTACATAGATTTGGCATTCCCCCTCAAATTATTACCTTAATTAAAAATTTATATCAGGGGCCAAAAGCCCATATCCTTGTTAATTCATTTATGGTGGGCTCAATTTTCGTGCAAAGAGGGACGAGACAAGGTTGTCCACTGTCCCCTGGCCTTTTCGCTTTTTTTATTGAGCCTTTAGCAGCTGCAATTAGAAAAAGTAAGGACATTCTCCCGCCTATTCCCTGCATGGATAAGATTAAATTATATGCAGATGATATAATGTTACTGTTGAAGCCTGAGAAGCATTCTCAAACTCAAGTCTTTTCAGTCTTTTCAGAATTCGAAGCTCTGGGGGGGTATCGAATTAACAAAAAGAAAACTGAGATTTTAATCTGCGGTGAGATCACCTCTGAACTACACCCCGATATTCAGAACTGTATTAATAATAGACCTAAAAGGTATCTGGGTGTTTATTTTCCCCCTTAGTACGTGATTTATATTCTTTGAATTTTGAACCCTTGATTCAAAAGGTTCGTGATATGTTTTCACGATGGAATACTCTGCCTCTATCCATTTTGGGTCGGGTTGCATTAATTAAAATGTCAGTACTTCCCTTATTTAATTTTCTGTTTTCTACTATTTCTTGTGTTCTCCCTGGTTCTTTTTTCTCAAAAGTCGAGTCTCTTTTCTCAGCCTTCGTTTGGGCAAAAAAGACTCCTCGTATTGCTATCAATACTCTATATATAGATAAGGAACATGGTGGCCTCGGTTTGCCAAATTTGAAAGACTATTATTATGCATATTTCGCACAGTATCTTTCAAGATTTAAACATTCAATTTCCACAGAGACACTGTTTATAAATTATTTTTTTGACTTAATATGTAAAGAGATTAAAATCCCCTCTCCATTATCGATATTTAAATCTCCTAAACTAGTCAGATATAAGGTTCTTAGATGGTTTCTTAAAAAATGCGATCTTATGCTGAAAAGGTATTCTCTGTCCCCTTTGCATCTAATAACTCCACTGAGAGACGCTGCTTCTAGATTCGAGATTAACCTGGGGCCAGAAACTATATACAATTGGGCTAGATCTGGGTTTATAACTTTATCGAACTTCGTGAAAGATGGTATATGGTTGACTCCTAATGAGATTGCTATCTCAACCTGTGGAAATATTCTTCTTATGGGATCATATGCTGTTCTGTATAAGTTTCTGGCCCAACTCGACGTAGCGCAGATTAGCCAATCCTCACAATTAACAAATGATCTTTTTTGGTCCCCTATTTTTAAAAACCCCGGAAACTGGAGAAGAAGTTTAGTGCAAAATAGTGAGGAGGATGTTACCATTAAAGCAATGAAAAAATGGCCGAAACAGGAAAATATTAGATTATCTGATACCTGTTGGAAAACTCTAAATAAATTTAATTTCATGGTTTTGAGAGGGGCCAACTGGAGACGAATGCTTTTTTTTAGTAAGTGGCTTTTATATTATACTCCTGCTATGATGGCCAAAATGTATAGCACTACGTCGTCTTCCTGTTTTAGATGTTCTCAAATCGGACCTGGCTAATTGGTCCCATATAATGGCTTTTTGTCCCAAAATTAGGACATTTTGGAAAGGATTGTTTTCTATGTTGTCTCTTCATTTGCATTTCACAATTACCAGTTATGAAAATTTAATTTTATTTGGATTTGATTCAGAGCTTAATATGGTGGATTCTGTAGCGAAACTTCTGTATATATTGGTAGCAGTGGCCAGATCGTTGATTCTTAAGTACTGGAAGTCAGATACAGTTCCAACTGTAGATGAATGCTATCAAAAAATTAAGAGAGTTAGGAAAAGCGAATGCATGTTTGCTCAAAGGACTGGGGCAATGCGTAAATTCACCAAAATTTGGGAATCTTATTTTGAATGAAAATTGGATGTCTTTTGACAGAATCTTAATTTGCTTAGTTGTGGTATGCCTCCGGCTGGTTTTTCTGTCTATGTACTCTGTATTTATTTTTGATATATTGTATTAATTGTTTTGAATGGATTGTCAAGAACTCAATAAAACATTTAAAAAAAAGAAAAAAAAAGACTCATAGAGACTTAGGGCTGGCCGGGACAATTTATTTGCCTCACTGTCCCACATTACAGTCATTACCTTAGACTTCAGCCCATGGATACAGACGTTAAAAAGAGAGTAACAGGAGGGAAAAGGAAAGGGGGGTGGGTTAGGGAAGAAAATAGGCGAGAGAACAACATGTGGTGAGTGCCACAAAAGTCATTGAGCCAAAGTGGGTGGGAAGTGACAAGTTGATGAAGGATTGCACTCAGTGGTTCTAGTGGTGTTTGACCACGTATGCCTTCAGCAAGGTCGCTCAAATTAGAATCCAACAGACCAGGGGCAATGTATAAAATGAGGTGTGTAGCCTGGAGATGCCAGTAATGAGTGAATGGTTTGCGGCACATTGCCATCAGGAGGTGCAAGCAGAGGGGACGGTATTCTCTTCAGGAAGACCCCCAACAGAAATCTAGAGAGTTCAGCAAGAATACAGCGCGCACTCCATCATGATCTGTGCAAACAGACAGCGCGTTCCGTTTCTAGCGTGTACATGTGGTGCACTGACATTTAGAGATTAAAGCCTTTATCAGTAAAGACTAAAATGAGTTTTCTCTTGATGTGCTCTGAGTCTTTTACTATGTAATTAGGAATATCTGAGAAGACACCTGCAATGACTAGAAAGAAAGCCATCCACACTCGCCTAATTGTTTTCGCTATGTTATGAGGGCCTTACCATGACTACAGCCCAGTAGATCTCGTTCGGCCCTTAGAAAGGGGCAGGTATGTACCAACTTACCAGCTTGAGCAGGGAGGACATACAAGTTATAGCCCACACAGTGCTTGCATGTTACCTGGAGAGGATGCATGCTAGGCATGTACTGGGACATGCGAGGTACATTTTAAGGAACTCTACATGCCTAAGCTTAGCATTAAACATTTCCAGGTTCTGAAGGTTCAGTATTTAGGCATAGTCATCACACTTGTGTACCTTCCTAAACGTAATTTATTTTCCAGTCCTTGGCCTGTCTCTGAGTTAAGGGCAAATAATAACTCTGTAACTTCTGAGACAGTAGCCTTGGTGCAGTTCTATGAAGAAGTGTTATGTTCACTGATTGTCCTGGAATCGAAGTCCTGCCCTCACTACCCGAGGTGGTATGAACAATCAATATATATCATTCAAACAATTAGTTTTGGGAAAAATCAGCCATGTGATTTATTATAGCAGGTGGGAAGAGGAACATGAGAATTCCCTTACATATCAGGCACATGCATCAAAGGAAAAACCGGTCACAAACGGGCAGATTCTCAGTATCTGCCCCTTTGCAACCGGTATTTTTGCATTTGGGATGAATCATCCCAAATGCAAAAATCGCAATTTAAGGAATCTCTAAATTGCGATTACTTAAATTGCGATTGCATTTAAGGAATCCCAAATTGAGATTCCTTAAATGCAATGCATTAAAGTAAAACAATTAGCGATTTCGCTAATGGGGGAGCAAATTACCATGAAGTTGAACTTCATGGTAATTTGCAAGAACTTTGAAAAATGCACTTTTGGGCATTTTTCAAAGTTTCATGTTGCACACACACATGCCCTTAGGGCATGTGTGTGTGCAACATATGTGCACAGATCAATTTCAGGGGTGCAATAGGGTGTCATTAAGACACCCTTGCACCCTTGAATTTGCATGAGCAATTTGCGAGTAACTACTGGTACTCGCAAATTGCTCATGCAATCTCCTATTCATTCCTATAGGCCTGGAGGCCCATAGGAATGAATGGGACGGCATTCTGTTGTATGGTGTAAAAGAATGTTTTTAATTATTCACTGTGTGCGAGTTGAGATGTAGTATGGTGTGATAGGGAGATGACATGTAGTATGATGTTTATTTTATGTGAGTTTGGTGAGATATAGTATGCTGTGATTGGATATTTCTTCATGTGAGTTTGATGAGACGTGGTATGGTGTGACAGGGTATGAGGTGAGATGTTTATATTGTATTGCATTATTTTCTTATTATTAGTGCATTGTATTCTATTTCTTGACTATATGTTATTTGCCATATTGTCATTATTTTATTGTTTCATCTAATTTATTTTACAATGCGCTTGTTCCCCGTAAAGAAGGGAGATATGTTGTAACTTATGTTTCCCTGCTGCTCAGCTAGAATGACTATGGCGTGGAATGTTGGATGGATGGAATGTTGGATGTCTGTGAATGTCAGTTGGGAATGGGCTGAGCAGCAGGACAGCTGCTCCTGGTGGGGTTTTCATCATTTATACTTATAACAACTTAAATAAAGAATATAACTAATCTACGCAAGAAGTCCAGGACATCTTATGATTACAACACATTCCTTAATTGAGACTCGCAATTTGCGAGTCGCAATTAAGGAATGTGTAGGAATCGCTATTTTTTTAGCGATTCCTACATGCATAGGCTTTTGCGATTCCTTAATAATCGCAATTAAGGAATCGCAAAAGCCTACGTTGATGCATGTGCCAGTAAAGCCACTATGTTTTCGCAATGCATCAATCATTTAAACGAAAAAATGAATATATGAACTATAAACATGCTATCGTAAATAGATGAACTGCCATATTGGGCAGCAGAATAAATATGTAAATACATAGCTGTGAAATATATAAATAACGATATCTATGAAGAAAAATGTGATTTGCAGACCTTCAGAGCTGTTCACAAAGAAAATAGTATAATAGAGATAGGGAAAATATATATTTTTTAAATGCAAACTGAACTACATTGAAACACAGAGCTGTTGAAAATTGTGACAAATTATGTATTTTATCAAACTCATAGACCTTGGACTGCTGATTAATTATAACATCTTGACATCTAATTTGGTTTCTCAAAACGAATTTCAAGAGAGCTAATAATCACATTCGTATTGCAGAATACCCAGCAATTATTGTTTTTGCTTTAATTAAGCCACATTTTCGAATTATTCTTAATTATTTTGTATATTTTGCCATTTTCATATCTTTGTTTTATTGTCTAAATGTTGGTGCTAGCATTAAAAGCTATAAATCCCTTCCCGTTGCGCTCATTTAGGATTGTTGAAACTAAAATCCACACGAGAGCTTACTCATAATTCTGCTTCCATTTCTTTTGCATTTCAATGTTGTTTGTTCGTTTTCACTTATTAGTTCTTTCCTACAGACAGTTCTTAGCTGTCTATTGTCAGAGACCTTTGATGTACAATACCAATATTTACACTGGGCTTTGGACCATTGCCTATCGCTTACTGACTTTCCTGACAATCTCATAGGTGTGCTTCTTTTTCAATGGCTTTCTTTATCCTTCTTGGGTTAGTCAGTTTTGTAGCATAGCTTCTCTACCATACTTTTGAATAGATGAGTTGAATTGCTCTATGACTCACTGTGTTGCTCCACCCCCCAGCTCCTCTGTAAAAGCACAGCAAAGGATATATATTAGCAGGGGTTTGTCTAAAGAGCAGAGTTTATCAGGTTGGCTATGTTTTACCTGCTGCGTTCCACACACTGCATTAAACCCCATGCCTTGGCACTCAAAGGCAAAATTTATATCTAAACCCTAGGCTTCTGCAGACGACCAACAGCTGCAGCGTTTGTTTACATTCCAAGTTGGTGCAAACGCTCCTGCTTTTTGCTTTTTTTAACTCCTGGTTTGTGACCATTTTATTGTGGGTGAGCCCCACCACTGGAGACTCACCCACGGTAAATACAAGGTAAATGGACACTGCGTGTTTTACTTTTTTTTTTTGTAAAAACATTTTTTATGGTTTTCTCAACAACACAACTCCCCAGGGCCCCCGAGGGTACCAACAGGTCACAAAAGAGTATCATATGAGTCCGACTACACAATTATACAATGACATAAATACTCTTCCCTTGTGGGCCCCCCCTCCCCTCCCATCCCCCCCTCCACCCTTGTCAGTGTGCCTCCTACCCCTAGTCTTCCGATGGTAAGCCCTACTCCCGTAACGTATTATTTGCAGGGGTGGTCTGTCCCAGTTCTACCAACTTAAGTGCGTTCCAGGAGCCCTCCCTGGCATGGGTCACCGTCCATCATCCCGAGCACCCTCCTAATCTCTCCGCGCTGGATCCCCAGTGTGTTCTGGCATCTCCCTCTCGTCTATGGCATCGCACGATAGTCCCTGGAGCTCAACCGACACTGCGTGTTTTACGCCAGTGTCTACCTTTAAAGACAAAGCCGCTGTGACGTAGCAGTAAGGGACACCTGGCTGGTTACACATGAAAAATATATGCACACGTGTCGGGGCTGCACGTGTGAGACTCCTATCATGCGCAGTCTGGTAACTGCGCACAGATAGCCTGGCACAGAGGGCACTCTGCAGGATTGGCTATTGACCTGGGCTAGGCCTCATAATATTAGTCTACACTCGTAGGGAAAGTCAGTGTGGTTTACTGTCTTGTCTGCAGTGACACTCCATTATACACCTATGGGGAAGTCTGCCTTAGAGTGCAGCTCCGGTTCCCTTTGGCCTTACCAGTGACTTATTGAACTGGAATGGAAACTGTATGCCAAACCCAAATATGAGAGTTCTAGTTAAGAAATTTATTGTAGTAATCCAAAGATTACAATAAAATCAATATATCACAATCGGCATAAATATTGAGTAAAAATAATAATTAAAAAGTACTGGCCACATGTAAGGTAAGATCTATGATAAAAATGTGCTAAACTCAAGAGACTAACACTCAGTAAACTTCATCTAAAAATTGCATCAGTCCTACAATTGCACTATTATCTTTGATTCTAAAGCAATATCCAACAGCCTCTAGAGTAGATCTTTTTTTTGCCTTGTTAGAAATCATCTGCAGGTAAAAAAAATTTAAATACAAAGGTTTGGGGCAACACATACAATGTGCAAAAGGGTTTGAGTTGTGACTCCACAGAGTCAACAGGCAGATTTTCCTTTAATCGCTAGATTCCATTTCCCCTCAAATTCATAAATGGGAACATAGAACAGTCTAAGGTGGCGATTACAATGCCATAGGAAACGGCTCCGACCCTTGGTCGGAGTCGTTCCTATGGCATCGTAATCTCCGGTTTGGATTAATTTCTGACCGACCCATTTTGATGGAGTCGGTCGGAAATTAATCCAAACAGGATTTCCGAATAGCCTATGACGGGCTCGCCATTCGGAAAGGGGCTTGTAATCCCAAGGGCGTCTTTTTCCGCCCGAAGGATTACGATTGCATATTCCTACAGCTTTTCTGTGCCGGCCTATCTGATACACAAAGGCTGTGGGATCTGACTTTGGGGGCCCGCAGCAACGCATCTGGATGCCAGCCTAGGGGGCACCCATTGTGCCCCCCTGTTAATCCCCTGCCACGGGGTGCAGCGTTGAACTGCACCTCAGCTCTTTACAATGAGAGAATGCATTGCGGTCGGAATGCATGCTCCCATTGTAAAGAACAGGATTGCTGGTTTGGGACTGCCGACAGGAGTTCCGTCGGTCCCAGTTCCAGATCAATGTCGGACGGACTCAGGTCCGTCCAACATCGAAATCGGCCTCCAAATCTTGGGAATTTCATTTTAATGTAGCCAGGCAGATTTGACCCAAGATATTCTTGGTTCTGTGAGGCGAGGGTTTCGAAACTACATCCATGTGTTTGTATTGTTGTAGCTTGGCCAAGTCGTTCTCCCTCTGTCTACTGGTTAAATCTCTTGAAGCAAACATTTTCCAGTTCCAAGAAGATATCTGTACAGCTTATGGATCATTCAGGGTTGTCATATTTCTCTGGCTCAGCTCAGGATCAGAGCCCAGGCCTTTTGTCACCCTACTGTGCCAAGTTAATTACATTTATCTTCAGCAGCAGTGTTAGACCTTGCATCCTTAGAGTGGTCTTGCCCCAATCTTTTTGCTTTTAACCTCCACATTTTGCTGTATCTTTTGTTGGCCTTAAGACTCTAAGCACTTCACCACTGCTAATCTGTGCTGAAGTGCATGTGCTTCTTCCCTAAACATGTGTGTAATTGGTGTATACCTGATTGACATATTTAATTTACTTGTAAGTTCCTTCTAAAGTGATATAGCATATACCCAGGGCCTGTAAGTTAAATGCTACTAGTGTTACTGCTGGACTGATTGTGCCACAGAAGTAGCCTTTCCAATCAGGCTCAGGCCTGCTACTGCAGTGACTGTGTGTGCAGTTTACTGACACTTTGCCTTGGCATTTAAAACTACTTGCCAAGCCTTAAACTCCCTTTTATTACTTATAGGTAACCGCACTATCTGAAGAACCCATGCGTCGGTAGTAAGAGTAAGAGTAACGCTTGTGGGAAACCAATTGCAGACTCACCGTAGGAGTTAGTGGAGGGGCCTCCTCCACGTAAACCGCCTCAGGAACCATTGTACCTCAGACATCCCTTTGTAGGGTTGAATCCCCTGAATCTGGTGGGATCGTACTACTGGCCTCTCCTGGATGACTGACCTCTGCCAGGGGCTTGTGTCTGCAGGCAGCCGGCCAAGCGCCCCCTGTAAATGACCAGCCGCAGCGAAAACCCGGGGAGTAAAGATGTGCTTGATTTTGGATTGCGCTTTATCAAGTTAATTAAATGTGGTGACAAACTTCCCGAGCTCCTTAATGAGTGTCTCACCAAAGAGCCCACCGTGCGCAACCTGCCCCACCTCAGAGGTTGCCAGTTCCACTAAATTAGGGTTGATCTTATTGAGGAGAGATCGGCGCCTCTTGGGAGATATGGCGCAGTTCGTGTTTTCCAAGAACACCACAACCCGTTGGGCCATAACTAGAGAGTACCTTGGAGGAATTAAGGTGCCTGATTTTTGCGCGTCCTCTGCCATGTCAAGAACTTTTGTCAATGGCCATGTCAGGTCTAACAGCATATCTTGGCATAACCACCAGGAGCAGTTAATGCTCTTCTCGGGATCTCTTACTATTTAGCCAGCAATGTGGCCATTTTGGGGTTTATCTCTGGCTTAGCTGCAACTTTACCTTCCAGTTAAACTTGATTTAAGGGTTTACATAGCCTCCCAGCCACATAGGTGACGACTTTCAGGGCTGGTGTCCACTCCACTGATCAGGGTACATAAGCGCCTCAGGATTCAACATGTCAGACTATGCATCCTCAGTTGTGCCGGAGGGGAAGACGGCCCTCATGGGAGTGCTCTGTGGTCTCCAAGGCAGTTCCTGATCTGACTCGCCAACTGATCCTGCTGGGGAACTGTCGGAGGCCAGTGGAGAAGAAGGGGCAGGGGTCGAAAGGTAGTACCTGGGAATTCCCCTAGGGCTCGGGGATATAGCATGGCCCATAAAGGCCTTCTTAGCCTAGCTTAAGTATCCAGGTCCACCCCTGGGGGGCGCTAAGCAGATTCTCAGGGAGTGCGGGCTGCCTAGGAGGTAGGGCAGCCGGGGCCCAGATAGGTTTTCCCTCGAAGGGAGGGGTTTGAAGCACTTTGGTGCGTATTCAAGCAATTTCTTTTCCTAAGGAACAACTGCGCCTGAGACCGTCCTGCGTCACAAAACTCATCTGACACCGAGGAAGTAGGCTATCTCCTCTTCCTCTGCGTAAGTGTCATCGTACTGCTCCACTGTAGTCGTGATGGAGGTAAGTAGCTTTGTAGGGGAAGCGTGGATATAGAGGGTTTATGGGCTGGGGTTAGCCCAAGCAGTTTGGGGGTAGCAAGCAGCACCTCCAAGACATAATTCGGCCTTGGTTACACTGGTCAACTAATACAGCCTGGGACAGTGTCCTGTATGATTAAATGCAGGCTTGCTGAGTGAGTAGAGACCCCATTGGGCGTTTGAAGTGTTGCCATTGGACATGAGTCCAGTACAGCCCCCTAAGGGTCGTTCAATAGTTTGCCTTATGGCTAATGTTGGGGCATTAACTAAAGTCATGCGCGTGCTCGGGGAATGCTCAGCCGTTTGTGATGTCTGCCGCCGACAGCATTGCCCGATCAAGTTGGAGTTAGATAGAGTGCTTGATTGATTCTTAGCACGAAAGCACGCCCTCTAGCGGTTGGAGGACCGCTGCGCATCAGCCCCCGTGGCTCCGCCGATCCGTGAATAGTAATGAACGGTCGCGAAAGGAGTGACAAAGCCTTCACGCAGCCACCGATAAGGACCCTAAACACAATGGAGGAAAGACTGAACAATAATAACAATAATCCAAATCTAAAAATGCGTAGACAACAGAACTACATTAGAGAGACAAAAGCGGGACCAAAGTCCCTGACTTATCTTCGGCTGCAGCAACAAAGAAATAGGAGGAAGGCATGCAGACAGTGGCTGAAAAGGGCCGTACTGAGCTATGTTTGGACTGTTGTGTTGGGATTTCTCATTTCCCTTGGAATGATGGGAAATGTAGTCCATTTGTGGTGATAGAGCGGCTGCTCTTAATAAAATTGAAGAAAGCGTTGGCATAATCCTCGCCTCCGGGTCTTGACACAGAATTCCAAACTAAAAGCATTCCCTCAAAAAATCAACAATGTAGTCCCAGCTCAAGAAAAGAATCCATAGAAAACTGATTTACAATTCTAATTTCAAAGTCACGCACATTCGGGAAAGTGTGTTGTATTGAGGAGTGCAGGCTCACTATTCTAGCACATGTCTACTATCATTGAGGAAAATATTCCATTTCAGTGAGTGTAGATTTACTATTGTAACTGCAAGCTGTCACACACTGGACATAGTGTTTGATTTTGGGAACAGCAAAACCCTACTTCCACTGGGGAAAGTATTTAATTTTGGTGATTTTAAAATTACAACTATAAGTTCAACCCAAAACACATTGTGAAAAAAATCTGTTTAATTTGAGTGTCTATAAATCAACTAATAAAATATCAAACCCACAATAATTATGTTTATAGGATGACCTGATGATTTACACATGAGATTTTAAGGGCTCCCATAATTTTAAATATTCTAAATTACTTTGGAAAAGTCTTGGGTTACCTAGTAAACAAAGATAAAACGGAACTTATGACTTGGAACGGTTCTGCTGATAATCCATTAGAAAAAAAAGAAATCGAGTGGTGAAAAATCTTGATAACATGGCACAAATACATTTCAATATACGTATGGCTGAAACTAAGAAACTTCAGCATTTATGGACCTATCTCTCCCTTTCTATTTTTAGGAAAAACTAACTTAATTAAAATGATGATCCTTCCAAAATGTACCTTTATTTTCAATGCATTACCTTTACACTTCAGGGCAGAGTGGTTTAAAAACGACAGGGGAAACTGGATAGTTTAATCATGGCTAATAAAAGCGCTGGAATTGCCTGGAAAAAACTAGAAAAAAGAAAACAGATGGAGGCGTAGCCTTTCCAGAGTTTCAGTGATACTGCTGGGCATTCCCACTGAAGAATGTTAGGCTATTACTGACAAATGGCTATCAATGGTTGTCCCCACGCTACCAGTCATTAACAAAAGATCTCCATGTGAAAGGTAATTTTTTTCTCTCTAAATAGGGACACCCACATTTTTTTTAAAGATTGGAGTCAGAGTGCTAAGTGCCGCATGCAAAGTGCAGATCCAAGTCAGAAAGATTTTGGGAATCCCATACTACAATGACATGGCTCCTATCACTTTTAATAAATACATAACTAAAGCATGATGTGGTAGCACACTGCCATTTGTAATCAGCAGATTTTACATTGAAATGGCAACAAACTTTCCCACTGACATGCAGCTTTACTGATAAAACTATATAGTATACAAACAATAATGTTTAGAAATCGAGTTTCTGCAAATATGTGTCATTTGCACATCACCAAGTAACCTGTTCTGGTTTGTTTTGCTCCTATTTAACTCTTTGTTTGCATCACACTTCTTAATAACAAAAAAATGTATTTTTGTAATTCCTGATATATTTTGAAACATTTGTAATATTAATTTACAGGCTATTTATTTAAATGTTATGTGTTAGAGAAAAATAATAGACCTCTAACTCTAGTAAAAGAGAGAAAAATAAGCCTCATTTTCCAAGCAGCAATTATAACAATCATTTGCAATGCAATAGGTCTCGCATTTGCAAGAGTTTAAGCTATTGGCATTGTAAATGACAATGCCTTTTATTTATGTTTTCAAAACCAATACCTAAATACATAAATAAAAGGGATTGTCATTTACAATGCCAATAGCTCACATCCTCGCAAATGCAAGACCTATTGCATTGTAAATGCTTGTTTTCATCGGCTGGGGGCAGTTGAAGGGCATTGGGGCAAGAGGGGGAGGAAAGAGTTAAGTTTAAAAGGTAAATGGAGAGGGTCAGTGTAAATGAAAAGGGTTGTAGGATACCTCCGTGTAAATTAAATACAAATGCTTACTCTGCATTTTAAAGAACAAGCATTTGTAACACACGGACAACGGGAGAGACTCCGGATGCGAGGCGCTGTATGTTTTAAGTGAAGGTGCTTCTCCTGTGCTGGCTGGTGCTCAGGGAAACAAAAGAGAGGAAGGGGTTAAGCGAGGGTGCATGGTGGGAGGGTGACTGAGGGAAACTTAGATAACCACCCCCCTAAACACAGCTTACAAAGGTAAGCTGGGGACTTTGGAACTGGGGAACATCGTTTGAGTCTCCGCCTAAGCTCTCTGTGCCTTCCAAAAATCAAATGCAGACAGTCGAATATTAAAAGTTTAGTAAAGCGAAAGCCTGCTATTTATTATTGCCTTCATACATTTCAAAGGGGATGTCAGGCAGATGCAGTAGTGTGAGAATACTTGTGACAAACTAAAAAAAAATTCACATTGTGATGTAATCCGAGCAGCGCTTGGTTTGTTAACATAAATAAGCACATTCCTAAAAGAGCGCAGCCTGCTGAGATGTTGTGGGTCAAATAGGGCAAACTCATTAAAGAAAATAGTGGTCACCGACTTATAAAGTAGACCATGTAACAACACATGTAAAAGGTCCAGTCCTTATGGGAGGTTACAAATGCAGAGAAGGGGGTACCAAGGAGGGACTAACAAGCTTAATAATGAATTGGAAGCCAGCTTTTACGAAGGGCAATGACACAAGCCAATTCAAAATATGGGCGGAGAGTAGGCAGGGCTTCAAAGCCATACTCCACTACTGCATGCCTCACAGCAGCGTATGTGCTGCCCAGGCTCGACCTAAAAACTGACATTTTACTTCTTTCCTTGAACAGACAGCAAATGTATCAAGATAAAAACAAGATTTAATGGCATCTTTTTTGCTCATTCACTTTCTGAATGAACAGAACACCCATTCCTTTCCAGCCTAAGTTTACTCACTACATGGGACTAATACATGCCAAAATTAGCTCGACCTGATAAAATTTTACTAGCAATTGCAAGTGTGTGAGTATATTTTTTGAGGCCTGCAAATGTATGAATTTATTCAAGTATTTAATAAAAATAAATGTAGAAATTAACAAACCCAACAACCTGTTAAAGATATAACAAAATATAAATTAATCCATCTTTTTCAGAAATTCTGTTTTCAGATGAAATGAACATTCATAAAAGTTGCAGTTCGATCAAACATTATTAAAAGAACATCAAACACAGAACAATTAAAAGAATGCACAAAGCGGCAATCAGACGGCATACGACAGAATTAGCTACATGATTATGAAAGCATTGTACTGCAGGCCTTTACAGCGGACCTTAAGAAAGATCCAACGTGAATAATAATTTCATCATCAGATATTTGTAATAAGAGAATAAAAGCTGATCTAAAGTGCCTGTAATCACATTTCTTTTTTTAAAGCGGGGTTAAAAAGCAGGTATATAGCCCATAAAATGTACAAAAAAGTGCAAAATGCTGCATGGATTGCTCAGACTTGCCATCACATGAGCAATGTGTGTTATCTAAATTTTTCGTAAATCCTAGCAGAAAACACAACAGAAATGTTAATGTAGCTGCTCTAAAGCAGAATAATAATGGGCCTCCCCTGTGCCCCCCGCACAAAATAATTGGTGGGGCAATTTGGTGAAATGAGACTCCGAACTATCTATTTATATTATTACAATTATTAAAGTAATGACTAAATATAACATATGTCTATTATTAATATATTTTTAAAACACTACCTATTATGCAACAACACATTAAAACACAACATTTAAAAAAAGTTATTACTACATCAATTATTAATAAATTATCATATAGACATTTTATACATTGATTTTCTAAAACACTTTCACGCCTATTCTCCCACAAAATAAACCATTCAAAATAAAGAATATATCAACATTGGTTTAAACAAATTAATAAATACATTTATTTTAACATTTAAAAATAATATAAAATAATTAAAAATGAAAAAATAAATTCAGACAAATTTAAAAAAATACTTACAGTAACACTTAAAATATTAAGTTATACAAAAAAATAAAATGTAATAAACATTACACTTAAAATTAAAAACAAAAAATTACAATATACACAATGATACTAACGTGAACAATAACATAAATGACAATTTTTTTAAAAGCAAAAAAAATAAAAAATTCTTACCATTATTATTATGTCCCACAATATTTTGTATACCACGAAATTTTAGAAATGATATAACTGCCCAACGACATTCCAGAATCGATATTCAGGTGGACCACTACCTATCTTTGTGATCATGTAAATGTATATGAAATATGTCTCTGCAAATACACTGGCTTCATTGTCACTCTTTACAAATATGTCTCTACAGAACATTTGTCCTATTGTTTCACAATTTAGCTTCTATTTTAATGACTCTGATGAGTTTAACCTTATAAGAAGGAAAAAATCCAGATGACTAACATGATCTCATTTTAAGATATGCAAAAAAAACAGGTCACCCACTTAAAAAAATGTTTTGAACCTGAACTATGCTCTGCTGAAATTAACTTCTAATAACTACCAGACGCTTGCCCAAAAATCAATGACTTATTTGAGGATCACTGCGGTACCAAAAAAAGTATGCAGGAAGATAATCTTGCAGGAAAAAGATATCATTTTATCAGAAATAAAAATGTTGGCCGGATGACGGACAGAATGAACTAAGCATAGCCCAGAGGATGCATGGAGAAGCAGAGGTGACCTTGGGTAACATCATGTAGCCATCAAAGGAACACAATCTACAGTGATTTGTGGGGAGTGAATTGTATGGGAAGGCAGTGTTGCAATTCAGGGGCATGGCATTATAGCCATGCCCTTTTTCGAATTGGCCTTAGCTTGAATTGCTTTTGCTCTCCCTTTGTTGCATTTCATTTTGAATTGCGCCGTTTAGGAGTCGCTCTCTCCTTACCACCTGTGCCTTTTCCCAACTTTTGCTATCCTGCCTCCCAGAGCCTCACCCCCCTCCTAGGACCTACTTAATGGAGGCCGCAGCACAGCCGCGCAGTTGGCGCCCAGCGGGTGCACCAAAGTCAAGTTCATCTGCGCCCATCCACTTGTGGACCGCACCCAGTACCAGGAACCCTGGACCTCCAGCCACCCACAGATACTCCTCTGCAGAACTCTGAGCCCTGGACCCCGGATGCCATTTCAACGGCTGCCTCGCATCTCCTTGTTTAATGGTATGACCGTTCACCCACCACCGCCACCGCTGTTGCTTCACCTGCAACTCAGAACCTACTGCCCTCACGGAAACCAGCACCAATACAACTTCACTGACCGCACCAGAACCACTCCGATGCTTTCTAGCTCACCACCTGATCTCTCTGCAAACACACCTCCGGAGTCTGAGACATCATCTCCACCCTTGCCCCCAATGCGATCTTCATTACAGGGACGTGGGTCAATCCCTCCTCCACCCTGACATCGCGACCTCAACGCCCAACCGCTACAAGATGACACATCAAGACGCACCAACAAACACGGGAGAGGCATCGCCATCATCCACAAAGAAACAATCCGCTGCACTACCCCAGACAATGACACCACACCGGTCTTGGTACACTTCAACTTCCAATTTCACACCGACGACAGAATGACCATCAGAGGCACCCTTGCCTACAGACCACCAGGACCACGCACTGGCTTCTGAATGCCATCAACAACTTCACCCCCCCCACTAGCCATCAAGTCCAAGCACTTATTATTCCTTGGAGCCCACAACTTCCACCTGGACACCTCCACAGACACGAACTCCGCCAACCAAATAGTGAGTAGGTCCCAGGAACCAACTCCTGGAACACATGTGCAACATCGGCCTCACCCAGCTGGCCACCAACCCCACAGACAGAGCAGGACACACATTGGACCCAATTTTCATGGTCAGCAACAGAGTCAAATACAGCCATGCCACAGATCTCACCTGGTTCGACCACTCCATCATCCACTTCACCATCACAGGATCACCATGCACCACCACCAGCCCCCCCATACACCTCCTTCCCCAGCTGGAACAAGGTTCACAGACCCTATTCACAACATCACCTAGACTGCCCCCACAACCAACCTGGAACAAGCAGTCTAACAACACCACCTGTATCACCAACGCCACCAACCGAGTCGCCCCCATCAAACAAGCCAAGACCCGCAGATCCACCAAACAAGTCAGTTGGTACACACCAGAATTCAGGACAGTGAAATGTTGCTGCAAACAAAAGGAGAGAAGATGGTGCACCAGCAGAGAGCCACCTTTAAGTCAGCCCTCAATAAATACCCCAACGACTCAAAGACGCAAAAAAAGATGCACTAGCACACCACATTGCAGCGAGCACCAACCACACCAAGGAACCCTTCAGCATCATCAGAGAGTTCTCCTGTCCAACGGCCACCGAGAACACAATCCCTCCCTCACAGGAACTCTGCAACACTCTTGTGGACCATTTCCACAACAAGATTTCCACCATCTACAAGAACTTCGAGCCCCAACCCATTGACCTCCACATCCTCCTAACTCCAATGGAAGCCTCCCGTGATTAGCCACGCACTGCATGGGACTACACAGAACACCACAGCAATAATGAAGTCCATCCACTTGGGAGCACCCACGGACCCCTGCCCCCACCACCTATTCAAACTTGGAGGCAAGGATATCAGCCGCCAACTCAGCCCAATCCTCAACACATCCATCACCACACCCACCTTTCCTGACAAACGGAAACACACAGAAGTCACATCTCTCCTCAAGAAACCCTCCGCTAACCCCAGTGAACTCCAGAACTACCGTCTCATCTCGCTGCTCACTATCTCTGCCAAAGTCCTTGAGAAAGCCATGAACCAGCAGCTCACCGAACATCTGGAGAGAAACATCCTTCTCAACGCCCCCCAATCCGGTTTCCACGCCAACCATACCACCGAGACCACTGCCACTGATGACACCCACACTCTCCTCGAAAGAGGAGAATCAGCGGCCCTGATCCTCCTTGACCTCTTCGCAGCACTCGACCCCTTATCCCACCACACACTCATCAAGAGAATGCACCACATTGGGATTCAAGGAGATGACCTCAGATTGATCGCATCATTCCTCACAGGACAAACTCAGAGAATCCACCTTCCTCCCATCAGCTCAGAACCCAAGAGCACCATCAGCGGTGTCCCTCACGGTTCATCCCTCAGCCCCACCCTCTTCAACACCTACATGACACCTCTAGCCAACATCGTCAGAACCAGCGACCTCAACATCACAGCCTACGCCGACGACACCCAGCTCATCCTCTTGCTCTCAGCAGATCACACCACCACGAAGTCCAACTTTCACAACTGCATGAAGATCGTCGCAGACTGGATGAAGACCAACGGTCTGAAGTTCAACACTGATTAGACCGAAGTGCTGATCTTCTTCAACACTGCCTCTCCCTGGAACGACACCTGGTGACCCGCTGAGCTCGGACACACTCCCACACCGACAGACCACGTCTGCAACCTCAACATCAACCTGGACTGCAAGCTCAGCATGAAGCGACACATCAACGCACTTTCCTCTGCCTGCTTCCACACTGTCCACATGCTCCGAAGAATCTTCAAATGGCTCCCCATTTGCATGAGGAAAACCGTCACTCAAGCCCTAGTCACCAGCCGACTGGACTACGGCAACACCCTGTATGCAGGAACCACCACCAAACTCATGAGAAGACTCCAGATGATACAGAACTCAGCAGCCAGACTCATCGTCGACCTGCCCAAATGGACCCACATCACCCTACACCTTAGGAACCGCCACTGGCTCCCCGTCCCAGAAAGATGCCAATTCAACATATTGACACATGACAACAAAGCCCTCTATGACCTAAGACCAGCAAAAATCAACCTCTGTCTGAACTTTCACCAACCATCCAGAGACCTTCGCTCTGCTGCCCTCACAAAGACACCGTGCATCCGCCAAAGCCACATCAGTAGACGTTCATTCTCCTACCCCGCCGCCATGCCCAGGAACAGCCTTCCTCTGCACCTCTGGACATCACCCTCGCTGGCAGAATTCTGGAAGAGACTCAAGACCTGGCTTTTCGACTGAGGCCAGCAACCTAGCGCCTGGATACCCGCAGCAGTCATTAGTAGCGCTATACAAATACTGTTTGATCGAATGGTAAACCAGTTTGACACCATGGCCATGTGAGAAGGGTGTATGATCCAGTAACATGTTTCACATAAGTGGGTCTAATGCTTGAATCAACTCAGGAGCTTCCTGGAGGGTCACCCCAATAGCTAGAATTACCAGATCCCGGTGTAAGGCTCTCAGTCGGGATGGCCATAGGTCATAGACTGGGCAGTCTCTTGGATGGTATAAACTGTTACCATTATGAACTGTTTAGGCACCCAGTAGTTGGATGCATAATTGAGGTATTGCTTCTCCTCTGTGGCTGGTTACACAGAGGGGGTGTATATGTAAGGAGTCTGTTGGGGTAATTGCCAAGTGGAGATAAGATGAAGGAAGTCAGTTACTCTGTGTGGGCAAAGGTTGTTGATCTTTCAGCACTTGGACAGATTATTGTTTGTTTGAATGCTGACTAGTTGTTATGATTACCTTAAATCATGATCTTTACATTGGTGTAAATGTTACTAGTGAAAAAGCTTTGTGTAACAACTGATGGTGTAACTGCATTATTGTGGAAAGCGGAAATTGTGTATAAGAGTGATAATATTATGGAATGTCTGACCATAACTTCATGGGCCTCATTTAAGGGTCACCAGGGGTCGAAGTTGCGACCCCTGACTTGCCCCTTACAGTACTTGACACAGCCTTTGTGACTCTTGGCCCACTGGTGGCAAAATCAATACCAAGAACACAGGGGGGGCTCTGCATTCCTTATTGTCTGCCTGTTTTTCATTATACTAATAGCGCATAATATTCTATCGTTCACCATAAATGTAATAGAAAATGGAGCACTCTTAAGATCCATGGTAGGAGTTGTGGTAAGTAAAAATGGTTTGAAATGTTGTGTGTGTGCTTGAGAGTGAGAGCATATTTGAGTGAGAGAGAGCATGCATGTGTGTAAGACAATGTTTCTGTATGAGTAAGCATAAGTGAGTGTGAGCCAAGTGACAGGTAGCGGGCGAGATTGTGTGAGATTGAGCCCTAGATTTACTATATTTTGACACATGGCAATGCTGCACCAAGGTTGCTGCACTCCCTTGCATCAAAGGGGGAGAGAAAAATATGCCATATCTAATATGTTAAAGCGTATTGTTTCTTTCCCAGTTAGCTGACGCACTTTTGGCAGCCGTGCACAAAAGCACATTCCCTTGTGCCAGAGGCAAGGTGTGTACATTCTCTGAAGTATAGGTTTTGTACAGTAAGGGGTCCCCTCAAGTACAAAAACTATGCTTTCAGGCTTTTCCCACTTTGTATGTAAACTGTACAATGGAGCACACATGCAAAGTTGGAAAAACAAGTAACAAAAACATTTCTCCTCGTTACGCCTGATTTGGAAACGCATAAGATTTTGCGACATATTCCTGTCTACCTTGTATGTAGATAGGGATTTACATCAAAACGATGGGTGGTTGCATGGAAATGCCAATGCACCATCCCATGGAACGCTGCCTTGATGAATGAATGAATGAATGAAATGAATGAATAAAAAAAAAAAGATTTATAAAGCGCATGGCTACCCGGGAGCGTCCCAGCGCTAAGAACCGACACGGGGGAGGCAGAAGAACTAAGGAAACTAAAAGGTCTTCAAAAGGTGATACTTAATAATACAAAGCAGCAGGTTATGTGATATGCTATCCTTGAAAAAACTCAGGGTCGGGCGTAATATGATGGCACTTCCTGTGATGTCAGTTGGTGAATTGACGCCCATACATAACTTCCCTGAATGGAGTGCCAGATGAGTAGCCAGCATTTTTTACACTAAAGCAATTCCCTACAATAAGTTCATGCAAGGGTGCAAGCCTTGCATTTTTTTTGCCTTCTTTTTTACAGCAGCTGATGAGGTATAAGTTTCTTAACTTGTGAGTCCAAATCTGCTCATTCAGGTTGACAATTCAAGGGAGGGGTCATGTTGAACCGAAGTGCAGGATTAGGTTGGTAATTATGTCTGTCTCACACTTCTCTCTGACTCTCAACCTATGATTCAATCTCATTTTCTCTCTCACGCCAAGTCTTTCTATTTCAGGTTATGTCTTGCTGTGTTCAGATCAGTGCCTTTACCTGTCAATATTCCTCTATATCAACTTCTCAATCTTTGTCACTTAACTGCTTTTCTGTCTATCATTTTCATCAATATTCCACTAGGAGTCACACTTAGTAAATCGTTTTCACTCTGTCTCTGTCTGAGTTTATCACACCTAAGTCCAGATGTCTCTGTTAATTACGCTTTATCCCTTTTTAGGTCTCGCCTAGCGTTGCTGCGCATGCTTGCAGGATGTATTGTCGTTGGTTTTCTGTCTGGCTTCTTTGGAAGAGGGGTTGGTGGCCGCCCTGTCTCCCTTAGGCCCCGCCCACCCGTCGTCAATTGCTCGTCATGCGTGCGTTGTGTCCTTGCCTCGCGCTTGAGCCCCCCTTCTCTGAGAGGCTGTCTCCCTTAGGCCCCGCCCACCCATCGTCTGTTGCTCGTCATGCGTGCGTTGTCTCCTTGCCTCACGCTCGAGCCCCACTTCTCTGAGAGGCTTCCGTTGTGTCCCACCACCGCAAACCGGTGCTTGTTATTCATATTAATGGCTCATGGCACGCTTTAATTTTTTTTCCCTTCAATTAGTAACTTTGGTAGATGGGCGGGTATGCGCAGCTTGCCAAAACTTTTTTTAATAACTCAGTGCAGCGCCCGCTTTATGGATGTCGCGCTATAACTTGTAAATATGCTCCATTCCTTGCCCTCTCCCCCCCACTGCACTGATGTCGTGCTTCAGGGTTTGTCGCGCTATAACTTGTAAATATGCTCTGTTCCTTGACCCCCCCCCCGCACAGATGTCGTGCTTCATGGTTTGTGAAGCAGACGCTGTTAATTAAAGACATCTGCAGAGTCTTCTTCCATGTTGTATTCCCCTGCCTTCCTCATCCATGCCCTGCGTGTGGCTTTATTATTTATTTATTTTTTTACCGGGCGCAGTGTCCGCTTCTAGGTGTTTGCGTTTTTATTTTTCATATTCAGGCTGCTCTCAGCCTTTGTTAAACTGTCCCCCTGCGTCTGCAGCACACACGGCACTACTAAGTTGCAGTCCGTGCTCCGGCAGCTGCCTAAGACCCGCCTTCATCACCTTCAGGATCGCAGCTCGGCCATGGACGAGGGGGAGGAGGACAAGCAAGGATCTGTGATCCTCCACAGGGCGCAGGTCAGAACATGGTTAAACTAAATACGCAAGTGGAAGAGTTGTGTATGCATATAATTTATTTTTGTACTTATATTTAATAATTTAGATTTTTTACAGCCTGATGGGCAGAAAATCTGGATTTTATTAAAGACACGGAGGCTAATATTATGCAAATTCTCCTTTATTGCCACAGCTCAGCAGTAACAATGAGGAGAACATAGAAGTTGTGAACATTCTGAAAAGTTGTATAAAGTCCATGAGCACACAGCTATCATCCTTCTTTGTTGCTGCTGCTCATTAAGATAAGTACTCTCTTTTTTGATCGTGCTTATTCAATTATATGTATAATGATTTATGCTAATTTTCTCATGGGTGGGTCCCATTGACCCTACTGTGTGATACCTTGCCCCTTGTACGTGTTTCTGACACCCTTTTCATACTTTTCTATGTATTTTCTCTTGACTTTGTCCCTTTGGGCTGGATTTCGCTCCCTTACATCCCTGATAATTTTGGTTTTGTTGCTTTTCCTCTCCTTTTTGTTCGTGAGCCCTACACTCCCTTGTATGTTGGGCGTCTTTTAAAACAGACGCGAGTGCTTGGCTCGCGTGTTAATGCTGTCAGTATACCAGGCCTCTTTTAAATAGACGCGAGTGCTTCGCTCACGTGTTAGCGCTCGTACATTAGTCACGGGTTACCTGGCAACGCCTGCAGCGCGAACCGGAGATCTTATCCGGACGCGTCTTGCCATCCCCGCTGCTTTGCCCCGTCATCACGCTCCTTCCCTGACACAGGACCTCGGCGCCGACATCGGACTTGGCCTGGTCCGTCCTCAGCCGCCTAAATTTCTCTCCCTTTTTCCCCCTCCGCGGTCTACGCGTCATCGCATACCGCGGAGGGAACGTCCCTTAAAGGAATGAACCTTAAGGACGACCACGCCCAATAAACAATGCGTGGTCGTCCAGGTTACAGCAGCAAACTTGACAGTTGCTGCTGTAACTCGATCGGATCAAGTATTAACGCGCGCACTGAGCTAATTTTAACATTTCTTATTTTTTCAAATTTAACGCCTACAATAAAAAAATAAAAAAAAGAGAAAGGATTAATACTAGACAGGTAGGGTTGAAGGAAGTTTATAAGTAGGGTTGGAGGAAGATTATTACTAGACAGGTGGGATTGGATAGACTTACCTGTTTAGACTCTTTTCTTTACTAATTAATTAATTAATTAAGACATTTGATTAAGGGGGAAGAAAAGTTTTTGGGTCTCACTTGTCTTATATAACTATTCACCAACTACATTATGTCTTCCAACCCTGATACCTCACTAGAAACCAAATTAAATGTAATGGTTTCAAAAGCCATGGATAAAGCCATGGATTCATTTAATGAACTTATTACTAAAAGATTTAATGACACCATCAACAAAAAATTTGAAATGCTTACGAAGGGATGGCCCTTTACTAGCGGCGTGCATAATTTCACTGCAAAAGAAGGGACAGTTAAGGTCCCAAAGAAAAGAGCCGGAACAGAACAACCTGGTTTAAACTCAAAAAGAATAAAGGTGTCATCCAAATCGGCTCGATCTCGCTTCCAAGGCGGAGACCAGAATGATGCCGAGGGCATCACAGACGGGCAAGAAATAGGCCCAGAAACCCCTATACATATTGATAGTGATGAGCAAAACGAAGCAGAAATACATCTCTCCTGCTCATCATCCTTTGATTCGGACATTGAGGTCCAAGAAGACAATTCAATAGAAAATTCTGACGAGGCAAATAAGGCATAATCATTTTTGCTCAAACACACTTAGTTACTTTGAGCCTATTATTAGTGTGACGTCCACCCCCCAGCCCTTTTTTCTTATTTGTGGCTTGCAGCACAGCTTTATTTCATATGGCGTGCGGCTTGGAACTTATTTTTGTTTGTGATTCAGTTCCTCTGTGATATGCTTGTTAGACTATGACTAATCATCCTAATTAGTAACAAGCATTTGCAATGCACTAGGTCTCACATTTGCAAGAGTTTGAGCTATTAGCATTGTAAATGGCAATGCCTTTTATTTATGTATTGTTTTTTAGTAACATAAATAAAAGGCATTGTCATTAACAATGCCAATAGCTTAAACACTTGCAACTGCGAGACCTATTGCATTGCAAATGCTTGTTACTTTAAGTTTTCAATGCAAATACCATGGTTTTTAATTGATTAGTATGTTCTCACTTTTATTGTACAACATACATTTTTCAGTTTGAATATCTCATCATCTTAAAACCTCTTCCTCCCTAAAATATTCATCTTGTGAATACATGCTTAAGCACTACCTATCTATTCAAACAAGCTTTTCCAGAAGTATTCTTCCGTATGAGGCGTTCCCAGTGATGGAAATGGAATTATACAAATGTAGGCACTCACTGGCCAAGAGTACCTGTATGCTATTGAAAAGTGTTCGTCATCTCCAATTAAAAATACCAACCCCAGCTGAGAAGTGCAGGTAGTGTCCCTCTCAAATTAAAGAAGTGCAGGTACTCAGTACCTGTCAGCAGTGGTCCGTTTAAAACACTGGGCATTCCTCTTTGCAATTTTCTTTTCACGCCCTTCAGGGCATCTGTGTCAAAATCAGGGACAGTAACACAACATTTTATAGCACAGCGTTACCGCAAGTGTTCCTGAGATACTGTAACAAGGAGGCCCTTGGTTTGGGTGGGCCAGTTATATTTTTACTTCTTCAAACTGTCCCCTGCATCAGAATAAGGTTAATGAAATGTGTTGAAAAGAGACGGCCATAGTGATGCTGCATGTTATCCACATTAAACCTGTTCAGAAAACAATACTTCCAGTGGTACGTATTGCCTCATGTCATTGAAATTTGAAGATGTAGGTTTTGAACTAGAAAAGGAAGTGGGAGTCCATGGCTGCAAACCTCAGAGGCCCACAGAGAAGAACCACAGTGATTTCACAGTCTATTTATCTAAAGTTTGCTACGCGGCAAGCCAAGCCCTAGAAAGGCATCAAAGCACATTAGTGAGGCAGTATGTATTAAGTTGTAAAATACAGCAGAGAAGAGAAGTGTCTACAAAAAATCCCTCCTGTTCAGAGAGCTCAGGCAAAGTGTACAAGATAAGTACACACTGAAGACATATACAAGGCAGAAAGTGGAAAAGCAGCCTTGGGAACTGTGACTGAAACATGAGGGTGAACAGAACATCTGTATAAATGCACCACCCATCCAACAGGAAACATTACACAGAACACAAAGAATGCAAAAGAGTTTATTTAATAATCTGCTAGGAGGTGTTAAAGTATGGTTATAAAGGTTATGCCGCAATGCGTGCAGTGTGTGATCGTACGTAGAGGAATAAAGAACCTCTGTTACAGAGCTCTGTGTGTGGCGTGTTCATTTGCATGCTCCCGGGCTGGGGAAAATGTGAAAAGTGGCGACGAAGGTGGGATTTGTGCCCTGAAGAAACAAGGCTGCTCTCCCTGTGAGTTTGCAAAGGTACAGCAAACTGCTCTTGAGTGCAACGTGTGCCCCCAATGCAAAGCAGTCTGCAGTTGGCGTATGTGGAATCAAAGCCCCACTCCAGCCCATACACAGTCATTGAATAAGCTGAAGGCCCTCCAGAGTAGCACATCCGAAAAGCCCACCAGAACCCGTGGGTAAGGCTGAAAGAAGAGAGACTGAAATGTACCAAAACACAAAGCCATCATCCATATGAAGCAAACACTAAAGCCAGTGACTACCAGGTACGAAAACAGAAACTTACTAACCAGCACAGGCGATTAAAGTGCTACACAGGCTCGAACAGGGCGTGATGACCCAGACTAAGGCGCAAGGCCGATGTGCACTGCAGTTGCAGGTGGCATTCTCTGCATCGAACGCTGCCTAAAAAGCATATACTCTCAATAGCAGTAGGATGGAGCGCGAAATATAGTGTGGCTACAGTCCTGACGCCACCACCACCTTTTAAAACAGAGAGGAAACAGAACATAGGTGTCAGGTGGACTACATGGTTTGAAGCGTTTGATGATTTCATAGATGAGCTAGTAGAAGAAGAAGATAAGAAAATTATTAAATATTTGAAAAACGTTGCCGGTGATGGAGTGAAAGAAGTGCTCAAGAAAGTCTCACAAACTGATGCAACGTCATAATAAATGAAGCTTTGGTAGCCAAGGTCAATCCGATGCCGAATGGAAACTATAAAAAGGTAAATTTTCAACCAAACACAACAACAGACCTGTAAAACGATGGATGAGTTTGTTGAGAGACTGGGCGCACTTTTCAAACACTGTACGTTATGTGACTTCAATGATGAAGAAGCCATGCGCCTCGGAGTCATTGATGGTTGTCTTTTCGATGCTTTTAGAAGACACATGCTGAGAGAGACACTCAGTTTAGAAAAGATGCTAATGGCAGCAAAAGCAGAAGCACAAGCCGATCAACAAGCTGCTAATATGGACGCAGGAACAGCATGTAATGAATCAGTGTTGATCATGAAAAGCAAGCATAAGCACAAAATAGATGCACACAAGTCGAAGTCTCTAAATAAGAAAGAGCTATGTTTCAAATGTGGGTATTCATTTCCCCATAAAGGTAAATGTCCAGCCATAGGACAGATATGCAAAGGCTGCGGAAGAGGAAACCACTTTATATTTTATTTAGAAATCTGTTTATTGAAGTTTAGATGACATACATCATACCACAAAGCCGAATAATGTACAGTTACAATTGATGCACAGGAGAATATTTATGTTAATACAACATTAACTGCGACAATGGGGAGCAACTCTTATTCCATGTCCATACTGAAGGCCCCAACGGCTGTGGTCACATTTGTTGAATCGCTATGCATCTCGGGATCTCCCCCTGTGTGGGGAGCTATCATGGGGAGGCGTTGCATCTGCGGTTCCAGTCCCGCAGCTGCTCATCATAAACAGAAAGCTAAATTCTTTATTAAGAACACGACTACGCAGTTGGGAAACTAACACCCCTGCAGAGAAACAACATCGAAACTCAATAGCAGCGCCCAGTGTTTGTCCAGGTCTCCCCCTCCCGCCACCTCCCGGAGCCCCCCCCCCCCACCCCCCATCCCCTCAAGAGGAAACCACTTTATAGTGGTCTGCAAAGCGAAAGAGAAACCAAATGCGTCACAGCAAGAAGAAAAAATGGATGCTAGAAGGTTCCAGAAGTATTCTTGCCATGCCCACAAGGTCAAAAGGCAACATCGGTTACGACAAATAGAAACCAAGCACAGTTGATCATCGTCAAGTTCATCATATAGAGGCTCTTGAATGTCATTATCAAGCGCAAGCGAATAAGACATATGTGCGTTGTTGATATTGACTAAGCAATGACATGCACATGTAGGATTAGCTGCTTGCAAAGAAGATCTAAAGTCAAAGAAGAACTTACTAAACGAGTGGCACAATTCATTTGGACACTTTCCTAAAATTACATTAAGGGGGAATGGTCATCCCATAACCTTCATTACAGACAGTGGTGCATCGATTAACATCATACAAGTAAAAAAGTTCAACAGCCTATCTCCTGTGTCACACCTTACTCCGTCAAACACGTAGGTATACACACGGGCTGCTTATAAACTGTTACAAAGTCAGGGGCCATTTACAGCAACAATGCGACATAGAACAACGTCAGTGCAAGTCCAAATTCTAGTCCTTCAGGGAACTTCATCTGATGCATACCAATTTAGCTTTGCAACTGCTGCTGACATTGGACTGAAATCTCTCAACTACAAAATCCGTGCTTAGTCTGAAATTGTGAGTCAGTTCCCGTCGTTGTTTCATGGTCCAGGAAGACTCAAGAAAATGAAAATGCAACTTAATTTTAATGAGGACATTCGCCCTGTTGCCCAACGGCAGAGCAGAGTCACTTTTCACTTACAAGAAGCTGTTGAGAAAGAACTAGAAACACTGTTGAAGCATGACATCATTGAATGCTCCAACGGTCCTTCACCTATAGTTGTGGTGCCAAAAAGGACAGTGGAGGTGTAGTGCGCATTTGGGTTGATATGCGCCAGGCCAACAAAGCAATCGGGAGAGAAAGACATCCTGGTCCCCACATAGCAGACATAATCATGCAGCTGAATGTACCCAAAGTCTTTTCCCGTCTTGACCTGAACCAAGGTTGCCATCAACTCGGGCTGGAAGAGAACTGTAGGTACATTACTAATTTTCAACCCATGTTGGTTTGTCTAGATACAAAAGCCTGAGTTTTGGAGTATCTTCAGCTGCGGAGATATTTCAGGATTTTATTAGCTGGGTAATTCAACCTCTTACACATGCTTTTAATTACAGTGATGACATGTGTATTTGAGACAACACAAAAGGAGCATGAAAAGGCTCTTACACAAGTGTGCCAATTACTTGCTGATGCAGGCCTCACTCTGAATGCAGCAAAGTGTGAGTTTCACAAAACCAAACTTTAAATTCTTTGGGCATATATTCTCTGATGAGTGAATGACTCCTGACCCTGATAAGGTGCAAGCACTGTCATCTATCTCACCCCCACAAGACATAGCCATGCTGTGATCCTTCTTAAACATGGCCGGTTATTGCTCAAGATACATTTGTGACTTTGCTACAGTGAGTGCCCCATTAGGAGACTTAACAAAGTGGAATGTCCCATTCCAGTGGTCTCCTTAATGCGTCTAAAGTTTCAAAGAAATAAAACATGCGATTGAGAATGCAACTGAAATGGCCTATTTTGACCCCAAGTTACATACTGAGATTTGTGGTTGACATGACCTGGTTGAGTGTTTTGCGCATGCAGGAGTGCATCTCTTGTTGAGCAATCTTTTTCATTTCTTCATTATTGATGTTAGGGGTAGGTACCTCAAGACCATCTGATTCTACATCAGACATGTTAGATTTTATACTCCTTTACGGGTTGTAGTATTTAGTAATCTATATAGATGCCTTAGAAGGCAGGTAATCTGACTTATTAGTAAGGTGCAGAGGAGCTTATGTAAATTAAGGCTTTGTTAGAGGAGCTTATGTAAATGACTGCTTTGTTACATCAGGTCTTTTACATTTTATGCTCCTTTACTGTAAGGTGAGGTTTTTGGTGTAAAGATAGCTTTTGAGTACTTGCGGTTGCAGTTAGCAGCTGATCACAGGAGTGTCCGACTTCCAGACTTCCTGACATCGGATATGCTTGTGAGCGATCAGCTGTTGATTTACTGCATTGCCCAGGTAGCCCCTCAACTACAGACGGGGAAAGATTTTACATTTTATTTTATATGTATAATGGTAGCCTCCGTGTCTTTAATGCTTATCTGCTTGAGAGCCGCGTTTAAAAGAGGCAGTCCGTTTGGTGCTCATGCCTTTTATACTATCTGACTGTTCCATTCTAGAACTGTTTTACTTTGTGATGTAGTGCGGCTGCTTGTGACTGTATTAAAAGATAATGCATAATGTTAGCCTCCGTGTCTTTAATGAAATCTAGATTCTCTAGTCATGTTAATAGGAGAATCGCAATTTTAGTAGATGTGAGCCCGGAGGGGCTGGGGGCTGTCCTTGCTCAACACAATGTCCATCCGAAAGCCCAGAACCACATTGTAGCCTATGCCAGTAGAGGCCTGTCTGAAACAGAACATGCCTACTCTCAACCAGAGAAGGAGAGTTTGGCTGTAGTGTGAGCCTGCACACATTTTTGTGTGTTTTTATAGGGGAAATGTTGCTCACCGTCTTTGGAAAACCGAAACCGAAGATGCCCCTTTGCATTGAGAGGTGGGGTTATGTGAGTGTACACAAACCGGAGAAAGACCAAAACCTGCAGATTACTTTTCACAAGTGCCACTACATCACAACAGTTCGACATCCAAAGTGGCTGAACAGTATCTCAACTTCATTGTGAGGTCCAGCACGCCAGCAGCTCTATCCATTGAACAGATTATTGCTGCTACCAACGCAGATAAAGACATGTTCATCCTCAAAGACATCATTACAATGCACTATTGGAAGAAAAGTATTCGACCCTTTGCTGATGATGTTGAATTCCAAAAATTCAAAAATTTACAGGATGAGCAATCTGTCACCCGAGAGATCATATTGAGAGGCTCGAGAATCATCATACCTGAGAGCCTGAAACAGCAAGTAATTGAGCTAGCAAATTAAGAATACCGTGGTATCATAGCCACCAAAACAGACCTGAGAAACCGAGTGTGGTTCCCTCCCCTAGATGAATGAGTTGAGAAAGGTTTGAAAGCATGCCGCTTTTGTAACTGTCTATCCCCCAAGGTGACGCAACATCCCCTGACAATGTCTGACATTCATGCGCATGCATGGAGAGAGTTGCTATTGATTTCTTTGGGCCTCCAGGGAATGGACATCGTCTCATGGTAGTCACTGATGAATATCTGCCTTTTCCTCTGGTGGAAGACTTATCATCAACAACCCTCGACAAAGTCATCAAGCGGCTTGAACTTCTTGTTTGACTTAATGACAAGAATCAAAAGAGTACACCCCTCTGGCCTCAAGCCAACGGTTTTGTTGAATGATTAATTGGCACCCTCAAGAGGTAAATTCAACGAGCATCGATGGAGGGAATCGATCTAAACCAAGCCATGTGTCAAGCCTTTCATGCCTATCAATCAACTCCTCACTCCACAACTGGTGAGAGACCTACCACCCTGCTATTTGGGAGAGCCATCGGAACCAAACTACCACAATGGGAATCGGACTGATAGATAAATGCCCACAAGGTTCATGTCACAGACACCTCTCGAAAGTGGAAAATTAAAACATATGCCGATCAGCACCGACATGCCAGGAAACAGTCTTCGATAAAGGGGACTAGGTACTGGTCAAACAGAAATGAAAGCGGAAAACAGACACTCCATTTTCTGTCAACACTTTGAGGGTTGCAATGTGCAAAGGACTCATGGTGAAAGAGCATTGTCCAAGAAAGTCCATCACACAGGACTTGTCACACATTAAACACCTACCTCGATGTTTGTCAGCTTCTATGTCACGAGTGAGGTGACCCCGCCTGAATATCCAGATCAAGCACCTAAACCTTGTCATTGGTGCACCTCAACTACCTCATCCACCCGATCTGGTAGACCAGTGCTAGCGCCTTAATGACTCATTGAGGAACAAGGATGCTAATGCTGTCTGTACTCTTTATTTAACAAAGCGGGAGATCTAGTGTCTTGATACTATGAGCTCTAGGACCCTTGAGCATCTGGGCGGTCTCTAAACAGAAATTATGTAATCTGCTGGGAGGTGTTAAGGTGTGGGTAAATAAGATATGATGCAGTGTGTGATGCTACGTAGACAAATAAATATGTCTGTTACAGAGCTCCATGTGTGGCGTGATCATTTGCATGCTCCCGGGCTGTGGAAGACACCATAGATATCAGAATAGCAAACATCCACAAAGCGTCAACAATCACTCAACACAACAAGTTAGGCAATACCTTGCACACCCACACAACACAAGTCAGATATTTCAAATAACGGAGTATCAACGAACTCACAAATGAACGTATGATAAAGACACACAAATCTGTGAACATATTGATGCGACTGGTACATTCTACTAAATAATAGTCAACATCCAGCAGAATAAGTTTAATAAACAATCACAACTTCTCAATTTAACAACTACCTTAGTCAACACAACACACACCCAGTAAGACTCAGAGGCGTCATAAAATTGGACTTTACCAAGTTCACAACACTACTGTCCATAAAACAATATTGCCCTCCAAGAAAACACAAAACACATGAAACCATCAGCACTCAACAATGCACAGCTAGCCAGTAGTAAGGGGATATTGTTGTATCCAATAAGACACCATAGTCTCAGTTAGTGCGAACATGTTCTTCAAATTGAGCGATGCACGTTCGTGCCATTAGATGTACCCCAGCTGGTAAGGATCCTTGGATGCACACATGAAAAGCACAACTATCAACCACATAGAAAAAATAGAATATCAATAATATCAACACGACTGATGATAGTACTCAGACAGAAAACAAACCTCTCTGCTACGAATCTACCAGGCCGGGGCAAAAAGATACTGAACCAACAGCAATGCAATCATAAGTGCCACATTCATTAAATTGTTGAGCTCAGGTCTTATAAGCAGTTTCATGGGGAGGTCAGAGGACAAGTGTGCACCGTGGGATGTCCTTACATGCGTGATGGTCCATGGACAAGGCCCTGAATAAAAGAACCCACCCTAACTCAAAAACAACTCATTCTGTGCAGCACCAACCAACCAGCGCTGGATGTCCAAGATCTCATCTCTTGAACCCTGAAAGAAGGGACCAAGTCCTAGTAAAATAGGTGGAGTACAAATCAGTGAAGGCAATGTGCAGTAATGTCACTTGATCATAAGAAGGGCTGTCACTCTTTCACACCTTGCTTTTCTGAAACTAGGCACCTGTCAATACATGAACCTCGCACACGTTCATCCAGTAAACAATATGAACGTAGGTCCTAGACCAAACCTTGGCAACTTATCATAAATTATTGGTGGACCCAAGCCGCGCAAGCCCACTATAACCCGGTTCCTATGGCTACAAAGGCACACCAATGGCAACACAGCTCTATAGAAAACTTTATTAACAAAACCACACATGCCAACAGACCCTATTCAGGAGGGAGACTCCTGGTTTGTTAAAAAAACATTTTTTAGCTGTTTTCAGCCTGAAACTGCATCTGCTTCAATCGAAGTCCATAGAGAAAATACATCCCTACGATATTTTTGTTTAAAATCTCCCAGCTTTCTGTTCTGCAATGTTGGCATGCATGCATTGCAGGTGTCTGATCCCTGACGTAGCCCGCTAGCGGCCCAATCACAAGGCAGTTCACACCACCTGTGGTTTATATCAAAACACCACGGCTTCCCTCATTAAAACACCGAGATTCGACCCATGATACTGCTCACCTGGTCTGAAGCCTGGTGACATAGATCCTGTTTGAGTTCCATTGTAATCTGCCAGGTGAAAGTGTTGTTTCTCTGCAGATGACAAGGAGGACCTGCCTGAGGAGTGTGGGGGCACAGACACAGCCCGTCCTCACTGGCAGCCCTAAAATTAAGAAGCAGGAAGGTCCGACTTAGTCGAAAAGTTCGAAATGATTTTTCTGTAGTTCGGGTACAACTGAGCATGCTTGTGGCAGAGACACTACTCGGTGAGACAGTGCAGGAGTTTCCTTTGCACGCTACGTTTCAGATCCTGGAGAAAAGGCACTACTCCCTTTTGTAAATCTCGCGAACACCGGAGGAAGCAGAACTTCATTTCCAGTACACGCTCAGTGGTGTTCTGGAGGGGAGATAGGCACCTTATGCACACACTGCCAGGCTTTAGAGTGGCATTGCACCCTTCCGCACAGTGGAGTCTGGAGCAAAGAGAGATTCCTTTTGATAGGCACCGCTCCTTTGTCCAAAGAAAGAGCTCCCTTTTGCAAATTTTTTTTGTTGCAGATTTATATGGCGCGAACTCCACCCGAAGGTATTGGAGCGCTTTACATGAGCACCGGTTACGTTACACAAGGACACGTATATTTTTTTGTCATGTGTAATGAATGAAGCAGTCAAGTTGTTGCCGGCTGCCGCTGGATATGTCGCACCCACGCGCTCTCGCCGGCGGGCGGAGCGCGCACAATAAAAGGACACTGGAGGGGAAATCCGCACCCACGATACAACTGGTGCGTGTGTTTATTTGCCTGTGCGGCACGCATATTTTTTAGCGTGCGGCTGGCTCAACGTTGCACTGCTTACACTGGCGACGAAGGGAGCAAGACTCACGCTCCTGCCCTTGCACATCGTCAGACTGGCCGTTGGTGCGATGCGCCCCGACGACAGCCTGCACCACTCCGCCTGCAGCTACGTGGTTGCTGCCTACCACAATCCAGGCTCAACGAGGACCTTAACATACCAAGGCTGCAGCTGGGCAACCACTCCACCACTCCTGACTGCTGGTAAGGCGCAGCCCCTGACTATAAAGAGACGCCCACGCGCAGCAGCCTTCACCTCACTGCCTGCGCACGTGGGCCCTGGCCTATGCATACAGCCCAAGTTCAACCATCGCAGTTGCCCCAACTAGTGGGCAAGCCAAGCACCCGCACAGTGCTGCATGAGCCCAAAAGGGACATGAACAGGGCAACTACGCTTTGGACAATTGGTTGCCCACCCACGTATTGCCACTCCGGCAGCAAGCCCCCAAGGGAGTAGACACAAGAAGCACCAGCCCTGCCAGGCATGAGCGCAGCCAACCAGCCACGCCCCACATACTGAAGTGGACATGGGGGATAATCCAGATGGCAGGCCGGCGCAGGTCCGCGTCGTCACTCAGCACGCGCCCACTGGAGTACTGCCCCCGTTCAGTGAAGTGGCTGACCCTACGACGGCATCCCCACAATGGAAGACGTGGCTGGGCCGTCTAGAGAATTTCTTTATAGCCACCAGGGAGAAGGACGGGGATGTCAAGCGTTCGCTCCTGCTTCATTATGGAGGGGAAGAAGTGTACTTACTATTAAGCACCTCCCAGGCACTGGGGGCCCAACGGACTACTGATGGAGCAAGGACTCGTATAAAAGGAGACTTGCTCGGAAGCGATTCCTTCAAATAACTCGTAACTCCGTAATAATTGTGTTTGTAAATACTAATTTGCACTATAAATTCGTACATTTGAATCTAGGGGAAGCTTGCCTATCTGTTTTACTAACAAGTAATCCGTGTGTCACTAAAGATGGCTGCTAATTGCGGGACTCTGCATTGCACATGCGTCTACTGCATCTACGTAGTATGACATGCTGTCACTTGGAGGGAAATCTTTGCAGCTGCACAGTTGCTCTTAAAATGGCCGCTTGAAACCCACATGATAATGCTCATGCTTTGCTGAAACTAAAGCATGCAAGTTTACTAAAATGCTAATGCGAAAGATTATTATAAGTAAATGGGAGTAGAGATAGGTGGTATACAGTGAAATTATTTATTTTTTATTTTAATAATCTTTTCTTTGACCTCTCTATTAGTTCGTATTTGGGCCTCCGAAAGGGACTGAAGCTTGTGTACCATGTGATTAGTTCACATGCGCTGTAACGACAAGCCAGGAACTGCGATGCAAAGCCTTGAATGCCATACAAAAGAAAACGGTAACATGTCCTGGAAACAAGCATGATGATCTGTGAACAGGAACCAAATTGCATACAATGTATTGATTAAGATGTGAATACGGGTGGGAAATAAAGCTTGGCAAAGTCAATTAAGGGGTGGGAACATTGAACAACAAGCTTTAGAAAATATTAAAACTTAGCATGATGTGATGATCATCTCCCCTTGATTGTCCAATCAGAATTAGGCGTTTCATGAATTTGAAACATTTAGGGATGGTGTCTACCATTAGAAGAGTATAATTGAGGTAGTTTAGTTAGTTAGATATGCATCCAAGAGAGCTCCTGCTGCAGAGATGCTGAGAGACCGAGTTGCTGTCCGAGAATTGAGCAGATCCTAAGCAAAACCGAACTTCAGAACTTAGAACCAAAGCTAAATTAGAAGAACATCGAGGAGGGAACTCGGTAAAGAACTAGAAGAAGATCGCGGAAGAATCAAGGAGGAAGAGAGTATCAGAGAGGGGTGCGACGCAGGCGTCGGATCTAGAAGAGGTCACCTATCCTGTCCTGAATCCTTTGGCCTCCTGACCTGTCCCAGGGGATCCTGTCCAGCTCCTAGGCCAAGGGGTTGATTTCCACACCATTCTAGGTAACTATAATTCTGTGTAGTATGTCATTGTACTGCTATTTCTGTTTTCTCCCTTTTCAGGTACTGTCATTATTATAACTTAGTCTGAAATTTCTGACTTAATTTGATTTTCCTTCCTTAAAGAAAACGGTGTTCGAGCTGCACTTTGTATTCATTGGTTCACATGAAATTTACTAAATAAACTCTCTCGAGTCAGTGGTCATTTAAAGTATTTACTTTGATGATATTACACCTATACTGCTAACAACTAGGTCCATTGATCAGAGGAAATTAACTACGGACAAAAGGGTTGACTTAGTGAGGTAAATTCATCTTACAGGTATAAGCACACTAAATTGATCCGAGTGGAGTTTACTAGCTTACGTATGAATGTTTATGGGCCCAGGTGAGTATGTGAAATGTGTGTATCTCTTGCTGGTAACCCTCCGCTCCATCAGTTTTTCTGGTAGCAGAGAGGATGGTTAGTTTTAGTTAAGTTAGGTGTAAATATTGAGATTTGAATTTAATGTATTAACATACCAGTTTTTCTATGTTGTCTGGAATTTCCTGGGAATAGTGAATAGCGGGTGGTAACTGGAAGCCACACTGCAGTGAGGTTACTCGTTTGTTTAAGGTAGCACTGAAAAGCAATGCACGGCTGACAGTGTAGAGTTAGGGATTAAATTTGTATAAAAGTGAGAGTGATTGACAGCAAAAAGTTCGCTGGTGAAACTTTGGTCTTATATCACCTAGAAAGGGTAATTCCGAAGGAGTAAAAGGTTCATCGATGCTTGAGTGAAGAGTAAGCGGAAGGTGTTACTCGTAGTGTGTGAAGAGTAAGCGGAATAGTTTTACTCGCAGCAAATGTAAATCGATTTTCTGATTTTTAGCAGAAGCAAACAGAGTAGCAAATATTTCTGTGTTGTCATTTAATGAATTTTGCGTGTAAAATTGTAAGAAAATAAGTCATTCGTGTTATCTTGTAAAGGAGGGGTCAGTTGCGAGTGCTGCACTGACATCACAGAGGGCCGCGCTGGGATTAGTTGGAACAGCGGGCGTGTGACTGACACGAAAATTGTAAAGGAGGGGTCAGTAGTAAGGAGTGATACTGACACCACGAAAAGCTGCGCCAGTATTGGCTAAACGCATAGCGTGAGATGGAATTTGATTGGTCAGAAGAATAGAAGCCGTGCAGGTATTGGTCGATTATTAAAGTAAAAGCGAACATTTGATTAGTTGAAAATAGAAGCCATAATAATAATTGATAGTGGGTTTTGCATGTGGAGACACGATCCAACCCTAATAGGCAATTGCCCAGATAGAAGGTATTTAGGATTTGCCAGAGACCAGTATATAAAAGGATCAACAACAAAAATGTACGGAGAAAAGAGGAAGATGACATTTATGCAGGAAATTAAAAATTATTTTAAGAAGGATAAACCACTTAAGACTAGAGAGGGAATTCTTATCCCTCCCCCGAAAACAACCGCATCATACATGATGATGGAAAGAGGCTATCATACCTGTGTATGGTTAGAAAATTGGATAGAATATACGAAAAGTGATGGAGTGCTAGCTTTCTCAGAACACGGTACATTTAATGGATATATTTTACATAATCTAAGATTGAGAATGAATGAATTAGAGCCCAGACCTAGATTAATTTAGTGTGAGGCATTAGAAGAATGGGAAACTGAAGCATTTGAGCACGATAGATCCAGAAGTAGCAGAAACCTTAGTGGATTTTATCCTAAACTAAAGCGTGAAACACAAGATAGTCAGATAAAACAATGGAGACAAGCAATGGTGGCTGAAGGATTATATCCTGTATTGATGACAGAGGAACAGTCAGGAGGCAAGTGCACAGAGAAGACAAAACATTTAACGATGACAGGTAGTGGAGAATCAGAAGATGATTTTATGGAGGACATATTAATGAAAAACCCTCCACCATACTACGATGAAACCAGTAGAACTACTCCTAGTGCCCCGGGTATGGCAATACCATTGGTTCCACAAGTTCTGCATGATCCAACGAATGGAAGGGCAATGAATAAGAATAGAGAAGAACTAATACAGAAAATAATCCAATTGAATACCCATCCCGAAGCATTAACCATATCAGTGACTATAGGTCCGGTGTTCCATTGTATGGGGATAAGTTAATCGGCCCCAAACCTCCAGTAATGTCCACACCTGTAATTGAACCAAGAAAGTAGAAAATAATAGTCGATGACCAAAGCAGTAAATGTGAGTCAGTGATATATTAATGGATTTACCAATAAGAGGGCAGATAAATGAAACCCCGAGAAGAATTACACCTAGTAGTTCAAGGGAAGTACAAATAGAGACTTCCACAGGAGTAAAAAATGCCACAATAGTATCATCAGAAGAAATAGAAAGGTGGGCACAGGGAATAGACAAGCCAAAACCGCGACTGAAAATTTTGAGATATTTACAAATTAAAAGTAGAATTAGAAGAAATGATAGCTAGAAATGTAGGACTAGACAGGCTAAATACTTACAGTGAAGAAGAGTTACTGTTCATTTGTAGAAGTATCACTAGAAATACAAAGGTATTTCATGAGAAATTGACAGATCTAGCCCATGAAATGGGAATCGAAATAGGGAAATCCAAGGTATTACAGAAACCATACAGAGCAGAATTCAGTGATAAAGACTTAGAAAATATGAATGTATCCGGAAGAAAATTACAGGTTAAGGAATTAATGACCATTCAGCAAAAATGGGGTGATTTAGACAAGTGGAAAACTAGATGGATGAGGAAAAAGGAAGAAGCACAGGCAAATAGAACAACCTCTGAATATCTGTTGAAAGAAACAGGAAAGGTTGAGAGATGATGTCCCATGAGAGAAGTACCAGGAGGAGGATGTGTACATGTTCCATGGACTAGACAGGATATTTTGTCTTTTACTAATGATTTCCCGAAGCTAAGACAAAAGTCAGTTGAATGGTACAGGCAAGTTGAAAGATTTGTGAAGGTTTCAAAGGTTTTGCTAAAAGATTTGGATGGTCTGTTTGACATAGTGGTACCTGCAGATTTGTGGACTGAATGTAAAATTACTGTTGATTAGCCTAGTGATGAGCACCCAAGAGATGAGAAAAAAGGAGCCCCTTCAGAAGAGGTAATGAAGAAATATCACCAAGTGATCACATTCTTGAAAGGGAAAATTCCACCAAAGGAAACAGATTGGGTAAAAAAAGACAGAACAACCCAGGATAGAAATAAGTCGGTACATACTTATTATGAACGACTGCTCCAAGTGTTTAAGCAATATAGCGGATTTGAGAATATCGGAGATAAAGATATGGGACATTTTGTATATCGATTTGTGACAGGATTAAACCCAGAAATTGGAGACATGATTCGCCAACACATGTTGTGTTGGCAGGGAAGGCCAATAGATGATATACTCAAATCTGCAAAATATTGTGGAGATGAAATTGACAATAGACGGAAATGGTTAGAAGAAAAAGTGATGTGGGCCGAGTAAAGCTAGCAGAACAGCAGGAACTCCAATTAAATAGTCTGACAGGAAATCAAGGAAAAGGGCAAGGCCAAGGAGAAAATAGTGAGGGAAAACTAAAGGCAAGAATAAGCAGAGAGGAGGCAAAGAAAAAGTTTCCCTGTCATGGGTGCGGAATTGGAGCACTGGAAAAACTAGTGTAAAAATATTCAGAATAATAATGGCCCAAATCAAAATTTAAATCCAAAGACACAAAATGAGGTGATAATGAGCCAACCGCAGCAGGTTGCTAATCTACAGAGTCAGTTGCCACCTGCCCCTATGCCAAATGTTGGGAACCAACCCAAGTACAGTGCGGACACCGGATTTAATAAAAATTCTGTAACATCACAATTTCGTTTACAGGATAATTATTTCAGTGATAGTGACCAATGACCGTGCCTGAGGGGAGAGGAAGAGGAGTGCGGACTTGGCGTATCCTTACCGGTAGATCAGTCAGGTCCATATATTGATGGTAAAGTAGAAGGAAAAGATATTACCTTTTTGTTGGACACTGGTGCTACCCGTTCTACGGTGAGAACAGCAGACATTCCAAACCTACCTCTCTTGGGAGATTCAATCCAAATAGTGGGCGTCTCAAACAAGCAGATTAGAACTCCTATTACAGAACCAATGGAGGTATGCATTGGCAATTTAAGAGAAATGCACAAATTTGTGGTGTGTGACTCCAGTCCCATTAATTTATTAGGTAGAGATTTACTGTGCAAAATGAACTGCACGATATTTTGCACACCGGACGGTGTTGCAATTCAAACCCTAGATGAAGACGGAGTCTATAAAATTATGCTAGCTAAACAAGGCGCAGAGGTAGACGAGATGTATTCCTTGATGACAAAAGACAATTTACCAGATGAGGTCAAATTGACAGTCAACCAGAGGTGTGGGATTTTACTGGAAAAGAAGTAGGATTAATGTTAAATGTAGATCCAGTAAAAATAACCGTGAAGGATGGTGCAGTCTATTTAAACACTCGACAATATAAAATGAGCCATGAAGGTAAAGCTGGTGTAGCAGCAGAAATTGATTGAATGGTTGAACTAGGCATCCTAAAAGAGATAATGAGCAGTCCATGCAATTTACCTATAATTGGCATTAAGAAACCTAATAGGAAATCTAGGGTGGTTCAAGATTTACGAAAAATTAATACGATTGTTGTACCATGCTTCCCTGTAAATGCCTAACCCAGCAGTAATCCTATACCAAATACCATGGAAGGCAGGATGGTTTACTGTAATTGATATATGTCACGCTTTCTTTTCCATTCCATTGCTTCCTGATAGCCAATATTTGTTTTCTTTTAAATTTGAGGATCGTATATTCGTTTGGAATCGTGTTCCTCAAGGGTATACTGAAAGTCCTTCAATTTTTAACCAAATTTTGAAAAAGTGTCTTGAAATTTTAGTGCTGCCTAGGAATTCAGTCCTGGTGAAGTATATCGATGACCTATTGGCTGCGTCAAAAACAAGAGATGACTGTGTTACTGATTCAATTGCCTTGTTAAATCATTTGGCTGATGGTGGACATAAAGTGTCCCCTGAAAAATTGCAGTTTTGCAGACCCGGAGTCAAATATCTTGGACACCAAATAGAACGCGGAGTGAGGAGAGAGGCTCCCGAGAGAATAGAAATAATAAGACAGATGAAATTGCCTGAAACCCAGAGAGAAATAAGAATGTTCCTTGGAGTTGTGGGATACTGTAGGCAGTGGATTGTAGGGTTTTCCTTGCTAGCCAAACCCCTAATACAGATGACCAAGAAACGAGCAAAAGATCCAATAGAATGGGATGATGAAAGTATGGAAGCATTTGTAAAATTACGAAAGTGTCTGTGCTACGCTCCTGCCTTAAGTATGCCAGATTACTCGAAAGAATTTGCACTATTTTGTTGTGAAAGGAATAGTTGTGCACTTTCAGTCTTAACTCAGAGACATGGCTTGATGCGACGTCCAGTGGCATATTTATCCGCTACTTTGGACCCTGTAGCCTCAGCTTTACCTGGTTGTTTAAAAGCAGTAGCTGCAACCTGTACAAGTTTGGAGCAAAGTGAATCAATTTTGATGGGACATCCGGTAAAGGTACATGTTCCACATTCAGTTGAGATTCTGTTGACAAGAACTCGAACTCAGTATCTTACTCCTAGTCGGATGACTAAGTGTGAAAGAATCATATTAGGTGCTGAAAATGTGACAATAGTCAGGTGTACCGTTTTAAACCCAGCTACCTTGTTGCAAGATGTATATGGAGAAGAAGTGAGAGACGAGGTCGAGCATGACTGGATGTGACTGAACTTTGCACCAAACCCCGACCAGACATACAGGAAGAACCCCTGAAGAATGCTGAACATGAGCTGTTTGTAGATGGCTCGTGTATGCGCCATGAGGAGGGAGGACTAAGTGCTGCTTACGCTGTGTGTACATTGGCTGGAATAGTCGAAGCATCCTATTTACCAGGAGTCAAATCTGCACAAGTAGCCGAATTGGTGGCTTTGGTTAAAGCATGTAAAATTGGGAAAAATTGGAAAGTAACCATTTTTACTGATAGCCAGTATGGTTACAGGGTTGTGCATGATTTTGGCCAACTCTGGGTGCAGAGGGATTTCCTGACTTCTTCAGGATCCACAATCAAAAATGCTAAATTCGTAAAAGAAGTGCTGGAAGCAATACAGTTGCCAAAGGAAGTGGCAGTGGTCAAGTGTGCCGCACATCAGTCAGGAAATGACTATGTGACAGCTGGTAATAGGTATGCTGACCAGGTTGCCCAACACTGTGCCAAATATAAAATGGCAGTGAACAAGAACATTGAAACAAGTGGAATCAGCTGCCAACTTATGCTACTCTCAGGATTAGAAACATGGGAGGAAGTAAGACAACTAAAAGAGGAGGTAGAATTGAAAGAAAAGGAAGAATGGGTGAAAGAAGGATGCGAAAAAAAGGTCACAAGACGATGTATGGGTTTACCTAAATGGCAGGCCAGTAATGCCAAACTGTATGCTTTCACAATTTGCTAGGATGCACCATGGTGACACCCACATAGGCAGGGATGCCATGATCAGACTCTTTAAACATGATTGGTATAACCCAAGGTTTAGGAAGGTAGCAGAGAGTCTATGCCAGAGATGCTTAATTTGTCAACAAATGAATCCAGGTCAAAAGACAGTGGTCAGGATAGGAACATTTGAAAAAGCCGAAGGTCCATTTATAAGGTTACAATTAGATTTCATCTAATTACCACCTTGCAGAGGTTTGAAGTACATACTTGTCATAGTTTGTTTATTCTCACGGTGGGTGGAGGCATACCCTACTAGAAGAAATGACAGTATAACAGTTGCCAAACTATTGTTGAGAGAACTAATTCCACGGTTTGGTTTTCCAGTAACCTTGGAATCAGATAGAGGGTCTAATTTTATTAATGAAGTAATTCGACTAATCTGTGAAGCATTTAAAATTGAACAAAAACTGCACTGTGCATACCACCCAGAGGTTTCTGGAGTGGTAGAATAAATGAATGGCACTATAAAAGCGAGACTGGGAAAGGTATGTGCATCCACTCCACTGGATTGGCCTGATGCTTTACCTCTTGTTCTGATGGGGCTCAGAAGCATTCCTGATAGGAATACAGGGTTGAGTCCCCATGAAATACTCATGGGAAGAGCAATGATAATGCGTCCAAGCAAGTGCCACTCACATACCACGCAATTCACGATTGAAACTTATCCAGACCTATATACTACATAGGGCGTATCTCTCACCAGATAAGATTAAGAAGTATTTTAACATCAACACTTCCGAATGCCCGAGATGCCGTCTCCTAGGTGCTGACTTATTACATACGCTATGGTCTTGCCACCTGCTCTTAACCTACTGGCGCATAATATTAGACACACTTACGAATTGCACTAATGTTGAGGTGCCCGTCGCATGGGAGGTTTGTATTCTGGGATTTTACAAACGTACCAAAGCCAACAAAGTAAGATCCAGATTTCGTGACCTAGGCCTCATAACAGCGAAACGGCTGATAACTAAGAGGTGGAAGTGCAGGGACCCACCGGAAGCATTGCATTGGGTGAAATCCTTAGAAGTCTGGGCGCAGGCAGAGAGCACCACCCTGCTCAGGGAAGAAACGGCAGGGCTGCGAAAATATCCCATTGCGCACACCTGGGATGATATGCTCAGAACTCTTACACGCTCTGATGCTGCATTGCAGACGCCATCTATGCAACGAACGGGAACTAGTACCTGACATGTCACCCAGAAGTAGAAGACACGCTACAGCCCCATGACACTTCAATACTAGATGTCGGTTAAGCCACAGACCTCGCATTCCTTACAAAACAATACATAGATATGGCTCTTACCGCGCGATATCCTAGTATCCATACAGCAGACTACACAGCAGAAAGAGCAGCCCACATCCGCTACCCACACACAGGCCTAGTAAAGATTACACTCCAACGACACTCTGCATACTAGTTGCATATATTTTCAAACATTCGATATCTCTTATTTTGGATTTGTTTTCCTTTTTCTTTGGTTTTTATTAGATGTGGTTAAAATGTTATATAAAAAAGGAAAAAAGATATCTGATGTGCGGCACTATATATGGTAATTTCAAAGTTCAGCTGTGTATTAACAATGCGCTTCTGTATACGTTGATATACTTACCCATAAACGATCACAGTTATGTAGAGGCGCATTTGGTAGACACACTCCGCCCCTCGATTAGAGATGACAGCATGTGCGGGCTATCGATGCCCATGATACTTCATAAATGCACAAATAATTCTGCACTGTAGATGCAAACTATATAGAAATCTTAAGTAAGAAATGTGCTGATCTATGTTCACAGTGGCAAACAAGGATAATGTTGTTAAATATGCAATGTGTATTGACACTTAGAATTTATGTAATAATAAAGATAAAATGCAATAAAGATATTTAAAAAAAAAAAAATTAGACCTCCCTATTAAAGGATCCGTTGAAGCTTAAAAAAAAATGGGAAGAGCAATGAGGCAGGCATGTATACCAGGACACAAACTGTTGAATATATCTGATGACTTGGTATTGGAATATTGCAAAGAACTGGCTGAACTAGTGTGTTCTATCTCTCACCAGGTTGGAGAAGACGCAGTTGCCAGGCAGCTGAATCAAGCACATGATCTGAATCCTGGTGATTGGGTGGTGGTGAAGGAACACACTCAAGAGTCGTGTCTAGCACCCAGGTGGAGAAAACCACATCAGGTTATATTGGTTACAACCACAGCAGTGAAATGTGCGGGCTTGCCTAATTGGATTCATGCAAGCGATACTAAGAGGTTACAACCACCTGACACGGAAGGTTCCCAACTGACACAAGCAGTTGAGGCTGCAGAAGTTTGTGCAGATGAATGATCTAGAATATCAGATCCTGAAGTAGCTGATCGAGAACAACCGAGCACAAGTCAGGATGACTGGATACCAGTGGTTGACATACCTGAAGTAATTGTAAGAACAAGAAGTCAAACCAGGTTAGAAAGACAGGAGAATAGTGAGGACCAGATAGGTATAGAAGAACAAGCTCAGGAAGGTGAAAATACAATTAATGGAGAACCTGAGCAGGACCAGATAAGGAAAGAACAATCTACTCAGACGGAGGTGGATGAAATCAATCACAAAACTGAGGAGGGACAGATAGGTCTAGAAGAACACGTTCGGGCTGCAGAAACCCAAAGTGCAATAAGACCTGAGCAGGACCAGACAGGAAAAGAAGAACAAGTTCAGGTAGAAGAAGAAGAGAAAAACGAAATAAAACCTGATCAGGGTCAGGTCAGGGAAGAAGAACGCATCCAGGCAGAAAAAGATATTGCAAAAACAAGCCCTGGACAGGGTCAGACAGAAAGGGTTTCTGAAAACGAAAACGATCAGATTGTGCCACAACTTAATGAAAATAAAAGAACACTTGAAGACAGTGACAGTGCAGTACAAGCAAAAAGGGTCAGAAGAGGCGATAACAGGCCAAGTGTTGTGAAAAGGTTAAAGTATCATTTCAAAACAGTTAATGAAAAACCTGACCAAGTAAACAAACTTTCTAGTCAGTCTGGGATATCTGCTGAAAGGCCCATAAGACGAAGTCAAAGATTAAAAGTATTGAACAATAAGTTTAAAGGTCCTGAATGGACCTATGTAATTCTTGAAGATTTCGAGAATTTAGATTTAAATGAAGAAAGTGATGAAGAAATAAATGCAGAACAGGTTGCCGAAGAAGTGAGATCAACTTGAAAATTTCCCAAGAAATTATATTTCAAAATGTAATCTGAATTAAAGAAGAGAAATCTTTTTAGCCCAAGATGGCTGATGATAGGGCTGCTGGAAAACTGAAACGAAATTGTGTACGAAAATGTTGTAAAATATGCATATGTAGTATATTTTTAGTGCTCATAATTTGGTTAGTACTGACAGTAGCCATTCCTTATTTGATGGTTACAAAAGAAAAGAATAACACAAGTACGCATGAAAGGGTAGATAACATTAAAGGAGATAGACTAGTATTAGAAGCACCACATGAAGTCAAGACTAAATGAGATAGAGTAGATTTAGAAGCACCAGATGAGTTAGATGTACACCACACTGCGACAAATAATGACACTGCTTTAAATGTTTTCACAAATTTATTAGTGCAATATGTAGACACCATGGAAGTGAGTGATTGTTATGTATGTATGAAATTACCAGCATCAGTAGCAGAAGGTGTAGCAGATCACCATATTCCCTTAACCTATGGCATTTCTTGTAGCATTTTAGCAAGTTTGTTTTATAGAACAGAAAAGTTACAGTATTATTATTCAAATGCAGATGGGATTTTTTCTGAGGTTCCTATGCAAAAGAACATGACCCCAGTTCTTAGTACTAAGGATGCACAGTTTATGGGAGAATATTTTCGTAATATGAAAACAACAGATATAGCTGAAGCACACAAGCACATTTTAACATATAAATTACGCGGAGAAGAAAATATATTTTTGAATTTAGTTGAGCAAAGGAGACAGGACTTCCAAAGAAAGGCTTCTGAACCGAAACCTCAGATACCTCAATGGACTGAGAAAGAAAATATGTACACAACTGGCAAGACTCATTCTGCTATGTCTCTGGACTTTGAAAAGAAAGGTAAGATCTGCCTCCATCGATTAAAGACTGACTATAACAATTTATTTATTGTTTCCAGTGAATGCAAACATAATGTTCTTGTAATTGGGGAATGGGGACTAAAAGGTGAAACAGGTCCAGTATTTCCTGGAATTTATTATGTATGTGGTGACAAAGCATATTTTAGGCTGCCTGATCATTGGTACGGAAGTTGCTATTTTGGAATAGTATTCCCAAAGGTGTACCATGGTAAAAGAATCACTGAAAGCAATGAAAACGCAAAAGAACTAACACGTATGAAGAGAGCTAGTTTTTCAGAAATAGTAGGTGATATATTCAGTGCATTGATACCTTCAGTGGGAGTAATTCTAAACTCACATAGAATTTGTCAATTATCTACAGTGGTTGACCATCTATCGACTGATACTGCTGGAGGGTTCTTGATGATTAATACAGAAATGGTTGCGATTAGATCTATGGTTTTGCAAAATCGACTTGCTCTTGATATATTATTGGCAAATGAGGGCGGAGTCTGTAAAATGCTGAAATCGCAACATTGTTGCACATATATACCTGACAAAACTGTCGAAATTGGAGGATATTTTAAAAATATTACAAAATTGGAGGGAGATCTGAAACCACTAGAAGTTGACAGTGTATTGAAGAAGTTAACAAATAGTATTACAACCATAGGCGGCTGGTTTTCTAACTTAGGTAATAGTATTATAGGTCAAATAATACTACCAGTATTAGGAATAACATTATTAGTTTTAGCAATAATGACATGGTTCAATTGTTGCAAGAAAAGAAAGAGATATACAGTAAACAAAAAAGGAAAGAAGAGAAAATACAATGAGATACAGTTAGAGGAAATGAAAGGGGATCTATACAAAAAGATGAGAAATTTACAGATTAATAACGAAAAAGAAAGAAAAGAAAGGATTGAAAAGATTAAAGAAGGAATTGAGATGTGCTAAAGTTTGCTTCTGATTTGGTGGTGGGAAATTAGTCATGGCATTACATGCCATCAGAGACCGGATTGATGGAGCAAGGACTCGTATAAAAGGAGACGTGCTCGGAAGCAATTCCCTCAAATAACTCGTAACTCCGTAATAATTGTGTTTGTAAATACTAATTCGCACTATAAATATGTACATTTGAATCTAGGGGAAGCTTGCCTATGTGTTTTACTAACAAGTAATCTGTGTGTCACTAAAGATGGCTGCTAAACGCGGGACTCTGCATTGCGTCTACTGCATCTACGTAGTATGACGTGCTGTCGCTTGGAGGGAAATCTTTGCAGCTGCGCAGTTGCTCTTAAAATGGCCGCTTGAAACCCACATGATAATGCGCATGCTTTGCTGAAACTAAACCATGCAATTTTACTAAAATGCTAATGCGAAAGGTTATTATAAGTAAATGGGGGTAGAGTAGAGATAGGTGGTATACAGTGAAATCATTTATTTTTTATTTTAACATTCTTTTCTTTGACCTTTCTATTAGTTCGTATTTGAGCCTCTGAAAAAGACCGAAGCTTGTGTACCATGTGATTAGTTCACATGCGCAGTAACGAGAAGCCAGGAACCGCGATGCAAAGCCTTGAATGCCATCCAAAAGAAAACAGTAACATGTCCTGGGAACAAGCATGATGACCTGTGAACAGGAACCAAATTGCATACAATGTATTGATTAAGATGTGAATGCGGGTGGGAAATAAAGTTTGGGAAAGTAAATTAAGGGGTGGGAACATTGAACAATAAGCTTTAGAAAATATTCAAACTTAGCATGGTGTGATGATCATCTCCTCTTGCTTGTCCAATCAGAATTAGGCGTTTCATGAATTTGAAACATTTAGGGGTGGTGTCTACCATTAGAAGAGTATCATTGAGGTAGTTTAGTTAGTTAGATATGCATGCAAGAGAGCTTGTGCTGCAGAGATGGTGAGAGACCGAGATGCTGTCCGAGAATTGAGCAGATCCTAAGCAGAACCGAACTTCAGAACTTAGAACCAAAGCTAAATTAGAAGAACATCGCGGAAGAATCGAGGAGGGAACTAAGTAAAGAACTAGAAGAAGATCACGGAAGGATCCAGGAGGAAAAGAGTATCAGAGAGGGGTGTGACGCAGGTGTCGGATCTAGAAGAGGTCACCTATCCTGTCCTGAATCCGGTCCTGAATCCTTTGGTCTCCTGACCTGTCCCAGGTGATCCTGTCCAGCTCCTAGGCCAAGGGGTTGGTTTCCACACCATTTTAGGTAACTATAATTCTGTGTAGTATATCATTGTACTACGCTTTCTGTTTTCTCCCTTTTCAGGTACTGTCATTAATATAACTTAGTCTGAAATTTCTGACTTAATTTGATTTTCCTTCCTTGAAGAAAACAGTGTTCGAGCTGCACTTTCTATTCATTGGTTCACATGAAATTTACTATATAAACATTTTAAAACTCTCTCGAGTCAGTGGTCATTTAAAGTATTTACTTTGATGATATTACACCTATACTGCTAACAACTAGGTCCATTGATCAGAGGAAATTAACTACGGACAAAAGGGTTGGTAAGAATTGATGAGGTAAATTCATCTCGCAGGTATAAGCACACTAAATTGATCCGAGCGGAGCTTACTAGCTTATGTATGAATGTTTATGGGCCCAGGTGAGTATGTGAATTGTGTGAATCTCTAGCTGGTAGCCCTCCACTGCATCACTACGACGCAGCAGTCACAGTGCTCAATTCGCACTTCGACCTCCAACTGAGTCCAGACTATGAGAGATTCAAATTGCGCCAAGCAAGACAACGGGAAGGGGAGTCCATTGACGCCTTCCACACAAGATTGAGGGAGTTGGAGAGCACGCACCTAGTCGACGATAGGGCCGTAGAGGAGATTCATGCCCAGCTTATACAGGGGTTGCGCAGCAAGGTCCTACAAGGACTCAGCCTGAGGCAGCCGAACTTACCCCTAAATGACATACTGGTCATGGCCCGGTCACACGATTTGTCGGCTGCACGAGCAGACGAAATGGACCTAGCGCTGACGCACACGACCGAAAAGAGCACAACCATCAAAACAGAGAGAGCTGACGCCATCACGACGTGGGATAAACTGAGCAGTCCACAGGACCACCCGCCCCAAATTCCGAGAGGCCAGTGCGGATACTGTGGGCATGAGAAACATCCACCACACAAGTGCCCTCCCCAAGGGAAAGCATGCACCAACAGTGGAATTCCGAACCATTTCGCGTCCGTGTGCCGGCGGAAGGGCCCGTGATAGGAGAACAGGGGAGCCAGGCCCATGCGCAAACTCATGAGACAACTATCAAGCGTGTCTCTGGCGTCATCCCAGGGAGGAAGGAAGAATGAGAGAGCCACTTACCATGTCGAAGACTCGTCCACTGAAGACGATGAAAGAGAAAGGTACCTCGTGTCTTTCACGCAGGCACTGAAGAAAAGCAGAAGGCCGCAACCCACGTTTACGGTGAAGATCACCGGGTCAGAAGTAAGCGTGGTAATTTACACCGGCGCGTCAGTAAATGTCATGGGGATCTAACAATATAACCCGGTTGAGACCCAAACCAGAGCTCCAACAATCAAAGACGAAAATGTTTGCATATGGGAGCTGTGAGCAGGTGGGTTGGTATATGCTGTCCACTAGTTAAAGTGGGCACCTTGTACCAGGCCACACGACCCGTATGATGTATGAGGTCAAAGATAACCTTATTGAAAGCTATCCTAGTGGTAGCTATGGAGAGCAGCCTTCAGGCTTAATCTTGAAGGAATGTAAAGCAGCTTGTTTTACCAGAATATCACCTCCTAAATGATTAAATGAAAGGAGAACCACACAGTGTTTATATAAAAATGTGTTTATTAATATAACACTCTCTACTAGTCTCTACACGGGACTAGGGCATAAAGCACACAATACTAAATCAATAGAACAGTCTCAAATAGTGAAATACACAGCGGGCTCCAGGGGGAGACCGAACCATATACAAAAAAAATTGGTGTATCAACAGTGACTTCAATAGACACAGTGCCTAGAACATGTAGAATCGCTGGGACCCCAAGAAACCACTCAGAGGAGTGACACAGGGAGCCCACGGAGGACGGGTGCAGTGAGGAAACACAGACGCGTGCTCCGTACAACTCTATGGGAAAGTCGCAGTTGGAAAATTACAAGTTAAGGCCACTTTTAAGAGGACTTCAAGCAAACCCTTTGGAACTTAGGAGGTTCTAAGGCCAACCCACCAGTGAGTACCAAAGTACCCGTGTTACCTATCCCAGAGGAGCCGGTTGCATAGGGGTCAAGTGGTGTCGGAAACCTTATCATTTTCAATGGAGAGCTGCAAAGAAGTCCTGCTGGCAGGAGGGCGAAAGATGTCCGGTGGAATCCAAGCCTGGATTCGAGGTGAGAAGAAGCTGAAAACAGAGGGGACAGAGTCTGGGTCACTTCAAGTGACCAGGGGCTCGGTAGTCGAATGCCCACCGATGTGGGGTGCTTTATGGATGAAAAAGGATTGCTTGACTCTGCAGCCACAGGGACCAGGAGACATTGAGGACAACCAAAGTCTGGAGGTGAGCTGTCCCACAAAGGATGTTGGGTCGATGTCCGGCTGGAGGATCAACAAGCCTTGGCAACTGCAACCAACGCGGTCAAAGGAAACAGGTTACGGTGTGGACCAGCAAGGTCCAGGGGACTCTCCAAGCAATGGAGAGTCAGGGCACGTCTGAAGCAACCAGATAAGCCCAAGAATTAGCAAGGTGACCCTTGCCAGGACCCATGCCCCAACGACCAGGGATCCCGAGGAGACCTCAAGCAAGTCTGCAAAGCACCAGCCCACAGGACACTCAGAGAGTGAAGGCTGGAAATCTTCAGTGCAAATACTGCTCAGGGTCAGGACTACACGGAGTCCAAAGTACAGGCTCAGGAATCATCACTAAGCACATGCACTTGCAAAAGTACGAGGTGTACAGGGGTTCGGGTTGCATGGTACCCACGAGGGATACCGGTCTCAGAATCGCTGAGAGGGCAGATCGACCTCAGGGACCTCCGGGAATCCACTTCCTGTGTTGCTGAAATCTTCGGAGTCCTCAGGAGCTTGGGAGAAGCAAACCGGTCAAATGCATTTAGGTGCCTGCTTTTGCAGGGGAGTAACTCCTTTACTCCAAGGGAGATTCTTCAGTCGTCCAGTGTCGTGCAGGCAGTCGAAGTACTTGGTTTCTTCTTAGCAGAATCTTGTCCAGGTAAAATCTAAAGTCCTGTAGTCAGGTAACCCACTTTATACCCAAGGGAAGGGGTTGGAAAGATTCTGTGGAGCCTCCTAGGGGAAGGGCAGGACAGAGGGGTGGCTACACTCATGTCCTTTGTCCAGTTTTGCACCAGAGCAGGAGCAAAAGGCTCCTGGAACTAGTTTGAGCTGAACTATGCACAGGGACACCAAATGTGCCCCCAGTGCAGACTTTCTGGCACTCTAAGAGTGCACCCGCCCAGCCCCAATACACTAAATCCTGTCTGGGAGGTGGTTACACCTCCCTTTGACAGGATACCTATTGTCATGCCTCCCTCTGAGCGAGCTTGGCTCAGCAGCAGGAGAGCAGAATCGTGTCTGTGGCTGGCAGCATCTATTTTGTGCTGCTCAGGTCGAGAAAGTTGGTACCGGGTATATCGGTGACCCACATATGTCCCTTTAGAAGGGTGGAATCATACCTCCCACACCAGTTACTGGTGTGGAGGTATGATTTGAAGGTGTTTGACACCAAACACAACATGTTTCTAAGCAACCGTTTTACAGTTAGCATTTACCCGGAGGTTATAATGCACTTAAACATATATGTCTGGCTGCATCACAGACAACCCCGGAGAATGGTCTCCGAAGGCTGCAGAGGGGTTCTGCTCATGCAGGGGCACCCACTCATGTAAAACCCAGCACCCTGCCTTCAGGATTGTTAAGGCCTGCCATAGGGGTGACTGAAAGGTATTTAAGTGTAGTGATTTAGATAGATATAGTGAACCTATATCTTAATTAAGTGATGCAAGCACCAGTTTACACAGTCTGTGGTAGCAAGCTGGTCGTGTCAATTTGGATGGCCTCTCAGGGGGGCACAATACATGCTTCAGCCCATGGGAGGCCTCTGGGGTACCTATGCCTTGGGTACATGGTGTACCATATACTAAGGACTGATAAGGGTACCCCAGAATCCGATCTGGAGTGTACCTAAAGTACATGCATCTCAATTTACAGGAGAAAGCAGATAGACTGGGGTCCTGGATAGAAGGATCCCAGTCAGACTAGGCCAAAAATAGTGTGACATCAGCAAAAAGTGGGGGTAACCATAAGAAGCAGATACTACTTTCCTACAGGAGCGACTCACCCCTACCACTCCGGGGCTTAATGACAGTGCCAATACGGTCGGAGGACAATGAAATCACGACTGACATTCACGTCATCAACCAAGAGGCTGACAATCTACTGAGCAGCCACCCAGCGGAGGACCTGGGACTAGTAATGTTTGCAAGAAGTGTACAGGCGAACCAAACCAAAGAACTACTAGACCAATTTGCGGGTTTGTTTCAAGACTTGGGTTGGATCAAGAAAGCACCAGTCAAGTTACACATTGACCCGTAAGTCACACCAACAGCACTACGACACAGGAGGACCCCTAGTGAAACAAGAACTGCAAAACCTAGACGACCAAGGGGTGATCGAAAAGGTCTCCCCCATGGTGATAGCCGAAAAGTCCAGACAGCCAGGGAAGATCAGGCTATGCATAGACATGCGCCTACCCAACAAGGCTATAAAGCGTGAACGTCACATCACACCAACGATGGATGACATCGTGGCTGACGTCAACAGGTCCCACTGGTTTTCTAAACTAGACCTGAACGCCGGCTATCACCAGCTGGTCTTAGCCAAGGAGAGGTGCTACATAACCACGTTCAGCACCCACCTTGGACTACGAAGATACAAACGCCTCAACTTCGGGATATCGTCCACAGCAGAGGTATTCCAGGACGCAGTGAGGGAGATCCTAACTGGCCTACCTGGGGTGCTGAACGTGAGTGATGATATCCTCATCCACTCGGAGACCGCTGATGAGCACCACCGCCATCTGAGGGCAACACTGAAGTGGCTTCAAGACCATGGCTTCACAAGGAAAAGTGACTCTTTTTCCAGAAGCAAATTGAATTCTTCGGCTACCTATTTAATCAGGAAGGCATCCAAGTGGACCCACGTAAGTCCCAAGCGATCAAGGAAGCCCCAGCCCCAGTGACAGTATCCGAGGTACGAAGCTTCCTGGGGATGGCCACATACTGTGGCCGGTTCATCCCCGATCTGGCCACCATCGCAGAACCACTCCGCAACCTCACCGGGCCGACGCAATGTGAAAATGGAGAACCCCGGAAGAGACAGCATTCCTGAGGATCAAGACTGCCCTTCTCGACCACACTACCCTGGTGTACTTCGACCCCACCAATCAGACGGACATACTAGTCGACGCCAGCCCCGTGGGCCTCGGGGCAGTACATACCCAAGAACCCGGAAGATGGGTGGCCCTGGCATATGCCAGCAAGGCACACTCACCCACTGAGAAGCGCTACGCGCAAATTGAGAGGGAAGCCCTGGCCACCCGGTGGGCGTGCCGTTACTTCCATTTGTACATCTGTGGCCAGCCGTTCAGGGTCATTACCGACCATCAACCCTTAAGGCCGCTGTTCAGAGGGTCTGCACCACACCCACCCCCGAGGATTGAGCGATGGGCCATCGGGCTCCAGCAATACGAAATAGAAGTGGCCTACCACTCAGGCGCCAAGAACCCCGCCGACTTCCTCTCGAGGCACCCAGCACCCCAAGACGAACAGGAAGATGAGTCGGTCATCGATGCGCTGGATGCCCACCTAAACATGATTTCAACGATTACTTGTCCTAAAGCCTTGGCGTTGGAAGATATAGCCACAGCTGCAGAAGGAGATCCTGTACTGTTCAAGGTGCGAGCGGTCGTTCAAGGGGGGCACTGGCACCAATTCCTACAATCGGCCAATGACTTGACTGGGCCTCTGAGGGAGTGCCTCCTGAAGATGTGGAGGATAAGGAACAAGCTGAGCATAACTCAAGGAAGAAATTCTGCTAAGAGGGTCCCGGATAGTCATACCGACGTCCCTACAACATCAGGCAACCCTGCTGGCCCACGGAGGACACCAAGGAGTCGAGAGAATGAAGGCCAGGATGCGAGAGAAGGTATGGTTTCCGGGGCTTGAGGCTCAGGTAGAAGAAACCATGAAAAGATGCCCAGCCTGTCAGTTGACCAGTTCCCTGGAGAGGCCAGCACCAGTCCAAACAGAAGAGCAGGGAAAAAACCCATACGAGAAGGTGAGCATCGATTTCGGGAGCTTCCCTGACAGTCGGACGACCGAAGTGATGGTCGACAGCTACTCCAAGTATCCCATAGTAGAGGAGTAGAGGTAGTCAGCTCCACCGCGTTCTCCCGGGTTGCCCCAGTGCTCGAGAAGACCTTTGCAATGTTTGGGTGCCCGGGGGAGATCAAGAGCGACAACGGGCCTCCCTTCCAAGGGAATGAGTTCCATGACTTCATGCAGCAACACGGCATACGACATCGCGTCATCACCCCACAATAGCCACAAGCCAACGGGGAGGTTGAGAGGTTCATGAGGACCCTCAACAAGGCCTTACGGATCGCTGTGGCAGATTATGCAGACCCTGAGCGACACCTGCAACTATTCCTCCGGGAGTACAGGAGCACCCCCCACAGCACCACCCGGTGCCCCCCTTGGGTGCTGATGTTCAATGGAGTCTGCCGTGATATGCTCCCCGTCTGCCCAGGATGGACCCCGCCACCATACCGCGAGATAGATGTCTTAGAGTGAAGAAAGAAGTAATATCGCCCAGATAACTACGAAGGAGAGACTCCATGATCATGAAAGACAGGAGGCCAGGAGGAAAATGTTAAACCAGATACGAACCGGGCCACTGGACAGTGGTCAATGTGACGGGGACCATGGTGACTGTGGTGAAAGGAGGATAGAGAATGATACAGAACATCTCCTGGCTCAAAAGAGTGCCTGAACCTCACTCTATCCCGGAAGCTGTCAGCGCCCAAGGCACGGGAGAGCACAACGAAACAGAACAAGAAGAACCCTCGGCGGATACCGTGCTGCCACCAACCTTAGCGGCATACAGCAAGGTGCGTCAGGCATTTTAACCACCGACCACTGGTACAGGTGTGACGGCGATGACAATCCCTGATCAATCGGAGTCTGGCGTGGGTGCTGGGGGTGGTCACCCCAGGGACCAGCTAAGAGAGAACCCCAGACCAAACTCCCAACTGAGAGACTGTGCCTGTCAGGTGGTGTAGCAACCAACCTCTAGCAGGAGAAAGAGACTGAGTTGGGAAGGGATGTAATGAATGAAGCAGTCTAGTTGTTGCCGACCGCCGCTGGATATGTCGCACCCATGCGCTCCCGCCAGCGAGCGGAGCGCGCACAATAAAAGGAAGGGGCGTGCCCACTCGGGGGCAGTCCGCACCCACGAGACAACTGGTGTGTGTGTTTATTTGCATGCGCGGCACGCATATTATTCAGCGTGTGGCTGGCTCAACGTCGAAACTCTTCCAGTAGGCATGGGGAGATTGAGTGATTTGCCCAGAATCACAGGAAGTGGAGTGGACCCCGAGGCTCGAACCTTGGTCTCCCAGCTCCAAAGTCGGCAGTCTTGTCTAGCCATAAGACCACATGCTCTTCCCTACATTGACACCCTAGATGAAAAATATCGATCGTTCTTTTGCACGCTGAGACTGTTAAAAAGATAGATTTATCTTGTGACATGTTCACCCACATCACGGGGAAGAAGGAACTGCTTCCTTGTGCAGACCAATATAACACCCAGGAGGAGAGGCAAAAATGTTCTGTGCACCCAGGAGGAGAGCTAGAATTCTATTACAGGACCGGAGGATTCGGATTATGCTTCTCTTTCTTTTATTTGCTACTCACAGCAGCCAATGAAAATCGTTTTGTATGCAAATAAAACTACATTTCCCATGATGCTCGTCCATACATCACATCCTGTACAGCCCAATCAGAGCCACTGTATCCCGCTTCTGTGCCTCTTTCTTTGCTGCTCACGCAGGAAGTTAAGTGCTCAGAACATTATATTGTGATTTATGTCTCATTTGACTGTTAAATTGCCTTTGACGATGTTGCAATTATGTTTGCGCTTAAATCGCGCTAGGTTGAATAATTGTGTTTGAGTATGTGCGCGATTTTGTGCTGTGGGCAATTATGTCTTCCTTTCAGGTTGCGCTGTTGCCATATGTTTTCCCGCTTTAGTGCTTGCTGGCGCCATCGTTATCAGCCTACGAGCGTCTGAGAGGCTCCCGCTGGGAGCGGCGGGATCTGGGGGGCGCTCCCGCTGGAGGCAGTGCACTTGATTGCCGCGGGCGGCCCCATCGGGCATTGTTTCATTCCCTGCTCAGAGCAGGACATTTCGTTAACACTGGCGGCCCGATTGGGCTTCGCTTCACTCCCTGCTGGCCTCAGAGTACCGCGCTGCCTTCTACGCGCATAGATCGATTAGATTTTAAGCAGGCATACGCTGCCATTTTTTACTTAAATGCGATACTCGCACTTTGTTTTCGGTTACTTGGTCTGTTCATCACAGGGAGCATAACACAAGGTGTTTCACGAGGCAAGCTCACATTATTTATACTATATATTAAAAGTTTTACTGCAGCGAGCCGTACTCAGCATTTAGCCTACGCGCTCTTTCAGGGCAAGCCTCCCGCTGGGAGCCGGCGATCTCCACTGTTCGGGCAGCGTTTGGACTTAAGGAAAGTTTCTTGATTTCCCGCCTATGTCGGGATGAAAACGAACATCGCGGCCCGCTTGGCCAACTTCATTCAAGCTCCACTTGGAGTACTGGTACCGCGCTGCCTGCGGCAGCGATCATTGGGTGATTATAGCTCGCTGAGGCTTCCCTCATTGGCCAGACGTGCCCAGAACCTGCTTATTCCAAGTTTTTTCATGTGCATAGCCCTATTGGGTTACTGTCTAGTAGATTGGACTACGTATTTCTAAAGCACTTAATTAGCAATTTGTGTGCACAGGCGCGTTCCCACGAGGCGCGCTTCGAAACTCCAATGCATTGTAGATGTGTTCCTCGGTGGTCTAGTGGATAAGGCACCGGACTTCTAAGCCAGTGCTTGTGGGTTTGAGACCCACCTGAGGTGCAAACTAATATCCTTCTTAATGCGTGATAGCGCTACGTAGTTTGCCCTGGGCACAGCATAATGAGGCTCCCGCGGGAGTGGAGAGGCGCGATGGCATTGCGCAGATTGCCCAGCTGAGCACGAAATCAAGATGCTCCCTCGAGAGCGGGGATACCGCGCTGTTGCCAACAGAGTTCCTAACGAGTCACTGTGATGTAGTGGTTGAGGTATCTGACTCGGATTCCAAAGGTTATGTGTTCAAATCCTGGTGTTTTCAATAATGTTTTTTCAATAATAGTGTTTCGGAAGTAAAATTTTTAGGCAAGGTAGTTTCTCTGATAGATGTCAGAAATATTTTATATCTTCACTGCGCGACTTCGCGCTTAACCGCCAAAGGCTTTCCCCTAGTTGCCGAGTGCGGGATCTAGCCGATCATGCGCCGAGGTGCGTAACCCAATTGGGCTATATATATAGATATATTTGGACGTTTGAGCTACGCACATCGCACGCGTCCCCTGTTTGCTCCGAGGCTCATAATGCCTCGTACGTTAGACGGAGCAGTTTTTCTTTTACGCCTTCCCGGCTGCAACAACAGGCTGGCCCTTGGATTGTGCACACGCTCCTGATATTTATATATGGCTCTTACGCCCTTTGGGCTGGAATAATTTAGACTACAGCATTGCTGAGGAGCTAGGTACATTATTTTCACTTCTCGTGTGCATAGGGTTGGCTCCCCCTCTATTCCTCAGTGATTTTGTCCTTTGCACTATAATATTACATACAGACACCCCTAAGCTTTGCATGGGTGAGATATACGGAGGATGTTATCTATTCTGAAGGAGCGCAGAATAGTCTCCTAGAAGAACTTGTTGACACTCGGGATATCCCCATCCTAGAGTCGTCCACAGGGCCTCAGAATTACAGTCTCTAGCACTGTGTAGCAAGCCCTGTTAGCGGCCATCACTATTCAACCAATTCTTAACATGCAAGCATTCATAGGAGGGTGCCCAGCTAGGCCCTCTTCCATCCCTCCGTCGTGTCCTGCTGTTCTGATACAAAACAAATATTTGGAGTCTTTGGTCCTTCCCTTTCGGGCTCCTCCACCCCCTACTGCTTCACCACCTTACTAAAATCGGTAATTGCTCCCTTAAGGGAACAGGGCAGCCTTCAGATCGTGTTTATCGAGATATATATATATATGTTCATCTTAACACAGACTTAGCTCTTAACCTCACAATTTTTCCGACTATAAATTCAGTATCCTTCTGTTTTGGGTTAGAACTTTCCAGTATTATCTCGTTCCCTTGTCCGCCTCGACGGTGGAGTTCTGATTTGATTATGAACTGTCAGAGTAATGGTGCTATTAGCATCCTTTATCAAAGTTTCTTCCCTCCTCCTCCATTCGTTTCGGAACTTTCCCACACAGGTCTTTGACATACCCTACCCAACATGCGATGACGCACTGTCGTCTAGTGGATACGATTGCAGAATCAGACTCAAAACCTTCTTAGTTCAACTAAACTTGTCCCCTTCGGCCTCTACTTCTGTCTTCACTGTTTCACGTTCTCTGGGCTCGCGCCGGAACACTCTTCTGAGTAGCTGCGCGCGTGATAAATCACTAACAACATAATATAACATAAGGTGCAGACTCCTAACCAAAGATCACGTGTTACATTCCTGATATTTTCTCTCATTTTCAATTTCTTGGCAGTGAGGACCATCAACAAGTTGGAAGGTATTAGGTCATCTTCCTAGTGGAGATAGTGAAGGACTTGAGACATTCTGCCTCAGTCATCTGAGTTAGGTCATTGCAGAATACATTCCACGACAGTTGCACTCTGTGGCGGATTGATATCTCAGGTATCTCCTAGATTACAGCAAATGGCAGTTTTGACCGAATGAGATTCAGTGGTTGTTGAATTTTTTCATGGTCCTTGTCCAACTGACCTTTTAGCGTCAGGACTACTTTGTCACTTACAACTGTTTTCAGCTGGAGACCGGATCCATCAGAAACCCGATGAACGCCCTGTCCCGCAACTGTCGGTGGGACTGACCTATGCCTCCCTCCGTTCATTCCAATTGTCGATGAGCAGATACAAATATCACACCAACTAGCGGAGGCAATCTTAGCATCTCCCTTATGGAAGCCCCATCTTGGTTTCCCGTAATCCTTGTGACAGGCTGCGACCTTCTCCGAGTGCTCCGTGCCTCTCCACGATACTCTAGGGCCCTCATGCACAGCGCCCGATGGTCAATGGGGCAGTTATTCTTTATGGCATATAGATTTTTTCCGGCACCAATGGCACTGGCCAGGTTTCGGTCACGCTGCAGGCGTTCTTTTCCCAAATCGGAGTCCTTCCAATCACACATGATATTCTTCAACATGGGAAGGCTGGGTTCGCCGGTAAGTACACGACGCGTGGTTTCTGTGGGGGATGAATTCCCCACATTGTGAATGATTTTCCAGCACGAATGTCATAGGACTTGGCGTATAGCTCGGTTCGCAGCGGCCGTCCGGCCATTTTTTCCTGCAAGTCATCCTCGGATGCTGGGCAAACCGGTGGGCTTGTGCCAGTATTCTGTTAGTTATTTAAAGTTATTAGAGTAGCGAAACTTCCCAAACCAAAAAATTCCCCTATGTGGCATGTTTCTATAGTTCTTTATTTCTTGGATAAACGGCCAACTAATATGTTGACAGCTATTATCGTCCGTCTTACGTTTCTAAACCTAGCTACCTGTCGGTGTTTCTATGACGAGAAAGCCCTGGATTTTACAGGTACAGTATCTACTCCAGAGGGAGGTTCATTTAGTATTAATGTCAGTACGACAATTTGTCAAGAACTGTTACAAATTATGCGTTCCAGCTACTGCACTTATTTGGGGTTCATTGCCTTAAGGCTTACGAAGGATGTTCGTCCTGATGGGTGATCATATTACATACGTTTTAAAACTGTGTCTGCGGCTTTTATAGCCAGGAGGTTAAGGTAAGCTGACGGAAGTCGGTATTCATACCCTAAGTTTGAGGCACCTCCTGTTCGTGGTGCCATGGCATCTCAAGATTTTATGTTGATTTTTACTGTTCCAGACATCTGGAGATCTGTTGATTGGTTTTCTCGGTCTACATTTAAACAGTTGTTATAAACTGGTGGGTGATATAGTTGTGGTTGTGTTTTGCTAAGCGTTAAACTAGCATAATCCGAAGCCTCCGGTCCTGTAATAGAATTAAAAATTTAGCTAGCATTCGCGCCAAGAATTTTCAATTCTATTAAGGACACGGAGGCGAGGATTATCCCACCCGGTTTTATTACAATGTTGATAATAAATTACCCACCCACATGTATTTGATATTCTGTATAAGCAGAGGTTATGGGTTTTTCCCTGTCTCATTCCTTTCAGGTTCTGGAAAAGAAGACGGAGCAGAAGTACTTCTGATTTAGAAGATATAAACTTTCCAGTTTGGTTATGGTTCTTCCATGTTGGAGGATGATTGTTGGGACTCATGTTCCTTATTTTGGACTGAAATTGTTAATGTTATTGACCGTCAAGGTTCGAGCAAAGAAAGAGGAGCCGAAGCGGGATACGGTGGCTCTTATTGGGATGTACAGGATATGATGTATGGACGAGCATCATGGGAAATGTAGTTTTATTTGCATACAAAACGATTTTCATCGGCTGCTGTGAGTAGCAAATAAAAGAAAGAGAAGCATAATACTCGCTTCCGTGTCCTTAATAGAATTGAAAATTCTTGGCGCGAATGCTAGCTAAATTTGTATTCCCCCTGTGGACACTCCGTACAAGGCCCATTTGTTACGTTTTCACAAATATTACACCTCCCCAGGGGTGTAACACAGGACCCGCATCCCCCGCAGTGCGGGGGGGGGGGGCAGCTGCAGGAAGCCCCCTCAGCACTGTACTCACACCAAAGAGCTCCGGATTGAATCCGGAGCGGGCCCCTCTGTGAACCTTGCAGGGGGGCCCCTTCAACTTTCATTAAGCCACTGCATCTCCCCATAATCTCCGTGCTGACAGCTTTGTGTCAATAAAGACTTTAAATAGTGTGTGTGAGGAGGGCGTGAGGGGGGTCAGCCCTTATAAAAACTTTGCACAGTATGTAAGTAGCAGCTTATATCCGACATTATTGCTGTATCGATGTCTTTCATTCATGCTGTATGTACCACGCATGCTCAGATGTTGACTATCCCATCTGTGAGTGCGCACTGTGCAGCGCAATTCAGATAATCTGCTTCTCTACCCTGAGCCCGCTCTGTACGCATGTCGTAGCTGCGTGTCGAGCTATTCAACTGCGCGCGCAGATGATGTCTCCGCGCATGCCCTCTAGATAAGTGTTATGAATGTAGCGCATGGGCACTATAATGTTATCGGCTCTAGCACACTTTAAGTGCGGAAAGGACGCTCTTTGTCTGGTTGGTACAAAGTATCAATACTTTTTCTACATCCCGTTCTGTGACCCTTTGCTGAAGGTCTCTGAAGAGAAGGCTCATACGCTGTAGTGCAGAGGGATGTCCGGGCAGGGGTCCGCTGAGGTGAGTAATTGCCTCTGGCCCTCTGCAAGATGGGGGTCACACCAGCATCTCGGAACCTCCAAGAAGAACAGACAGGGAGAATTTCTAGGCCACACGTCGGACATCAGAATCAGGATTATTTTAAGAAAAAGCTACTGAAACTAGATAAACAGACGAGCAAGTCTGACTCAAAAGAGCCCCCTCCATTTAGATAATTGACATCGGTGGCACCGAACGTAATTAGGGTTGCTAACTTGGAGGTCAGCTAACAGTTTGATTTCTCAGCTGACCTGGCAGTCCAAGATTAAACCTGTGTTTCAGAAGGAAAGACATGTTAGTATTGGTGATGCACACCTAAACCAAACTAGAATGTATTCTTTATTTATGGGAGGAGTTTTATAAAGAGAGGATGTGGTCTGTCGGCTATACTGCCGACTTTGGAGCTGGGAAACCAAGGTTCGAACCTCGGGGTCGACTCCACATCGTGTGATTCTGGACAAATCACTGAATCTCCCCGTGCCCACAAAAAAATGAATGTGTCCTTGTGTTACGTAACTAATGCTCATGTAAAGCGCTCCAATGCCTTCGGGTCGAGTTCGCGCTATATAAATCTGCACACAAAAAAGCGCTTATATGTCACCAAACTGTCACGTCAAAGTATCATAGAAGATGAGAGGTAAGTGAGGAGGGAGAGAATGGCACCAGAGAAGGATGAGCTCTATGAAAGGTGACTGGCAGGGTAATAACTCGGATGAACCTAATCAGCCTTGAACAGGGTAGGTCTAAGCATCAGAGTGGTGTGCCGGCGTGATTTATATTAGTTCAATATTCATTTAGGCTGTGTTTATGCACAAGGATGAAAATTGAAGGCTCACTGAAAAGACAGGGTTTGAAGTCTTTACTAATTGGATGTAGTTTTATTGGTTTCTTAACAATATAAAGAACAAATATGTATTTATATGGGGAATGCTTCCACAACTCTGCAGCTGAACGCAGTTGATATGAACTGATGACCCCATTGTCCAATTCAATTGTAATCGTTTACAAAACTTTGGAAGGATGATGAACGACTGAGTGGATGTACAGGGATACTGTTATTTGGCCTTCATGTTAGTGGTAGATCACTGTAGAATAATTAACTCACCTACCCAACTTAACAGTATATATAAAAATCGATCTTTGTTCACATTTCAGGATGCTTTAGGAAAATGTGTATTAATAAATATTTTTGAATGTTTGGGTCCATTGAAAGAAAGATGTGAAATGGTCATTAGGTGTCAAGGGATAGTCGGATTATTAGATATTACATGAAATGCATGGAGTCTTGATTTTTCTTCCCTGCCGTTGCCATGCGTGCAAGACCTGATATACAGTATCAAAGTTCTTGTGATACAAATGTCACCTGCACGAATGAATAATTAGCATCTAAACAAACCCCTTTAGGAGGTACATTTACCACTCTGAGGTAAAAATACTGCCAGGCAAAAAACAAAGCAAATTTAAATGGTGGGGGACAGGCTCCCATGCAGGATTTCTTTTCTTCATCATTTCCTGTTTAGCGAGAACCCATGAACAATGTTTCACCCTGCACAGATGGCTATAGCTTTCACCCTTTTTCTAATCAGTTGAGGGACTATCTTATTTTTTTTACTGTACATGATAAAACCTTTGGGAAGTATTTTTTCTTCTAACATGGAATTGCTCACATAACTTCAATTACTGCTAGTGGTAACTTACCTCCAGGTGGGGAGAATTTTAAGTTTCGGGCATTTTTGTAATGAAATGTACTTATTGTTGAAGATTGATTTCATCGATGTAAGTATTCCACCGGCTTTATATTTATAGTCCTGATATAAGCTGACAACTCTGCACCACACATTCAACATGCTGCAGTGCTGACCATGCACCAAGTACACCATAGCGATGGCAGATACTTCTCCAGCCAATCCCCATAATCTAGAACTCCTCTCTCTGACATCACGGCTAGTGCCTCCATTTACATATATAGGCAAGTGATGAATAGGTTGTCTACTCACTGCCATACTCCCACGCTGTGGCATCATGCAACATACCTCTTCTGTCCCTAAACATGTACCCTCCTGGGATAGAGGCAGATGCACAATCCCCTTGCTGCCTATGATTAACATCACTATAATGTCAAACCCCTCTTTGCGTCAGTGCACACTCCTCTCACCACTATTGAAGGTGGTCCTTGTTCGCTTTTCTGGTCAAAAGCACCTTGATATGATTCCGTATACAGCGTGTGCACTTTAAATTAAATAAATAAAATTGACTCTTCCCTACATCCCGATGGTTGTGGCATCATTTAACACTGACAGGGTGGCAGCCCCTAGATATCAAGTGTATATTCTCGGATTTACAGGGGTCTCTAGTTTTTAGCTCTTTCGTGAATACCCAGCTTGGAGCACTCTAGCTCTCTACAAGACCGAGCAGTCACTTCCCCTGATTGACTGCCGGATCTTGGTTTCTTAAGCTCCAACAGCCTGTTTCTTCTGCCACCTGATCCCTGACTCTGGCGTAGTGTTTCGCTGGCGTTGCCTGGTGACCCACACTAGAGCCTTCAGTGTTGCTCGGTCGCACTCCACTTTTCCTGCCCTCTAACCAGGCCCGCTCACTTTCCCAACCAGCCTGTCCTCCATAAAATGAAGCATGTTGCGCGGCCTCAGTGAGCCCTCCTGCTCTCTGCATTACCGAACATCTACTTCCCTTGATTGCTCTCCGCCACCCACGTCCCCTGATTGCTCTCCGCCACCCTCAAGTCTGACTGCCGGGTGTCATTTTCTTCTGCCCCAACAACCTGATTCTTCTGCCCCCTGACTCTGGTGTAGCAGTTCGGCGGCGTTGCGTAGCAACCCATGCCGGAGCCTTCAGTGTTGCTCGGACGCACATGCGTTTTCCTGTACCTGTCACCAGGCCCACCCACCTCCCTGACCAGCCCGTCCTCCATAAAATGAAGCGTGCTGCGGCCGCACCATTGTTGCACCAAAGGCAAGCCCTTCTGCACCCGTCCACAACTGGACTGCACCCAGCACCAGGACCCATCGGATCTCGCCAGAGAATCAGCTACTCGAACGCTGCACTCAAATCCGTGAACCTCGAAGGACCCAACAACACATGCTGCTCCGAGGCACTGTGGCTTCTCATGCCACACCTCCAAAACCACATGGACATCCAATGAACCAGAGAGCCGGCTACAGTGCATGCTAATCAACGTCAGATCCCTCAGCAAGCACGCCATGGAAATCTGGGACACCATTGCCATCACCAAACCAGACGCAGTCTTCATCACCGAAACCTGGCTCAAGCAAGCCTCTGCCCCGGACATAGCATCAGCAACCTCCCAACAGTTACAAAATGATCCACAATGACTGCCCACGCAAACCAAGAGGAGGGATATCCATCATCCACGAAGACTCCTCCATCGCCACCACAGAGGACGCCTTAACCCCCATTATGGAACATCTCATCTTCCAAGTGTACGTGAACGCCAACGCAACCGTCAGGAGCTCCCTCACCTTAAGACTCGAAGGCCCCCGCCCAGCATTCTGCAACGCCGTCGCTGAAATTATCGCCCCTCTGGCCATTTAAACCAATCAATACCTCTTCCTGGGGGACCTCAACGTCCACCTCGATGACCCGACTGACACCCACGCCTCCAACCTCCTAGAGAACATGCACAACATCGGCCTGATGCAAATCGTTAAGAGCCCCACCCACAGCACCGGACACGCCCTCGACCCCCATCTTCACCACCAGCGACAGAATCCGTTTCAGCCACACCTCAGAAGTCACCTGGTCAGACCACAGCATCGTCCATTTCACCACCTCAGAAACACTCCAACACACATCTACATCGCACACCCCTGAACAGCACAGGTGGAAGAAAGTTATGCAAGACCAATGAACAACTGCCCTCCGCACCACAACCCACCACACTACGGATGACGTGAACCAGGTCGCCCAAAATTTCTCTGACTGGATCACTGCCAGTGCTGACAGCAGCATCACCCCCATCAAGCAACCCAAAACCAAGAGCCCCAACAAACACGCCCCTTGGTTCACCCCGGAACTCCAGGCATCAAAAAGAGAATGCAAACAACTAGAATGACTATGGCATTACAGCAGCAATCCTACGGACCACTCTTTGCTATAATCCGCCCTCAGGAATTATCACCACTTCTTTAAAGAAGCCATCAAAGCCACCCTGGCGACTCGCCTCGATAACAGCAGCAACCTTTTTACACCATCAGGGAATTCTCCAACCTAACAGCTGTCAAAAACACAGCCCTTCCTCTCAAGACCCCTGTGACGCCCTTTCTAATTACTCCCACGCCAAGATAGCAAACATCCACGGCAATTTTGACGCTTAACACTTGGAGCTCACTCCACACACGTCCCCCTTGGAAACCCTGCACAATGACCTCACCGACTGCACACTCCTCAACACCACTGCAACCATCATGACTTCCATACACTCTGCTTCCCGATGGACCCCTGCTTACAACACACCTTCAACCTAGGAGATCTACCCTCCACTCACCCACATCCTCAATTCGGCCATCGACTCCACCACCTTTTCGGAAACCTGGAAACACGCAGAGGTAAAACCTCTACTAAAGAAACCAACCACAGACCACAGCGACCTTAAGAACTACTGCCCCATCTCTCTTCTCCCATTCCCAGCGAAGGTCCTTGAGAAAGCCATCAACTACCAGCTCACAGACCACCTTGAGAGAAACAACCTGCAGGACACCTCCCCTCCCAATTAGGCTTTCGCTCAAACCACAGCACCAAAATAGCCCTCATAGCCGCAACGGACGACATCGGGGCCATCCTCGAGCAAGGAGATTCAGCTGCCCTCATCCTCTTTGACCTCTCCGCAGCCTTTGACACAGTTTTCCATCACATCCTGGTCGACAGACTACATCACATCTGCATCAGCGGCAACGCACTCAACCTCATAATCTCGTTTCTCTCATGACGCACTCAAAGAATATGCCTCCCATGTTCATCTCCGAACCCAAAATCACCATCTGCGGCGCCCTCCAAGGCTCCTCACTCAGCCTCACCCGCTTTAACATCAATGTGACTCAGTTGGCTAACATCGTCTGCAGCCGCAGACTCATTATCCTCTAATACGCCGATGACAGCCTACTCATCCTCTCTCTCACCGAAGACACCTCCACCACCAGAGCAGACTTCCAGAACGCCATGACCAACATCACGGACTGGATAAAGTCCAACTGTCTAAAATTGAACACGGACAAGCCAGAAGTGCTTCTCTTTGGTCTACCCCACCCCCTCCTGCCCCCAGGCTAACTCCTGGTGGCTCTCCACCATCGAACCCGCATCAGCCCCCACCACCCACACCAGGAACCTGGGCATCATACTGGACAGACTGGATCAGACTATCCATGAAGCACTCGGTGAACGCAGTTACCGCCTCAAGCTTCCACATCCTCCAAATGCTCCGTAATATCTTCAGGTGGATCCCACCTGGCACCAGGAAAACAGTAGCACCGGCCCTCATCACCAGTCCATTGGACTACGGCAACGCACTCTACGCCGAAATCACAAACTAACTACTGACTCCACTCCAGACCATCCAAAACACAGCAGCAAGACTCCTACTGCATCTCTGAAAACTCTCGAGCATAACCCCTCCAGAGACCTACACTATCTCCTAATCAAGAAGAGATGCCACTTCAAACTAATCATTCACGCGTTCAAGACCCTCCACAACATTTCACCAGCTTACATCAACCACCAACTGACCTTCACCAGCCCAACAGACAACTCCGCTCAGCCCATCTAGCCCCTGCACACGTCCCACGCATCCGTCGAGCCCAAGGGGTGGGCCATTCCTTCTCCAACCTCGCTGCCAAGTCCTGGAACGACCTGCCCCTCCACCTCCGGACCTCCACCACCCTCATGGATTTCAGAAGAGCACTCAAGCCCTGGCTGTTCGACTGACTTGCCCTTCCCCAGCACCTGGGTGATAAGCTTTGCTTTACAAATTTGAATAGAATTAAATCCTTTTCTACCCTAGTCATCTTCTAGAGCTATGGAGCACCGCCAGAGGGTTAACATAGGAAAAGGCAGTGAACAAAGTACAGGGAGTCCACTTGCCACAGCTTGAATGTTTTTCAAGTTACTGCAGATTAGAAGTCTAGGTTTCCTCATTAAACAGAGAGTGTGTGGTTGCCTGGGTGTGTTGGCCTCTGAGCAGATGGATGGGTGGATTTGATGGGTTTGCTGACGGGTGGATAGGTGGATGGAACTCAGGGCGTGAATGGATGAGGAGGGCTTCTAAGTATCATATTTTATGAAGAGGTGATGCCTAGCCTCACCCTAGGAACGGTGCACTAATAAATTCATTCTGCTAAACACTCATGGATAATTAAGCAAGCAGTACACACTGGCATGATATTTTAGAAGGTAAGTGAATGGCCCATTACTTTTATTTTTACAGTCCCTGGGAACCACTATAAAAGGATGAAGCAGAAAAATGGGTCCATCCATTGCTGTTGTGGGAAAAAGGAGAAGAGAGGCCTCCAATGTGTGGGGTAGAGGAATGCCTGTTATATTATAAATTACCGTATTGGCTGCGCCTATTGTATTTCACTCAGTACTGTAGCTGAGTAAGTGATGTAACATTTTATTCTCATGACACAGGTTGCCTTCCAAGACGCTTCTGCCTATTTCTCCCAGGAGGAGTGGAAGCTTTTACACGAATGGCAGAAAGTGCTTTACAGGAATGTGATGAAGGAAATTCATCAAGCTCTGCTGTCACTGGGTAAGTATAAGCAGGGCCACTGGAATTATGCGGCAACGGAGCATCCAGTTATACGGGGAAGGTTGACAAAATTATGCAGTTAGGAAAGGCAAATTATTCAGTAAAATGCATCAGATTTTCTGGAAATGATTTTTGCCTCTTTTTTCAAATTTAACACACTTTAATTATGTTTGGGCAAGCGTTACGCCATATTATTACCAGTTTAATAGCTACGTGCAGTAATTAGCAAATTAAAAATGACCCATTAACCTTCTTGGAAGATCTGCTAATGACTGCATTTGAGCTGGACACATTTTTTTGTTGAAATCTGCATATGCAACAGACAATGAATTATGTGGCAAATCCATAATTATGCCGAAAACCCTTCGGCCACAGAACCACATAAATTCCAATTGGGCTGAGTGTAAGCTGTATCTAATTACATGCTTTACAATCTACAGCCTACATGGCTTTCCATTACATGATTCCCCTGTGTTTCTTTGCTTGTGGTATATCTTAAAGATATCAGAGTTTAATTATGAATATGTAGTGGTTATGTAGTCACCCTCATACATTGTAGGCAGCAGTTAAATGTGATTGGCAGAAGGCCTCACCCTGTCAAGTTTTTATGAACACACAGACCCTACAAATGCCATTTGACCAAATATGTGAGTTTACAGCATTTTTAAACATATGTTTGTAATCCTCCTGAAAGAGGCATTAATACTGTAGGCAGAGGTCTTGCTGCACAACCGGAACTGGAACTTGAGATGGTGTTGCTCGTTAATCCAGAAAATGGGAGGAAAGATAAAACACATCAAAGATGTAAAAAACTTAATGAAAGCTTTAAAATACTATTGGGAAATAGTTAAGTAATCTAAAAATAGAAGAGAGTGAGACCTGTTGCCAGTAACTGCTACAAGATATTCTGAATGCCATTTCAACCCATTAAAATGTAGGTCCATGGAGCACTCTGTGGCCCATGCATATTTGACAATATGCATCAGAGGAAATGCTAAAGCAGGGGTGGGGGTGGGGGGGGGGGGGGGTAGTACACATTGTGCAGTGTTTGTACGAAACTTTTGCCTTCAGCTGTCACCATCTCAGGTGTGCTATATGTCTTGCATGCAAATCCATAAGAACACTAAGCAAAGGAGCAAAGATCAGAGAAGGTCCAGTTACTAAAAGGCAGACCATGGATCCATGAGCTTAGAGATCGTTCCCCAACATCCCCAGTTGACCAACTTATTTGAGAGGCTGTCTCTGATTTGCCTACACTTTAAGCACTTAGAGAATCCTTTACTTTGCAAATTGCCATATACAGAAAAAGACAACGATATTTGCTGTTTTCTATTTATTTTTATTAACAGGGCCTCTCATTGCCACAACTGTGTGTTCGCTAAGAGAGAAAGAAAAGGAAGACCTGTGGGCCATGGATGAGCAGCGCCCCACAAGAAGGGACAGGGTTCCAAGTGAGTGAAACTTGCTATGAACTGGTACTGTCACCAATGCCAGAACACTTGAAGTTGTACACTTGCATTATAACTAGACCTTATTGCCAATGGCAGGATTGAGTCAACATTGAATAGAACCCGGAATGGAAGTGTGAATTAAATCATTTCAGGTCAGTCTGCAAATGTTATATACATTTTTTCATATAGGTGATGAAACAGAAGGCTATGGTGTACTTTACAGGGCAAACCGAGAGGAGCGCCCCAAACCGGACAACCACAAAGGCTCTGAAAGAAGGCAAAGACCTCGTCCTCGAGCAGGTAATGGAGAGAGATGTGCCCACAGTGTTGCTTGTGTTCATCCTCCCACAACAGCTGAATGCGTTGCAAAAAAATAATGGGACCTAATATTTTATTTTTACGCCTTGAGTGTTTTCACTGTTGAGAAGGCGTGTTGTGTTAAAATAACTCTATTTGTAAGGATTTAATCATGGTCTTTTAGATAACTGATGTTGAAACTTGTCAGTACCAACTCAAAACCACTTCAAGATGTCCTAAAAAAACAATAGGGGTAATTGATTTAATGTTGTAATTGAATGGAAAGGCAACATTTGGAAGTTTAGAACCACAGTCATTTCGTTTCTGAAAAAAATCTTATGTTTATCTTATTCTACAGGATTTCAACATGAGAACATCCGTTTGAAAAAAGAAGAACCAGTTTCCATTTTTATTGATCATCTTGGTGCTGAAATTGAAGAAAGTAGTATTCACCCCAACTCGGGTATGATCCTTTGGCTTGCTATTACTTAAAATTAAGAAATCTGCAGGAAGACTCCACTTTCCTGCAGATACAGATGCTTGACGTTTGAGTTTGGAAATAGACAGATTCTTTTTAGCTCTGATAAGTTTCAGACATGCTGTTGGTGGAAATAAACGTCCTTGGACTTCATCAGTGATGCACAGCACCGGTTTTATGCTACATTCAGCTCGGCACATTTATCTGGAGACTTTTTTTCAAAAGCATAAATGTGATTCGTGGAAATTCAAGAATTAATATCAACTACTGCTAAATGCCCTATGCACATTGCATTCAGTAGATTTTATAGCTGTTCTTTGCCTTCTGCATAAAAGAACCAACATCTGCTAATTCGGCTTAGCACTCTCAAAAACCTAATGTGACCCTGGCTATTTTGCCTATTTTATTCCCCACTCTGTGTGCTTCGCTAGCTCTCCCAGTCTTATTACTGGCCCACTTTGTGTCACTGTCAGAAATTGTTGTTGCTCTTCCTTTCCATCCGCTCCCATCCTAATCTTCTATCCATTCCCTTGTCATGCCTTGCAGTATCCTCCCATGCATGATCTTTGTCCTTCCATGATTCATGTCCGGGCGTGCCCTCTCATTTTCCTTCCTTGCTTGGTTCTCTTTCGGGGTCCTCACTCCTTCAAATCTTCCACCCCACTCTGAGCTCCTGCATGCTACCCGTGGCAGGAAATGCAGCTTGATTGGGGTCTTCCGATGTGGCAGGCTGGATAAGTTTGACTGGAAAATGCTTCATTGAACCGTAGCTGCACTCAGTTCAGTGTGACAGAGTGAAGACAAGATAAACCCCTTGAATGATTTGGGCTGCTGTAGGCAAATGAGCAAAAGTTGGAAAAGAGCTCAGATCTGTGTTTCGGCTGCGCCTAGCCTTGGTGCCACAACACTGTGCTGTGTACCACATAGATAGTCAAAAGACACTGGCGGAAACCAGGGTTAAAATAGATTTCAGGATTCCCTTCCCTGCCCCAGGGCTATGTAAATGTTCGGGTTGAAAAGGATTCACATGCTTCATTCTCTCAACTCAAACCACTCCCCATTAAAACAAGCATTGGCATAGCCAATAGGTTTTGCCTTTGGGACATTATAAGTGTTTAGCCATGCAACAGTTGGTGTTGCACCAAGGATATTGTGCCTCATAATTAAATACTTCTAAGGTCCCAAAGGCAAGACCTATTGGCTATGCCAATGCTTGTTTTAACATTGCACTGTCAGTCCGACCTAAAAAAAATAGCAAACCTATTTTGGCTTTAAAGAAAAAAATACTTTAAAAAAAATACTAAAAGTGAGTTAGAAAAGATGGTCATTCAAAAGCACAGTGTGAAACGGACACGGAAAAACAGGCTCTAGAAATAAACCAACTGAACAATGCAGATTAAGTTCTTTAAACTGTGCAGCGTTAAAACATTTGTCTTTAATGTACCATTATTTCCAACAGTTGCTGTCGGTCCGACCTAAAAAATGGCAAACCTATTTTGACTTTAAAAAAAACCTACAAAATAAATAATGAAACACAATTAAAAAAAAAACTTTTTGTGTTCTCGTTTACCAAAGCCTGAGTACGGCACTTCAAAATATGTGGTAACAGGTATATTGAAAACTCTACTGGCCCTGGGGCGCTAGATTACCGAGCTGCAGTTAATGGTACTGGAAAGGAAATGTGCAGTTGTCACTATATATCAACAAACCGGGTTACGTCAGCGAGAGCATCTGTAGAGCACATTCCTGACTGTGGATTGCCTAGAGGGAATGGGGGATGTGACGTACAGCAGCGCAGTTCTTCTCCGCAAATAAATCCGCGTAAAAATCTCAGATGTAGGGAAGACAACTCAGCACTCGCACTGACACATGAACAATTAATAGCATGTCTGAGCTGTAGAAAACCAATGAATTACTTATGTTGTGACCATTTACAAAAAGACAGAACACAAATAAGCTTGAAGCCGCCTGTCAGCACAGTTCTCACCCCAAATACCCAATTTGTATGTTTGTTTGTGACCGAGAAAGGTCGCGTTCCTGCGCTTGAATTACATAAACCTACAAAAAGGTCTACCAGGTAGAAACGCTCAAGCGCTGGATTCAGAAGGTTGCCTGAAAGGTTGTCCATTATAAATAACCCTCCTAGGATTAGTGAGCAGTTAATTAATTTTATTAGCTTCATTGCTATGGTAATGCGGGAAATATGTTCTCCCGTCAATTGTGTAACTGCTTTCAAATGTATTGAGTTTGCCGTACCTGCAGACAAGCACGTTGCCTGTCGCAGGGGTGCTCCAGGCGCACCGAAGTCCGACATTTAAATACACAAAAAACAAGATGCAGGTTTATAAGGATCTTCACCACACAGAGACCGATTCAACGCTTAAAGTAAAGCTTTTGGGTTGCTTCGGGCATTTGAAAGCCTGGTGCCGCCGCAGGGCTGATAGCTGTGCCCCTGCTGGTCTGTAGACGCTGAGGGGGGAGGGGTCGGGGGAGTGCGGCCGAGAGCACACAAAGCGGTTCCCTTGCGGGAACGAGCAAGTGCACCATCTGTTTGAAAGTTAATTACAAACAGATGGTTTCAAAGCTCGCTCCCGCAAGGGAATGGCCAAACGTGCTTGCGTTGCCATTGAAAGCAATGCAATGCATGCACGTTTTTGGCCTAAAAAGGGAATCGATTCCAAGAGGTCTCCTCCTATGCAGCGAATGCGCGCTGCGTAGGCGAGACCTTAAAATGCACATATTCTGCGGTGAACGGTTAGGACAAATCCATTTAGCAAGTCTAGGACTCAAACAGCAATAAGTCTGATAATCATTAGGAAGATGTTTTTAACTACATATGCACAACCCATCTGTAAGTGCAAAATGTCACTGGTGGGGCCTGACCTGAAATGAGTCTTATCTAATGCGCTCTGAATGTTTCAGACCCAGAAAGGCTCAGTACATGATGAAGTTGCCCTTTTTCTGGAAACTTTGACCAGGCGCTGCCAACGCAGGCAGTGCTGTTCCTTTGGAACTCCCCTTTAGGAGGATCTGCTTGACACCAAGCAATGTTCCATTTTGTTGTATAGACCCCTTCCGGTGATGAATCTGCAAGTACAAAGTAAGATGGCTGGTGTGGGAATGTCGGAGGAATGATTATGAGGCCTGTCTGGGGAGAAGTGGGACACAATGGGCTTTGGTGACGGCCGAGCACTCAGTGATTGTGTTTGGTGGCATCTCTTCACTGTTTTGCATTTTTGTGGACTCGCTAAGATTCTGAGTGGCAGGTGAAGGTGTGCAGTTTTAAAGGCGTCACAATGAGGTGTGAATTGCCTCGAGAACAGCTGACCTGACCATTGGGAGTGCAGTGGACGAGTGCAGCAAAGGTTCCAGAGTGCCTAACTTACCTACTCATTGTAACAGTTGGCTATGGGAGAGCTGTCTTGATGGTGCATTGGACCCTGGATCTGCCATCACTGTGATTGGGGCCGTGGGCCTTCTACTTCGTAGGCCGTCTGGAAGACTGCTGAGGAGGGTAGAGATGCACCCCATAACACAAATCTCCTGGTAGACTCTCTCGGGCACCTAATTCAGTAGATCGGCCATTGTGCATGAAAACACCAGATCAGAAGTGGTGTTGGAGTGACTAGCTATATGTTAAGGCTTGGAGGCACCTTGAAGGTGCTTTAATTTCCCCTGCTTATTTTGTGCTACCCCTGTTGGCATGGTAGCCCTTGATAGAACCTCTCTCTGGTGTGGACCTGGAGGTACTGTCCTAGGGTACCTGCTGGCACACATGTTCTAGTTTCTGGCAAATTGTATGGTGCTAGGCTGCACTATTGGTGTTTGGTACTACTTCACACTTGTTTGATCAGTGTGTGAAGGCAACTGTCAGTGACAAATTACCACGTGGTGCGTTTGTGGTGCCTGGAGCAGGACCATGACTCCAACACCTGAGAGAACTGCCTCGCCATGCTTCCCAAGGCACTGAGGGAGCGGTCCCTGAAGCTCCTTCTCACCTAACATCGGTCAACTCAGCAATGATCAAAGTCCTGTTCACATGGAAGGTCTTGGGACCTTTCGCGGAGCATTTCCTGATGTTCGTCATCGAATTCCAAGTCGTCGGGGGAAGTCGGGTAAGTCCCACTAGCAAAAAACGTCTAAGAGTCCTTCAACTGCGCCGCGTCCGTCAAAGTCTTCTGTGCAGACACAGGAGCGTTGGCACTCCAAGCTCGCAAGTCGGCAGAATGGGTCCGCTCCATGCTTCTCTGATTTTCCCAGAGCTGGTGCGACCCCCGCCCAGCTGAAAGAGTTTTATGAGGACATGTGCCTCGTATTTGGGTAGCCAAACCTCTATGGAGCGCCTTCAAGCTCCATGGGCTCGGGAGAGGCCCCTATAGGATTCACACCAGCGGTTTCACCCTCAGCACGGATTCCTTGCTCTATCCGGAGCAAAGTCGTTGGTGGGACTGGGAATTTCTTAGATGGTTACACCAGTGCCGATGTCGCCAGCGCCTCTAGGCAGTGCTGCCCCTATCGTTTTTCCTGACTTTAACACGGAGCCGGAGCCACATTGCTTGACTCCAGCACCAACCGGTCCATGCTTCCCAGAGTGGAGACTGTGCCTTATTTATTTGAGAGGCCTGGAGAGGGAGACAAATGGGAGGAGCACTATGGACCCTTATCCTTACTAGCTCCCTAAAGAAGAGCAGGAACAGAACAACTATTATGAGGAACTGGCAGAGGCTCGGGAGTTAGACATCACTCCTGACATTGGTCTGGACTCTCCTCCTACCATGGCCACAGAGGAGGGTGCCTCTTTTGCGATCGTGGTGCATAGGGTGGCTGAGGTTTTGGACCTTCAATTGCCCACTGTGGTGGTCAAGACTAACATCTCCCTTCTGAGCTCCTTCTCCTCTTCAATAAAGCCCTTTCATATGTCCTACTCTGGGCTGGTCAAAGCCCTGCACAGGGGTTCTACGCATAGGACGATTGCCAGCCGCCATTGCTCTGCTACTATGGATACCAGTTTTCTCACCAAGCAACCCTCCCCAAAGAAGACTTGGTGATCCAAGCCCCCACGTCCAGGATTAACCCCAGTGCATTGACTACCACTCCACCGCATAGGGAATCCAAGGGACTGTGCAACTTTGGTAAGAGAATGTTCTCTTCTGCCAGCCTAGCTCTGTGGTCGGTGAGCACCACCTGCTTCTTGGTACGTTCTTCCCATACTAATGGAACTCAATTGCGTAAGTGCAGCCCATGGTCTCAGTTGAGGTCTGAGCCATACTCACCCAGGCTATTGCCGATGGGGAATCCAAGGGGCTTGACAACACCCCCCTGCACCTTTATCAAAGGTTCTCTTGTTAATATTGTCCTTGGCCCAGCAGGGCTAAAAGAGCTATCCTTTCTGCCATCTCGGCATTCTTGAAGTTGCCGGACCAGCCATCCATCTTTAAGTTATCTGTTGTGGCTAGGTTCCTTAAAGTCCTGAGACATGTGTTTCCACCTACAACACTCATCATATTTTACTGGGACCTCAACCTGGTACTCCCCTTTCTCATGGTTGCACCATTCGAGTCTCTGCACAATTGTCCTCTTAGGCTCTTGACTATAAAAACTGCCTTTTTATGGCCATAACATTGACCAGGTGGGTCGGCGAACTACAACTGCTCCCTGTGCACCCTCCTTATACTATCTTTCATCTGGACAAGCTGGTTCTCCGGACACGTGCATCCTTTCCATGTAGGCCAGACCATCACCCTGTAAGCCTTCTTTGCTCCGCCTCATTCCTTCAAGCAGGAGGAGTAACTCCACTGCCTGGCCTCAAAAAAACCACTGTCATTTCACCTTTACCACACAAAAGAATTCCAGGTGGACGATTAACTCTATGCGGGCTATGTGGGAGCAAAAATAGGAAGGCAGTACAGAAAAGGACCATCTCGCAATGGATTGTCCTATGTATTAAGATCTGCCATACATTGGCCAAGAAGCAACCTCCCAAGGGCTTGCGGGCTTACTCCCCCAGAGCCAAGGCTGCAACCACTGTGTTGGATCATGCCATCCCAGTCCTGGACATCAGCAATGTGGGACATCCTGCACACGCTCACCAAGCACTTCTGTCTGGACAGTCAGGTCCTTTGTGATTGGTGCTTCGCCTGTTCCATCCTGCTGGACTTTCTGATCTAGTTGGTTTCTCAGTCCCACCTCTGGGGAGGTATTGTTTGGGTATCTATTCTAAGGGAAGGAATTTGCAGCTAGAAGTTTCTATCAGATGAACAAGTCACTTCCCTTCGGGAATGCCTGGTAGAGACTATCTAGCCGCAGATTCCTTACCTTAAGTGGGAAATATATAATATTCCACAGGAAATGCGTTTTTTTTGTTGCTTATAACTTTGGCACCAATTCACGAAACTCCACAAAATATATCGCTGATGACATCATCCAGTGACTGAGAGTGTTTCTAAAAGTTTGAGTGTTAAATATATATACCAAGGTGGATTGGTGAATCAGTGGGTGTATGAGTGCCTGTATGGATGATTCAGTTTGTGCGTAACCGACTGTATAAATGAGTTATTAGGTGTCTCAGTGAATGTATGGGTAAGTGACTCTGTTCTGTGAATGTCTGTATCAGTCTGTCAGTTGGTTTCTAAGTGGCTGTATGGGTTGGTGAGTGGGTACGTGAGTGGCTGTAGGGTGATTGGTTGTCTGAGTACCTGTATGAGTGTCTGTGTGGGTGAGGGAGGGGGGTGTGACTGCCTGCATGGATGAGTGAGTGGGTTAGGCAGTGGTTGTATGGGTTAGTGAGTGCGTCTGTGAGGGGCTGTATAGTTGACTGAGTGTGTGTATGGATGTGTCGGTGAGTGAATGGATGTGTCAGTGGTATATGGACGAATGCCTGCATATATGAAAGGCAGTATAGGTGAGTGTTGGAGTATATGAGTTATTATATGTGTGACTGAGTGATTGTGAGTGGTTGAATGGGTGAGTGTGTGCTTGTATCAGTGACTGAATAGGTGAGTGAGTATGTGTTAGTATTTGTATGAATATGTGAGTGGTGTGTCTATAACTGTTTAGCTGAGTAAGTGGCTGTGTAATTGACTATGGGTTAGTGACTAGGTTTGTGAGTAGCTCTATGGGTGACTGACTGTATGGGTGTATGAGTGGATATATCAGTGATTGTATTAATGATTGGGTTAGTGACTAGGTTTGTGAGTAGCTCTATGGGTGACTGACTGTATGGGTGTATGAGTGGATATATCAGTGATTGTATTAATGATTGAGTTGGTGTATGTGTGGCTGTATGGGTGACTGAGTGGCTGTGTGTGTGTAGGCACAGGTACGAGTGTGTCAATGGTTTTGAAAATGGTAGTGTGGGAGTTGTAGTTGGTGTATGAAAGGTTATATTGGGGTGTGAGTGGGTGTGTCTGACATTCTGTGGATGATGTCATCAGTGATGTCATTTGAGATGTCATCAATGATGTCTTGAGTGAGGTCACTGACCATGTCATGAGTGATGTAATATGTGAGGTCATAAGCAGTGCATTGCGGGGGCGCAAGTTATTGTTAGCTCAGGTGATAATTATTACAGTGCAAACCTCTATTCCTTAAGGAGCAACCAACACAAAAATCCTTCCCTACCAGTGTTATCTGTGAGTTTTCATGTAGCAAAGTACCTGAATGCAGACTTTAATACGGTGCAGAAACAATTCACCCTTAAAGATTTGTGTAAAAAAAAGTCTGCCCTACTGCCTGTGTTGTTTATTTTTCTTAATAAATAAATCAGACAAAAACACTCTACAACTACTGTAATCTTTGAGAATCCATATAACATAATACCTGTCTGTAGGTTTTAATATAGAGTAATCACAATCCACACTTAAAATGCCAATTGACTTTAACATATGCTTCTCACAATCAGTATGTCAGGCCTACTGCCTTTATCGTAACCTTATAGCAAACAATCAGACCTGCAACCTTTATCATTGGCTTGTCACCATAGACAACCCAAACCTATGTGTTGGGCATATGCTTCTCCACAAGGTAACCACAAGTTAAACTTGTAAAATGACTAATACATACAATTTATAGTTCAGAGATTCTAATAAGTATTATCTTAGTGCAAATCTTTTTTCCCATGGTTTGTTCAGGTGGGTCACGAACTTGTCTACTTTGGTAATCAGTGACATTCTGTGTAAGAAAATGCCTGCCTATAGTCTCTAACACAATCAAATTTGAATTCACCGTAAAAGCTGATTGTCTTTTACACATGATTTTCAAAATGTGTAAGTCAGGCCTACATGTTTTTTGTCCTAACATTTCATAATAAAGAAATCAAACTTATGGCATCTAGCATAACGCTTCCCAATCAATGGACACTGCCTATAGCTTTTATCATTGACTTGCCTATTGAAGTGCAAATATGACTTGCAGTCATAAAATTACATATATATGCCTTGTCTCAACTGGAGCTTCAAGAATCATTTCAGTAAAAACCGCCAGGGTTTGTCAGAGTTGGCGGCCACACCGAAAGTCTTGTTACTACTGTAACTGTGTCATGTCTATAGCATGTAAAACAATAAAATAACCCACAGTTTTAAGTTCTATTGGCTTTGATAAACTCTTTCACATACATAAGTTTCCTACTGCCTATGTCATAACGTTTCATAAGATGATACCTATGGTATTGTTCAAAACATATCCAGGCGCACCAATCAGACCTATAGGTTATCACCATAGCCAACTCAGTCCTGCTCTTTTGAGTATAAATTTTGCTAAAGGCCAGAATGTCCAGTAGAAGCACTCTTTTCAACAAAAGTATACTACTTGGGTCCAATCAAATCCTGTACTCGGAGGATCCAATATGTGGGTAGAACCTAAGCCTCTATCAGCAGTGCTTTGGAAGCTTATCACACAACATATTTTTGCTATGTTTTTCGAATTAAATACATTTTTGTACTTTTCCCTGAACTTTACATAGGAAGTTTCCACAGCCAGGGAGTTAAAAATCTTGGATAATATAAAATAAAGGTTTATTAAACTGTAAAATGAATTAGTAAAACTATTCTATGTTAAATAAAAATGTAAATTAATGTTATACATTTATTTTAAATGTAGAAATGAATAGAAAATGCTACAGCACTGTTAAGTCAATTTTGAATGAAATCTTTCATTTAAATATACTAAATAAAAATATTTTTCTTGTTTAAAAAATTAATTTGTACCAGAAGGAAAAAATGTTAAACATTAATAATTAAAGTGATATAGCGATTTAATTAAAAGTAATTTAGTTATTTTTTAATAAAAATTAATTTTACATCAATTTATAAATTCACAAAACGATGTTGAATATTTTTAGATTTTCTCTAACATATTTATTTAGATGTTTAGCTAATTTGAACAAGTTAATTTAATGTAACATTATTTCATATGTTCTTTTTTTGTTTCGTATCCCTACCTCCGTTATTTTACTGTGGGAGGGTGTTGCACTATCAATGGTTAGCGATGTGCGGTGCTGGACGTGATACTTTTTATTTTTGGCCTTAGTAACATATACTTGTAAATTTGGCTCCACCATATTTTTCAGGGTATGGAGACATGCAGGTCTACTCTTTGGAGTAACTTTACACTCCGATTTTGTGAATAACCAAAATCAGTAATGTTACTCAAATGTGTATGAGTAAATACATGTGTAAATTACTGACCATTGTAAGTTACCTTTGTGAATAGCCCTGTATTTTTTGTGTTGTTACCTTGAGAAAACCCCGTTTTTGAAAAACTGCTTCAAAGAAAAATATTAGATTGCAAGCCGCTTGAGCAAAAAGTCTAACCCGCATGCATGGTGAGCAATAATGGGCTGTTCTCAGACCAATGGGCTTGGTAGCATTAGGTGGTCAGATTTCTCCCAAACTGCAACAAAAGTTTCTAGAATCTGTAACATTTGGAGTGTGCATTATTATTTCTCTGTTGCTCACAAAAAGTTTTGGTAGACTTTTTTAACCCTTTAATCCATGGCAGGCCTTTCTGTGATTCACCCTTTATAGTACACAATAAGATGTTTGCCTTCTCTATATACTGTCCCTTGTTTTCTTTTGAACCATATCCTATAGAATACTAGATTGTTGTTTAACGAGATATATGAAAATATTTTGTATAACAGAATATGAGCTGGTTTCCCTACACATAAAAGAAGAGGACAGAACCTACTGCTTGGACCCTCAGGACTGTGAGCAAATGAAAAGCACTAGACATTCTACGGGTGAGTGATTCTTACATGGCTACTTAGAACTGGAAGTTATTTAGTAACCGGTCAGAAGAACAAGCTCCACGCATCTCTTCAAAAATGTTAAATTAGAATCTTCACTGTTCATTTTTCGCTCTACATACAAAAGAATCTCTTTTTATTGAAGCACGGTCAACATAGTATACAATTACCGAGTATTGTAGCTCGGAGATTTTAACCTTACAGTTGTAAACATTTCGACATGTAAGATATCTTTGCAATATAATCAAACTGTGATCCTCCCCATTCAAGCCCTTCACACACCCCCCCAATCTAAAAAAAACCAACGAATCGCTAGGTTATTGCAATTATTTTCAATGTGCACCCCCTACTCTACCCCTTTTAGACTTCAAAAGGAGAATAGAGTATGTTGTTTTGGGGGCTCCCTATTGATTTATAGCCCTCTATATGTTTGCCATCCACTCCAGATATTTTTCCACTTTTTTGGCCAGCCCCTACTTTTGCATACCGTTTTTTCAGCTAAGCTGCACCAGTCCATATCAGACTTCTAGTCTGCAATTTTTGGAAAAGTCGCTGCCCCCTAGTATCTAGCCACATTTCGTTTCGCCAGTACCGCTACAAGGGGCAGCCAAATGTTCGTGTGTCGAGGCCATGCTTCCTCTCCCGTAATGTGCGACAGGATCCATTTGGATTTGATAGGTACCAGCTGGCCTATGCTGGTCATAATCCCACCTATCCCTTCCAGTACATCTGAATGACCGGGCACTCCCATAGGATGTGGTAGAAGGTCCCCTGCAGGCCATACCCCCTCTGGCACTGGCTTGTCTCTGAATGTCCTTTTCGATGCAGTAGTGTTCTGGCATAGTACGTCCGCTGTAAACGTTTTAGTTGTATCAATCTAAACCTGGATCTTACTGCTACCTCCCAAATACCTTGCAATGCATCCACCCATTCCTCCTCATCCAGGTTGCCCAGGTCGCCCTCCAGCGCAGTTGTCAGTGGTCCCATCGTATCAGGAGAGTTGTTCATTATTTGTTTGTATATTAATGATATTGCTCCAGGTGTAAGCGGGTCTGTGAGCAAACGATCTTCTAATGGGGGGGGCGTCCACTCGTGCCTCTCCCTTAACAACGTGCACCCTAAGGGCATGGCCAAGTTTTAGGTATTTCAGCCCCTCACCCCTTCCCATTTCATATTCTTGCTGTAATGTTTCATATTCAATATAGGCCTGATTCCTCCACACATCCCCAAGTCTCTCCAGGCCCAGTAGCTTCCACCTACTAAAGTCCTTCAGTTTGTTGACCTGAGGAAGACCCTCATCATCCCATAGTGGGGTCTTTTGTGTCAGTCTCTCTTCCCAGCCTAAGCATTTTGTACTGTGCGGGTATGGGCGGGCAACTCTCTTACTCCTTCGTACTGTAGAGTAGTGAAAGTCACCCCTTTTGCCCAATTTCCACCCTCCAAGCGGTCCCCAAACATCCAGTCGTTGACAGTAACCAGTTGTGACGCCCATTCGTTAATTTTATTCACACTTTTTCAAAGTTCCAGTTCCCACCAGAAGGCAAAACACATCTTGAATGCCCCTAGGACTCTGCATAGTACATTGAGGCTGCTCGTTCTTTGTCTAACGAGTAATTCATTAATTACTTGCTGCAGTAGTAGCCACGTTTCCCCCATCTTCTCCACCTTTGTAGTAAGTGTTGGATAAAACACAAATCTAGTTCAAAATACAAATCTTGTTTCAATTGCCTGTAATGTAGAGTTTTTTTTGTTGACCCTGACAAAGGTAGATTGCGTTTTTCCTGCTTAGAAGTATGGCAGTTGTTGTGAGACATTAGTACTGTCAGATCGTTTGGTGGTGGCAGGAACTTTATTAAAGAATTTCCACATTTATGTGCTGTAAGATTTAATTCAAGGACACAGCATTATTTTTGGCAGCGAGTATGGGATCCTGTGCAGAGGGCAGGATTGGCCCTCAACCTCTGTCTTATGTGACGAACAGAATGCTGACATGAGGAAAAAAGGGAAATGAGTGTGTTAACTGGATGAGATGGTATGTGAAACAAGAACTCGTGTCTCCGTGGCTATTAAAAGTAAGTTTTGCCAGAATGGTGCTTAACTGGTATTGGCAGCTACCGCCTGTGAGGATTGATTTGGCTTAAAGCCTTGAATGTTAAGCATGCGGCTGCAATGTTATTGTTGAGAAAGGAATCCTGAAGAAATCTGACATGGCAAGGAGGTGAAAGTCACATTATAAAAGGGACACAGACGACAGCGAAGGAAGAATACTCCAGTAATGGAAGTTTTAGAGATTCACATGCTTGAACCATTCTCCGTCGTGAAATTGGGAGTCCCACTGTGTCATAATAAAGCAATGTGTATTGCTATAAAAGGCACTAATGGCAAGGACCCATTGGTTCCATAGCCTATGTCCTGTATAAAAAAATGGACCAAACTAATTAACTTTAGCCAGTCAGGTGACAGAACCCTCTACAACACTCCCAAAAGAGGCTGAGTCCTTCTACCGTACGTTGTTTGATGGGAGTCTCCCTGAGCTCTGCTCAGTTGCCAATACTTTAATCTTTGAGAAGATTTCTCTTATATTTTCTGCCTGGACACTATGTCCGAACCAGCTAAAAAAGGACTTCTCAAAGCTTGCGACACTTGTAGGGAAAAGGAGGCTTCATTCTGATGACCCACATAAAGAATGCATGTATTGCCTCCATACGGAGCACAAAGTTAGAGATTGCAAGATTTGTCACCCCTTTTCTCAGAAACCACTTAAAGACCGGGAAGGTAGACTTTTGCTAAGGATCCAGAAGCTTAAAACTATGGAATGCCCTCTTCCGAAGAGGAAAGCGATGAGTCTTCAAATACAGTGACATCCAAGAAAATTGATAGATCTGGTGGAAAACTGTCTTCAGCATCACTGCGTAAAGCTATGAAAAAAATTCACCATAGTTCTTCTGGACAATTAAAAAAATACATGAGGAACATCCATCTTCCTCAAAAAAGGGAAAAATTCCCTCAGAAAACATTAGTTCTGAGCCTACTTCTCCTGCCCCGAAAAAAGGTTCAGGCTAAGAATGCCTCACAATCATTACCATCGGCAACGAAATCAAGCTCAAAGATTTCCGTCCCAAAATTCCATTTGTCGGTGATGACGCAGTTGATGACTTCCTCATCGACGATGGTCTCAATGATGACTACCATGACTTCAACATCGAGGTTTACTACAGCTGCGATGCCCATGATCATTTCATCATGGCCTTTGTCGTCAACGACTATTATAACAGCGGAAAATACTTAAGCAGTCGCCAACAATGGTTCCATCGACAAAATCCTCATAGTTTGTGGCCCATCCCTAAGCCCAACGAGAAGAGACCTGTCGGCGAGAGACCTGTTGACAAGGGAATAACCGTTGACTAGAGATTCAACGACCAGGAAGCCGTCGATAAAGGAACCATCGATGACTAAGGACCCACCGACAAGGGACACTGCCTCAGTCCCTAACAATATGGTTATCTAATCCCATCTCCTTCTCCGCCAGTACTGACCCCAAAAGATTCCCCGCTAGAGGATATCGGCGGATTTCATAATCTGATGGAAAGAGCTGCCAAGAGGTTTGAGCTTCCGCTTCTCACTAAACAAGCAGATTGTTTCCTTAATGATTTTAAAGAGCCCACCACAAAATCTGTTCGGGCTATCCCCATCATTGACCTTATTTGGAAAGAAGGCCTCAAAATCATGAGTAATCCAGCTATAGTATCTGCTCACAACCCCAGGCTTGATAAATAAAATACAAAGTACCTGAAGGCTCTCCAACATGCTTGATTGACCAACCAGACTCCATTGTATACCAGGTGGCCCAACGTCGCTCCAAGAATCTGTCCACTCCAATCTCAGCACCTCCTGACAAGGATGATCACAGGCTCGATAATCTCATCTTTGGCAGCCACTACAGTTAGGGCGGCAAACTCCTTGGCAATATTAGGCCGCTACGACCACCAAATGTGGTCAGACCTTTCCACATACATTGAACTCTTGCATGAAGACGCCAAAACAGAAGACCATAAGATCCTCCAAGAAAGAGAAAGAACATCAGCTGAGATCATAGATTGTGCTATTGATGTCTCAGCTACAGGATTCAGACAGCTTGCTGGTGCGGCACTCCTATGTAGACATGGATGGCAAAAAGCCTCATTTTTCTGCCCAGATGTCCAAAGTAAAATACCAGATTTACCTTTTGACGGTGAATCATTGTTTGGTAAGAATGTGGATGACTCGCTCCAGTCCATCAAGGCTGATACAAACACTGGCAAGTCCCTGGGAACTCTTAAGTTTCGTAAGGAGCCCTTTTGAGGAGCTAGGAGCAGAGGAACGTGTTCCTATAAAGGTGGTTATCAATCCTACAGAAACCAATACCTATCTGGTCAGACTCAATACCGTCAACAACATCCTCTATGGCAACATAATTACAGACAACCACCAACGGCAGCCTATAAACACTCAACTGGAGGAAAGTTCTCTTCCAACAGAAAGCAATGACCTCTGTATAATGCCGGCAACCCCACACAACTTGCCCACTTCACTGGAGGGTCGGATTTCACGTAATTTCCACCAGTGGTCTCTTTAACATCAGACAAGTGGGTGCTCTATGTGATCGCCCGGGGTCTTACCCTAGAGTTCATCAAAACACCGCCAAACACCCCGTCAAATGGACCACCTGCTCCACTCCTGAAACAGCTCCTCATGCAAGTGTCCACCATGCTAAGAAAAGGAGCGATAGAAGTAGTCCTGAAACCACAGAGGAGCATGGGGTTTTACTCTTGTTTCTACCTCATTTGCAAGAAGTCAGGATATTGGTGCCCCGTTCTATACCTCCGCAAATTGAATACGTTCCAGAAGTAACAATCTTTCCACATGGTGAAGCTCCAAGATATACTTCACCTTCTCAGTCTATGAGATCATGTAATGGCCTTAGATCTTCAGGACACACACTTTCATGTACTATGTCACCTGAAACAATGCAGGCTTCTGTGATTCAAGGTAGCTGGCACCCACTACCAGTTTACAGTCCTTCCATTTGGACTAAAATCAGCACACAACATTTTCGTCATAGTCTTAGCTCCAATGGAGGCCTATCTCAGACAGGGTGGAGTTCAGGTATTTCCATACCTGGACAACTGGCTGATAAAGGCACAGACACAACAACAAACCGTAAAGGCCACAACAACCTGTCTAACATTATTCCGCAGACTAGGTCTATTAGTCAATGACCAGAAATCTCACTTGAATCCGACAACAACATTGCCCTACTTGGGAGAATTCTTAGACACAGTACAGAGCAAAGCTTTCGCATCACAAGACTGGCAAATAAATATTCGATGACTATCAAAAAGATTGTCCACAATAAAGTCTGTGACTGTCCTTATATAAAAATCACTCCTTGGAATATATCACCTCATTCCGAACTGTCGTCTATGAATGTGTACACTCCAACGGTAATTGGACAAGCAATGGCTGCAGGCCCAAAGCACGTTTGAGGACATCGTTCACATCACTTCAACAATGACACGAGCCATGCTTTGGTGGACACAGACATAAAATCTGTCCAAGGGTCTATAATTTCTGGCTTAAATGACCAAGTATGTCATAGCGACAGATGCGTTGCTGGAATGTTGGGGTGTTCATCTTGTGGACCTAAATATCAGCGGAAAATGGGATTCCAAGGAAGCAAAACTGATCATAAATCCGCTGGAGCTAAAAGCCATCACTTTGCTGTTAAGATCTTTTCTCCTCAAGAAGGCACTCATCGGTGCGCATTCATTCAGACAATACCACCAGCATGTTTTACATCAACAAGCAGGGAGGTACACGCTCACCAGCGCTATCTCTCCAAGCACAGGAGATCTGAAACTGGGCTCTGCTACATCACAAAACGCTTGGAGCAGAACATGTGCCAGGAGTATCCAATATCCTTGCAGACTCATTAAGCAGGACCAACATCACCTGCCACGAGTGGTAGCTCAACCAAGACACTCTGGACAACCTATTCCATTGTTGGGATAAACCAAACTTACACATGTTTGTTACAAAGGAGAAAAAAATGGCAATTCTTTGCAAGTTGGAATCACCAGGACGGATCGTGGGGAAATGCTTTTTCGATGAGATGGTCAGGAATCTAAGCTTATGCTTTCCCCCCGATTATATGGATCCCAAGGTTTCTCATGAAATTTAAGAGAGATCCTTGCTGTGTCCTCCTCTTCTCCAAGGTGGCCCAGACATTTTTGGTTCACAGAGCTCCTGCTCCTGTCTGAACAACCTCACATTCATCTCAAACCAATACCAACGCTGCTGACAGTGAGCCAGGGTCAGATGCGTCATCTCAACCCAACATAGCTACGCTGATCAGTCTGGCTCCTGAGTTCACTGAGTTTGCCATGCTAGATAGCCCTTCAGACTGCAGAGAAATTCTTGTAAAGGCCAGGGCAGAGACCACAAAACCTACAAATGCAAATAGAAGCGCTTTTGCATCTGGTGTACAGAACACGAAATTCTCACTTTCTGATCATCACCCAAGCAAATTCTCCTCTATTTAGCAAAATCCAAACTAACCCATTATTTTATCAGAGTGCATCTTACAGCAATTTCCAGATTTGGACATTCTAGTGATGCACTGTCTTTGTGGTCAAGCAGAATCATAAAGCAATTCCTAAAAAGACTATTTAGGATATTTCCTCCAGTGAAGAGACCCCCACCATCGTGGCTCCTGAATGTGGTTCTAGGTCAACTCATGAAAGCTCCATTCAAACCCATTCATAAGGTAGAATTGCAATACCTCACTTGGAAAACCTCACTTCTCCTAGCTCTCACATCTGCCATGAGAGAGCTAGTGACACTCTGGCATTTACCATGAAAGAGCCTTTCCTTCAATTCAAATCAGACAGGGTAATTCTTCGGACCAATCCCAGATTTATCCCAAAGGACCCTTTGGACTTCCATATAAATGATCTGGTAGTGCTACGGACATTCTTCTCAAATCCACAAACTGTTGCAGAGAAGTCATAGCATTCTTTGGGCAATAAAAGATGTCTCAAGTTCTATTTGCACAGAACCCATCATATCCGCAAAGGGAATCCATTATTTGCGGCATACAGAAACCTCAGACAGGATTGTTCTGTTTCTAAACAGGCCATTGTCAGATGGATTGCATCCTCCATCCAATTTTGTCACAGACAAGCAGGGAAACAACAGCAAGACAAAGTTAAAACTCATTCCACCAGAGCTGTCTCCACCTCCACAGCTCTGTTTGCTGGTGTGCCCATCCAGCACATCTGAAGAGCAGCAACAAGGTACAGCAGGCACACCTTTACGAAGCATTATTGCCTTGATAAGGCTGATGCGGCTGTGAGTAAAGCAGTATTGCCACACCTATTCCAATAAGGTAAGCCTCTCATACCTTTATTTCCTACCGTCTTATATATTTATATATATGTGTGTGTGTGTGTGTGTGTGTGTATATATATATATATATATATATATATATATATATATATATATATGTGTGTGTGTGTGTATATTTATTTATTAAGTGTGAGTTACTGCTGGCTATTCTGATTCAAGCATGTCAATCTGTAAAAGATGCAATAGTGGAGAAGAAAATTGGTTACTTGCCATTGACTGTAATTCTCCAGTATTGGTATTTTTGATAGATTCACATGCGACCCACTCTCCTCCCGATAGGCTTCCCCTTTTTCTCTGAGTCTAAAGCAGGGGTCTTCAAACTGTGGGGCGCGACCCCCAGGGGGGCCGTGGAGTGATGCAAAGGGGGTCGCGCCTTCCCAGTCACACTTCTGCCCAGGCCCAAGGGCTTCAGCCCCCCCCCCCCCCCCCCCCACACTTCCCCCGTACTGTGTCTCAGCCCGGGCTGCTGCAGTGAAACTTGAGCTGCTGGGGGCTCAGCTGGGCAGTGTCTGGATTCCTATCTCCGGCACCCCCGTGTTTTTTCACAGGTCTTTAAAGACCATTTGCATTTTAACATGCCTTTGTAAACTGGTTACAGAGGCTTAGGTTTTTTTGCTGGTTCCAGTACCCCCTGGGTCCCCACTGTGCCTATTCCTTACATTTGGATTTTACATTCACTGCCGTAGTGTGAGAATGCATTTCATGGAAAGGAATACAAAGTTGGCTTCCTGGGGGCGCCGTGTGTGAAAGTTTATTGTGCTTTTGAAGCACCTGCTGCAGCGTTTCTTTCCGCCTGCAATTACCAGGCCTCACATAAATGTCAAGATAACTCGTGTGATTAATTATCTTCCTGGAGAGAGATCAGAATTTTGTATAGTTGAGGTTTTGACTTAGGTGAAGTTAGTGCAGAGGGTTAATATGCCTGCTGCAAAGAACGTGTACCAAGTAGATTACAGAGTGCGTATGATGTGAAGAGATCAGCAGGTTACTGCTTTCAAAAGAGACATCCTTTTGTTACTTGCAATTTATAACTTAAAGTACTAATATAGAATAGTGAGCTATTAACTTTCATCCTAGAACAGCATGCACACTACAAAGAATACCTTATTAGACCATTGATTAATGTTGCAAAAAGGGTTAATTTGGCTAGAAATCAATTCTTATTATTAAAGGAAACTCCCAACTATGCTGTTTCTTTTTCGACTCTGAGTTTGTGCTTCTCCACACCAAGCACTCTTGAACTATACTGCCTACCAGTATGGATGACATGTGACTCCTATACTTTTAGTCCTTTGGCTTATGTAACATTTCCTATACACTGATTTACACACTTATGATTGATTGTCTCTGTGTAATGTGTGTGTGATGCAAAGTGCTCGGACACCCTACACTGGTATGAGTGGCACTATATAACTAATTCAATGCATCTGAGAGTGTGGGGTTATGGAGACTTGGTCACTGTTAAAGGGTGCTAGTGAGAGAATCCGTGGTGGGGGTGGTCATTGGGGGGGCACCAACAAACATTGTCGCACAGGGCACCACCAGCACTAAAGCCGGCCCTGGGAAGTATGCACAGATAAGCGCTGAAAATACCGCTTTAGGTGACTGCTTTTTTTTGTACCGACTGGGCCATCAAAATAATCTGCTGGTAACCCTAACCATAGGACTGGAAGTTTGTTGCAGGATCAGCACATTATTCATTTCCTTCACCCTCGATCCCCGATTAATGCCGCAATAGTTTTAACTTAGATCTTAAAGTCTACGCCCCGTCAATAACATGCTGAGTTACTTCATAGGTCTGGGAATGCACCCTGCATTCAGACAACTCATTCCTCATTCTCGCCCTTTATTGTCACGCTCACCTTGCACTCACAGTGATCACAATGCACTCACACTGATCACCATGCACTTGTACCATTCACACGCTCACCTTGCACTCACAGTGATCACTCTGCACTCAAAATGCACTTGTCCTGCTCACACTATACCTCAACCTGCAGCCACACGAGTACACTACTCATCCTGCACTCATGTGACACTTCACTCACCTGTCCCCCTCACTACTCAATATGCAACTCACTCAAACAAGCCCATCAGTAATCATACATTCATTCATCCCATTCTGAACTTGCATCCGCACCCAAAATGAGAGAGGACAGCAAGGGAGTGAGAGAATTTGATTGAAGAGGTCAGGGATGAGGAGAAATGTGAATTGCCGAAGAGAAGTGTGGACACGCAAGAAGTGAGTGTGATCCAAAGGTGAGGGCTTCTGTTAGAACAAAGGGGAGATGTGAAAGAGGAATGGGGGGACTGGAGAGGTGTAAGATACAAATAGACAAAAATGTGAATGAAGAGACGAGGTGAATGAGAAGTGCTGAGGGGCACGGGAGGTGACAGGGCCAGAGAGGCCATGAGATAAATGTGAGAGACTGTTAGAGATGAGGGCAGTGAAAGGACAGAATGGCAAGAGGTGATTAAAGGTGAAGTGAGAGGTTGAATGGGGAGAGTTCAGAAGTTGTAAAAAGGGGTGAAAGAAAATGACCTGCAAAGTGAGAGAGGGATCCGGGGTTAGGAGAGGAGAGAGGGATGGAAGGGAGGGTGTGAGAGGAAAGCTGCATGGGTAAACGGCTTAACTCTACACAAAACCGCCAGGGTTTTAAGGGACCCCTGCTTCTTCCGGTCAGGGCCAGGTGAGCTTCTAATGTGGCAGCACGTATTGCTGCAGAGTGGAAGGCCCTTCACAAAGGATGACTTGAAATCTTTCTGATGATAATTGCTGTATTTTGGTTATAAATGGGTACTGATTGGGTGAAATCTTTCCTCAGCGTTACTGTGTGTAACAAATATCAAAATAATGAAGCAATGCTATCCCAAAATACGCGGCATCACATAACCTCATTTACATTTTCATCCCACGCAATTTAGTCAACAGGTTTAGACATTTTTGTCAGGAGGGGGTCCTTACGCCTCAAAATGTTGACAGGGGGGTCTCGGCATCCAAAAGTTTGAAGACCTCTGGTCTAAAGTAATACACTTGTGCTCGAAAATCTGAGGGACTCAGCCTCTCTTGGGAGTGTTCTAGAGGTTGCTGTCAACTGATTGGCTATAGTTTGGTCCTTTTTTTTTTAAAGGACCTAGCTAGGCTATAGAACTAATGGCTCATTGCCATTTGTACCTATTATAGTAATGCACATTGCTTTATTATGGTACATTGATGACGGGGAATGATTCAAGCATGTGAATCTATAAAAGATGCCAATACTGGAGAACTACAGTTACAGGTAAGTAACCAAATTTCTTGCCTTGCATTATGACATTGCACATCATGAACCAACAGTTTTTGAGCAAGGAAGCCTTTTTCGAGAAAGGCTACAAAGAGGAAATCATTCGAACTGAGGAGATGGAGATGTTTTAAATAGCAGAATTGAGGCACTGTTTCCCATTTTTTTCAGAATTTGAAGTTATATTAAGGAAAAAGGAGGAGGAAAAAAACATTAGTGTTGTCAATCTTCATACAGCATGGGGAATCTGAGAACTTTGCATTGATTGACAACTTGGCATTATTGAAATATACGTATTCATATTATAGTTGTTGTTATAATTTATTTTAAATTCTTCTGTTTGTTCATTATTTTGATTTATTGTTTCTTCTTTAGAAACTTTTACAGTGTCACCATGGCAGCTGTTAGAATGTTGCAGCTTTATCTAATGCTGGTAAACTCCTGTTAATGGTCACTTTGAAAGACACTATTAATATAGCAATTCGGCGAGAGACGTTGTCTACTATACAAGAGCAAGGGTTATAACCACATAATTTAGGCATAGAAGGAAAAATATTTACAGAAGCATGGATGACATTCCAATAGGTAATGCTGGTGGGGAACCTAAAGATGAGTATGAAATGACAGTAAAAATGTTACAAAACATCTTAGTGAGCATAGAAGGGATGGAACATACCTCGAGTTGGGTAAAAGAAATGAAACAAGAAAAAAAGGAAAGTGCAGTTGTGGCAAAATTGAAAACTGTTGACTGATTCTTCCTCTAGCCAGAAGAAGAATGTTTGGCTGAGCACAGTAAAGGGGAAAAATGCAAAATTCAGGTGTTGTAGACATGGAAGTAATGTACAGACTGCAAACAGTCCAACTTGTCAGGGTAAAAATTCCACATGCAGACAATGTGAAAAGAAAGGGCACCATGCACAAGTTTGCAAGAGAATGGTAGAGATGGAAGGGATAAGAGTAGAGAAGCACATCATATTTAATCAATTTAAGAGAATATGGGAAAAATAGTGTTACGCTTGACTGATGAGAAAATATTCAGAGTGTGCCACTGGTAAGATCAATGTCCCTGATTGAAAAATTACCGTTGGGGAGAAAGAAATGGCAGTACTTGCAGATTTAGGTTCCTTACATGTTGTACATAATAAATATTTGTAAAATGTGGGAAAGAAGATATTGTGTTAGATAAACCTGACATAAATCCTTTTGGGTGTGCGTGTGTTACCATTGGCCTCTTTGGGTAAGCTCCCGTGTCCATCAGATTGAAGGAAAGATCAACAATAAGGAAAGTGTATGCTGTGAACAGAGAAGACCATTTACTAGGGTGGGGCCACCAAATATACCTGGGGATTACGTTGAACCCCAGTGCGCCTGAGCAGTCGATGATCATAGCGCGATTGAGTGACAAATTTGGCATTATTGAAAAGTTTCTAGAATTATTCAATGAAGAGCTGGGTCTGTTGAAAGACAATGAACATAAAATTTTATATTTAAGGATTGGGCAAAACCGGCAGTTTCCAAGCCGATGAAAATTCTCCACATGATGATGGAACTTTGACGTGCTAGAGAAATTAGAGCCCTCAGAATGGCTTGAGCCTATTGTGTTGGCTCACAAACATGGAGGGGAAATTATATAACTGTATACAACGAACCTCTGTGACTTGAATGTTAATATCTGGATGGGCAGTCAGTCAACCGTTGCATAACATTGCAGAAGAACTGATAATTATGAAGGATGCTTAAGTATTCATTGGTATAGATGTTTCCTCAGCATATCATCAGGTTAAGTTATTGCAGTAAAGTAGACCTTTTGCATCTTTTGTAACATCACATTGGGCTTGCCGATTCATTAAGATGCCTTTTGGATTAACGTCGTCGGCAGCTGGTTACCAATGGATTATGAAACATGTGCTAGATGTATCAAACCAAGTTATGGTTTTCCAGGATGATATTGATTTATGGTCAGACTAAGAAACAACATGATGAAGTGTTGCTGATTGTGTAGGAAAGGTTGAGAAGGAGTGAATTGACGATTAAGAAAGAAAAGGTCAAGTTTATAGTCAGGACAGTATCGTACCTAGGGGGCACTGTATTTGGCAAAGGTGTGAGACCCAAATTTGATTTGGCAGAATCCATTGTAAAGGCTCCGTCACCAATTAATAAGGAAAAATGTAGATCTTTCCTTACGTTGGCGGACTACTCCAAATTCTTAAATAATTTCATCAGTGCAGTACTTCCTTTGAGAGTGTTATGTAAAAAGGGAACTTAGTATGGCTAGACGCCAGAGTATGTCTGTAAGAAGACCGGTTTAACTATGGGTGCCAGCATGAAGGGTCTGGGAGCGGTGTTCTTGCAAGTTGAGGATGCCCTGGAAAGCGTGGTTGCTTTTGTTTGAAGGGAGCTGAAGATAACTATTCAGTGATGGAAAGAGAAGAGCTAGCATGTACCTAAGCTATACACGGAGCCACTGGAATTATGCTTTTGTGCAGCCTTGTCCTTTTTTCGCTTAGTTATGGTTTGGCCACATTTGCCACATAATCCATCATCTGCTCAATAATCTGCAGATTTTAACAAAACAAAATTGATTTTTAGCACAAATGGTTCAAAAGTTACTAAAATCGCAGCAACACGTGTCCCATGCACTGTGGAAGAGCAATTGCAAAGGTTGTCTCTGTTGCTTATTGCTGTTTCAGTGTTAAGCTGGTAATAATGAGGTGTAACCTATGCACAAATCACGTAATCTCCCCGTGCCTAACAAAAATGAATGTGTCCTCATGTAACGCAACTGGTGCTATGTAAATATGATAAATAATGAAGTATACTATCAGAAAATGTGCCACATTAATTGCCTTTTCTTGTTGCATAATTTAGTGAACCCTGTCGCATAATGTAAAATATGTGTCTGGAATAAGAAAAATTGCAGCCGATTGTGTATCAAAGTTGTCCTTAAGACCACATGATGATGAGAGCAAAGAGGAGACCGAGGGCCTGATTTATTATATGGAGGATGGCACGTCGTTCTGTCAGGGGGATGGACTAAATTGCTCCATCCCTAGGACGGAGGGACTGTCTGCTACATTTTTTAATGACCACCAAGTAGGCAATCATTTATAGTGCATTGGCAGGAGCTGCACTGACAGCAGTTCCTGACAATTAATGTCGCAGTTTGGTGCAGGGCTGTGTCAGCATGACTCAGCCTTGCACCAAACAGTTTTCTTATTTTATTTTCAAAAAGAAAATTCCGGAGCGGGATTTTCTTTTTAAGAATAAAACATGTAATGGTCTGCTCACCATGGGAGCCTTCTCCCATTGAAATAATTGAAACTGAAATATTCATGTCTTTAGCCTTGTTTGTATGTTTTGAAATCTCTTGAATTTAGATGTATTCTTCCAACAGGTGACGCATCTCAGAAAACAAAACATAATGAAGCAGGTGTTGTAAGGACTACTAAAAAAGCAATACCACGCAAAGCTTTACCAGCCAGCGCCACAGTGAAGATTGTCGATAGTTATGAGAAAGAAATGCAATCTGGGGGCTCCCTGTGGTCGGAAATGAACCAGGAACTAGAAATGGAAGAAAGCCCTCAATATGAAAGCGATTTCAGTGATCCAACAAATCTAGCTTTTCATCCTGGAATTCCTGAAGTTCAGAGATCAGAGATCTATAGTGATGGGAGTAGTATGGACCATGCAAACCTTTTTGCATGTCTACCAAACATACAGACAAATGTGAATCTCTATTCATGTACTGAATGCGAGAAAATGTTCAGTAAGGAGGAGGATCTTATTGGACACAAGAGAATACATATGGTAGCGAGGCCGTACCAGTGTACCGATTGCAACAAAAGCTTCAGACGCAAGGACACTCTTTTTGTGCACAAGAGAACACACACAGGAGAGAGGCCATTTCACTGTGCTGTATGTGAGAAGAGCTTCAATCAAGTGGGGGCTCTAAACAGACACCAGAGGACACACCTGGGATACAGACCTTATCAGTGTCACCAGTGTGAGAAAAGCTTCAGCCAAAATGGGACTCTCATTGCACATCAGAAAACACATAAATATCCCAAAAACTGATAGTCTTCCAAGAAGTAAGATGGGAAAAATAGTATTACTAAATGATGTTCAAACACTTGACCTATTTTGTCTAACAGTAATTCCTCTTGTCCATCTCATTAGTAGTTTTGCCAAAGGTTTAATGGCTAAGGCCTAACACTCCAGATAAAAGATAACTATCACACTTGCCTTTCTGCAGTTTGTTAGTTTGAACTTAATAACAGAGTTGAGCAGCATCCAAATGAAATGGCCATGGGGTGAAAAATGCCTCCAAATATATTATTATGGGCTTTGTCTTGACAAAGGTGCAAACAGTATTAGGGAGAAAATTATCCACACAACAACAGTTACCACCTCAACATCCCTGTTATTGTGCACAGTATTTAATCAACTCCTGTACTTGCTTCCATAAACAGTGCTCTCTTGCTTCCCACCTAGGTTCGCCTTATATGAACAGCGACTGATAAATAGTACAACAGAAGGCACACGGCAAGAGTACATTAACATTTCATGAAATAAAAAAAAGATAAATGTGAATTATTGGTCTTGTACGGTTAGAACATGTATTGGTTTTTAAACCGGTTTTGCCAATATGTACCTCACTGGACAAGTCGTTGGCCATTGATGAGCGCCACCATCATCCTACAGTCACAACCTACTCTGCTTTCATGTTTATTTTTCCAGAAGAGGGTGCTGTGTCGGAGAGGATTTTAATGCAGGTTGATGAACTGCTCGACTGAGTTCAAGTAGTTTCATGGTGCTGGACTGACTGCATGGGACCCTGGCTGACAGGCTGTGCACAGAGGGCTAATTTCAGAATAGATTAACAGAAGGATCCTCAACCCAAGCAGACTTAAGGGAATAACATTCATTTTCTTTATCATGGGTACATGTACAATTTGCTAATGCATCGGAATAATAAGCCTGGTTTCACGGCCAGATCCTGAAGTACTGGGATATTTCATGTTTTTCTTTTAGAACTGACCATAAAATGTATGGCGTTTTAGCCAGTATATTGCTGTGTATAAATTGTACTGTATAATACATGGTTGGCTGCAGAGAAATAGAGTGAGTGTGAATTCCTGTAAAGCACATATTCACCCAGACACGTTTTGGTGCTGAAACTGAGAAAGAGGCGGCTCACAAAAACAACCAGCTGCTAGATTTAACAGAACAAAAAGCCCTTAAGAGCACTCCAGAGGTAATGGCTTTCAGAAGAGAGAATGATAGTCGTTTAAAAAGCTGAGGGGTTACAGTCGAAAAGGCTCATCTCTAAATGCACCTTCTTAACTTGAGGAGTCTTTAAAAGCATCTTGGCCTCTGATTGAAGATGGCATGATGGAATATAGCGTTAGGGACTGGTCTGAAAATACTAAGGCCCTCTGTATCGGAAAGCCTGGTGCACCTAGTGCTAGGTCTTTAAAATGTATTTGATAGGACAAAGGGAGGCAGTGCAGACCCTGTTGCACTTCTGATGCATGATCGAATTGCCACAGACCAGCACAAGCCTCACTCCCATCAAACCTCCAGTAGCTTCTGCATTTATCCCACTGACTGACCCAAATAGCAGATGTTGGTATAGTGCAGCCGTGAAACAATACTGGCTGCTACAACTAAAGTACTGCGAAGATGTGGTAAGAATCATCAACTTCAGAAGACTCATTTGACAGAAGCTGAGGGGAGTCTCAAAGTTATCCTGATGATCCAGCTGAAAGTCCTTGTCAATGTAAAATCCTAAAGTTTTGACCCTCGCCACAGAGGATGGAGATGGTCCAATCTGAGCTGGCTCACAGGCTGCCTGCCACAAGCTGCCTTGGGCAAGAATTAGAGCCTTTGTTTTTCTTCCATTGTATTAAGTGTCAGCTAATTTTCGTTCATCCATACTTGGATGGCAGAGAGGCAGGAACATAGGATGGCATAAGCTCAGACAGAGATCAAATGAAGCACAAGATCAGCTGAGTTTAATTGGTATAAGAATAGGAATCTGCTCTGAAAAATCTAACTAGACTAGCCAGTGGTTCTAGATGAACGTTAAAGAGGATGAGGGATAGGGAAGAGCCATATAGTGACCATAGAAGGCCTGGAGCCCGAGAAAGGAAGGAAGAGCGCCACAGAAAGACTGCAGGGTGCAGGCCAACTCCTTCTAGATGTGAATCAAAATATCATGAGCCGCTGTACTAAAGGCAACAGACCAATCTAATATGATAGTACTAAGCCTGCCAAGAGGCCCGAGATAAGGTCATCCACTGCTGTCGCTAGTGCAGTTTTAGCCCATTCCATGACATAAGCCCACCTGTGCTAAGTCTAAGGCGCTATAAAATGGTTCAAAAGCAATCGCGACAGATTTTTTTTCTCTCCTATTTTAGGAATAGCAGGGAGAAAGATGGTTGTCTAATTAGACTAATCAGGTCTTTTTAGGAGGATTTAACAGTGATTTCCTTTCATTAAACTGGATCTATTGCTCCCAAAAAGGAGTAGATCAATATGCAGGTCAAATCCTGGATGATGGTAGGTGTCAATGCTTGAGATGCTCACAGATGGCAGAATATCTCTTGGGATTACGACAGTCGGTCATCTCCTTAGACCCAACTAAAGTTACTGCCGCATGAAGGGAGGCGGGCCTGGGCTGTCTTCTGATAATGTACATTGACTGAGCTTTCTCTGAAAAAAAAGTGCTCAGTGAGGTTCCAAACTACCCGAAGAATCCACATCTGATCTGATTGCTGTAAGAAACTGTTTTCGTCAGGAACAGGCATAGCTGATGTGGCATAAGTTACGACCAATAGGTTAATCGGGATTCACGTGCGTATGAATTGTGCCATTTTCTCCTAACATGTTTGATGGCAACACTTTCAGCCTGCAAGGCTGATGTAAAACATTTGGTGCCGATTCTAGGGATCTGCTAAACCTGCTTTGCAGGAGAGGAGTTGGCCAAACGGCTAGGGCGGTGAACCTCGAATCTGGGGAATGGGGTTCAAGTCTCGGCAATGACGCTGAACATCCTGTGATTCCGGGCAAATCACTTAATCTCCCTGTGCCTAACAAAAATGAATGTGTCCTCCTGCAACGCAACTGGTGCTATGTAAAGCGCTCTGATAACCAATACCTTCGAGTCAAGTTTGCACTATATAAAACTCCGTAAAAGAAAAATGGCACTGCTTTCTCAAGGTTATCGCCAGACACTCAGAACACTTGAGTCAGTGTTACTGTGTCCGCAGCAAGAGGTACAGAAGAACTTTTGAACTCAAAGTGGGCAGTAGCCCCCTCCACCTTTGTGTTGTTTTTACTGGTGTTGTTTTCCCAATCTGTAGGGAGGGCTGATTGGAGGAAGCTATCTTGATAGAGCTTCTCAAATTGGACCTAATTGGGGTCTGTCCAGGCCATTGAAAGTATTGAATTGCCAGTTACTGAATTCTAGGGTGCATAAATCTGATCAGAAGTGTGGTCTGCAGAACAGTTAGGTTCCCTCACCTATTGGAAAGAGTTAAGAGAATAGTCTGCAAGCACCTAAGTTAGTTTTGTCAAGAGGGGCCTCAAACAAAATTGTTATTTCCAACAACGATGATCTTGGATAAAGAGATTGTCAAAGTGCCAACCAGGTCTACAAGTTTATCTAGAAAAAAGCATGAGCAGAGGGAAGATGATAGACAACTATCCGAGGTATGTTAGAGAGCAACTGGCAGCAGACCAGGACATCATCTGATTCCTGGCATACTGTAGTAACATCTTACAAAGAGGTGAGATTTCAAAACCCTGCCAGCCAGACCCATAAGTGCTCCTTGTAATTTAGATATAAGATGCTATAACCTTTCCGATTTGCAGTAGCTGGGTAAGGGCCAAATGTGCCCTGTAGCCACATTTCACTAAATACCACCACATCTCAACACCTATCACTGTTAAGACCTTGAATCTCCCCACTATGTTTGGGGAAAGTACCTAGTGTTCAACAATGCTGCTTAGTTACCATGAGTCAGAATAAGGCCCGAGTCCCAGGTGTGTGGGAGCACAGCCTCTCCTAAATTCTCAATATCTAGGTCATTAGTACTTTTAAGGGTGTCAGGAAAAAAAGATAATTGTGAGCATCGGTAAGCAGTGTCATTTCTTTTGATGGGTAGCGTGCAGCCATAGTTCCCCGTGGTCAGAGAGGTCTCCGCTCCACAGGTGCCTTGTCTTTGGGGCGCTCCCAGTGTGACCACTGCACATGGCCACATTGAGGCCATTTCAAAGTAGGCTCTTACTGTCTGACATGTAACCATTTTAGACCACCACACTCACTGGTCCCCACTCCTCACAAGATGCCGGCAGAATAGTCCTAAAAAAAAGACTCTGCTAAAGCAGAACGTAAAAGATAAAGCTGTATTAGAGCCTGTGATGTCAAGTTCAAAATTCAAACAACCCAGAAACCGTTGATCTATCTTAAATGCAGCAAAGTTTTATAAATAAACTTCAACCACAACAGCAAAAATAATAATAGCGGTAAACTCAATAATCCTTAAAATTATAATGTAAACCACCAGGGGCCCAGCTGAGCGGTAAAGCGTTGCACTCAAAGAATCCGTCCTGAAATCTGCCGAAAGGGCAGCGTGTGTATAGATAGCGCTGCTAGACACTTGGCCTGGGGAGGGTAGACCACCACATCACAGTCTGCACCCCTTAGAAATGAGTTGCCGAATCGTAACTGAAAAGACTAACATTTTGGGGGAGGATAGCGGTGGGGACTCAAGCCCTCCTGGAGAGTGTTAGAATCACTTGTTTCCTTTACTCACTCAGTACAACAGGGGGGCAATATTAAGGCAATTTCCAGGATTACATCTAATGGTTTCAGGACTGCAGCGTGTGTTTCATGCTTTTGACAAATCTGTGGGCAACACTGACAAACCACAATCCTGGTATACCATGAGCTGGATACGGATGATATGTGGGAGAAAGATTAGAAAAGCATCAAGTTTGAATGACTTTGTGAGATATTGACTTCTTATTTAAAACAAAGAAATCTAATGCAGTTATGTTTCAGTTGTTGTCTTGGTGCTTAAACTTTGCTACAACATTTATACACTCATGTTTATTCGAGTATGCTACTACTTACGTTTTAACTTTGGTGTTCCTAATTGCACCAATGTGAGAGACAATTTTTACTTAACCACTTGCATTTCTTTAAGTGAAGATCTTTGTTCAAGGTCTGTGCTTCCCAGGTGGAACATAATTTAAAGTTTAAAAGGTTTTACCAGGGGTGGACGGAGGGGGGATATAGTTTTATTTCGAGGGAGGGGTGGTATTGTGTTGTCTGAAACGAGGACAGATCACATTGGTGTATTGTCAAAGGTGTTCTCCAAGATTAGGTAGTACCTTTTGAAAAGATCTAGAAAAGGTTAAGTGATAGAGCTTGGAAAACGTGCTGAATGAAGGACGACTGGAGATTCCTTCTTGACCATGACATCTGTTGAGTTTCAATGTTAACTGGGAAAGTCCACAGGCAGTAAGCACTATATAAAACTTGTATTCTTATTATAAATATGTCCAGGGCGTAACACAGACCTCTGCGGACGAGAGGGTCCACAAAATTTCAGGGGACCCCAGATTCCTTCAGAGGGCCCACAGTCTGCACAGGGCCAGTTAATATCTGCGAGAAATGGAAGACTCTGGGCTTTCTTCACATTCTGCAGGCGGGTGGGCATCATTTTATGTCACACCACCGAATATGTCCACGACTGTCCCTGTCACTTTTTAAAACAAGACACATTTTGAAACGAACAGAAAACAGAGCACAGCTGAAGTATTGGGAGCAAGGAAAATACTAATAAAAGTAAATATTGTGGAATTGTAATCTGAGGCAAGAGGAAACGGTGGCACACAAAGGTCCTCAATATAAAACCTAGCGGGAATTATTACAGTTAAAGTGAGCTACAGTTAGTGTCGACTAAAAAAAGAAAAACGGGGAAACTGTGGCAGCGTGTTAGTTGCCCAGCGTGAGTATGCTTAAAAATGTTCAGAAAACGTATATTTTGAACGACTTTGTGTGAAGATGTTTATTTATGAAATCGGCTTGAAATGCTTAATGATGGATTCTTTAATAAACCATATAATATGCAGCAAATGTGTTGGTGTCCTTTTGAAGGAAATTTGAATTTTGGGGTTTAAAGTGTACCTTGTTAAGATTACCTTCTATTTTCTTGTAAATTTCACAAGCCACATGTCTGCGTAGAGCAGAGCTCTTCAAACGTTTTGATGCCGAGGACCCCCCCTGTTAAAATCTTTTAGGTGTAAGGACCCCCTCCTGACAAAAATTTCTAGAACTTGGTACTCTTCATCATTGACAACTATAAAAGCCCCCAATTCCCATAGCAAATCATTTTTACAGTGGGAAAATAATATTAAACAGTGTTTATCAAACGAAAGATCAGTGAGCGTGGGGGCGTGGTCAAAGGTGAGGCTAAAAACAAAAGGCCTCATTTATGAGGAATTGACCTAGGGCAGCGACGCGAGTGTTCTTGCTGTGCTCCGCTGCCCATGCCAATGTGAAAGGGGAGGAATGCACCTTATTTATGAAATATGGTGCATTCCTGTCCTTTCCCACTGCGTTGGTGCTCAAATTGCTGCATAGAGCTAATGTAGGCAGGATTATTTTTGTGCAGGAAGGTGCCCGAAGAGTGGGTTTCCTTTCTTTGTGAGCTGCAGAATGCAGCACACATGGAAAGAGGAAAAAATTCGAGGAGACATGAAGACATTTCTCCTCATTACACCTGCTGTGGGGATGCGTAAGGTGTTGGTGCTGCCCCAGGTTTACAAGGTTTTGTAAATCTGGGGCAGTGTCAAAATCGATGGGTGTTGCGTGGGAACACCCACCGCAATGCCCATGGAACTCCTACTTGACAGACTAAGGCAAGGCAGCGACTTGCGCTGCTTTGTCTTACTCCATATGTATGAGGCCACACAGGGTGACTTTGCGTTGCCTCGTAGATACGATTGCGACGCTTGTGCAGCCGGAGCTTAAAAAAAATGATGCTCCGGCGACTCAAACCTCTCATAAATCAGCCCCAAAATATTTTGCTAGTTTTTTTTAGGTCTTTCACCATCAGGTAGCTACATATAAAATAAAGGGTAGCTTAAATGAAAGATACATTTTTAAAAGTTGTTACTCGGTGGCAAATGCACTGAAGTACATTCGGAAACCTCTATTAGTTAATGCATGTAGAGGTCTGTGTGTAACCAGAGAGCCACATAATTAAATTTGGTTGGTGCAGTGGGAAATAGTGGCTTGTGGATTTTTAGTGCTACGAGGTCAGAGCCTGTGACAGAAAGCACTGAGAAAGTGTAAGTCATTAATTTATTCTTGCATTACACACATTGTAATGTAGACTGCTACAAACTGTGCAAATAGTTGTAGGATATAATGGAGCTTTCAAAATGTAGATTTTAGTAATACTAGAGCATAAGTAATGCATCAAGCGATTAAAAACATGCACTCCACAACCCAGTTGTTAACTCTTCTTACTACCGCAAAAAAAAAAATCTTGGCCATCACAAAGCAATTAAAGCCAGAACCGCTCCCAAACACCATTTACATTTGCAGATTATCTCAAAACGCTCATTTGCATTTCATTCAGGCAAGTAGGCACCCTGGCACGAAGGATTGTTTCATCTGTCTGCCCAGCCTCTTCCTTTCATATAACAGGAAACTCTATTACCTTCAGCTGAAGCATTTTAATGACTGGAATGAAGCGTCCAGGTATTTAAAAAGAATAGCACGTGTTTAAATTCCAGGCAGATGGGAGGCCTGGAAATGCGCAACCCCCTTTTCCAGGACTCCACGGCCTCTCTGTGGGTCACGCCCCACAGATTGAAAACCTCAGACGTAGAGTCTTGAGTCCTGGGTTTTCCTTGAATTTGGCATATATCTGATAGAGACATCTAGCTGCGGATTCCTTAACTTAGAATATCTCCAGCCGTCAGACTGGATCCGGAAAACTTTTCCCCAGTAGTACCTCTGCGTGCCGGGAGGCGTCGTCGACCGGCTCCGTCCTGACGTTGTCCACGGATATGACGTGACGTCAATGGAGCCCTATAAGTCTCTCCCAGCGCGCTGACGTCAGTTTCCTTCTTTTCCGCGTCCCAACGCGGATCCAGGAGAAGCAGTTCCTCTGGCCTGTTTGTTGTTTTAAGGCCCTCTCGACCTTTTTAGCGTCCGGGAACAGTGTGCGATGCCTAGGGGCTTCAAATCGGGTGGGACCTGTATGCGGCAGATGTTGGCGACAGATCCACATGAGATCTGTATGTGGTGCTTGGGAGAGCACCACGACTCCATGGAGTGTGACGCCTGCCAGCAGCTGAAGCCGAAGTCTCTGCTGGAACGTCGTATGAAGTTGCTGTCTGCCCGGTTGTCCCGTACAAAGTACTCGCAGCGCCAGTCTCCAACTCCAGCGGAGGGGTCCAAGCAGTGCCCATCTTCTCATGCTGGGGCTTCTGGTCGAGACTAGCCCCGAAGTCGTTCCCGTGGACGTCGCTCACCTGACACAGGTAAGCACAGGAGGAAGTCACGGAGGTCGTTGGCCTCCCATAACCGTGACGTTGGGCCTGTCATGGGCCCACAGGTGTCGACCCCCACCTACCCACCATTCCCTGGTGCTGGGGCGACTCAGACCCTAATGGAAGCCTATTCTAGGGCTTTTCAGGCCATATTTGGGTTGCCCCCTCTCCCTGGCGTGTCTTCGAGCCCCACAGAGGGGGTAGGGACTCGGGTCGGGGATTCACCAGCGTGTTCGCCCTCGGCGCCGATTGAGTTCCCTGACTCTGGTTGTCGGCCCAGAGGGGCATCCCAGCCAGATGTTAGGCCCTCCTGCAACGTCTCCGCACAGCCCTGTGGGGCTCCCTGCATCGACGTCTGATGCGGCTACAGCGCAGAGCTCGACTCCGAGTCGATGCCATTCATCCCTGCTTTTTTCCACCCCGGTGGAGGTCGAGTCGATGCCGCCTCCGATGCTGGGTGGATGAGTCCTCTTCCGGTGCCATCCCCGGCTGTTCCTCTGTTAGAGGATGAGGCCCCAGAGGGTTCACCACCCCAGGGTTGTTTAGCTGCTCCTCTGAGCAGGTGCCCATGGGGCACTGGCCGGCTCTTCATTCTGCACTGTCGTTTGGTGGACGGATTAGCCTGCAACTGTCCCCTACAGATGACTTGCTGTCGCTGCCTAGGTCGGCCACGGAGGCCAGTACGGCGTTTGCGAGGGCGGTTCGCAGTGCTGTTGATATCTTGGAGATGCATCCACCTTCAGTCTCTCTGCCTTCTGATCCTTGTTGGATCTTCTCCACCAGGGCGCCGTGGACGTGGAGCCCTTACTGCCTTTTGGCGGGTCATTACTTAACATCCTTCTGGGTACTAGTGCGAAACCCTCAGCGGGGGAACCTGTGGATTGTGCTATTGCGCATTGCCATTGCCCGACTCCAGATAACCCTGCCTGTTTGTCCCTCCATCCTAGGGCTCAAGGACTGGTAGTCCAGGCAGCACTCTTCTTCTCCTCCTCCGTTGCTTCCTCCCACTAGGGAGTCTAGATGATTGGAGTCCTGTGGCCGCCATGTCTTTGTGTCCACCAGCTCGGGACTTCGGTCCCTGAACACGTCTTGTGTGTTTGCTCGGGCTACTTTTGCCCTTTGGGACTCAGTCAAGCACCTCCTTCCATCCTTGCCGGAGGGCCCTCATGCTGACCTGGGCCGGCTGCTTTGTGATGGCTGCCACATGGCTCAGTTTTTCATCCGGTCGACCATAGACACCACTGATTCCATGGGTCGGGCTATGGCCAGGTCGGTTGTTCTGCATCGCCATGCCTGTCTGCGTGATGGCAGTTTCCCTGAAAATGTTCAGGAGCTTCTCGGGGATCTCCCCTTTGATGGGGGTCGTTCTGTTTGACAGTCATGCTGACTCGGCTATCCAGTGCCTTATGTCTGGGTTCCCATGAATTCCATAGTTTATAGTCCTCATCCCGGACTTTTTGTGCAGCTGATCAGCTGTTTTTTCCCTTAGTTTGGTACAGCTAGGCCAGCTGTTTTCTGCTTTTCCTTTTTGAGCCCTCTGTCTATGAGCTTGTCTCAAGAGGTGTCCCTTGCATAGGAGGACCTTTAGCCGTTGCTCTGCTCTTTTTGGAAGCACACACTCGTGCTTGTGGCGGCATCCAGCTTGTTGGAGCGCGCAGGGGCGCGCCATAAGCACGAGTGCAGTGCTTCCAAAAAGAGAAGACTGCGCGTGCACGTACGCACGCACCACGGGTATGGGGCAGTGCCACGCTCCCCCACGCTTGTCGCTTGTTTAATTTATTCATTTATTGCTACCTGCATCCGAGCTTTTGTACACCACTCTAATTGGTGCCATTTGGTAAAAGGTTTCTTATCTTTATGGGGCCAAACACATGGCCCCATAAAGATAAGAAACATTTAACTTCAGAAGGAAAGCAGGTGAGGCCGTCCAAGTGGGACGGCAGAAAAAGAGAAAAGTATACGTCATGGCGAGCGCTTGTTTATGTACGACCATGGTTTGTGTGCCTCGGGCAGTGTACTTCCTGTGCAGTTTGACGTGCGACGGCCGAATTGTAGAGTATGCACCTGGGTGCGCAACGTTCTTTCTATGGATTGTATGTGGGCATTTTAGTGCCTCTTTCGTTGTGAAAGTACGTTTATATTGCTGGTGTGTATGCGTGTGAGATTGTGTGAGTGAGAGTGTGTTTGCATCTGAGCGCGACGCCCACTTTAGGGACACCGCGCTCAGTTTATTTATTTTACACCAGTGCCCCAGCGCCATTGCTTCTTCTACACGGGGAGGGATTTGCACATCCAGCTTGCCGCTGTCTACATTTTGTGACAAAGGCATTCCCAATTGAATGGCTGCCCTCCGCTCCGGCCCTCGCTGAGTCCTGGTGCACAACAGTCGGTCTTTGCAGGGTCCTGGCTCCACAACCCCTGCTGCGTAGCAGACTTGTTTCTCCTCACTCACCCTCCTTCGCATACCAGCATCTGGGGGACAGCCATGTTCGGAACTGAATCTTCCTGTAAGTAAACGCACCCAGCTCCTCGAGCCGCCCCCTTTGGATCAGTTTGTCATTCCTGCCTTCGACGCCTCTCGCACTTTTGGGGGAAGTAAACGCTGGGGCCCTCTCACACCACTGCAAGCATGTCCTCCTCCCCACAAGCATCTCTAGCGCCTAGATACTGGGTGCGTGCTGCAGGGCGGAAATCCGGAGTGTGGGTTCCAGCGCCTAGATACAGGGTGCATGCTGCAGGGCAGAGACACGGAGGCTGGGTTCCAGCACTTGGACACAGAGTGCCTACTCCAGAGTGGAAAGCCGAAGTGTGGATTCCAGAGCACGGGTTCTAGAGCAGGGGATCTGCAGGTTCATGGTCAGGAGACGGGGAACCAGTGACCATGAGCTGCCCCTCGGCGTGGAACAAGGAGACGGGCGAACCCCTCACCTTTCTCGGGTAAACCTGCGAGGCGCTATGTTTCACATGTGTTGGGCGTGGAGTAACATCTCAGGTGGTTCATGCACGTTTAGAGGTGTGTGCGAGGGTGGAATGCAATGCACAGCTAGTTCAGTACCTTTTGACCCTCTGTGTGACGCTCTTTCAAATAATTTTACACAAACATGTAGGGGGACTTGAGCTCGGGTGCTCCAAGCACTTCGTACACAAATCCTGAAAACCTTAAGTCGCTAATCACTCTCCAAATGTCGGAGCGTGACTAGCGTCGAAAGCCGTGAGGCACTATATAAAGCAGCTCCCAGAGTGAAATGCCGCTGCCCGCGTCCCACACAGAAGGACATCAGCAGGGCAGCCTTCTAGTGGCCGCCCGTCGGAGCCTCCCCCCCCCCCCCCGCTCCGCCTTGCTAGCGAGGCCGCGCCTCGGGGAGGGGAGGCCCCCCCAATGGGCTTGGCTTTGGGAGGCGGGCCAATAGGGTGGGCGAGGCTAGACCTCCTTTTTAGGTGCCTCTCCCCCCCCCCAGATCCTCCTCTGCTTCCTGCGCCGCTCCTACCTGGCCACGCGTTTTGCCTGCCGTCCGCACCACGCGATTACGACCGGGGCCCTCCAGCGTCGTCGTGGTCTTCGAAATACCAACATACTGCGGTGAGTCTTGCTAACCCCCTCCCACCCCGGCCCTGTCCCTGGGCATGACCAGGTGAACGGGGCCCTGTGGCCCGGATGGCCATGGGTGTGGGGGGCGCAAGCGGGGTCCCGCGTCTCCGAGGGGCGATGCGGCGGGGTTATGGGCATCTTGCGTGGTGCGATTCCGGTGTGGCAGGCTATGGGGCGGTCCAGAATAAGGTTAGGGCGGCAGGTTGCGAGTGGGTCGGTTCGGCCACGTGCGGTTTCCGTGTCGCTTGTCCGGGTGTCTGGGGTGGCGAATTAAGGACTTAGCCGCACCTTCGCGCCAAAACTCTGGCCGGCCGCCCCTCCACTAACCACCCATCATCCCATCCCACGCGGCCATCTTGCTGTGGGAACGGGTGTAGCGCACCTAGCGTGGCGGTCGACTCTGGCAAGGGAATCACGCGTCTGGCCGAGGTTCGTTGCCCGCTCCGGTGGAACAGTAACCCAGGGTAATCGTGGCAGAGTAGGCCCTCCGCATGGTTCTTTGGGGTTTGGGTTGCGTGCGGTTACAAACGGCGGTATCGAGCAGCCCCCCCACCCCCCCACCGGCACGTCCCATCGACCAATTCCCCACGGAGCCGCAGTGCGGGCACGTCCGCCGGAGGTCACACTCACCAGCCGTTCCATCCCGTTCCCCTCCATATGGGCGCGGATCGGGGGGATCTGGTCCGTTGGCGCCGCCGCCGCCTCTGGTGCGTTTGATGGGGTTTCGAGCTCGGGGGTCGCTTCCTCACCCTGGGGGCTGGGGCAGTCCGAGCCGCTTCATTTGGGGCGTTGCACGCGCGTATGGGTGGGGTCCTCGCGCACCGTCGTAGCTTCCGGTTCGCTCGTGGTTGATGTTGGGCCCTCGTGCACCCTGGCGCGGGACGTGGCTGTCGGGGAGGGGCGCGGATCTCCCTCGAACTCACGTTTCGCCCCCCGCGCCACGGTGTGCAGGGCGGATGCGGTGCCCACAGATTTGACCTGTTTTGATCGGCCGCTTCTCAGCGGCGCTTGTACACTGGCTATGCGCGTGTGGCGGCTTTCGTCAAACGAGTTTCACCGGCTTGATGAGGGTGGGGCTGACGCGGCGCTCCACTGCGGGGGCACGCGCTTGTGTGCATTGTGGCGGGCGCATGGGCGCGCATCGGCAGGGGGGAGCAGGGGCGCCTCGCGATGGTGGCGGGGGCGGGTGGTCTCGTCTGGATCGGGGACCGGTCAGGAGCCTGAGATGTTGTGGGCAACCTGGCCCTGCCTCATGCACGGCGACCCCCCCCCCCCTCCTGGTATACTTCGCACGAGCTATTTGTACATGCCAACCTTAGGCCCTCCCCCCCGCCTTGCGCCGTGCGTATAGTTGGGATGCGGCGCGGGGCGCTCTGTACCACCAGAATTGCGCCGGGTGCCAGACAGCGGTTGGAGCGGGCTGCCCTGGGGCTATACTAATTTGCCAGGGATTGCAAGGCTCTCGTGCCTGCTGCAGGGGTGGGGCCGAATTACCTATACAGAGGGCGTGTTGCTTGTGAGTGGGTCTGGGCTTACTGTATTTAAGTGAGGTACAGGCTATGTTACAGATGGGTTGCGTTTGTTCACAACCAGGTTGCTAGGTTGCGCAGAGGGCGGATTCAGTCCCGCAACCAAGTACACCGTGCTAACGCAGTTTCTCTCCCCCCCCCCCATACAGATCGCAGGGGCCTGCCCGCAGAAGATAGGAGCAAGGGACCGTGGGAAAAAGCGAGACGAGTGCGAGCTTTTAGCGCTAGGTCGTGCACCGTACCATGGAGGATATCGGGACACCGGGTCCACTTTTCTCCCAGGAGACATCGATCGATGAGACGCAGTCGAGCGCACCGCAAGATGGGATGTGGGCAGAACTTATGGCAATTGCCCGTGAGAAGGGCCCGGCATGGGTTTGGGGTTTTATTGAGGCCCGCAGGCAGGACGATTCTGGCGTGGTTGTCGCATCCCCTCCAGCCGAGGGCATCCCCGGCCCTTCGGGGGCGGAGCCCTGGAGGTCTACTCGGGTACGCAAGCCCACCACAAAAGACATGCCTGAGGCCCCGCCGGCAAAGAAACGGCAAGCGTCTGCACCACGGAACACCTTGCTGGCCGTTGTAACACCGGTGGTGCATGACTCTGCCACAGGCATCTCAGACATGGCGCAAATGGGCAAGGCCATGGACCACATGCTCAGCCTAATGACAGTATTTCAGAGCCGCTTGGACGCTTTATCTGCCCCGCCGCAGTCGACCCCAGCGGCGGTGCCCGCGGCAGCCCAATCCCCTGTGCTCCAAGTTTGGGCTGGACAGACCGCAGCCGCGGAACCTCGTAATGGTGAGCCTGGGGGTGCCCCGGGGTTGTCACCCACAGTTAATGCTAGTCCCACCGCAAGTATTGCAGCGATTGCACCCACAGCTGGTGCGTTGGTTTCCTCACCCCCCCCAACTGCGAATGGGTCAGACCACCACTATCGTTGCTCTTGAGCCCACGCCCGCCGCGGCACCAGGTTCTGCTGTGCCAGCGGGGTTGGGCACAGGCCAGGTTCCCAGACCCCTCGTTACTCAGGCACCATTGGCATCAGGCCGCTGCTCCCTAGCATGGTTGGTACCGCAGGCCGCAAAAGAAGGGATTTGGAGGCGGGAGTACATTGACATCCTGACACTACTGATGCACGGGTCGGCGGGGGTGGACACCAGAAAGATGGGGCGGAAGGAAGAGGAAAGGGTCAGATATCAGCGATGGCCTGACAAGACAGTCGAGAACTGGACGTCAGCATTTAACATTCTGGCGGCAGTGGTGGTCCAGAAATGTCCTGAACAGAGTGAGGCCCTCACGCAATATGCTAGCACGATCCAAGAGGAGGCGAGGCTCTCTGGGGGGTTGGGTTGGTTCTACTATGACCAAGATTTCAGGAAAAGAATGGCCATATGCCCGGAACTAGGGTGGGATCAGAAGGAGATTCAACTTTGGGTACAACACATGTGCAGGCCCACCCAGGAGAGGAAAGATCAGGCGTATAAGGGGCAAGGGGAGTCAGACGACAGGAGAAAGGACCAGTTTCCCAGGCGCCCCTTCAAGCAGTCTTTTCGTGGGGGCAGGGGGCGCGGGCAGAGGCAGGGCTCCAAGCGATTCAACTCAGGAACATGTCGGCTTTATAATGGGGGCAACTGCACTTGGGGAAGGTCATGCAAATTCGCACACAGCTGCAGCAAGTGCGGTGCACAACACCCTGCGAACACATGCACCTCCAGCCAGGGCGCGGCCCAGCCTACCACTCCCAACAGGACAGACACGCAACGCCAATGAAACCACAAAGGACGGACCTCCCCCCGCGCCAGGGCCCACCAGCACCACTCCCTGCGCTCTTGGGCCAACTGCGCAGCGCCCCAGGCCCGTGAAGGGCCCTTCCCCCATCATGATGGACAATTTCATCCCGCTCATTAGGCGCTACCCGTTGGCGAAGGACAGGGCCCTGCTAGCGGGGGGTTTCCTCGATGGTTTTAGGATTCCATACAAGGGACCACTGGAGTCCAGGGACGCACTAAACTTGAAGTCAGCCAGGGATCTGCCCGGGGTGGTGGCGCAAAAGATACAGAAGGAGTTGTCAGCAGGGAGGGTGGCCGGGCCGTTCAACAGCCCCCCCCCCGGATCATTTCTTGGTTTCACCGCTGGGGGTGGTACCGAAGAAGCAGCAGGGCGCCTATCGCTTGATTCACCACCTATCGTACCCCGAGGGGAATTCTGTGAACCATTGGCTGGACGAGGGGATATGTTCTGTGTCATACTGCTCCCTGGACATGGCCATTGATATGATCCGGAGAGTGGGGAAAGGGGCGTGGCTGGCCAAGGCGGACATTGAGTCCGCATTCCGCCTGCTGCCGGTTCATCCTGACAGCCAGCACCTGCTAGGTTTCAAGTGGGCGGGGCAGTTCTTCTATGATTGCTGCATGCCCATGGGTTGCGCAGTCTCCTGCGCCTACTTCAAAGCCTTCAGCTCGTTCCTCCAGTGGGCCCTGGGGGACCTCCATGGGATCACGCAGGTGACCCACTACTTAGATGATTTTTTGTTTTTTGGCCCGGCTGGGACAGACAGGTGTGTGACAGGGCTGAAACGATTCGAGGAACTGGCAGAGTTACTAGGAGTTCCCCTTGCCCCAGGTAAGACCGAGGGGCCTGCGCAGGTCCTGACCTTCTCGGGTGTGGAGCTAGACACGGTTAAAGGCGAATCGAGGTTCCCAGCGGAGAAGGTTCAGGGCTTGTTGCAGGACATCCAGGCGCTGCTGGGCAAGGACAAAGCGACCCTAGGGGCTGTCCAGAGCTTGGTGGGCAAGCTGAACTTTGCAGCTAGGGTAATACCAGCTGGGAGGGTATTCTCTAGGAGGCTGGCAGGGGCCACGGCAAATGTACTCCAGAAGCTCCATTTTGTACGGGTGACTGCAGGCTTGAAGGCGGATCTAGCAATATGGTCAGAATTCCTCGTTGGTTTCAACGGTACAGTGATTTGGAGGGCCCCGTGGATAGCCAGCCAAGAGCTTTGCTTGTTCTCAGATGCGTCTGGTAGGGAAGGTTTTGGCGTCATTCTGGGGGAAGAGTGGTGTGCAATGAGGTGGCCAAATGCATGGCGTAAAAAGAAGGTAACAAACAACATTGCAGTGTGGGAACTCTTTCCCATCCTTGTGGCACTGCATTTATGGCGGGCCACCCTTAGCAACATGAAGGTAGTTTTCTGGTCAGACAACATGGCGGTGGTGCACGCCATCAACGATCTGACCGCCTCGTGCCCGCTAGTTTTAAGCCTGCTGAGGGAGTTAGTGAAGGCAGGGCTGCGCAGCAACATTGAGTTCAGGGCGCGGCACATCGCGGGTGTCAAGAATGTGGCAGCTGACGCTCTTTCTCGCTTTCAGTGGCTCCGGTTCCGAGAGGCATGGCCGCGGGCAAGGGCGGAGATGACACCATTCCCAGACCTCCTTTGGCGCCTGCTTCAGTGGGAGAACGACTGAGGAAGATGGGGAGAGATCCCTGGCGCCGGCGACACAGAAGAAGTACGGCTTCCAGTTAGCGACATTTAGAACAGTAGTGGAGGCGCAGGGTGGTCTAGCCTTGGGGAGCGAGGATCAGGTAGAGACCTTCGTGGTGTGGGCCAAGGAGAATGGCAAAAGCCACTCTTGGACATGTGGTCACCTGGCAGCCGTGCGCCATGATGCCAAGCTAGACGGGGGGGGTCGACCCAACGGGGTCTTTCAAGATCAGGGCGGCCCTGAAGGGCTGGGCCAGGGAGGAGATTAGACAACCAGACACCAGGGCGCCCATTGAATTCATTGACCTGCAGTGCATCCTAGACACAGTACCGCTCGTTACCTTCTCCCTGTTCGAAGCTAGGCTCTTTTCAACGGCCTTTTGCCTGGCCTTTTTCGGGGCCTTTAGGGTTAGTGAACTTGTGGTGAAATCCAAGATTGACCTGTCTGGCACAGCGCTGGATATCGCAGACGTGGGTCTCAACGTATCACTGGAGCTCCGCATTCGCAAATCCAAGACTGACCAGGCGGGGAGGGGAAAGACAATTGTCCTGCACGCCCTGGGGGACAACAGGTATTGCCCGGTCCACTCTGTCAGAAAATACCTGGCTCTACGCCCAGCGGCCCCGGGGCCCTTCCTGATTCATGCGGATGGGGCCCCCCTCACCAGGTTTCAGTTTGATCGCATTCTGGGGGCTGCCCTTGACAAGGGGGGTTTATCTGGGAGTGGGCGCAGATTCTCCTCCCACTCTTTCCGAATTGGTGCCGCCACCTCTGCTGCCAAAGCCGGCATGGGCCCGGAGGGTGTGAAGGGTGTGGGGCGCTGGGACTCCGACTGTTTTAAAAGATATGTCCGACCTTGAGGCCGCATGTACATTCCTGAATTTTCATACCGAGTGTTCCTTAGCTTATGAACTTATCCGAGTGTCCTTAATGAGTGTTCCACAGCGGGTGTACCCCGAGAATTGTTGTGTGCAAATGAATATTCAACTACCTAAAGCTGCTTCATCGTTTCATTGGCAGGTCACCAGGTATGGTTAATGGGACACTCCTACATCTCAAGGTTGGAACGCTGGGCAGCGCACAGGAACTGACCGCAGAATTTTGTTAACACGCAGTTTGTTTGGTTGGGTGCCCCGGGGATGAAATGGAGTGAAGCACGGGGCACAATTGAACAGCGCTTGGCGGCCGGGGGTGCACAGCCGTCGGTCATCATCTTGCACCTTGGGGGCAATGACCTTGTTTCCAGGGGAAGGAGGGCCCTGCTTCTGTCCATGCAAGCGGATCTGCCAGCCATCAGCCAGGCTCTGGGTTAATGCGAACTGTGGTGGTCGGAGATCTTCCCCCGCAAGACTTGGAGGGAGGGCCAGGTGTCCGGCAGCAGTAGATCGGTCACGCAGAAGGGTCAATAGGTCCATGCAAAAATTCATGGAGCGCAGGGGCATGGGCTTCATTAGACACGCATTGATCCAAGAGAAGGTAGAGGGGTTCTATGAGCCGGATGGGGTACACCTGTCCAGGGTAGGGATGGACATGTTTTTGCTGGACGTACAAGAGGCGCTAGCAAGGGCAGGGCATCAGTAGCAGCCATAGAGGGAAGGGGGGCTCTGGCATCGACGGAAGCCTCCCCAGAGCTGTGGCGGAGTTACAGGGCGATCTGGAGGCAAAAGGGTACAGTAAGGGTACCTCTGCGACAGGCGGTACAGTAAGGGTACCCCTGTCCGGCACAGTAAGGGTGCCCGAGCCAAGGTCCGGGAGCCGAAGGAGGTTCTGGGAAGACCGCGACGGCGCCCCGTTAGTCCTTTGGGCGGTTGGGGGGCCTGACCAACCGGGGGTGTGCCACAACACGCTCCGCCCCCGTCAAAAAGGGGCGGGAGTAGTAGACAGATCACGTGATCCAGTGTATGATCTGAAAATATGTGCCGCACTGCCGGGCATCGACCCACCGTGCGTGCTGGCTCGCCAGGCGGGCGGAGCAGCGAGGGGCTGCTTGCCCTGGATCGCCCGTAAGATAACCCACTTATCGTCATACTTATGTTGTATGAAATAAACCTGCAGCAGTTCTTCACCCACATTGAAAGTGTCAGTGTAATCCTTGGGTGACGTCTGTGCATGCGTGTTGTGTGGAGCGGATGACGGTGTGGTCACTATGCCGCTGCCCGCGTCCCACGCAGAGGGACATCAGCAGGGCAGCCTTCTAGCGAGGCCGCGCCTCGGGGAGGGGAGGCCCCCCCCAATGGGCTTGGCTTTGGGAGGCGGGCCAATAGGGTGGACGAGGCTAGACCTCCTTTTTAGGCGCCTCTCCCCCCCCAGATCCTCCTCTGCTTCCTGCGCCGCTCCTACCTGGCCACGCGTTTTCCCACCCTTTCCGCTTACCCTGCGCGGCGCAGGCAGGGCATTATTGGAATGTTTTAATGTTTTTTCTTGCGTTGCAGGCGAAGTTACAGGGCGATCTGGAGGCAGAAGGGTACAGTAAGGGTACCTCTGCGACAGGCGGTACAGTAAGGGTACCCCTGTCCGGCACAGTAAGGGTGCCCGAGCCAAGGTCCGGGAGCCGAAGGAGGTTCTGGGAAGACCGCGACGGCGCCCCGTTAGTCCTTCGGGCGGTTGGGGGGCCTGACCAACCGGGGGTGTGCCACAACATGCTCCGCCCCCGTCAAAAAGGGGCGGGAGTAGTAGACAGATCACGTGATCCAGTGGATGATCTGAAAATATGTGCCGCACTGCCGGGCATCGACCCACCGTGCGTGCTGGCTCGCCAGGCGGGCGGAGCAGCGAGGGGCTGCTTGCCCTGGATCGCCCGTAAGATAACCCACTTATCGTCATACTTATGTTGTATGAAATAAACCTGCAGCAGTTCTTCACCCACAATGAAAGTGTCAGTGTAATCCTTGGGTGACGTCTGTGCATGCGTGTTGTGTGGAGCGGATGACGGTGTGGTCACTATACCACTAGTTATCCATATTGTCTTGAATTCAAATCTCGGGTGGGAGTTTGAGCAGAACGGTTATGGCCTCTACCCCCGGGGGGAAGTAAATAACAGGAGACTGGGATTCTCCCCCTCCCCCTCCCCTTACAGACAGCACGACAAGGGCTTGTGGAATGCGGCTGGTTCTTGCGTGAAACCTGCCTCTGCTTTCTACACTAAATGTCCCTAAGTCTCGGCAACGCCTTACCGCAGGGTGCTCGAGGTCTAGAGGCCCCGACCCAATCCAGGTGCCAGGATAAACCGCTTAGCACTCTGGGACTTGTAGTTTAATATGAAAACAATAAAGTGAATGCGAAGAATAAAATAAAACGAGGGCTGGATTAGCAGTTCACGACTGAACAGGCCTAACTTCAGAGTTTTGCCTAAAATTATAATACCTGTATAGCTGGCAAGTTTTCCCAGGTCCATGAGCGACTAGTTCTGCCAGTTCTGTTGTTTTCCTTAGAACTGTAAAGCGCTCCGATGCCTTCGGGTCTAGATAGCGCTTCATAACACAAACAAATAATAATAATTTTGGGCCATTTAGTCTTGATTTTATACAGGTTAAATGAGACTGCAAGTCGCAGAATTGCAAGGAAAACCGGGCCTGGCCTAACATGTCACTCAAGGACCTGCTAAACTTGGTACCTATGTACATGTAAGATGCGTGGCGCTGAGTGAGAGGACAATTTATAGATCAGTCACATTGGATCGAAGGGCTTGATGTCTTTTGATTTTTGCAGTAACTGTGATTTTCAGTGTTGTGTGGTGTATGTGGCGTTGGTGTGTGCTGCTGGGTTTTACTGGTTATTGGCTCTGCAGATAAAAGATCTTACAACTGGCCAACTGTTATCGTGCCTGGCAGGATGAAGGACTGAGTTGCACCTGCTCGGATTCAAACATTATTCCTCGATGGCAGCAGTGCGCGCCTAACCCACTGAGCAGTCTCGCCAACTGTTCCCAAGGGATTGGCATTCCTCCCAGCGCAATCTTTGTACCCACTGCCCACACACTCCCGGGGAATCCTGCCGGACGCCCTCTCTGCCCTGCGCCAGCAGACCCCCACCCCAAAGCGAACATCGCACTCGTGAGAAAATGCTTCTGAACAAGATAAATGCGCGGCCATCCATCCTCCGCTGTCACACCGAAAATCTAATTTCCCACCCGCTCTGAGTGCTTTTAATCTGCTGCTGGCTGTCTGTGGTCGACGGATTCCAAAGGGCGTGTTTGCGACCTGTATGTACCCTGTGCTTCGCAGAATGTGCACAGAACTCGGAGTGGAGAGAGGAGTTCTCGCATCCAGGGGCGTAGCTTCAATTGGTGCAGCAGGTGCTGTGGTACCGGGGCCCAGAGCGGCCCTCTAAACTCTAATTTATCGCTGTATTTTATCATTTCTACAGCATGCAGGGGCCCCTTTCCTTCTTTGTTGTAGGGCGCATTACACACTGGCTACATTACTGCTTGCAACCATCTAGCGCCTTAACTCCCAAATTTGTAGGGGGTGTCTGTGGACACTGATTCGCTCCAATGTTGATAGCACCATTCGATGGTACCTTGTGTTTCCACTGAGCATCTGAGATGTGGGCATAACATATGCACTGTCACGCCCTAATGTAATTGATCTGTTCAAGTACCAAGGTTTCACAGTGCTTCTTAGTATAGCGCCAGGATGCTCGCGTACAAGTGGCAGTGCGCTTTAGAGATGTTCCATTCATTCATGCCTCTTGCCTGAGCTCCTGATATCAGGTGTGATTTAACCTGGCTACATGCTGTCCCCCCCTGCAGTCACCGACAGACAGTGAGTGATTCCGCCCATTGCAGTGGGAAATCGTCACATCTTTGTAGGGTCGGCAGCTCATTTTCCTGTAGGAGAATAAAACCACTGTTAAATGGACACATAGTTCCCACATTGCTTGTCAGAAGAACCAAAGCTGCTGGCGAAACTACCATTCTGAAGTTTGCCTCCTGGAGGAAGTCATTGATTGGAGAAGGTGGGCCAGGTACACTGTGCCAACTTGAGGGGCAGCGTTGTATAATGGAATGTACCACTCCTAACACTGCCATTGCAGAAGCCACAGTGCTCCGCAACATGCAAGCATTCCATCTGTGGGTGGTGTCGGCACTACTTGGTGGAGACCGCATACCTGCCAACTAAAACAACAAGCATTAAAAATGCAATGGGTCTCGCCTTTCATTAAGTTAAAGCCATTTGCTTTGCTATACAATACCATTAGTAAAGCAAATGGCTTTAACTTAATCAAAGGCGAGACTTATTGCATTTTCAATGCTTGTTTCTATTTGTCTGCTGTTCTTTCTCTTTATCGCCTTATCTCTCTAATTTTCTCCTTGTCTGTTTCCGTCACTCTGTCTTTTTATTAGAAGTTTCCGCACCTGTCTGTCTTCCTGTATCTTTTCATCTTTCCCTTTGTCTGTCTCTAACTACTGTGCATTCTTCCCTTTTCTTTTTGTCTTTCTCGCTACCTTTCATTCTGCTCTTCTATTTATCTCTTTGCCTGCTACTCTTGCTCTGCCAGTCATTTTCTCTTTTATTCTGTATATTGGTTTTTCCTCAACTTTTTTGCCTGACCCTGTATCATTCTCTCCAACTGTGTTTTAATCTTTCTTCACTTTTCTACATATTTTGTTTCGGCCTGCTTCTCTTGGATTTTTTTTATTTGCCCCTCTAGTACCTGTGTTGTTCTTTGTTTATACCTGGAATTCTCTATATTAGCCTCTCCACTGTTCCTCACTATGATTCGTAAATCATTTCATTCTGTAGAAGAAAGTGTTTTGATTTCGTAGTTATAGCATTTAGTGTTGTCCAAAAGCCTACCCCAGCAAGCACTGGGGGCGTATCCCATCAAATGAACAGTGGAACTGCTAAGTAAAGATGCAATGTCAAGCACAGTGTTGGGGTGACTGGTGTCTTAAGTAGTTATAAATGCTAATTTCCCACCATAAACAGTGGTAAATGGATATATTCCAAGTAAATTGTTGCTTATCACAAGAACTTTAAAGGCATGTACTTCTTATGGCTGAAAAAGTAGAAGCGGTAGTATTGCGCTGGACAGGAGGACCTTTAGCCGTCGCTCTGCTCTTTTTGGAAGCACACACTCGTGCTTGTGGCGGCATCCAGCTTGCAGGAGCGAGCAGGGGCGCGCCACAAGCACGAGTGCAGTGCTTCCAGAAAGAGCAGACTGCGCGCGCACACACGCACTACGGTTACGGGGCCGCGCCACGCTCCCTCACGCTTGTTTAATTTATTAGGAAAATAAGGATAGTCTGACTGAGCATTATCTGCAGCAGTACTTGTTCAAGGCAGGAGCTTGCTCCAGCTGCCAACTAGTGTCTTTAAAGCTGCAAGTCCTAGCTCTGCTGCTAACTTACTGTGTTTCCTTAGGCGATCATCTCGTAACCCACATTCTAAAGCCGTCAGTTTGAGGATATCTGTGCATTAGTGCAACATGATTACTTAGAAAAGTCTATATGGTGAAGCTTCTTTACACGGTGCCGGTGTTTGCATCTCTGTCTGTGGTCGCACAAACAATGCAATAATGATATGGTGGCATGACGCTGCATACAAGTGTTGCCAGAGTGGTGTATAATCTTCTGACGTCGTTAATATCCTAGGCAGTAAAGGAGAAAATGTACTTCTGCTTTATTCAATAACGCCTGTAAATTGTGCCAAGGATTTGTGTCAGACTGCCCTTGTGCATTTTTTTAGCAGCCTTTGTATAGTTCCTTCCACAAAAAGTGTTGCATCGTAGCGGTTTCTTAATCTGGGTCCAATTTTCGATCGAGTCTGGCCTCTTGATGCCTTATATTGGTATACACTCGCCTTTACTTCATCACTATTTGCGTCTTATACGCCCTCCCTTAAGAGCAGTAGTATCCAGCTACCAGAGCTCTTATTGCGTTTTTCGCTTTACTGGCTCGCCTGTACTCCAACACAACCTACTTCAATCCGTGCCTTTGTTAGTCGCTGCAAGGATAAAGAATGGGATCTGGTGGGTTCACTTCCTGGCTCTGGCGGAAGTAGTTTCTTTCCCAGGCTTCACGAGTGTGGACTGGACGTACTAGCCACAGTAAATTTTTAAACATACAGCATTTGTAACTGTTAAGATATGTTATTTCATGCTGAAAAATGAGTAATGACGACATATGCAAGTCATTTCATACGAACGTATGACTTAACACTATGCACATCACGAAAGCCATCCATGTATGTTTATTGTCAGTGAGGCACATTCAGCCGCTCTTCAGTTTTTACCTAACAACACTTCGATTGGTTAGTCTTGTGAGCTCATGCTTAAATGAGTAACTTCTCCACACTACAAATAACCTCGCCCAACATATAAGGTAAAAACAACAACTGACTTGTACAACATATGCTTCTTCTCCTCTTCCCCATTCGGGAATTGTCCCAGCTGCAGAAGGATGATGCACTAGTGGGCTTCTTAGCCTAGGGCACATGTTTGACTCTCCAGCATTGGCATAGCCAATAGGTCTCGCCTTTGGGACCTTATAAATGTTTAGTTATCCAGCACAATATCCTTGGTGCAACAACATCAAGTGTTGCATGGCTAAACACTTATAAGGTCCCAAAGGCGAGACCTATTGGCTATGCCAATGCTTGTTATAGGATGTGACACACCCTATGCGGGGTATTCGTTGGCTGTTGTATAGCTGCTCTTCCTTGCCCAGGAAGTTTCGAAGGCTCCCGCGGAGTCTTCTTTGTACATTTACGGTCCCTCTGGTTGAGATGAGTCACTGTGGCCTAGTGGTTGAGGTCTCAGACTCTTACTCCAAAGGTTCTGTGTTCAGATCCTGGTGTTTAACTGGTTGTGAGTAGTCAGTCAAAAATGCAGGCAATGTTGCTTCCTCTCTTCCTATGGTTGTAGGGCAGCTCCTCTGGTGAGACCCACAGGTTTGGCGTGGCTCTCTCCTGGAGCTTCTGTTTTGTAGCCTACTTTTGATCCGTGGCACTCTCCTGCCTCTCTGGATGCCGCCTTCCGCAGAGTATTGTTGCGTTTCTGCCACACCTGGCTCACCCCAGCATGTTCACGTTCCCCTTTCTTGCCTTTGGCTATTCCTTCAGCGTTCGCTAGGTTCTTTGGCCACATTGGCTATCTTAAACGTAAGCACTTGTCTCTTGTGGACATATTGTTCTGTTCCGCTCCTGAATAGTGTCTGTCTGTGTTCTATATGCACACACCATGTGAGTACACACTGGGTAAGTGCGCTGTCACGGGGTGCCGTGGTATCCCCTGCTCCACTGTCTTGGCTGTGTCCTATTCTTGTGACATTGTCTACTCTTCTTCCCTGGTGTTGGGAACGGATTAGGTCTTCTCTCACGGCTCAGACCCTGTCAGGGTTTATGCCTATGGGCAGTGGAGTCTACGCCAGACACGTCACTGCTGCAAGTTGCCATGTGCCCATATTTCCCTCTGCCCATCCTAAACCGGGGCTCAAGTCCTTCTATTCATTGCCGCGCAGAGCTCAGGTTCTTCTGCTCCTGCTCCTGTTTTCAGTGGACGTATTCTGCTTAGGATACTCTCTGGCATCATGCAGTCTCTGTATATGGCTATATACACATTCTTTCTGACACTCTGTGTCTGTGTTTTCTGACTCATTCCTCGTTATATGATGGTCAGTACCCCCGCCTGTCACGCAGGAGACCAGGTTTCCTTCCCAGGTGGGGAGGATGGTGTCGTCTTTTCAGTGTCTTGACAATGTTATGTCCTGCAATGCTTCCATTATATGTCCTGCGATGCTTTACATTGGTGCCGTTGGTACCTATTGTGCGCTCCCTTTTATCTAGTGCTGCTCTTCAAGTTTCCCTTTGTCTTTCATTGTCTATGACTTTTTCATATATATCTATATGTGATACCAGCCTGACAACGTCCAGACAAACAGGCACCGACTCCGGGAGTAATTTCAGCAAAGAAAAGGTTTTATTCCAACGTTAAGGCACAGACGCGTTTCGGCGGACACAACCGCCTTGTTCACTGAATCCAGTTCTAAAGACATTTAGCATGATTAAATAGTCATAAGGTTGCACTTTTTCTAAATGATTGTCATGGTAACCGACAGCAGAAAAAAGAATAGACATAGTGAAAAGTCTGTTAAGCTTGGTTGTTATAGCAACCAGACAAACAACTTACATTTGTTATCTATGCAACATTCAAGTAGATAACATGAAAAGTAAAAATACAGTAAGATAAAATTAAAAGTAAAAGGCTATACTAGGGTTATATTGTCACACAATAGTAGCAAAAAAAGAAGGAAAGAGATTGAAACATAAATGAATAATATGTTTCACACTCGGTTTTTTAGCATTGTGTTGGTTACCTATGTACATGTCAAATGTGAAAGAGCCCAAAAAAGGAAATATAATTAAAATACTAAAATAGTGTGCACAGGGGGGGTATATACATATGAGTTTTATGGTCAAGTACCATAAGACGCTCACAGAAATAAATGTAAATAAGCAAGTGCAATAGTGTCAGTAAAGAACTCGTTAGTCAGAATAGGAATAAAGCCCATGTGGGCAGAGAACTGACCATTCGGACCCACTGTGCATGATTAACGAAAAGTTGAATTATGGGCAGGTAATCACAGTAGAGATGAAAAAGTGAACTCTATGGGTGTGCCAACGTTAATGTAAAAGAGCGTGCAAGAACTGAGCGCTAGGAGGATTGGATCATAGAGAACGGAGAGGGTGTTGAAAAATTACAGGTGAACACTGAGAGCTTCATCGGCATTCATCCCATGTGGGATTTTGGAATTGAGGAGAAGGATGTACCTTGATTCCAATCTCCTGAGTGCCAATTGCCTATTTCCTCCCCTGGGATTTTTGGGAACATTGTCAATGACAAAATAGGAAAGTTCTTGAGCTCTGCCTGCATGTAGTGAATTTATGTGTCTGGCAACAGGGTATGTTTGGTCATTATGCACGATGGCTCTCAGGTGTTGCAGAATTCGAACATGTACTGGGTGGATGGTGCTACCTACATAGTTTTTACCACAGGTGCATAGTAGGACATACACGGCAAAATTAGTTTTGCAATTAAAACTCCCTCTTATTTCAAATGGTGTGTTTCTGAAAGGCATGTGGACCAGTTTGGTATTTTTTCCATGTTTGCATGCTTTGCATTTACTGCATTTCGTAAATCCCTTGGGTGTTTGGAACCAGTTAGGTTTTTTAGTGATAACAGGTGCATTGCACACAAGTTCTTGACGCATAGATTTTGCACGTCTGAAACTGATTAAAGGGGTTTTAGATCATGTTGGTCCTAAAATAGGGTCATTCCTTATATTGTTCGAATGTTTATACAGGATTTTGCGTAGAGAAATGTGGTACGCATTGAACCCTGTAATTAGTCTAGGCGTGTCTGTTTTAGTGAATTCATGCTTGGCCTGATTTTTATTTTTATTTTTATTTGTTTTAGCAAATAGGAGTTCTTCTCTAGTGATTTTCTCACTCCTAGTTCTGGCATTGTTAAGTGTTTGTGTGTCATATCCCCTACTTTGCAGTCTGTTGAAGAGATCATTGGTGGATTTGTCTAGACTCTCTTCTGTGCTGCAGTTACGCTTCATTCTTAAGCATTCTGCATAGGGGATGCCTTTTTTGACACTATCATAATGGAAACTATTAGCATGCAAAATCGCGTTGCCCGATGTAGGTTTCCTATATGTTCTCGTTTGAATCTTGCCTTGGTTAACATACAATTCTATGTCCAAAAATTGTATACATTCCTTACTTGTATGGCTTGTAAACGAGAGATTGAGAGTGTTATTGTTTAAGTCTTGTGCAAACTTAACTGCACTTTCCTGTGTACCTTGCCATAAGACAAAAATGTCGTCTATGTACCTAGCATAGATGACTACATTTTCTACCATTTCCAGGCTGTGTGTTGACATGAGTACTTGCTCCTCCCACCAGCCCATATGCAAATTAGCATAGCTGGGGGCGAAGCAAGTACCCATGGCTGTGCCCTGTAATTGTCTGTAAGACAATTTGTCAAATATAAAGACATTGTTCTCCAGGCACCACTCGGCCATTTGTAGCAGCATGGAGGTGTGTTTGTGTAAGTGTATGGGTCTTTTGTTTAGGTAGTACTCAAGTGCATGTAAACCGTCCCTATGTCTAATGCTTGTGTATAACGAGCATACATCCATAGTCATGAATACATAATTGTCATGCCATTTTACATCGTACATTTTAGACAAGAAATCGCCTGTATCTTTGGTGTAGGAGGGTAAGTCACATACAAAGGGCTGGAGAAAAAAGTCAATGAAACGAGAGGTGTTTTCAAACAGTCCACCAATGGCAGATATAATTAGTCTGCCGGGTGGGTCGGTAGCGTTCTTGTGTATTTTAGGTATTAAATACAGTTGTGGTGTGGTTGGGTAGTCGTTCTTTAAAAAATCAAATTCCAGTTTGGTGAGGAGACCTTGGCTTCTCCATTCATAAAGGGCTCTATGGTATCTTTCTTGTATACCTACGACGATAGTTGGTGTAATACGGCTGTAACATTCTCTATCACTCAGTTGTTTCTGAGCCTCCATATTGTATTTGGTTAGTGGCCAAAGGACCACATTACCACCCTTGTCCGACCATCGCACCACAATGTCTTGTCTTTCTTTGATTTTCTTCATAACAGTGTTGTATTCCCTTCTGCTTGCATTGTAGGTTCGGTTAAATTCTTGGCTACTTTTGAGCGCTAAGGACTTGAGATCTTTGACAACATTATCTACAAAGATGTCAAGGCCATCTCTCGGCATTATGGGAGTAAACACTGATTTGGTTCTAAAAGGAGTTGGTTCACAAGGAAAAGTGTCAATGATGTTCTCGGTTAAACTAGTTGTAGCTGATGTGGGAACGCTTTGCTCCTCATTTTGCAATTGCATCATATCCTGTAGGAGTCCTATGTCGGCCACTGTTAGGCCACTATTCGTTTCACCACCATAAGTTTTGTTGGCATCAGTTTTGGAGATAGAGAAAAAGTGTTTTTTTAATTTAAGTTTTCTGACGAAATGAAAAAGGTCGATCCGGGTCTGAGGATAGTCAAAATTGGTTTTATCACAAAAAGAGAGTCCTAACGCAAGGATATTTTGTTCTTGATCTGTAAGTTCCATATTTGTGAGGTTAATTACTGTGTTGGCATTTTCTTTTATAGTGCTTATCTGCGCTTGTTTCTTCTGTATTGTTGTTTGTTTGTACTTTGTGTTTTTCTGGCCCCATCTCCTGTTTTTTCGCCGCCTTTTTCTCGTTGTTCCATGTTTATATTGCTGTTTTCTTGGTGTGGGGGACGCGGGCGTAGATTCATTGTTCTCTCTATGCGTAAAAAACCCAAGTCCTGAATTACAGTTGGGGCCATTCGTGGTTGTGATATATTGGTGATGGATTCTGTTTCAGATTCTAATTCAGAACTGAGTTCTGATGCACTTGGTTCTGTGGTTTTTGTTTGTGACTCTGCTGCAGTAGACAGTTGTTGTCTGCGTATACTGTCGAATTTTTTAGAAAAAGTATATATTCTTCCTTGCATGTAATCATTTCTATCTCTTTGAAATTTTAAAGCTTTTCTGGCTTTGATTGACTCCTCATGTTTAATCAGTCTTGCCTTCATTTCATTTAACTTTTTCTGTATATCATCCTGATTTTCACTTTTCTCTAGTTCTTTCAGTAATGTTTCAATCCGGATCAACATCGTGTTGCGGTCGCTTTCAGCATATTTAATCAATATTTGTAGCATTCTCCGTGAAGATTCCGCACTATTGTCTGCCCAGTCCTTCAACATTTCCGGGTTCGGATTTTCATATGTGGGGGCGACAAGGATCCGGAGGCCTCTTGGGATTCTACCCACATCAAGGTATCTTTGTAGGGATTTGCATTCCCACCATTTCGCTATTTCACTTTTTCTGAGTCTCTCCAGTTCTTGTAGCATTCTGACGCTGTTGCTGACTGTCTTTTGTTCCGTGTGCCCAGCTGCACCTGTCGTCGGCCCTGTGCTGGTTTCACCATCATTGAAAATATCTAATGCCGCCTGCTCACGCTCTCTGACCCATTCCTCGGCCATTGTTGGAAAAATACTATTATCTCTTTGCTGCTCACTGCCCGTCTAGAAATGCACGGGACTACCTCTCCCAGCAGCCACCTCTGTAACCGCCGACACTCACACAGCCGCACCAAGGAGCTTACCCGATACTCCGATCGCCCTCCGGCCACCACGAGGATCAGTCACTCTCCTTCTACGCGGGGTGCATGGTGTCGAAATTGCGGTGTCGTTCAGGTTTTCTCCGCTGCAAGGGGGCTCTGTGTTTATCCTCTTGGAAGGAATACCATCGAAGTCCGTATATCCAGAGCTCCAGAACGAGGAGGGTCGGTGTTAAGATCCCGGCGAATCTTTTCATATATATATCTATATGTCTATATGTATTCTGTCATGAGGAGGACACACGACAGGACGACCAGTATGCTAAGTTTTCATGTGAGATAGCTTTTTCTATGTGCCTGGTCTTGCCGGTGTCCTTAGCCATTGTACCTCTGGGTACGGTTGGCTGGCTCACTACCTGGTGATGCGCCGTCTTATCGGCGACGCACACGTTGTGTCGTCGTTCCATTTCATTGGGCTTTTGCATTTGTGTGGTGTGGTTATCTGTATTCCTGTCATCCACATACAGGTGTCTCCTGGTAGTCATGGTTCTGTGTATCTCAACATGGTGACTTCCGTCCCCTGCCATGTCATTTTTAGCATCCACTGTTGTGCATGCTTAGTTGTATGCTTGACTCTGCCATACTGTTTTTGTCCCTTCTCTGGGACTTTGTCTCTTGTGGACCCATGAGCTCCTGTGCTCAATTTCATTTCCTTTGTAGAAGATTGTGGCATTCTTCCATTATGCACTGACCATTCTGGTCCTGCGCTTGATTTCGTGCCTGTCTGGAGGAAAGAGGGCTTGTGCCCTCCTCTGACGGTTTGTGGTACCTTTGCTCCCCTTGCTCATACTTCCGTCCTGAGCTTAGTGGGTCTGGTGTCAGCCACGCTGGTATTGCAGTCCCCACCGTGTTTTAGTCAATATTATTGGCAGATTAGTTCTCTTTGGAACTTGGTGGGACCCTCCTCCAATGGGGTATAGCTTTGGTATCTATTCTAAGTTAAGGAATCTGCGGCTAGATGTCTCTATCAGATGAACGATTTACTTACCTTCGGTACCAATGTATCTGGTAGAGACACAGTCTAGCCGCAAATTCCATAACGCCTACCCAGCTTCCCTGTTCTGCGAAGACCTTACCAGGTTGGGTTCTACCCACTTGCCTCCTTACAGGTGGCCTTGGTCTTCCTGCGGGGTGGTCTGTTTCACCTCCCTCCAGGGCGGGATGTCTCATTCTGCTTATCTGTTGCTTCCACACCCATTCTCGTCCTTGGGTGCTTAAGTTATGTATCCTTCCACGTTTCTCCACCCTGGTTCTTCCAGTATGGGGATTTTTCATGTTCTTCTACCGTCCCTTCCACCTTCTTCTATTCTTTTCCCATTACTTTGTGGTCTCATTGACTACGCTGTGGTCAGTTGGTTTGAGGGTCTCTTTAGCTGTGCTACAGTCAATAGGTCATTTCTGGGGTGTATGGTGGCACATTCTCTGATGTTGAAGAAATGTGGTCAATTACCATCAGTCGTGTTGTTCCAGTCTTATTGCCCTTTACAGCTACATTCTGTGGTTGCAGACTGTCTATCGTTTGTCATGACATTAATTTCCAATGCGGTTTTGCCACGTAGTAGGGCATGGCTTTTCGCTTCTGCAAAATTGTTTCTAGGGGCGGGTACTGTTTTCTCCCTTCGGTCCCTTACAGTTTTAAGTACTCTTCCCTGACATACATGGTGATGTTTCTCATCATTCTATGCATTATTGTCATTGTTGTTTCAAAGATCTTTTTTGGCACACTGTTCCCATACTCTCACAGTTTTTGTAGTGGCTCTGGGTTTTGGCGTGGAAAAGGTTCACAGTAGAAGACTGACATCAGCGCGCCGGGAGGGACTTATATGGCTCCATTGACGTCATATCCGTAGACTCCGGCGCGCAGAGGTACTGCTGGGGAAAAGTTTTTCAGGTCCAGTCTGACGCCTGGGGATATTCCAAGTTAAGGAATCTGCGGCTAGACTGTGTCTCTACCAGATACATCGTTACCGAAGGTAAGTAACTTGTTCATTTTGTTGAGGGTTCGATGGCTACAATGTGAGCACCTTGAAAAGTAAGTCCAGTTTCCTCCTTTGACATTTTGTAGGATCTCGCTTTTCCTTTATTGACTGCATAGAAACTAGTATAATTGATTCCAGGCCAACATAAGGGATCCTTCTTGAGCATTGAGCAAAGCAAGCTGCCAGCCGCCATAGGCCAAATGTCCCAACAGCCACCCATTGATTGCCAAGGTTTTTGTACAGTAGCAAGGGATCACTCAAGTGTGTTCCTCTCTTGGGCAGGGGTGGCTCCTCCGTTATGGTGGAGGAGAGTCCTACCCCCCCCCCCGCTGAAAGCCAGCAGACGCAACTAGCAAAAATAAAATGATAATAAACATCTTTATTATTTTATTTTTAGCCCATACTGACTCTGCAGTACCAGGGAGGAGGCGGGAGTGGTGGGCACTGCCAAGTGCGCATGATGGTTTGGCCGACTCTCTGGGGCTGGCCAAACCATCATGCGCACTTAGCCTTTCTCCACCTAGCTGTGTGGTACAGCTGGGTGGAGAAAACAACACAGGCTCCCAGTATATGTTTGAGCACTGAACCGAGAATAGTATTCCCAGCATGTGAGCAGTGCTGGTATTGGGAGGTGGGAGTCTGTGTTATGTGCAGCAGTTCCTGGATGTCCAGGCGGCGAGGATTGGGATAAAGGTGGCGGCCGTCAGAGCAGGTGAGTGCCATTTTTTATATGTTACAATGCAGATAATGGCAGTGCAGCCCCCAGTTTTGTAATGTCTTCATTTTCCAGGCTCCCCCTAGGTCTGGCAGCCTGATTTTGAGGAACACCAGTCAGTGACGGGTTCCTGGTGGGCATTTTGGTGACTGGTACAACTGGTGCCACTCGAATCATGGTCATCACTTCTTAATTTATGATGGATACTTTTAACCACAGGTTCTTCACCTTGTGTATTACTTTTTTTTCAGCAATTCCCTCATAAGTCTGCAGGTAGCACTGTGCAGCTCAGTGACAACTCCATCCTGCCCCAGAAGTGACGACAGATTCACATATAATAGCCCCTTGCACACTGATGTCAGTTCCTTTCTCTTTGCGCATTCGGACGCGGATCCGCAACTAATTCACTCACTTTTTTGACACTGTCTCTCAAATTTCTACAGAGTGCAAAGGACATGTCACTCCCCCCCCCTCCCCTCAAAAAAACAAAAGGTCGCGAGCTCTGTCAGGACTGTCAAAAACAAATGTCTGTGACTGACTATCCGATACGCAGACTGCTCCAGCATGATACCAAAGGCGATCCAGGAATGTGAATCCGGTCTCTGTCACAGAGCATCGCCAGAGAGCGAAGGAAACAATCATTTACAATGCAATGGTCTCGGCATTGTTAAAGTTAGAGCTATTGGCAGTGCTCATGACATTATTTTTGTTTATGTTTTTGTTTTTAAAACATTTAAAGAAACAGCATTGTTATTTACAATGTCAATAGCTTAATCACTCTCAAATGCGAGACCTATTGCATTTGCACCCACACACAGAGCCACGCACACAAAGCCACCCACACACACAGAGCCACCCACACACACAGAGCCACTCACGTAGTGCGGCGATGGAGGTAAATACAGCAAGCATCGGGGTACAGTGCTGCGCTCTCTTGGCCGAGTCATGTAGGTGCTCATGGGGTGGCACATTGAAGATACACACAAAGGAAACATCGGGTTCAGCACCGTACTCGCAGTGCTAAGTGCACACACGGTGCATGAAGTAAAGACTGGGGTACAGTACAGCACAGTACTCCCTGCCAGAGGTTACAATGCGTTCAATGAACTTGGCGCTGTGCATGTGAAGTCAGTGCTAGGCGTGCTCATGGTGGTGCATACCAGGTGCACAGGTGATGCTGGTTGTGCACAGGGTACTACATACAGTAAACACTTGGGGTCAGTGCACAGTGCTAGCCGCCAGGTTTTGACACCGTACTCACGCTGAGCTGGGCGCTGTGTACGTTTGGTGGTAGGTGTTCACGGGTGATCAATGCAAGAAACGTACAGTAAACACTGGGGAGTCAGTACAGCACAGAACGTGCAAGGGGCTTGCTGGGCTCGGCGCTCTGCACACGTGGTGCTCGATGTTCACATGGTGCTGCATATACGGTACGTCCAGTAAACACTGAAGTGCAGTAGTAAGACGGAGTTTGCTCGGCTCTGTGCACATGTGGTGCTGGGCGCTCACACTGCTCACGGTGGTGCATACAAAGTGAATACACAAACATGGGGTACAGTACTCACCGCCAGAGTTTACACAGGGTCTTGCAGAGCTCGGCGCTGTGCACACGTTGTACTGCATACCAGGTACACACAGTAGACCTGGGGCACAGTACTCACCGCCATTGCTTGCATGGGGCTTGCAGAGCTCAGCGCTGTGCACACACGGGGCTGCATACAAGGTACGTCACAGTAGACATGGGCTTCAGTACTCACCGCCATAGCTGTGCACATACGGGGCTGCATACACAGTACGTTACAGTAAACATTGAGGTACAGTCATCATTATGTTGCAGTACTCACCGCCAGAGCTTGCATGGGGTGTGCAGAGCCCAGCAATGTGCATATGTGCTTCTGCATGCAATGTACGTAACTGTAGACATGGGGTACAGTACTCACCGCCAGAGCTTGTAGGGGTCATGCAGAGCTCAGCGCTGTGCACACGCGGTGCTGCATACACGGTACGTTACAGTAGACATGGGGTGCAGTACTCGCTGTGCACACGCGGTGCTGCATACAAGGTACGTTACAGTACACACGGGGTACAGTACTCGCTGTGCACACGCGGTGCTGCATACAAGATACGTTACAGTAGACACGGGGGTGCAGTACTCGCTGTGCACACGTGGTGCTGCATACAAGGTACGTTACAGTAGACATGGGGTAGGTACAGTACTCCCCGCAAGAGCTTGCCCCGGGGCATGCAGGGAACATACATTACAGTACACGCTGTGCACACGCAGTCCTACATACAAGGTACACACAGTAAACATGGGGTACAGTACTCACCGCCAGAGGCAAGGGTCATGCAGGGCTCAATGGGTTTAGTCCGCACCCCTTGCTTTCAGGATCTGTGGAGGTCTTATGGATTAGAGTTCCTACAAGAAGCACTTAACCCTCTCGGATACCAAGGATGATGATGTAAGTGCCAACATTGACACGACGACGGTTCAGCATATTATGTGCCAAAAGGCATTGTATAGTTTGTAGCTATTTGTGTCAACCAACGGTATTTGCTTTTTTCTACATGCGTCACCATTTTATTCCTGCCAAGATGCTCTGTTTCCTGGGTGTGTGACCTCTTTCATTTCGTAGCTTCCCTCGTTCATTTGTTCTCGACGCCGACGAACAGGACGGTCCTGTTCGTCTACATTTCTTCTCAGGTGCCTCCCTGTGAGTGTGTCGGGCTGGGTGGGGATGGAGTCGGTCTCCTAATCGTTCCCTGGACAGTTGCTCTCGCCTGTGTGTCCTGTTTGCTGAGTGCTTGTTTGTTTGCGGGAGGCGCTGATGGTAGCCGCCAGTTGATCTCGTTCCCCGGGAAGACAGCGTGGAGAGGCGGGAAGTCCAAGGAAGGTGGGAGACTAAAGGAATCCTTGTCGATAAAGGAAGGCAAGGCAGTCCTCAGACAGCGCAGACACCGACAGCGGCATGGCTGACACCGACGCCAGGACCCCGCAGGAGCTCGCCGACTTTGTAACCATCTTTCTCCGAGGTCAAGCAGAAATGCCTCGGAGAAACGCAGCGTCATTTTCGGATTCGGGGGCGTGTTTTTCTTTCTCTTCTCTTCCCATTGGCTGGAATGTTTACATTCCAGAGGAGAGAAAGAAACTAAAAAACACACCCCCGAATCCGAAAAAGACGGGGCTTAAATGGACAGACGCCCCTCTCCTCCAATGGCTGGCCTCCGTTTAGGAAGCCAGCCAATGGAGAAGAGGGGCGGGTTCAAGCCCCACACTAAGGAACATAAGATCTCGCCGGCGAGACTGCGCAAGCGCAGCCTATGCAGGCCGAGACCTAAAAACATTCCCAATCGAAGCTGAGAGAGTGGTCCCGTTTTAACTTTTGAGGCAGTTTCACCTACACGTCATCTTCCCATTCCAGATCTTTGTGTTAGTCGCAGTCAAACAAAAAGCATAAGAAGTCAGAGCTTAACTCTTCTGTATCACATCACTCTTGTTCTGAGAAATTGCATGGATGCCAAGGTGCATCTCAGTCGCGGACCAATGAACCGATTTCCCAACTGATCATGATGCATCTTGAATTCCAAGGGCCATTGGTGACGCCACAACAGAAGCATTTAAGGAGCTCATGTTGCATATTTTCGGCAGCCTCCTGGTTCCCTCCAGTGCACCCCAGGGCCCCATGGATCTGAGGAGGTCTCCAGCTAAATTAATGCTGGTGCATCCATGTCCTGTCTGTGCCTCTTGACCCACACAGGGTTCTGGTCTGACACAACAGCCAACGCCTGCTCCCGACTCAGACACAACAATCCACACCGATACCGCCTGCGTCAATGCCTCCGATACTGGAGAAAGAACCTATTGTACTTTCGGATTCTGAACAAAACTAGACATGACGTCGGCCAAAGTTGCGTCTACCTCTAATTTTGCCTCAACTGACAGCTTCTTTCTGATTTGGACAGAACTCTGACATTGCTGTAGAATAGGCATTCACTTCACAACCTCTTTGGCTCCGACTCAGAACATAGCCAAATGTATGATGATGACAATTTTTATATGACTTTTGAGGATGTCAGTAGGCTGGATACTTCCACAAAAAATCGATTGAATTCCTCCACATGTCCTGCTACTGAAAAATGTTTCTTCTTTGCTGTGGTTATTTGCGTTGTTGTGGAAGTTCTCTACCTCCAATTGCCATCTGTTTAAGTCAAAACTAATGTGCTTACGTAAGTACTGCAACCCGGGCAGACTTCCACTGAACTACTCTTGCCCTTCAATGAAGCACTGATATCTTGCTAGGCACATGAGCCAAACCCTGCGCTTGCCCATCAGTATGGCTAGACAGCATAGGCCCATGCAAAAGACTTGGCCTTTCTTTCCAAACATGATGCGACTGAAAGTTTGGTGATCTAGGCATCCACCAATAGACTGAACCCAAATTCATGCCTCACTATGCCTCCGGCTATGGTGTGAAAACCCAATGAGGCTTTTCGGAAAAAGGATGTTCTCCTCCGCCAGCTTGGCCTTAAGATCTGTCAACACCAGCTGTCTCTTGAGAGGTTTCTCACACAAATTGTTGGACATGGTTGGCGAGATCTTGCTGACAGTCCTGAAAGAAAAAAGAAAAAAGCTGCCGCAGATTGTCCAGGTTGGGCAAGATGCGGCAAAGTACATCATCCAATCAGGACTGGACACTACTGACTTTTTGGGCAGGGCAGTTGGTACCACATGGTGCTCAGTGGTCAAGGCTGAATGAGATCTATAGGTTTTTTAAGGTCTAATGGCATCCCTGATGGACATGTAATTAGACCCACTCATTTTTTTGAGAACAAAGTAGATTCAGTGCTGGAGCTCTTCAAGGAAAGCAGAGGGACTGCACGTTCTATCTGCCTCACAGCACCCATATGGCAGTATCCCGAACTGTTTTGCCCTTTTCAGTGTTTCGGCAGAAGGTATCTACAACAAAGACGTGAAGGACTACAACAACAACCCCACGCACCCCCAGCTTTTCGAGGCCAGGTTTGGGTATCAAGCTGACAGCGTTCGGGGACAGCACTGCCACAGTCACAAAATCGCAAAAATGGCCATGGGAGTCATAGAGAGGGTTCCCACTCTGGAAATAGTTACTGGATGTTATTCCTGTTATTTTACAGTGCTGAAGGACGTAGCCCTCTATGCAGTTTTAGATCTTCACAAGAGAAATTCAAGATACTCACATGAATCCATATTCTGTATGCGCTGGATCCGGGTGATTTGATAGTAGCAATGAACTTGCAGAATGCGTATTTTCCTATCCCTGTCCCGCAGTCTCATAGGCATTACGTGTGGTTTATGGTGGGCCACAAGTATTTTCAGTTTTCTGTGCTTCTCTTTGGTCTTACTAGTCCCCCTCTGGTGTTCACAAAAGTGATGAAGTGGGTTGCAGCACATCACTGGAGATTGGGAATACCAGTCTTCCCTTACCTCAACAAACAGCTGCTAAAGGTGGGCTCACCGCAGTTAGTCGTAGACCATGTCCAGATGACAGCAAACCTCCTTGCCTCTTTCGGGTTTTCCATCACTGTGCCAAAGTCACACCTGACTCCTTCCAGAGGCTCCTTTTCATACGAGTGGTTCTGGATCCTGGGCTATTTTATCCTTTACATTGGGTCATCAAGTCCAGGATATTCGGGATATGATCCAGATGTTTCAGCATCTGTCCTGGATATCAATGAGAGAAACTCTGAGGTTTCTAGGCCTCTTTGCCTCCTGCGTCCTGGTTGTGGAGCACGACAGATGGTACATGCAGGCTCCGCAGTGGGATCTGATGTCTAAGTTAGCTCAGCACCAAGGAAGTCAGTTGGATTTCATCCAGGTTTTGAAGGAGACTGTGAAGATATGCAGCAGTGGCTTCTTGAAACCTATCGGACCAGTGGCAGATCCCTTTCCCTAACCCACCAAGAGTTGATATTTACCACGGAGGCATTGTTACCAGGCTGGGGAGGTCATTTGGGAGAGGTGATGATCAGAGGACTCCGGTCTCCAGCGGAGGCCTGGCTCCACATCAGTATGTTAGGGCTCTGGGTGATTCGCTTGGCACCAAAGGCTTTCCTCATGTCCATCAAGGGGAAGCTGGTTCAGGTTCTTATGATTAAAGCCACCGCCATGTGGCATTGCAGTAAACAAGGTGCAGTGGCACCCTAGGTCCTGTGCCAGCAGGCCCTCTACCTCTGGAACTAGTTGAGCATCTCCTCCGTAACCAACCACCTGGCAGGATCTTTGACCGCCAGGGCAGACAAACTAAGTCGGCTTTTCCTAGTGGAATACAAATGGCAATTACGCATGCAGGGTGTTAGAAATGGGTATTCTGGTTGGCTAGGATATGCACCGAAGCCAGGCAGAATCCGCCACTCTAGTAAGGATAAGGGGGCTAAGCGTCTAAAATAACCCCTGCTCACCCCTTTGGTACCTTGGCACGAGGAGTTGGGCTTAACTCAGAGGCAATGTGTAAAGTATTTCCACCTAACAAAAAGTAATAAAGTGAAAACACTACAAAAGGACACCACATCAGAACAATATCCAATATTTATCTGTGTAAAACAAGACCAAAACGGTAAAATTCCCAACATACAGTTATCAAAATATGAATAATGCAAAAATAGGCATTATATACCTTTTCTTGAAGTCAATAGCACTATTGGGGGCCTATCACGGCGTTGTGAAGTAACAAATCCAACAGTTCCAGCTGGTTGCGGCATCGCAGGCCAGCTACGGTGTTGGTGAGACCCATAAAGCAGTACCTTTGGAGATGCAAGGTATCTGACCTTGCGGTGAACTCCTGAGGAGCGGCATCGGCAGGTGTCTGTTCCAGAAATCGGTGCAGGAGATGTTGGGCCCTTGAAGTCACACGCGTTGCAGTTCGAACTCCGTGAGTTTGAAGTCAGGATTGCTGGCGTCTGCAGGCATCGGGGCTACGGTCTGAAATGGAGCGGTGCTCATTGCTGTGCTGGCAGGTCACGGGCCAGGCAGCGACGGCGTGGTTGCTGAAGGGCTGTTGTCGGTAGACCCAAGGCTGCGGTGCGAGATGGGGCAGTGCGGTGTGCGGTGCCCACAGGTCATGGTGCAAGCAGCGGTGCCAGGTGACGAACTAGAGTCGATGTTGCTGGCATTGGTGGGCCAAGGCTGAAGTGTCGGGATGGGCAAGGCATTGTGTAACTTACGAGCAGTGCCCCCAAACCATGATGCAAGCAGCGGCGTTGATGTCAGCTTGGATCGTCGTCGTCGGTGAGACAACCGCTGCGGTGTGAAGCGGGATGTTGCTCCGTGTTCTCTACTAGCAATGGCCACAGGTTACGGTGCAGGCAGCGGTGTCGGTGACTGCAACACGGCATCGTCAGGGATACCAGGGCGGCGGTGTGAAGCAAGGCAGTGTGGAGTGCGGTGCCCACAGGTCACGGTGCAAGCAGCAGTTTAGTGGCGGCGGTGTGGATGAGACAAGAGTTGCACTGCTAAGTACGGTGGTGCCCTCTGTGGTGCCTTCAGGTCTAGGAGCCGGCAATGACGCCGTTGATAGCCTTGGGTTACTTTTATCCTCTGTGGCAGCTGAAACCTCCAGTTCCAGAAGCCAGTACCCAGAAGATGTTGAAGTCTTTGATTTCTCTGATACTTCCAATAGGAGGCAAGGTCTACATCAAGCCCATGGAGATACTTGGTATGCAGAAAGAACAGTCCAGGCCTTTCCCTGCCCAAGACTGAAGCAGCAACTCTAGGCCAACCCAACAAAGCAACAGCAAAGAGGCAGTACTCCTCCTGGCAGCTCTTTTAGCTCTTCTTCCTGGCAGATTCCTTAGTCCAGCAGTAATCTAACGTTCTGGGGTCAGGGCCCTGATATTTATACCACATTTTCCTCTAAAGTTGGTCCAAACAAAGGTCCTCTGGCACATATAAAGCCGTTCTGCCAGGCTCAGGTCAAGTTCACCACAGAAGGGGGAGACAGCATTGTGGAAGGCAGCCACAGTCCATTCAGGTGCAAGTGACACCTCCTACCACTACCGTAAATACAGCCAGGTCTATTCAGCCTGGCTATTAGTCACCCAGGAAAGGCAGTACACATCTCAAATCACTCCCTCCCCCCTCGTGCCTGTCGAGTATGAAGGCACATCCCTAGCTCCTGTCACTCCAAACCCAGACAGTCAATACACAAATGGCAGAGGCACACAAGATGGTTAAGCAAGAAAATGCCCAGTGGCACTAGAAGAGATCGACTGATCTCACAAAGAGATAGTTTTTTGTGGTCCGGAGGAGGACCCCAAGATTAAATGAGGGGTTTGAAACGCGTCGACCATTTTTTTTCTTCCCAAACAGTGTCCATAAAATGCAAACCTGTTACTGTTTCTCTTAATGATTACATTGGTTGGCAATTGAACTATTGATTATATCAAAACAGTCCGGAGTTTCTTTCTTCTTAACTGTATACACTGTTTGTTTCTAGCCCTGAATAGAAGGTAGAAACCTTGTAAATAGAAATTCACCTGTCTGGGTCTGTGTTCGTTGTGTGCCTTAAATGTTTTATGTATTGTTGAATTACAATTTATGTTTATTAGGTGATGTCATTCATTGTATGTTTTTCTTTTGTGTGTAATTGATGTTTCTTTTTGTGTTGTGATGGTTGTAACATTGTAAAGAATTTTTTACAAAAAGAAATCAAAAGAAAAACTTTTCCTCTAAAAAATAGAGTTAAGGATTAATAACCTTTGGGCCACATTGAATGGTTTGGTTTCTTGCATCCTAGTGAAAGTAACACAGTGAAGAGAAATCAGCATTGGCAATTTGTATGTTGTTTATCAGTTTCAGAAAGTGGCATTTTCAAACACACAATATAAAAATCATCTTCACTAAAAGATGTTTCTTTTAATTCTGAGGTCAGGAAGCCTAAACTCCCTTTCTCTATCTTGTCCCAGTGGAAAGTTATGCGTGTAAGATGTTACAAGGCAGCTCCCATGTTAACCTATGGGACAGACTGACTTTAAATAGTGAAAAGGAAATGCACAGTATTTCACTATCAGGACTTTTAAAACACTCCAGCACATGTCCTACCTTTCCCATACACAGCACCCTGCCCATGGGGGATGGGGGTACCTTAGGTCTACCTGAGGGGTGTCTTAGGTTAGGGCCTGGCATGTGGGTGCACTTGCCAGGTCGACATGGCAGTTAAAAACTGTGTGTAGACACTGCAGTGACAGGTCTGAGACACCTTTAAAAGGTTACTTGTCTGGGTGGCACAATCAGAGCTGCAGGCCCACTAGTAGCATTTGATTTACAGGCTCTGGACACACATGTGCCATTACTAGGGACTTCGTAGTAAATCAAATATGCCAATCATGGATATACCAATCAGTACCACAATTTAGCTGGAGAGCATATGCAATTTAGCACTGAATAGCAGGGGTAAAGTGCCCAGAGTCCTAAAACCAACAAAAACACGAAGCCAAAAAGCAAAACGTCTGGGTGTAAACCTGCTGAAAATGCCAAGTCTAACACGGGGCATCTTCGAGCAATGGGGGGAACCCTTGCTCGATCTTTTCACCACCACCGAGACCATGCAATGTCCAAGCTTTAGCACATTGTAGTTTCCACAGTAACTCGACATCGGAGACACTTTCAACCTAAAGTGGAGCTCAGGGCTCCTGTTTGGTTTCCTTCTTCTGCCTAAAGTTCTGGAGATAATCAGGAATGACCAGGCCCAATTCATCTTAGTGGCTTTAGATTGTACCGCCCAGAGATTCAGGTCATGGGCATCTGTCCTCTGATCAGGCAGCCAGTCCGGGAGGATCTGCAGTTACAGCAACAGGTATAGTTCTACACCCAGGCCTGTGCAATTTGCACCTCCATGCATGGAGATTGAGTTATGAAAGCTGGCTCTGTTCTCTCCCTCCCGAGGTAGCGGATGTCATCTTGGCACCCAGCCTTCCAACCAATAAAACCATCTATGCTCGACGTTGGGAGAAGTTTATGGTTTGTCATACTTCTCGTCAGACACAACCGTTGTATTCCATATTATCAGATGTGTGGGTTTTTGTGTTATCTTTAGCCCAGCAAGGACTTGCTGTGGCCACTGTTAAAAGCAATTTGCCAGCCCTTTTACATTTACCAGATAAACCTTCATTATTCAGATCACCATTTGTGATGCATTTTCAGAAGGGTTAACCATGTTTCCACCCACTACTTTTATGATGCTACATTAGGACCTTAACTTGTTTATCACATAGTTGATGTGCATCCCATTTGAACCAATGCACCACTACAGCTTGTGACGCTGAAGGCAATCTTTCTCACAGCGATGACATCAGCTCGTCACGTGAGTCAGTTGCAAGCGTTGTCTGTCCAGCAACCATACACAACCTTTTTCCCAGACAGACTGGTGCTACAGATTAGGGCTGCATTCCTGCCCTAGATTGTGTTGCCCTTCCAAGTTGGACAATCCATCACCCGTCCAGCATTTGCTGCACCTCATCCCTCGAAAGAGGAAGAAAGACTATTGTTTGCATCTCAAAGAGCTTTGAACATTTACATCGATCGCACCAAGGACATTCATCTCTTTGTGGGATTCTCAGAATCATAGTGGAGTAAGAGAGAGGAACAAATATGTAATGCACTGGTTAATAAGCAACTCCCAGGAGGTTTGTGAGCCTGTTCCACCAGGTCTAAGGCTGCTGCCACTGTGTTGGCACAGGGAGTGCCTGTCTTGGATATCTGTCAGGCTACAACATGGACATCTGTTCATATGTTTGATGGAGCAGGTAGTGCAAACTTTTGTATACCTCCTCTATTTTTGCATGAAAATACTAATTATATAATCTATTAATTATAATATTATTAAACGAGTGTTGCATGTATAATAATCAACATTATTAATGCTAAAATACACCTGGGATTTGCTAATTGCATGGCTAAATAACTCTTATAACTAAAATCTGTACGCATATTAACAATAGTATATGTAGTAATAGAATACTGCATGATATATGTTGCTTTGTGATGTTGCACCCTTGAGGAGGATGGAAAAAGGTGAATATAATTGCTTTAAATGTCGCTATATGCTAGATAAATAGAAGCACATAGAGGGATTAGCAAGGGGTTAACATTAGGATCACCAATTCCATGAATTAATTATTCTTTTGTGTTTGTTTCGCTTAAGTTGGCGTTTGAGCCTAAATCCAATATGGCCGCTGTCGCCACACGCAGAAGTGGCCACTGTCTCATGAGGCGCAAAGTGAGCTGTGCATGTGCAAGAGATCTCCTAAACCTCTTAGCGACCTTTGCACAGACTGTTCCCGGTCAAGGAGACGAAACGGGATACTCGCCAAGACACGGGAACAATCAACCTTACAGTAAACCGGAACAAGCCGATACTTCGCTAACCAATGACCTCACCCCTCGAACTGTACTGAAAATCTTGGGATATTGGTCGTACGATCTCAACCAGCCAATCACGACTGCTCTAAAGTTTAAATTTGTATCTTCTAAGACTTGTTTTATTATAAAAAGGCTAGTAGAATAGGGAGGGTACCTTCAACAACAGAGGATGATGATCTCTCGTTATTTTCATTCATCATTTTTCCACATTCGTTGTGACGCCTTTTCTGAAGATCCAGATGTTGCCCGACCGCTTGATGACTACAAACATTTTCTAAAAATCCACGGGCTGTGAGATAGGCTTGCACGATTTCTGGTCCTTTGATAAATTGGGACTGTAGCATGCTGAGCAGAGGACTTTGAGCTTTGGCCTGCTGTTCGGACAATTTACGTCAAATTTTGGTTATGCAGAGCCAATGAATTAGAGGACTTCAAATAGCCAGATTAGGTAAATATGATGTTCTGTGATTTATTTGAATTGATCTAAAACTTTAAACTCTGACGAGACAAATGCAAATAATAATCATTATGAAAATTTAGATAAACAAATATTGATTAACAAGAAATATGAGTTTGTGGTTTCATTAAGGGAAATAAGGATTCTGAGTCTTAAATTGTGTTTTAGCTGGTTCTAAATCACCATCAACCAATCCAACTAAAATGGTCCATTGACCAGGTGGGTGGAGTGCCTTGATGTTTGAGACTAGGGATCTATAGGTGAAGGATATTAATATATATATCTGCAAAATAACTTTTTCTCTCCCTATAGGTTATATAAGGTACTTCCCCCCACATGTCCAGCGCTTGAATTACTCATCCCTCCTGTGTGTGCAGACTCGTGATAGAGACGTATGAGTGTTGGTGTTATGGGCCCCACCAATGATTGAGTGTGTGAATGAACTAGTGTGACGTCGGGTCTGCGACGCAGGGAGGGCATCGGTAAATGTTGTTCCCCATTTCCCAGTCTTGCGCTGTATCAGTTTTTCTGGTAGCAGTATGATGGTTTTTATTGTTTTGGTTTGGTGATTATTACTTATTGATTATTGATTGTGGATAAGAATTGGTTTATGTATTAACACTCTATGTTGGGTCACGTCGAGTTCTGTGTTGTTTGACGGCTTCTGGGATGTAGGAAGTCAGAAGTTTGTAACAGTTCCGTAGCAGGGCAGACTGTTCGCTGCTCTCGGGAAGGACTTGTTGTTGCCCTGTAGGTACACGGGGAAAACGTGTGACGATTGGAGTTGCGCGACGCATTGTCTGGGTTCAATTTGGTAACATCGTCGTGTGTTACTGCTAGGGACATTTTCTGTATGAGAGAAATGTATGGTAGCAAAGGTCACCTGTGAAGTTTTGGTCTTGGGTACCAGGAGTCCAAAAGGCACTCTGATTACGCTTATCACTGGAAAGGTAATAGGCGTTCCCTAAGCTTGCTAGAAGGATAAAGTAGAGGGAAGTGCTACTTTATTAACGAGTGTAATAATTCTGTAGTAGGGCAGACTGTTCGCTGCTCTCGGGAAAGACAGAATTCTGTGTGAATGAATTACATTTTCCGTATGAAAGTGCGTGAATGAAATAGCATTCAGGTTAATGGTGAAACTCTGGTTTTATTTCTCAGGAGCAGAGCGTCTCCAACTAGGTGTCTTAATTCTGGAGAAACGGTTAGCTAATGCTTGCTAGAAGGGTAAGGTAGAGGGTGTGCTACTTTATCAACGGAAGTAACGATTCTGTAGTAGGGCAGAGGTAAGCGCTGCTCTCGGGAAAGACGGAATTCTTGTACGAAAGGTCATTAACTGTTCTTTTGTTAGCGAAACAGATAATGGTGGCGTTTTTATGTCGTTACTAACAGATTTGTAAGTCAGGAAGAACGAAAGAAAATTTGCCGATAAATTTTGTAAAGGAGGGGTCAGCAGAAGCAGGTGTAGCAAAAAAAGCTGACGTCAGAAAGACCACGCTGGGATTGGCCAGTCAGTAAGAAACGTAGGCGTTCCTGATTGGTGCGTTAGGGTATGCCGCGCTGAGAGTGGAGAATTACAGGGTGACGTAGACGCTCCTGATTGGTGCATTAGTGTGAGTCGCGCTGGGATTGGAGAATTACAGAAGTGACATAGACGCTCGGGATTAGTGCGTTAGTGTGAATCACGCTACGATTGGTTAAAACAACAGAATAGTCGTAGGGAAATCTAGCGATACACGGAAGAGAAAATGATGTATTATGATCCACCAGAAAAAGAGAAAAAGTCCTGGTTTGAAAAAATAAAGAGCCTATTTAAAAAAGACAAACCGATTGTGACTAGAGAGGGACAGTTGCTTCCTCCACCAAAATTGCCTGCATCCTATATGGTTGCAAAATACGGATACCATACTTGTATCTGGTTGGATAATTGGGCAAAGTATACAAAAGATGATGGAGTTTTAGCATTTCCAGAACATGGTTCATTTAATTTAGCAGTTTTGAGAAATTTGAGAGAAAAAATGATGAATCTAGCACCGAGACCTAGACCAACACAGTTTGAGGCATTGACAGAATGGGAAGATGAGATGCATGACAGAGAACGACAGAGGAGTGGCGGAAGGTACAAGTATATGTTTGGTAGATCATATGGACAGGAGAATCATGATGATAGAATGAGGAGATGGCGAAGCGCAAATATGACTGAGGGTTTTTTTCCCGTAAGAAATGCTGAAGAAGTTAGTAATAGAAAATGTATGGAAAACAGAAATAATATTGAGTCAAGAGGGTATGGTGTGCATGAATCGGAGGATGATGTTCTTGACGACATGTTTTATAAAAATCCTCCCCCTTATCAATCAGATTCCACATTATTGACACCAAGTGCCCCAATGAGAGAGAGTCCAGGAAATATAAAATTTGAATCAGTATCACAAGAAACAGAAAGAAACAATTCCTTTAAAGAAATAGAGCAGACACAACATGGTAAAATAGGTAATGAAAATTCAGCTGAACTAGCGAAGACTACTTTAGAATTAACTGAGAAAATTAGGGAATTAACAAAAAATTTGGAAGCCGTAAGCGTTCCAGCAACTATAGGACCTGTAATGCCTATTTTTGATAAACAGAAGGTTTGTGAGCATTGTCTGACGATTCCTTATAACAATAATAAACAAAATGAAAGACTAGAGAAAATTGCCAACGAGAACCCATGGAGACAAACAACAGGTATTCCAGAACAAAGTACGCCTACAAATTTGACAGTAACTCAAAGTCTAGTGGATAGAATAATAATGACAACAGACTCAGTCCCAGGATCACCAAAGAGATTAGCACAACAAACTATTGAGAAAGATAGTGTAGGGCCTACTTCAAATTAATTAAGTGAATGGCTAAGGAGTTTGCAGCAGAAAGATAAAGAATCTCAATCTATAGATGTGGCCAAGCTGAAGATTGTTTTGGAAGAATTAATAGTAGGGACTATCCCCACGGAAAAGTTAAAAGCCTATCAGGATGAAGAATTACTATTTTTATTTAAAAGTATAACCTGGAGAGCAAGAAATCTACATGAGAGACTAGAAGAAGTGGCAAATGAAATGGGTATAGACTTCGAAAAAGTAAAAGCTTTACAAAAACCATACAGAGTAGATTTTTCTGAAAAATATATTGAAAATCTGAATACCGCAGGAAGAACAACTCAGATCAAAGACATAATCATTTTGTTAAGAAAATGGGGAGATGTAGATAAATGGAAGAGTAGATGGTTCCGAAAACGAGATGATGTCTCGGACAAAACGTTTGCAGCTTTCCCCGTAAGAGAAAAAGAAAAGGTAGTAACAGAATGCCCCATGAGAGAAATTCCAGGAGGAGGATATGTACATGTCCCTTGGACTAGACAAGATATTTTGTAATTTACCAATGATTTCCCTCGACTACGCGAAAAGCCATTCGAGTAGTATAGGCAAGTGGATAGGTTTGTAAAGTTATCAAAAGTTTTATGGATTGATTTAAATAGTCTTTTTGACATAATAGTACCAGCAGATTTATGGACAGAATGCAAGATTATGATAAACTGGCCTACACAAGAATACCCTAGATACCCCAAAACAGGTGCCCCTGATCCGGAGGTTATGAAAAAATATGAACAGGTAATTACCTTTCTGAAAAACAAAGTACCTCCTAAGGAGACTGATTGGGTTAAAATTGACAGGACGCTAAGGAATCAGTACACGTTTATTATGAGAGGTTGATCCTCGCCTTTAAGCAGTTCAGTGGTGATGAAAATTTGAGTGAAAAGGATTTAAGTCACTTTGTATACCGATTTGTGTATGGGCTGCGTCCAGAAATAAGTGCAATGATTAAGCAGCATACAGTAGACTGGCAAAATAAGAAAATAGATGAAGTACTGAGACATGCCAAATATTTTAGTGATGAAATTGAAGCCAAACAGCGTAAGTTAAAAGAAAAAGCTATGTGGGCACAGGTAAAGGTGGCAGAAAGACAGGAAGCTCAATTAATTGAACAGGCAAATGGTGCAAGTATGAAACCTAAATTTAATGTTGGATAGGGAAAGGGACAATTTAATATAGAAGAAGCCAAAAAGAAGTGGCCATGTCATAATTGCAGAAGAATAGGGCATTGGAAATCCGAGTGTAAATTTCCCCCGAGTACTAATGCTGATAATGCATCATTGAATTCGCAGGTGCAGAAAGAGGTGAGTTGCCAACCACAGCGACAGCAGCAGGTTGTTGCCCAACAGAATCAGGCGCCAAAACCGCCTTTTCCACAGAACGTAAATCCTCAGAAATACAGTAATGAGACAGGATTCTACAACTAAGGACAGGTAATTAAGCTGCCGCGCGCTAGTGCTGTTTCGCAGTATTGGCTACAACGCGATGAGAGTGAGTCAGAAGAAAGCTATTGACGGTGCCGAGGGGAGGAAGAAGAGTGCGTACTTGGTGCAACTCTAGAAGTAGACCAGACAGGCCCTTTTGTCGATGGAAAGGTAAATGATGAAAATATTACTTTCCTAGTAGATACTGGTGCTACTTGTTCAACTGTCAGGTCAGCTGATGTTAAAAACCTTCCTCTCTCGGATGAAACAATCCAAGTAGTTGGGGTATCCAACAGACAAACCAGTAAAAGTTAACATAGGGAAATTTTCTGAAATGCACCGCTTTGTCGTATGTGATTCAAGCCCTGTAAATTTGTTAGGAAGAGGTTTATTATGCAAAATGAATTGCACCATATTTTGCACTCCCGATGGTATAGCATTCGAGACCCCTGATGAAGATGTACTATATAAAATGACAATGGCTAATATGGAACCTGAGATTACTGAGGCATTTGCTGTATTTAATCCGGAAGAACTACCAAAGGAACTGAAAAAGACAGTAAAGGCAGAGGTTTGGGATTTCACAGGAGAAGATGTAGGATTAATAAAAAATGTGGATCCTATAAAAGTGACTATAAAAGAAGGAATAAGTTACCCAAACATTCCTCAGTATAAATTGACACCCGAAATAGTTGAAGGAGTTACTCCTACAATAGAGAAAATGATTAAACAAGGTATTTTGAGAGAAATAATGAGTAGTCCATGTAATTCACTAATTATGGGCCTGAAAATGCCTAATGGAACGTTCAGAATAGTCCAATATTTGAGAAAAGTATACAAAATAGTTGTGTCATGTTGTCCTATTGTACCAAATCCATCAGTGATTTTGTATCAGATTCCACATGATGCAGAATGGTACACAGTGATTGACCTGTGTCGTGCTTTCTTTTCCATCCCATTGCATCAAGACAGTCAGCAGATTTTTGCGTTCCGGTTTGGCGAACGTATTTTGGCATGGTGCCGAATCCCACAGGGGTATACAGAGAGCCCCTCAATATTTAACCAGATATTGAAAAAGTCTTTAGAAGATCTAGAGATGTCTGAGAGCTCAGTACTAGTCCAATACATTGACGACCTGCTTGTGGCGTCAAAAACACGAGAAGCTTGTGTAGAGGATACCATAGCATTGCTAAATCATCTAGCAGATGAAGACTTAAAGTATCCCCATCGAAATTGCAATTCTGCCAGAAAGAAGTACAATATTTAGGCCATAAAATTGAAAAAGGACTGAGGAAAATAACAGCAGAAAGAATCAAGATAAAAAAAGGAATGGGAGCACCAATGACGCAAAGAGAAGTGAGAATGTTTCTTGGAATGGTAGGATATTGTCGTCAGTGGATAAGTAACTTTTCCCTGATTGCAAAACCTTTGGTAGCCTGACAAGAAGTGATGTAAAAGATCCCATTGAATTGAATAAAGAAGAGTTAACAGCCTTTAAACAATTGAGAGATAGTTTGTGTGAGGCACCAGCACTTTGTATGCCTGATTATGAAAGGGAGTTTGAACTATACTGCAGCGAGAGGAATGGATGTGCACTCTTTGTATTAATACAGAAACATGGAAAACTGAGAAGACCAATTGCATATTTTTCAGCTATACTTGACCCAGTAGCTGTAGCGTTACCTCATGATGTGGCAATCCTTTTAACAAGGAGCCACACTCAGTTCATGACACATAGTCGGCTGACTAAATATGAAAAAGTCATATTAGGTGCAACAAATGTGAGCCTTGTAAGATGTCTGAATGTGAATCCTTCAACATTATTGTCAGATGCTGAGAATGTGGAAGTCAGAGATGATGTGGATCATGACTGCTTGGATGTGCTTGATTTCTGTACCAAACCACGACCTGATATAAAAGATGTACCTTTTTCTGAAAGTGACTATGTGATGTTTGTGGAGGGATCATGCTTGAGAACAGACGAAGGAACTCTGAGTGCAGCATATGCAGTGTGTACAGTAGCAGCAGTAATGGAAGCATCTTATCTAAAGGGAGTAAAGTCAGCCCAAGTTGCTGAGCTATTTGCTATAACCAGAGCATGTAAGTTGCGAAAGAATATGAGAGTGACTGTGATAACTGATATTCAGTATGGCTTTGGTGTTGTGCATGATTTTGGCCAAATTGGGTCACAGAGAGGATTTTTGACTTCAAGTGGAACCCCTATAAAGAATGCTGAAGTGGTTGGGAAATTGCTTGAGGCGATACAGCTGCCTAAGCAATTGGCTGTTGTGAAGTGTGCTGCCCACTCCAAAACCGGAGACTACATCGCAGCTGGGAATCAGTATGCGAACGATATGGCTCAATATTGTGCGCGAAACCAGAATTCGGTAAACAGGGCAAAAGAGAAGGAAATGAATTCATGTCCCTTGTTGTTTACTAACATTGTGAATACATGGGAAGAAGTGAGGCAGTTACAGGAAGAAGCAGGAGATGAGGAAATGAGACAATGGGTCAAGGCAGGATGTGAACCAAGGGAAACAGATCATGTGTGGGTCTATCGGGATGGAAGACCAGTTATGCCTGATAGCATGGTGTCAGCCATGGCCCAGATGTATCCGGACAAGCACATGTAGGGAGAGATGCCATGCTTAGACTATTTAAACAGACATGGTATGATGCAAAATTCAGACTTGTAGCTGAGAGTCTTTGTCAACGATGCCTTATATGTCATCAGTTCAATCCTGGAAGAAAAACAGTGGTAAGTCTAGGAACGATAGGTCGAGAAGGAGGGCCTTTCACCAGAATGCAAATCGATTTCATTGAGATGCCTCCCTGTAACAGGTTGAGGTATGTTTTAGTGATGGTCTGCCTATTTTCTAGATGGGTAGAAGCATATCCCACAAGAAGAAGTGATGGAATAAAGGTAGCTAAACTGCTTTTGAGGGAGTTCATCCCAAGATTTGGGTTTCCAGTCACAATTGAGTCAGATAGAGGAAAACATTTCCATAATGAAATCATGAAGCAAATTTGTGAAGCATTGAATGTACAACAAAAACTGCATTGTGCCTATCAGCCAGAGGCTTCTGGTGTGGTAGAACAGGTAAATGACACTATTAAAAACAGATTAGGAAAGATTTGTTTAGCCACAGGACTGAAATGGCTTGATGCCTTGCCTCTGGTACTCATGACTATTAGATCAATTCCAGATAGGAACACAGGTTTGAGTCCCCACGAAATTGTAATGGGGAGAGCAATGAGGCATGTATTCATACCAGTCAACAAGTTATTGCCTATCTCTGATGACTTGGTGTTGGATTACTGTAAGGGGCTGGCTGACGCCGTACATTCTGTGTTTCATCAGGTTGGATCGGATGCCCCCACCCTTGAAAAGAAGCCAGCTCATGATCTGAGCCCAGGTGACTGGGTGAGAATTAAAGTGCACAGAAGAAGGAACTGTTTGGTCCCACGTAGGGGAAAACCACGACAAGTGATTTTAACTACAACAACAGCTGTAAAGTGTGCCGGAATAAAGAACTGGATCCATGCTAGTCATACCTTGCGAATTCCAAATCCAGTAGATAACAAGGAAGGAGAGTATTATGAAGAATCAGAATCCAGCTTTGAATCTGACACTGAAGACACTAGAACAGGACAAAACCCTGAAAGGGGGGAGTCAGAAGCAAATTTGACTGTTGCCCCAGAAAACATTCCTTTGAGGAGGAAGTTGCAGATCTCAGACACCAGCTCAGACTCAGAAACTGAACAAGCCCAACTACATACAGGAAAAGAGAAAAACAGTGAAGAGACAATTATAGAAGTTCTCGATAAAGAAATTCCTGATGGAAAGCTGAGAGAAATTCCACCTGAAGTAACAAAAGCAGATGGTCAGGTGACAGCAGTGCTTAATTTGTAAAATATGAAGTCCAGGTGCTCCTTTTGTTTTAGGAGGCCACACCCACTTCCCCTGGCACCACCCACTTCAACTATTGGCTCCACCCACCCCCTCAACTGGCATGGCTGAAAGCCACATGTAATACCCAATCTGAATTCCTACCATGGTAATATGATGGTTGACTTGATACGTGTTGGTTTTCAAGCTCCTTGAAAAGAATATCTTAATAAAATCAAGGCAAAACCGCAAAAGAGACTGGATGTCATGACTTTTGGAACCGAATATAATGAACTTTTTTTAACCATTAAAGGCCTGACTCCATACTAATTCTGATATCACTATTTACTTCTGTTGTATTTTGCGTCTCCCCAGGCTTGACACTAAACTGCCCTGGACCAGTCTGTTACTAAAAGACTGTAGGATATATGACATTATACAGCTCAGAGATACAAGAGCACTATGAAGGCATCTATCACATAAAGAATATATTTGACTCTGCTAGAGGCACAATATGCAACTCCCAGGCATATGCACAACCAGCAACTGATTTATGCACATCATTCAGTCCTGTAATATGCTGAATATTGTAATTGTATTTATATAGGGCTTCTACCCCTGACGAGGCATCAAAGCACTTTTTGGTTAGTAGCGTGCTACTCCGGAACCCAAAAAGGATTAGTGGTTGGTTAATATACGGAAATTTATGCTAATTTGAGCGATGGACATGTGAGCTTGTTAATTTCATTGAATGGGGTAATGGAGGGATAGAAGAGGGAAGCGTCTAGAAAGTTTTATTTAGGAGATCATAGTAGTAAAATGAGGTTAGGGATGGGTTGAGGGAGGAAGAATCTAGAAAGGGTTATTAGGGAGATCATAGTAGTAAGATGAGGCTTGTGATGAGTAAAAGGAGAGATGGCAGAGCGACTAGCCTCTAGAATGGGATTTACTCTCACAAGTGCATTGTGAATGGGCATAAACCGAACATTTCGTACCCCAATTGGCACCACTTAGCCCTTAAAATAATGTTCCCAACATACATCTGTGCCTTTTGCTCCCTAACATGAAGGTAATACACAATGAAGTAGCTGTCAATCCCCAACTAGCACAGAAAACAAATGACAACAGACTATAAAGAGGTCTATGTTTGACAGGGTGCATAGAAGAAGAGACAATAGACCAAAATCATTTGAATGTTAATACAATCCTGTTTTTTCTTGTATAGTAAACTCAACATTTGAAGGCAAATAAACACAACTGTACAAAATGCACTACACACAATATTACAAATGCACAGGACACTTGAAACGGCCAAACACACTCTGCTGGATTTGAGAATTTGTTTTTGCGTTCTGTCATTTTAACACTTAAAATGTTTAATGAATCAATACATTTTGTAACACTTAAACAGTAACCTTGCAACTGAAAAACGAAGGCAAATCACACTAAGCCTACATATTAGTATTTGTCATTTTTTTTTTTTTTAAATCGAATTGAAAAAACACATGAATGTGTCTTACACTTAACAAAATTGATTAAACTCACAGCACCTGTGGCAAAAGTGCATTCTGGCTGCGTTGTTCAAAATAGAACGTAACAATGCTGTGTCAAAGTAGAGTCTAAAACGTCTTTGTGGCCAATTCAGCTTACATGTATTGGAAGGCGAGGGAGGAATGCTGCAGCACCTTAAGTGCCATTAGTAAAATAAAATACAGCCTTTTGTATTCGTGACTATTCCAACTATTAAGATTTGTATAAAGTAAATGAAAAAAGTGCTGCAAGTTGTCTGGATTTAAGTTGTTTTATTTTCTTCGAACTTAAAAACACTATTCCGTAATATCTCCCCACACAAGGTTATAATGATCTCTGCAATCAGGGTTGTGTGAAGGGGGAGTGTGGCCTTTCTAGGGGTGGCCTAGGGCATGTCATTGCTCACTCGAGGTAAAACACAGGCAGCGGACGTGCTGTCCCTTACACGTACACATAGTTACAGGAGAAAATAGTTAAACTCAACTGATGCGGTTTCTTTAAAATCAAACAAGCAGCAATTGCCATGTAGCAGTCTCCAGCACTCTGCAGTTATGCAGGTCGCAGATAAAGGCTAGTTTAAAGCAACCTGGTAAGTGACAGGTCCGATGCACGGAATGGGGGAAGTGAAAACCCCCCATGACTCACCTCGACCTGGAGTTGCAGCTTGCTGCGTGACAGAATGAATTCATTTTGGCTATAGGAAACCCAGTGGAGGGAAAACGTGTTCGGTAATAAATAAAGAATGATTATTGCCAGAAACATTCTGCTGAGCAACTCCCTAGACCTTCAGTAACCAATAGGGAGCTGCAGAAGGCTTATGTGACAGGTAACGGACATGAAGAGTCCAGCCTTCTTCCGCTCCTCAAGGGGCTCTCTAACGTGCTTTGAGGGAGGGGGAAGGGCAATCCATGTTAAGCACAGAAATAAAGACGGCTCTTGGAGAGACCGTTTAATTTTTGTTTTTTAATTAGTGAAAGCTTAAAAGTTGAAATTAGGTTGCCAGCCAGCCAGGAGAACATGCGTTGACAAATGGGTCAGAGTGAGAGGCTGAGCAGTACACACTACGTGACAATAGTAAAGCTGTCTCACTTTGTTCATGTAGTTTTTGAGAAATTACGTTTACACCACCACTGCCTCCTGAAAATAATTTATAGCCCTGACAATAAAGTGACGGTGCTGAGCACCGGAAAGCACCGGCACAAATTAAGCACTGGGTGACAGATACAGAAAGTGAGGGAAAGATTTTTGCGGAAGAGCCCCGAGGAGTTGTTGGGAATTCAAACATCCAGTTAGAGGAAGGGACAGTTAGTCAGCAGGAAGATTGTGTGCAAGAAACACGAGGAGGGACAGAAGTAGGGAAAGTAAAAGAAGTGGTGGAAAGAGAAACAGCTGAAAGTAAAAGTCAAGTTGAAACAGAATCAGAGGACAGTGATGAAGAAGTACCAGAAGGTCGAGTTCTGAGAAAAAGAGCATGGAGAGCTGAGAAAAACGAAAAGGGAAATAAATTAAAAAGTTCAGCAAGAGATGAAATCTGGCCAAACAAAATAAAGAGATTGAGATACCGACTGACACAAGTAAATTCATCCAGAGCTGAACAAGTGAATGAAGTATCTAGTCAAGAAAAGTTGAAAGACGAGGGAAAAATGACAACTGAAGAAAATAAGAGAACTAGAAAACCTAACCAGAAGTATAAGTCGCCGGAATGGTCATATGTGGCGCTGCCTGAAATTAAAGAAGAGGCAGATAGCCAAGAAAATCCAGAGGTGACTGTACCAGAAGTGGTTGAGGAAGACAAAGAATCAGAAATCCTGAGAGTTATCTTGTCCGACATTGGAGAAGAAACGGATGTTCAGGGAGTTCTGTATCAAGATTGTGAAAGAAAAGTGAAAGACGATCAAACGCAAAACTGAAAAGACCAAAAAGTGATACCAATGGAAAGACAATAAAATTACTGGAAGAGACATAACTGATAGAACCAAGTAGGTGCTTAGAGCCTTGGGTTAGACAAAACTAGCTGTGAAGTAGAAGAGGCTAAGTCAAAAGACACTGATCATTTTTCGAAATGGCAAACACAGAATAGAAAAACTAAATGTATATTTCTTAGAAGGTGGTTAAAATGTGTTGTTGTTGTACCGGACTACTAATGCTTCTATGGAGTGCTTTGGCTTTGATGATCTCATTTAAAGTTACACTAGATACAATAGAAGGACATAGTGAGAATAAAACTAATGTAGAAAAGTTTCAGAAAGTATATCCGACTAATATAGATAGAAATTATTTACATAAAGACAGGTCTAGAAATGATTTCTCCAACAATGTATTTTCAAAACTACTATATGAATATGTAAAGACAATGGACGTGAGGGATTGCTACGTCTGCATGCAGTTACCTGCATCTGTATCTGAGGGAGTGTCCTATCATCCCCTCCCAGTAACGTATGGAATAACATGTAGTGTAATAGCAAATTTGTTTTACAAAATAGGGAAATTAGAATATTACTTTTCAGATGTAGATAACATATTTTCACAAGTACCTTTAATTAACAAATTGAATAAAGTAAAACCTGCAAAGGTATTAGGTGAATTTTTCTTAGAAACTAAAGAATTTACATTAGAGTCTATATTTTGAAATAATCTAACTTGTAGTTTAAAGAAGGAGGAGAAAGTATTCTTGGATATGGTTGAAGAAAGGAGATTAAAAATGCAAAAGAAAGTATCTGAGGAAAGAGAGGGTGGAGTCTGTGGAATGCTAAAAGTTCAACATTGTTGTACTTATATTCCAGACGAAAGTCAAGATCTAAAGTCATACATTAAAAATATAACTGATTTGCATGAGAAAATTGCACCACTGGAGGTTGAAGGTGTCTGGGAAAAGATTGGAAAGAGATTATCTTCTATTAAAGAGTTTTTATTAAAATTAGGTAAAATCTTATTTCCATTAACCTGTGTAATTTTTCTAGTATTAGTTATAAGACTAGGATATTTCTGTTGCAAAAGAAAGAAAATACAGAAAAACTTAAAAAGAGAAACTTTAAGAAAGAAAGAGAATAAAAAACGAGAAAGAGAATTTGAAGAAGTAGAATTAGAAGAAATTAAAGTATGTATAGAAAAGCGAGAGAAGAAGAAATTGGGGACACAGAAATGTGAACTAAAATTCTGTGAATTCATTTTCTTTTCATAATAAATTTACAAAATGTAGGTATTGTGGTGATAAAATCACCAAAGGGGGGATTGATGGAGCAGGTAGTGCAAAATGTTGTATGCCTCCTCTATTTTTGCATGAAAATACTAATTATATAATCTATTAATTATAATATTATTAAACGAGTGTTGCATGTATAATAATTAACATTATTAATGTTAAAATACACATGGGATTTGCTAATTGCATGGCTAAATAACTCTAATAATTAAAATCTGTACACATATTAACAATAGTATATGTAGTAATAGAATACTGCATGATATATGTTGCTTTGTGATGTTGCACTCTTGAGAAGGATCGAAAAAGGTGAATATAATTGCTTTAAATGTCGCTATATGCTAGAAGAATAAAAGCACAAAGAGGGATTAGCAAGGGGTTAACATTAGGAACACCAATTCCATGAATTAATTATTCTTTTGTGTTTGTTTCGCTTAAGTTGGCGTTTGGGCCTAAATCCAATATGGCTGCTGTCGCCACCCGCAGAAGTGGCCACTGTCTCATGAGGCGCGAAGTGAGCTGCGCATGTGCAAGAGATCTCCTAAACCTCGTAGCGACTTTTGCACAGACTGTCCCTGGTCAAGGAGACGAAACGGGATACTCGCCAAGACACGGGAACAATCAACCTTACAGTAAACCGGGACAAGCCGATACTTCGCTAACCAATGACCTCACCCCTCGAACTGTACTGAAAATCTTGGGATATTGGTCGTACGATCTCAACCAGCCAATCACGACTGCTCTAAAGTTTAAATTTGTATCTTCTATGACTTGTTTTATTATAAAAATGCTAGTAGAATAGGGAGGGTACCTTCAACAGCAGCGGATGATGATCTCTCGTTCTTTTCATTCATCATTTTCCCACGTTCGTTGTGACACCTTTTCCGAAGATCCAGATGCTGCCCGACCGCTTGATGACTACAAACTTTTTCTAAAAATCCATGGGCTATGAGATATGCTTGCACGATTTCTGTTCCTTTGATAAATTGGGACTGTAGCGTGCTGAGCAGAGGACTTTGAGCTTTGGCCTGCTTTTCGGACAATTTACGACAAATTTTGGTTATGCAGAGCCAATGAATTAGAGGACTTCAAATAGCCAGATTAGGTAAATATGATGTTCTGTGATTTATTTGAATTGATCTAAAACTCTAAACTCTGACGAGACAAATGCAAATAATAATCATTATGAAAATGTAGATAAACAAATATTGATTAACAAGAAATATGAGTTTGTGGTTTCATTAAGGGAAATAAGGATTCTGAGTCTTAAATTGTGTTTTAGCTGGTTCTAAATCACCATCAACCAATCCAACTAAAATGGTCCATTGACCAGTTGGGTGGAGTGCCTTGATGTTTGAGACTAGGGATCTATAGGCGAAGGATATTAATATATATATTTGTAAAATAACTTTTCTCTCCCTATAGGTTATATAAGGTACTTCCCCCCACATGTCCAGCGCTTGAATTACTCATCCCTCCTGTGTGTACAGACTCGTGAGAGAGACGTATGAGTGTTGGTGTTATGGGCCCCACCAATGATTGAGTGTGTGAATGAGCTAGTGTGACAACGGGTCTGCGACGCAGAGAGGGCATCGGTAAATGTTGTTCCCCATTTCCCAGTCTTGCGCTGGATCATGTTCATAAAGCACTACTGCCTTGACAGCCAGGTTTGTCAGGAGGTAAACTTTGCCCAGTCGGTCCTGCAGGACTTCTTAGTCTGAGCCACTCCACAGGCCCACTACCTTGTGAGGTACTACTTTGGTATGTATTTGCAAAGGAATCTGTGGTTCGAAATATCTTATCAGAAGAACAAGTTATTTAAACCTTCAGTAACACTATTTCTGGTGGATACTCTTCCTAGCCCCAGATTCCTCATCGACCTTCCTGCCTCCCCATTCTGTGGAATGTACCCTTTTCTCCATGTTAAAATGATTACCATTTAGAGATCTGCTCACTGTCAGTCTGATCAGCCCCGTGGTCCTGCATAGGCGAGGTTCAGAAAGAAACTGACGTCTGTGGGCAGGGTGGTCATTTCATGTGGCTCCGGCGTCACTTTCGGGGCAGGGCACAGTAGACACTGAGCTGCATGACACCACCTACCAGCGCGAGAGGGTATTGCTGAGGTGAGGAATCTGCTGTTAGAGTATCCTCCTGAAAGAGTGTTGCCAAAGATAATGTGTTAATTTTGCCACCATAACAGCTATCCAGCTCCTTAGTCTCTTGAGGTGTCAGGTGGCTTTAAAGTGATCAGCGGAGGGAACATCATGGCATATTGACTGCTTCGGTCGCTGGGGGAAAGTGTGACTATAGGACCACGCTCCCTTGGGTTCTCTGGGTTAGGAATTGTTCCTTAATTCCTGGATTAATGATCTCCAGAGCACATTAATTTGAAACAAATTATCTTGCATTTTTATGAATTAATTTAGCATAGGATGTGGATTTAGCGGTATCTGACACAACAGGTCTCTGATTATCCTGTATAGGGCAGTAGAATGAACTAGGGCAGTCTCTAGTGACAAAGTACCACGTTGTGAACCAGAGACTTTAGGTCCTGACAAAGGCCGCTGACCCACCAGGCATTTTAAAGATGGCCAAAAGAAACCTGTTGATAATGATATAGGATGGTAGGATAATTAGTATCCCATGTTATCACCCATTATTGTTTTTATCGTATCGTATCAGGACATCCAACAATAACATTATTTTAGGATAGTTCTAGATAGTTTTAACGGTTAATTTTATCTCTGGTTGGATTGTGTGAAGTGCACATTCCACAAATAAGAAATTATTTTAAAACAAACTCACTTGCAGTGGTAGAGCCCACCTTGGACTCTATGGGATCCAGGGTGGGGGAAGCCAGATGATGAAGCATGCCACATTTTTATGTGAGTGAGGGCCTGCAATTTCCTAGGATAACTATTCCTGAGGGAAATGAAAAGGAAATCTTTTGAAAAAAGCTGCATCTTTTTGATGTGCATTTGGTTATATTGGAAGAAGGAAAGTCCAGGTATATGACCTCTCATCCCTCGATGGTATAAATAGTCTTTAAAGTGACACCCTTTTTTCCAGCAGCGTGCGCAATATTATTGTTAGCCTTAACTGTCCTTGGTGGCAGTGAGTAGTAGGAAGAAGCAGTTTCAACCTTTGATAGTTGTTGAATTAAACCCCCTCACCTCCCAAATGATGCCTTGGTAGGAGACCCAACAAATGAAAGACGTCATAAGCAGAGAAGTAGGGATCCTCCGCCGTAGGTCTCAGGACAAACAAATGTATGACCTAGTAAATTCATTCAGTTTATGATCAGAGACGTTTTAAGGCATGGGCAAAGTGGGCTCTGGCCCCGGGCCCCAGAATTATGGAAGCCCCCCCGCCCCATAGAGGCAGCTCTGCTTTGCAGGGAGTCTTGCCCTGGTCACCTTGACTAATTCTTAAACAGATGGTTTTAAATACCATTTTACTTAAATGTATTTGTTAATGTGGGCGATGTCTGAGAGTCTACTACAGACTTTTTTCAGAGAAATGTATTTATGATTCATGCTCATCCATAAAAAAAGTTTCTTTTAGTTCAGAACAGGACCTCATACATCAGAAATGGAAGGGTGTCACAGAGATTTGTTGGAGTGATATTAGTGACCTGTTAATGTGTTACAATATTACAAAAAAGTCACTATCCCTGAATATTAGATGTAAACACATTAGAATTTAGACCAGTGTGTCTGTGCAAAGAGGGCATGAAAGAGCTGTTCCGAACAGGGGCCCCCAAAATAAGTTTGGCCCAGGGCCCCCAAAATCCTTAAGAGGTGCCTGTTTATGATAAGGTGGCTTGTCATCGCAGCCCTATCTTTGTCTGTGAAGGCAGCCCGTACTCTCCGGCAATGTTCCCTTCTGCTGGAGCATTTTCAAGCAGCAGACCCGGGTCCGAAGAGCTTTTATGATACCAACACAAGTTTCACTGAGCAGGTGAAGAGTCCTGCTTTTCTTACCTCTTCTCTCTGCCTGGAATCCTTAGGGCCGGACTGAAAATCAAGTCGATATGTTTATTCTTGTGGTCTGCACCGTGGGCTTGTCTAATTGTCAGTGTAAAGCACCTGAAAGGGCCATGGACCAGAAAAATAAAGTGCTAACACGAGCTGCTTTAGAATGAAGTACATTAACCGGCACCTCAGTCCTAATGTGCGCCCGGTGCGCCCGCCACACGCGGTCTGCCCAGCATTGACCGGAAGCAGGCACCAGGTTACACAATAACGTGCTGGCCGCAATGCAGGTGCAGACTTGAGCTCGCACTGGGGATAGCGGAGCAGAGGAAGTCCGAGCGGTGGTTTCAGCCACCTGTCTGTCTTTCACTGCCAGCAGACCGCTCTCAGGGGGCTGGACCCCCGAAGGGAGTTGCTATGCTTCACTCCATCCTCCTGCGGGAAGTTCCCGGAGGGCTCCTGGGCGGTGTGCCCATGTCCAGTCTGCTTCAGGTTCCAGTACACATTCAATTATTGAAAAAATGTATGCTGGGCCGCGCTGGCCATGGGGCCTCAGTGACAGCCGCATATGAAGTATTTCGCAGGGCATCCGGAGGTTGAAAAAAGGTTGCAGGTCCAGGTGTAAAAAAAAATGTATAGAAACTGTAATTCTGCGTGCTTTGTTGGCGAGGCAACAAGAGACGTGGCTCAACAAGGAACAAAATATTCTGCAGCTATTTTGTTGGCCTTTTACCTTTTAGTAAATACATACACAAGATAACAACCGGTCCTTATATGAAAGATAAATGTAAGCTAAAGTAGTCGGTGAGAAATATATTCTTTTATGTTGTAAAAAGCTCCAATGTTCTTTCACCCAGATTAACTGTGTGTGGCAACGGCGAAAATGGCAGCCAGTGAAATCACTCTGGCGTAAGGCTGCATTGTAGTCCGGACCCCTTCCATGATCCCTGTCCAAACCTCAGATAAGGCATGCGCCAGCCAACATCCTCCTCTCCTTCCTTCACCTCCTCAACCCCTTCATCACTTCACCCCCACCTTACAACAGCCACTGCACACTTTTACCACCTGCTGGGAGCAGGTAGTAAGTGTGTGTGTTAATCCCCACTTAAAAGGAAATAGCATGCGGAATACCATCCGCTAAATCTGTAATTCCCCATTTTGTGACACCGTATGGTGCTGGCGGGTTGTTACTGCGTAGTTCTAGTGACTGAGTTTGCACTCTGCCAATACTCTGCAACTTGTAACCGGGCCATGGTGGGCTAATTAATGTTCCTAGTGATGGGCCAACAGGGATGAAAGGACCAATTATCACATTTCACCACATCTTCAACAACAGAGCAGGGGTATTTCACCACACTTTAACGTCAACAAAAGATAGAGAATGCAAGATTTCATCAGAACTGAGTAGAGGCAGCAATTGTATTGTATTGCCCTTTATATGTACTGTCATTTGTATAACACTTTCCTAACCTTTGAAATGCACTGTGCACAGATCTGGCAGAAACATTACTTGGTTTTATTTTCTTACTGCTATGATCCCATTCATACCATCAGGCTCTATTTAAACGGAAGTTGAAAGAAAAAAGGCTTTATTCTCTCATGAGGTTGTAGCAATGATTCTAATTATTACTCCTTCTCTCACTGTCCCCTTTCATGATCCCAGGTAATTGTTGACCTGTGCAAAGCATTTTGTAAGTGCTGTAGGGCCTGTTGGGTTGTGAAGTTTATTCTTTCATTTTTCCTTCCGCAGAGGCTGTTTTGCAGTTCACTGGATTCACTCTGGGCCTAGGGCCTCATAACTGTCTGAAGCCGAGTTTTTACTTTCCAAGTATCACTTGTACTTCCTTAGCCCCATGTTCTATGTGGCTTGAACCTGGCTTGTGTGACCATGCGTATACTCACGCTTCTCTGTTGCACCCAAGAGTAAGCGCAACTCTACTGTTGTTTATGACAATGTTTCACAAGTTTCACCCATATCCTAAAAACAAAACCCTTCAAACAGAGACCAGACTGTACTCGGACACCTTAGTCCATCAATTAGAATTTAATGCTTAAACAACGTATCTCTCACTCATTTTCTCTTCAAAGGCATAGCGTCCTAACTTATTAACGGCATAATTCTGGCCCTGACACGACCTCAAAAGCTGCCTATTTAGACTGCATGACAAATTAATACTATTCCATCTATGGTACTCCATGGAGTAGCATGCTACCCAGATTCGAATGCTCTTTGGCGCCTCATTAGGAGTATGAAGCACTGTACAAATACAACTACGATGCAATACAACATATTCAAACCCTACAGCACTGCAAGGCCATAATAATGACAATGCAGTGCTATGCAAATTTCTTTTGACATAACCTATCCATGTCTTCTATTAGTGTACAGGGTGATTAGACCCTGATTCAAAGATGGGTTTTAAATTCCAATCCATACACCAATGGATGTTTGCATACAGATCAAAATCCTGGGTTATGCACAAATTACCTCATTCTGCATTTTTATTCTTACCAATTTCAACAGAAGGTGGCTAAGGAATTCTATCAATATAAAAAGTTAGGACAAAATTCAAAACATGCAGCAATCAGGTGTGGTAAACACACACTCCACATGTTGGCTTCATTCGGTGGTGAGGAACTCCGAAGGAGTTAATTATATCACCCGCTCAGTACCCCGCACCAGGGTAGCGACATTTAACTTGGAACCATGACCTTGCTCTCCAAATCGGTCTTTCTTCTATCATGATCATAGCTATAAAAATTCATAGCTTACAATATATTAGGCTGAGTGGGTGTCACCAAATCCACAGACTTTGCGAAATTTTCTATATCATGCAACCTCATAGCGGCTAATAAATCTTCACCTCTATCTTTGTTGTGCGGCTAGTATTCGATATTGTAAAAAGAGGAGGGGGACTGGGGACCAGTCTATTCTGTCCATTTTTCCTGCAGTCACTAGCTCTGTCTTTGCTCTTGCGTTAGGATTACGTCATTCACAAAGGATAGCTAGATAGACCAAGCATAGATATTGATGATCCACAAAGGCCACCAGACAGAGCAGATATGTCAAATGCCCTGACTAGTATAACCTTATGGACCATGCTCAGGGTGTCATTTAGAAGTTAGTGGTCAGTCAGCAGATCCGCCAGAGGTGCTAAATCGAGGACCGTCTGCCCTATTTAGAGATCCCCACCTTCTGGGCAGGGAATTTGTTTGCTGTGATGGCAGTGATGCCACCCCCTTCAGATCGCTGCAGGTTTGCTGAGCAGGCATCTTTTTTTAAAGCACCCACTCAGCAAACATCTTCGTATTGAGAAAATAAACTCTGAAAGGGCACGTTGTTTTCGCAGTACAAAATACATATGACCTGATGTGCAGGGAGTTTTCTCCTTCAGTGTGGGGACCATTCCACGTTTTCCCTGCTTGTATCTACCAGGCCTCAAACAGGGAAAGCAAGTGATGGTATCCCTGCCTTCAGTAGAGTGGGACGACCATCATTGTGGCTTGGTGGCCCCTTAGATGGGCCAATGTGTCAGAGGTTTACACCAGCAGAGGCTCCATTGGTGCAATCACAGCCCTTGCACCAACTCTGAACAGAGAGTGCAGGTTTAGGGGGGTAAAAGCACCACAGAGTCACGGGGATGCTCCAGCTGCACTAAGCTCTAAATGAGGCACTTAGTTTCACCTCTGTCTTTGCTTGTGATGCATTGAAGCTTCCAGCGTGTGTGTTTATAGTGCTAAGGAAAATACAAAAATGATCTGATAAACAACAAAGCATTGTTCTTTAGAGAATAAGACATGTTGGAGGTAGTTTGGGAATATCCAGTTGAGGTCAGGGGAAGAAAAACAGGTCTGCAACCCCCCACCATTTTATGTAAAAAAAAAGTAACCATTTGCCATTTCGTAAAACACAAACGTGAATGTGCTCACACACTTCAGACTTTAAAAGCACCACATAGATATTAACAACTCATGTATTATAAGTTGCCTGTTACTGCTACTAACACCTCTTTATTCTCAAATTCTATTTATCATGCATCCAACTCCTCAAGGGTGTTTTCCAAACCAGGTAGTCTTTAATCTCATTAATATGCCCTGTATCAAAAGTACTGTTTGCTCACCCACGCTACTGAGAAAATGTGGCCTCTCTTTTTCTATGAGCAGTTCAAGGCCGGTCATGGTTGTATTTACCAGCTTCAGGTTTCATCTTGTCTTATGCAACATGATTATATACCTTTACTCCTCTCCCAACTCTCTCAGTGATTGAGGTAGAGGGTTCCTCTTTGCTTACTGCTCTAAAGACGGGCTCCCCAGATGATATATGTTCAGTCAGGATTCTAAAATCGTAATCTGTGGTTGTTACACCTGCTTCTACCTTCATGCTTAACACCTACTTTTATCTGGCACTGCCCCTAGTGGAATTAAGAAAGAGGTTGTCAAACCCCTTGAAAAAAATTCGAACTTGAATTTTTGGGCAGAAGCTAACTAAGCTCGTCTTTCTTTTGCCAGGAGATACTACAATTGGTGAGTAGTTCTGTCTCATCGACTTTGTAAACATCTTTAAGAACATCAATTACTAGATGATAACCAGCTGAGTTTAAGGCCTGGTTTAGGCACTTAGACTGCCTCTGTGGCTCTCTATTGAATTCACGTGGGTCCCTTTGCTCGCCATGCCACTGGATTCAAGCTATCCTAGCTGATGTGGGTTGATACCCCGAAACCGGTCCTAGGATGCTTGTTTCCGGGTCAGGGAGGACCTGGCCTGGCAGTTCGGGCTGGACTGTTCCCATGGGGAGGAGGGTCAAGACCGATTTGCATATAGCTGGGTCCAAACTTAAATGGCGTGGTGAGCAAAAAAATGATGGATTTAGGCCCAGATGTTTGTACTGAGGGTGAATGTTTGACATTATTCAGGATTCCGTCTATCAATTGGACACAGCAACACCCATGTGGCAAAATGCATAAATTGCTGTGGAGAATAAGCCGCTCTACTAGCACCAATGGATCCAAAAGGACATCTTTTCATTGGGTCACATTATACGAGACAGCATAATCATACACTTTCAGGAGATGCAAACGGAATGTCACAGTCGGCACATTTTCTACAGTACCAACAAATGAAACATAGATTACATAATAAACTGGGAGGCCGCCTGGACTCCTTGGGTCATTCTGCACTACATACTTAACTGACCAAATCGGGGGGGCAACAAAAAAACTGATATCTGATTTTTGTGAAACCCTGATAGATGCTCTTTACTGGAAACCTACTTTGACCTACCTGTTTCGGAGATGGTCACCTCACCTCCCTGCCTCGCTCGAGGAATCCGACTGGCGTGCTATCATACTTACGCATGACAAAAGTCTGAGGGAGGTGAGACTAACTGGCACTGGTCTCCCTTTAAATTACACAGAGCGTGCCTCTCCGCTACTACGCAGTACTGGTGCTATGCCAGAGGGGACACAGTGCACAGGTTTTGAGGTTGCCCACTCATGAAGCCCTACTGCGATTTGATCTGGTCAATCTTACAGGATACCATGGACCTCAGTCTGCAGTCTGAAATTTGCCGTCCTGCATGCAATGCACTACATTGACGGCACCACTAACCATCAGAAAAGGTGGGTGGACTTGTCGTCGGCAGTGGCCAAAGTGTATATTACGACGCCCCCAATGGTGGAAGAATTGTCGCTGGCTATGGCAGAAGCAGCTTTCTATGAACGGATAATGTACAGGTTCAACGATCAGGTACACAAATTTGAAAATATATGGGGAGCCTTTATTCACTAACACTCTCACATACGTTGCTGTCTCTCTAGCATGGAAGGAGTGAGACTGCAAACTTGGTCTTCAGGCCCCAAAGTGCATACTATATAGTGTATAAATATATTCTCTCAACTACTCTGGTTTCCCCTTACCTCCGATACCCCACATTTTTGCAATGCATACGTATAACTATTCTCCATACTTGATTGATACGTTTTGTGTGTATTTTGTTACATTACAATGTTTTCCATCCCGGATTCCTACGTATGACTCCTATATGCATGTAGGGTTTTGACCATAACAATTGTGGTTACTGCAAACCAGTCGGAATCTAATCTTGCAATTGATCTGTAGTATTCCTACGTTTGACTGTGAATTTCGGTTATTGTCTGATGTCTCAATGACCGTATTATATCCACCTACACAGCATGTATACCTTTCTACTAATAATGTGAAAATCAATAAAAAAAGATATTTCAAGAAAAAAATGCTTATGCTGTGTCTGTCCATGCAGCTTAACTCTGATATTGTGTATAACATGCAAGAAGATCGCACAATGAAGCATTAGTTTGCGCACTGCACGTTGCAGTGTTACAATGACCAATTATTAACCATTTTGTCCTATTGGTGTTTCTCTTGTGTGCCATTCAAGTTGGCCCCTTTCTAAACCCAGGGCAGACGAAATGGTATAATTTGTGCAGGCGTTTAAGAACAACCATCATAGACAATATGGTCATTCTTTAAAAAAAAAAGTTTGGAGAGGATTATAACATATGTTGCAAAGTTAAACTTTGCCCCCGCCGGATTTAAATACTGGGTTGATATTCTAGTGGATTAACACGTTCTGTGCTGAGGGCTTCAGAACAGAATTAAAAGAATAGCTGATGTGATTTATTATAAGATATGATATTATTAGACCCCATTTCAGTTAGGCTGAGCTCACTGTAGGACATAGCCCATCAACCACACATCTATGTGTTCTGGAGCTGAGCTTGAAGGAATGTGTGTATTCTTTGCATTCTAGAACACCATGCACTGCAAAGTTTTTTAAGGCCATCTTTCTTGCAAGTTGTTTAGGCCTAGGGGCTTCCTGCGTGGATGTAGCTCAGTCATTTCAAGAGAAGTGCTCAGTACGGGATGCTAACAGCCACTTATCTCTTTTGATTTATAATAGCACAGATTCCTGGCACAGTAGTTAATAGGTAGTAATATTGCCAACTGATTGTCACTCACTTATTCAATCTTGGAAGGAACAGAAGAGACATTAGGAATCAAAGCTGAGACTTGCGAGTCACACATCGCGAAATCAGGTGCGTCAACCCACTAAGATCAATATTCTGAAACCTATACATGTGTGTGGCCTTAAACAAGCATACGTTACAATGTCCAAATGAGCAGACTGAAAATGTACCTTTGGTCCATAGTCAGACAGGAGCATCTTTCGGAAGAGGGAATTTAATATATTTCATATGTTTATTGCCATTTCACAGAAGGAATTTTGGAAAATTGTCAAAAGGGGTCGCCATTTTGAAACAGCTCTGCGAAAACTGCTTCTAAAGCGCATTGTATTAAAATCTGTAGCAGCTGCTTTTTAGTTGCCAAATCACTGGTTCCCATTTTTAATGATTTCTGTCACAGCTTATAAAGATTTTCAAATGCACTAAAAGATGTTTGCTGTAATCGTATTAATTTTGACCAGTGAGTTTAAAATGCACAATTATTAACTCTATTTCCTTGTCTTGGCTCTTAAGTATAGCCCCGCCCCATTGTTTAAAGTGTTTGGCCTGCATCCTCTGGCTGACCTGTTAGGCCCCACTCCCGAAGTTCGAATCTGGTTGTGCCCCGGCCAGGCCCTCTCCCAAAAATATCCTCTGGGCTACACTAACTGTTAGCCACATCCTGGGAGTCAGTACACCTCCCGAGAACTTGTTTGTTGCTAGTCCCTCGCCATTAGTACAATGTAGCAGCCAAGACGTTCCCTGGTTTTAATGGGGTCACACCATCATGTCAGTGAGTGGCCCTCATGGTATTGTGTGCCCTCACAATCCATATTGCAGAAGTGACTACGGACCCGTCTACAATTCACCAATGTTTCTGGGCACAAAAGGTAGGCACTGATGCCTATGTCAACCCCAGAATACACGTCCTAAAATGCTACCCCTCTTGTTACTGCCCTTCTCAGCAGAGCTCTGTCTATGCAGAGTATTCAACAAGCAGCCCGAGCATCCGAGTTCACAAACCATTAGAAAGTCAGTAAAAGTAACAAGAATTTAAACCACATGCACTGCTTGCAGTTTACAGGCTAAACATTTATGTGACTGTTCATTGCTATGTTTTTTCTACCCTAAAAACCTGTTAAGCCGCGAACAGACGAGTACTTAAAATCACATTATTTGGTTTGTTCTAGCAGACCCTTATCTTAGAGGTTACAGCAGTGGCGGAAAAGAGTATGTATTACCCATTTCAGAGCACCTCTGATGCAGTTACAACTGTTGTGAGTATTTGTGTGTAAGAGAGGATCCCCAGCAACAATTACAGACAGGAGTAAAAGAAATTTGGCCTTTCTCCGATGGGGCCCGATGACCCTTAATGTAGGTTGTATTGTATTGCTGCTATTTCTCCTCACATTCCTTCGCTACACACCCTTTTTAGGTCTCGCCTGTGCAGCGTGCATGCGCTGTGTAGGAGACCTTTAGCCGTCGTTCTGCTCTTTTTCGAAGCACATACTCGTGCTTGTGGCGGCATCCACCTTGCGGGAGCACGCAGGGGCGCGCCACAAGCAATAGTATGTGCTTCGAAAAAGAGAAGACTGCTCTCACTTTCACTTTTGCTTTTGTCACAGACACTTCCTTACACGGCAGCCTCGGATCCCGACCCGTCTCTTCCAGCCTTATCCGGCTCCAATTTACGTCCGCTGCACTGTCAGGTGGGCTCTGATGCCGCAGCTCTCATTCCTGATGCCAGCTCAGTGCTTCGTTGTGCGCCGACCCCCTTCTGTTCACGGAGGTCTCCCGCTGCATGCTTCTGTTCACGGAGGTCTCCCTCTGCATGCTTCTGTTCACGGAAGTCTCCCTCTGCATGCTGCAGGTCAGTATTGGCATCCACACACAGAGCATGACCACTGAATGCTGCTTGTGAATACACCCATCGCTGCAGCATTAATGCTAGGTGCGACAAGTCAGTCTAATTACCCCAAAAGACTGAACACATTTTTCTACAGATGAATACAGCAGCCACGCTGCTCTTGAACATAGCTTACAGACATTGCCAAAGCCAATAGCTCTGGCAAAATACTTACAAGGTCCCAAAGGCGAGACCTATTGGCTATGCCAATGCTTGTTAACTAAGTGGTAAGGGTATATGAATATGCCCGGCCCTCTATCCCTTTGTATTTATTTGAACGGGTGCTGCACACCAAAAGGCTAGAGTACTGGCCTGTGTGTCTTCTGTGGTGTTCTAAATACCCCCAGAAAAATAAGAGGCAACGGATACACAGGCTACTGCCAAACAAAGCTTGCACCGGCACCGCTCTGGTGAAATACCCAGTGTGTGAAGGCGCACAACGATCTGGGAAGAAGGGCTGTTACAGCGTTTTCCTTTTTTGTGAACCTCCACCAGAGAAGTTTCTAGCAACCTATCACTTCTGGAAGAAAATTAGAATACAATGTTTGTACCCACATAAAAATACTTGCACATTAATGAGAATTAGATTTTTTACTCCCTACGAAATTATTTTACTTTCAACTCCCACAAGTAGTGAGCTAAAACGTTCCCCTTCCTGACCATATATAGAGTCCAGAGCTGTAATAATCTTATCAACACCACCACAAGTTGAAGTAAGCCCTAGAAAGGACTGGTGTACAAAAGCATTTGAGTATGGGAAGTAGTACTGCAGTACTACTCTTTAACATACTCTTACTTGTCTTTGCGAATCCACACCAGAAAATCCAGTTCCCTATTACTAAAAATGCAGAGAAGATATAGTCCGGTCTAGTAGACCTATTGTTTGTAAATAGTACATCTTTGGGCCCAAGGGCCCACCTGACTTAGAGAAGACCCTGGAGTTACTCTCAGCTCATACGTTCTTATGGGGGATTTAAAAACTAGTCTTTGCTCCAGCATATTGCGCATCTTACTGCAACCACCATGTCTTCTGGCACAGGCGGACCGACTGGAGTGATAATCTACACACTTATGGTGACCCCTTCCTTGAAGATGATCAGATTTATTTTTCGTGTGTCCTCATTCGCCTCAAAGCCCCAATGAGCAAACAAGTTGTCCGTACCAATACTCGATGGTTCGGGATAGGCTTTAGATTGGAATCTCGTAACCATAGCCCGCCTGAAGGTACTTTGACAAACTTGGATGTCACTAACCCCTGAAAGGGGCAGGGGTAACTCTTTATCTAGGCCCACAAGAGCCTGATGCACCTCGTCGTTGGCAATCAGGATATATGGGGGTGCCCAACATAGTCCAAAGAGTAACCAGGAGGCATAATCATAGGACTTCAGAATAATTAAAAACAAAGATGTGCCTCTCATTTACATTAGGCTCTTCTACACTTAAGCAGCAGATCCCAGAATACTGTCTTTTTCCTGCTACAAGCTCTAGACAAGTCCATCTTGGATGTTACAAATAGTGAAGCCAACCACTCTGAATGCATAGGAGAGGAGGATTCAATCCAGCGCTTACATATTTGTCTTCTAGCTAGCAAAATAGCATAAAATAAGAAAGATCTAGCTGGTCCTGTGACTTGGTTGGTGAGACCAAAGATTATCAAAGCCAGATTAATTTGAATTGGGAAGCCCAAAATATCCGCCAAATACTTCCCAACTTCAGTCCAAAAAACTGCGATGGCAGAACAGTCCTTGAACATATGAATATCTGAGGCTGCAACCAACCCACATTTCTCACAGCTAACAGGAGTCCCCCTCGCAAATGTATTCAATCTCAACGGAGAGAGATAGGCCCTATGTACGGTGAAGAGGTGGTTTCTCTTTAACCAGGCAGGTTTTACTATACCAAAGAGAGTCTTAAATGAATCCTGCCATAGTTGCTCACACTGTTCATTTCGTAAAAGTTCACCCCATTGTTCTTCTGCGAGCATGAATTCACCATCCACAGCCTCCTCCATAGACCAATACCAAAAAGAGACCTCCCTTCTCCCCGGTGGCCTGTCTACTAGCTGATGTTCCAGGGAATTACCCCAGCCAATGGGATTCTTCAGGCTATGTTGTGATTGGACCCAGCTCTGTAGCTGAATATGCTTAAACTTTGAAAGGCCCTCACCCACTCTTTCTCTAATTTGATCCCATGAGATAAGTTTACCCTCATAGGCCAGGTCTCCCCAAACCATCAGACCAGCTTCTCTGAGAGGTAAGGCAAGTCTGTCCCTCAAGCATTCAGGTCCCCCCCGGTGAATCCCAGAGTGGGGATAAACTTGAGAAGTAATTATGGCCTACAAGACGCTTTAATCTGGCCCATGTTCTAACCGCTGCCTGGAGGACCTTGAGTCTAACCTTCTTGAAGAATTTGGGTTCACTGAATTTAAACACAAAGCCCTCTTCAGGTAGGCCAACTCCCCTTAACATAGCCAAGATCATGTCTCCATTCGCAGTGCTTTCTGGCATTTTTAACAGCATCCGAGAGTGTGATAACTGAAAGGCCCAGGCATAATATTGTAGATCAGTAAAAGCAGGACCACCTTTCTCTCTCCTACGCCTCAGCTTCTTCCAGGCTATTCTGGTAGTTCTATATACCCAGACAAAAGAAAGTATGGCCTGCTGAAGTTTACCAATAGCAGATTTCTCAAAATGTAGGGGAATTGAATTAAAGAGAAGGGTTATCTTAGGGAGAACCACCATTTTAACCAAATTCACCCTCCAAAGAATAGTTAAAGGGAGATGGGTCCAGGATTTCATCTGTCTCTGATATTCCCTTGACACTAGTGCTAAATTGACTTCTGAGATTTTACTAATATCCTGGACAATTCTAACACCCAAATATCGCATACTGGGGCTGACCTGCAGCTGACTCCCCTTGAGGTTCCACGTCATGACCTCAGTCTTCCTGGCGTTTACCTCATACCCAGAAACCTGCCCGAATTCCTGTGCCAATCTGATCACCGCCGGGAAGGTTGCAACTAAATTTGCAGAGAGAACCAAGATGTCATCTGCATACAGGCCCAACTTCCTCTCCCACTCTCCGTATTTAAAGGGCATGATCCTAAGATCTTCCCTGAGCCTCTGAGCAAAAGGCTCGATATAAATATCGAAAAGGAGAGGGGAAAGGGGGCAACCCTGCCTGGTTCCCCTAGTGATCTTGAAGGGTTTGGTCAGATTGCCATTGACAAGCAGCCTGGCTGATGGATCTTGATATATCAGCTGAATGGTCTGACAAAACTTCTTGCCCAAGTTAAATTTCCCCAAGGCTTCTGACAGGTATTCCTAATTGACCCTGTCGAAAGCCTTGGTAGCATCAAGTGTCAAGGCCGCGAGAGGAAATGAATAAGTAGTGGCAATATCTATTGCTCCAATAAGGTCATAAGTAAGATCTGATAGATGTCTACCTTTAACAAACCCCTTCTGATTGGTGTGAAGGACATCACCCCAGCCTAGTCGCCAAAATCGTAGTGTATGTTTTATAATCTGTATTCAACAGCGATATGGGCCGATATGACCCACAATTCGCTGGATTTTTGCCAGGTTTAAAAATCAGAATGACTGTAGCGTCGTTCCAAGACTATGGGGGCTTGAGGCCGTCTAATAAGATCTTATTAAGTATTTGAGTCAAGACCGGAATTATCACCTCGCCCAAGGGCCTATACAATTCAGCTGGAAGCCCAACAGGCCCTGCGGCCTTCCCTCTCTTAGAGACAGTTATAGCCTTCCTTACTTCTTCCTGTGTGATGGCCTGTTCTAGTTCTTCAACCTGCTGTTTAGGACTCAAAGATGTCACTGTGGTCTATCCAGCCAATCTTTAGCTTTGGGCCTGTCTACACCCTGATCTTCTTGATATAGATCTTGAAAAAAATTAAGGAAAGCCTCACCGATCTCTTCATCAGAGGATAAGGCCGGTCCCCCATTTTCTACGGTGATTTCCCTGATCTGATTACGTAGCCTGTCCATTTTTGCCTTCCATGCCAAGAGCTTTTCTGCCCCTTCCCTGTATTCAAACTGGGCAATCTTACTTGCCTCCCATCTACGCATGAGCCTTGTTTGAAGAATACTCTCCAACTGCTCCTTTAATTTACAAAATTTACCCAGAGCTTCTTGCTGCCTTCCCAGCTCAGCCTGACCATTGAGTTCCATCTCTGCTACCTTCATTTCTGCCTCTAAAGATGCAATCTCCCCTCTATTCTTTTTGTTCCTAAAGCTCACCCGACTAGTGATAAGGCCCCTTAGGAACGCTTTGAGCCTAAATTAACCTTCAGGAAGTATTCCATCTCCTGTATTAAGAAGCACATCTCTTCCTCCTCAAGAAGTAACATTCGGTCAAACGACCAAACTCTTGGCTGCTGGATCTGCTCCCAATCAAGGTCCAATAATACACCTGAATGGTCTGAAAGATGTGATGACAGATGTTTTATATCTTCGACCTTGCCCCTTAAAAGATGGCTAACCAGGATATAGTCAATTCTTGATTTGTGCTGATACATGTTATTACAGTATGAGACACCCAGCTGCAGACCTATCTTTCTCTCCAAACATCCCAAAGGCCAGATTGCGCCATCATGATCTGTAAATATGACCTGGATTTAGAAGGGATGGCTGCTCTACTGCTAACAGATTTATCAAGAATTGGATTCAGAACTATATTGTAATCACCGGCCATAATGACCAGATCTGGGAAATCTAGAAGATGTGAAAAAATGGTCTTAAGAAAGGAGGGTTCATCTTGATTTGGACCATAATAGCCAATCAAACTGAGCAGGGAACCCAATAAGGTGACCTTCAGTATTATCCATCTGCCACATGGGTCTTCCAAATGGTGTAAGATCTGGGCGTTTACTTGTTTTTTTAAAAAGAATAAGAACCCCTCTGATGTTAGCAGTCTAGTTTGTACAGATAAAGGACTCCACCCATATGTTGTTTTTAAAACTTTCATTAGTCTCTTCTCTAAGGAGGTGTGTTTCCTAGAGGACAATGAATGGCGCAGGTGAGTCTTTTAAATATTGTAGAATCTTGGCTCTTCTAGATCTCACGCGCAGGCCATTGACATTCCAGGACAGTATCTGAATTATTGTCATGGTGGTCTAAATCTGAGACCCCAAATCCACTTAAAGCTGAGAAGCGACCAACACCAAGTCAATCGAAATCTAAAAACAAATTTCTGGGCTAAATTTGAAGCGAGTGAGGTATTTTTTCAGTTTTTTGCCCCCGTGCTCCCCGAAACAACACCCACCCCTCCCCTCCCCCCCCCCCCCTACTCCCCCCCCGGCTGGAAAACCCTTCTGCCATTAATCTGGACATAAATAGTCCAGGTGTTGCACCCCGGAACCACCTTTCTCTATCCCGTCCTAGTGTGTATAAAATTATATAGCTCGAGTAAAAAAAGAAATAAGATCCCCCTAGAAAAAAAAAATTGTGCATCTTATAAGAATAATAATAAGCATGTAGGACTTTGGTCCACCTCTGTACCACTAATGCTAATTTCATTTAGAAAAAAAAGAGGAAGATATAAAGATTCAAAGATAAAAAGCCAAGCTAATCCTCCCCCGTTCCCCAAGGAAGTGGTTAAGGAGCCTGCTTTCTAAGATTATCAAGCAATTCGTCTGCCTCCTGCACTGACCTTATGTTATGCATTTTATTATTAAGCATAATTTTCAGGAAGGCAGGAAATTTCAGCTGAACAACAGCACTCAATTTCTTGAAATCATCCATCTTCCTGCCTAGTTCCCACTGCCTTTCAAGAGTAGCTCTGGAAAGATCAGACCGAATTTCAAAGGAGAAGTTCCTGGCCCTCAATGACTTCGCCTTTAACACCAAATTGAGGATCTTCTCCTTAAGTGCATAAGTAAGAAAATTAACAAGAATTTTCCTTGGTTTGGTTCTGTTAGGATTCCTGCGGAATGGATCCCTATGAATTCTCTGAATATAATTTCCCAGGGTAGCCTCTGACTCTTCGTGTTGCAAAGATTCTTTAAGCAGTGTAATGATGTACATTTTAAGGTCAGCCCCTTTGCTCCCTTCTGGAATTTTCAAAAGGCGAAGATTATTCCTACGAGAGTTGTTCTCCAAAATCACCATCCTATCACGGAGGGCCAATTCCTCCTTTTTTAACAACTGAATATCCGCTTTCGCAGCCCCAAGGTTCTCTTTTAGATCCCCGACAGTGCTCTCTAGGTTCTCAGTCCTGGAGTTTAACAGGTCCACCTTCCTCTCTAGTGACTCGCAAACATTTCTTATCTCCCCCTGATTAGCCGCAGACACCGTGAAGCCTTTCTTTACATCCTCTGATAATGTAGAGACTAGAGCTTCCAATGAGGCTGCTAAGGACCCACTAGGTTCCTGAGCCCTAGGGTTTTTATCCACTCCCCTTCCATCTTGTCCGCCATCTGCCTCGTTACTCTGAACAACAAGGTCGATCACTTTGTCCAATACCGCCACAGGCATACTCTCACTGGTGATACTCGACTGACCTACCAAGGGGTGTAAACCACTTATGATCATTTTGTCCGATGTCGCCAAAGACGTACTCACACTGGCGATACTTGACAGGCCTGCCAGGGGGGATACACCACTTTCGGGCTCCATACTAGTAGTGACCAAATTTGTAGCGAGTTGCCCCGTAGAACCGGTACTCAAAGCCTCACTTTTCCTTGTAATGCCTAAAACCTCAGGTAATACCCTGAAATAGCAACGTAAGTAAGGGGTGACCCTGATTTTTGAGTCCAAGGGGTTGCTTTTGGCCCTCCCAGACTTAATACTTCTGCCTTTACTCTGGTACGTTTGAAAAGCAGAGTTGTTGGTGATTATAGCTGCATTTGGTGAGCTTCCCAAAGCTTGATAATTGGACTGCTCCTCTGCGAGCTGTTTACTTACATTTGCACTCACCTTTGTTTTCCCAAGTCTCGGGGTGCCCCCCCCCCATGCTTCTTACTCTTCTTCTTGCACCCCCTTATCACCCCAGCAGAAGTCGCTCTCACCTGTGCTGACGGACAAACTTGAGTCTCCTGCATTCCCTGGGTGACTCCCAGGATTACTGACTCACCTCCCTGTGGTTGTCCAGAGGGGAACTCCAACAATGACCTCCCCAGCACTGAACAAGCAATGAAGGGAACGATGGAACCAGGGGTCGGCTCTCGCTCAGCCCTGTCGTGCCTCACAGGATCCAGGAAGCAACTGGTACTGACGTTGCCTCCCCTGGCCCGGAGGAGCCCACGAGCCGCTGCTCTGCGGCCCCTCCGAAGCTCCAGAGCGGCCGCGAGGCAGCTCAGTAGGCAAGACGAAATGGAAGACCCAGGTGCGCCCGCACCCATCCCCAACCAACGAGCCACGAAGGCTCAGAAAACGTTCTCAATGGTAATTTGTTTGACAATATATTTGGCAATATGCCGCCGATGGCTCAAACAGCACAGCGGAATGGCGATAAGGCAGGAAACGTTACGCTAGGTAAAAGGACGGGAGACAAGCGTTCCGGGTGCAAGCGGCTGCTCAGCTGGCAGTTCTGCTTCTAATAAAGTTGATCAGATGCTTATGTTACTTAGGCATTGCTAACATGCTTTCTTCTGTCAACTTTAAAGCTCTTGAGTTAGAGAATTAATTAAGATTTGAAGATAAAACAGAAATTATTAAATCACACAAACTTTCAAAACAAATAATAATTCAACTCAACTTAGTAATATTTCATAAATACCCAAGACAAGAAGCAAGTTGCAAATGGTTTCAACAATATTTATTTATATTTCTGTAACTGCTTCCGTAAAAAATGTGCATTCTTCGGGTCAGTTGAGTCCACCATCTGCTCTCTTCCAGGTGAGGAACATTGACTTCTCTGAAAGTACAAGCACAACGGTCTGTTACTCTAATAGCCCTTTTAATGTATCTGACATGTGACTGTACAGACCCAAAACTGGGCTTGAGGCAAAAAAAGAATGTATGTACATGGGGCATATCTGGAGCGCAGGAGCATATCTTTATCTCACGGGATGAGGAAGGGAAAGAGTGCTGGATCATCTCTTTATCCCTAAGACAGTGGTTCTTAGCCTTTTGACTTCCGTGGACCACCCACTGAATCATTATTGGAATCCAAGAACCCCAACTAAGTCATTATTGGAATCTGCGGTCCCGCTTAAGCAATTTCAATGATTTGAACCACAAAAAATACAGAAAAATAAGGAAACGTGCATTCATCAAACAAGTACACAAATGATAACATTTTAAGGGAAGGTTGGAGCTTTTCTAAACTCAATTGAGGCCACAACTCACCAGTTGGGACACTTACTGGACCCCATATTCGTCAATTGGGGGGAAGTAGAAGCTAAGACCCCCATTCCCATCCCTTGGTCGGATCATCACCTGGTACCAGATAGAACCATATATAAGACATCTATTGGATGTGTCTTTTAGCACTAAGACCGTGCCCAAAGCCTGGAAACAGGCGGTGGTTCTACCTCTCAGGAAGAAATCCAACATCAGCTTTGAGAAACTATAGAACCTCCGGCCGATCTCCCTTCTGCCCTATCTGGCCAAAGTGGCGGAAAAAACGGTTAACATGCAACTGATGGATTTCGTGGATGAGGCTGCCCTATTGGACCTAAGTGCAGCATTCGACACCGTAGCTCATACCACCCTGCTACGGTGTCTGAATAGTGGCGGAATATCTGGAGCTGCCCTCGCATGGATCCAGTCCTTCCTGACGGGGAGAAGCTTTCAGGTCCGCCAGGGCGATTGTTATTCCAGGGATATTGGATTGGACCAGGGCGTACCCCAGGGATCGTCCCTGAGCCCCACCCTTTTTAATCTTTATGTTTCCCCAGTGGCCCCTATTGCTGTAGGCCATGGTCTGCACATCGTGTCCTACGCCGACGACACGCAGCTGGTTATCTCCCTCTCGCGAGCGCCCGGTCTTGCGGCGGACAGTTTCAGAGTCTGCATGCAAGACCTTGCAGCCTGGATGTCCGCCAACTGCCTTAAATTAAATGGCAGCAAGACTGAGGTGCTCGTAGTGGGGGGGATCCCATCTGTTTGGTCGTCGGCGTGGTGGCCTCCATGCTTGGGTGAGGCTCCAACACCCTGCCAAGAAGTTCGGAACCTTGGAGTCTGGCTAGATGCAGACCTGTCTTTCGGACCGCAGATAGGACGTGTGACGGGCGTCTGCTTCGGCGTCCTGAAAAGCATACGGAAGGTCTTAGATCTCCTTCCCACGTCAGCTCGCAGAACGTTGGTGCACGCCCTCGTCACTTCACGCCTGGATTATGGCAATTTGCTGTACCTGGGAGCAACTAACAAGGCCATAAATCGCCTGCAGGTATTGCAGAATGCGGCAGCCCGCCTCATTTTAAAATTGCCCAAAAGAGTGGCCTCCAATACTGCCCTTCGGACTCTTCACTGGTTGCCAGTGAGGAGCAGGGTTGAGTTTAAGGCCCTCTGTACCTGCCATCGCATTCTCACTGGGGAGGCGCCAACACCGCTCCAGAACCTGATCATCAGGTACGCACCTACACGCTCCCTTCGCTCCTCCTACGGAGGCCTTTTAAAGGTCCCGAGGATAAGACGAGCTCGCATGGGAGGTAGATCTTTCCGTTACCTGGTGGCTAAGAGCTGGAAGGCCCTACCTTTGGACCTCCGTCTTGAGTCATCGGAACCTGGTTTCAGGAGGAAGTTAAAAACACATTTATATACACGCTAGCTTGCACAGTCCCATTGGCTGAGTCTGTGGGAGTTTTCTGTTCTAGCGCGGGGACACGCTTTGAGCGTAACCAAGCGCTCTATAAAATTCCCTTATTATATAACTGTCTATACTCTATGCTGTTTGATGCACTCGCACTGCTCCCACGAATCAATCCGAGAGAACTAAATTAATTTTTAGTCTCCAACTTCAAATTCCTTCACATTTACAGAATATTTTACAATTTTCAATTTTACATTTTGCTCCTTTATTTATATACAGTTTGTTAATCTGTTAATCCTATTCAATTATCTAAACAGTCGTGCACCCCCTGAGTAGGGTTTGTGGACCCCCAGGTATCCCTGGACCACAGGCTAAGAAACACTGCCCTAACAGATTTTCAAGCAAGCATTTATATGATTTTCTTCTAATGTCATTAGGCCAACATTGCTTGTAAGGCATGTGACATTGGAAAAGACTTTGTAGGATTTACGTGCCACTGTGAGGGGAATTGGCAGTTTTTCTCAAAAAACAAAATGTGAGTCTCTATGATGACTTAAATGACATTTATCCATCATATGGATTTGCAACCTTGGTGTGCTGTACACCCGAAGGCCTTGTTTGAATGATTAGTAGCTATTCCCAATGTGAGAGTGTCCCCTGGTGCACAACGTTCTCACATTTAAGCCTTACAGATGCAAACAGATCTCCATTTGCAAGGTCCCATACTGTAGAATAACCTGCCTACACGCTTACCACATGTAAAACCATTTCAGAAGAGGTTTGACGATTTCTGCTTAACTTTAGTTAAAAAGTCACCTCATTCCCCCCCCCCCCCCCGAAGACTTTTTGCTCCCCTAATCTGGTAGGATACGCCCACGACCACACCCTACATAGCCATTTCAAAGCAGGGCACACCCTTCTCATCCTTTCCTAGGCTTTACATTGAAGTTTGACAGCTAACGATCTAAGTCTCAAGTACTCTTGTTGGGATAACTGTCTTCATGTCCTCCTACTTCAGCACAGATTCACAAAGAAAGTCCTATATCTGCACTTGCAGATTTTACCTACATTCAAGTGTAGATGTATGACTTTCTGGAATCCACAAACATCCCCAAGAATATGGATGAAATGCTGCACCAGGCATTTCCTTGGAAAGGTCATGTGACATTCCCAGCAAGATATATTGCAGAGAGCTCCATGGGAAATTGTATCCCCATTTTTTGGTTGCTGTATTTTTTTCACTGGGAACATCCTTCCCCTCCATCCCCCAACAAATCTGGTGCTGATCCGGTCCCTTTACTACTCTGACAGGGAGTCACCTCCAGTGGCAACTCCTCCGCTAATGCGGAGGAGCGTCACCCCATTGCTTTGAAGCAGCGCAATAGAAAAAATAAAATGAGAATAAAGGAAGTTATTATTATTTTATTTTTAGTATTTGAGTTGCCGCCAGGTTAGGGCAGGGCTGGGCAAACAGTCATGCGCAACTTTTTATGTTCTCCACCCAGGCTGCATTACAACCACAGTGCTCAGACCAATCACAACGCTGCTATGAGCAGCATCGTGATTGGCTGGGGGCTTCTGGAAGCCTTGATGCTTCCTGTTCCTGCAAGAAGAGGTGGCGGCTGGCGACCAGCAGCTAAAATTTTTTTTTTTTTTTAAATGAATTCCCTAACCTTCTTCCAAACCTTTACAGTGTAAAAAGGAGAAGAGAACTCTGTTAATTCAGGCAAACAGACATGTTTGTGTGTGTTTACAAACTTCCAAAGCAAAGCATGGCATGAAACTCACAATTCCCATTCCTTGAGCGGGATTCACAGTTGCGGAGATCTCCACACAGGTAAATAAGATTATGCCTGGCAGAAATCCCTTTGTCAACATAAGTTTGTAACCGAATTTACCTTTGTGAACAGGCCCTAATGTGCTCCTTGATGACTACATGGAAATACTTCCCAGATAAGTTCAACTCAAAGAAAACTAATTTCTAAACACACACCTATAAGGTATATCATGCTACCCATGTGAATAAGCACTTCACTGCCCCACATGAGGGTAATAAGCGCGACACAAATGCTATAATACAATACAACACCATATCAGTGGTATGACGTGCTTTACAAATTCAGTACATAAATCACTTAATAAATAAATAAACAGGAGTACTCTGTCATTGGAATACAGGTGCACACTGCTTAAGAAGACACCAGAGCAAACAATACGAGGAAGATACAAGAGGGGAGACCTTGTTAAGAGTAGAGGACTACACATATAACACTGTTCATGGCTCGTATTGCTGGTAAGAGGGTTAGCTAGGGGAAGGATAGTAAAAAAAAATTAAGTACATGGTTTCTCAATGCCCATCAAGAGCTTGTAAGACCCATGTACCCACCAAAAGAGTGGGGCAAGGAGAGCCACTCCCCAAGGCTTGTCTCCTTTGTGAAGCAATGGCTTCTTGCTTGGATTGATGCTTTGGTGGGCGTTTACTTGTATTTGTAAGTGCATTTATATACTGCTTACTACCCCAGACGAGGTGTCAAACCGCTTTATGCCGGGTAGCATTCACCTCCGGAACCCAAGTTTAGTGGTTAGTCTTTTGTTATTGGTTACTGTTAGGTATTGAGATTAGTCTTGTGCGCTCAAAGCAAACCATTCCATGAAATCATTCCAGTTTCTTTATGGTGGACTAAATTAATGGTGGTTAGTTAATGACGTCATGCTAATGACGCGGTGGCAGCCGGGATGCGAGGGTCTGATGGCTGCTCGAGCCCTTCTTGTGACCTTTCACGGAGTAAAAGGCAACGCTGACATTTATCAGGTGCTGTCGGCCAGACACTGCAAGCTGTCTGTTTTGCAAAAGGCCTTTTTTAAACTTGGAATGGGATTAAAGCATGGCCATTGCTTACTGTTCACTGGCTCTATTGCCAATCTCATTCGCTTACTTCTTGTTCAATGGCTTGCCTTTCCCTTCTTGTGTTTGTCTCTCTCCTGGTGAATATACTGATCACATACTGCATCATGGAACTCTGAGTCGGGCTTGTTGATTCACGAGTCTGTGCACAAGAAGACAGGACGGGTCCCGAGGCAGCCAGAGGCCGAAAATCGTGGACTGCGGGTCTCTGACGATGCGGAACGGACTATCTTGACCCCCCTCCCCTCTGCAGCAAAAACGAGGTGAGGAGTGATCGGCCCTGGCCTCCCTGAGACCTGTGGGAAACCCATAGGTCGCAGGGAACGCTCCTCCATCTTCCGGGCGTAACAGGTGTGCGGGCCCTGCGGCGAAACGGACACGCCCCCCCCTCCGACCCCCATCTACAGTCCACTGAGACGCTGCTACCCGGGGGCTATCATTGTACTTCTCGGTGGCATCACGATTCACTCGCCAGAGATCACCATTAAATAGTAGGCTAAAGACATTCAATATCCCTCCTGGCCTCCCCCCAGAAACTACGCAAGTCTGAGGTGGCGTGGAGGGTTGTGGGGATGAGTTGAGGGCCCGGGTATTGAAGATAGTCGGACAGTGAAACCTACAAGTGGCTGTTACCACTAGCCCTGCAGGAACATTCTTTCCAGGCTCTAGCGCTGTGTGGAGACGAGGAACAATCCCTCCCATAATTTAGGGCGAACACACAGAGATGCAATGCCTGATTCCAACATGGCGGCCGTCCGAACCACGAACGATCCACTTTAGAGCAGGTAGTGGCGGGGCTGGTAGTGTCTGCAGGAATACCAAAGGGGCACATAGAGGCTTAGTGAGCAGTTCGCTCTGGTTGATGTAGGCATCTGGGGGCACCGCAGGAGGGACTACTCTGCATCTGCATGCCTGACTTCAACATGGCCGCCGCTCCCGGTGCAGAAAACAACCACAGGCACACTGTAACCTACCCACAGTCGCCAACCCCCATTTAACCATCAGACAGCGGCCCCAATCCCCCCCAATAAACCTAATAAACCGGTGAGGACCAGATCCCGCGAAGTGAGGGAGCCGCCACTGCAATTGGAGACACCCTACCTGAGGTGAGCTCAGCAGAGGCATAGGAGATGGGCGAGATGCAATACAAGTAGTGCGCCCATGCCAAATAAGCTGGAGGCTGGGTTGTCCTACAATCCGCCGACCTTGGAATCTGTCCCTTCCACCTCTTGTCTCACCACTTTTGTCCTGGGGGCCAGCTGGAGAACGAGTGGACGGCGCTTCCCAGTAACACCTTTCGCTGGAACTTTGACGATGCCCCCTGGGCGGATACCATAACTGTTTGTACTTACCTCGGAGCCCGAGTAACCTTGGCTGATGCCCGGTGGAGCTGTCCTATGCAGCTATAGAGGAGTTTTGGCTCTGGTTCACCCCCTCGGCCGACACCTACCCAGCCGGACATCTGACAGTTTTCCTTGTCGCCCTGTTGTGTTTCTTTCCCTCCCCCGCATATCATGTTTTTGTTTTGTCCTATGTCTTTACTTGAAGCCTGTAATTGATGTAACTATGTAACTTGTAACGCTCTGATCCTCATGTAAAGCGCTCTGATACCTCTGGGTCTAGCCAGCGCTATATAAAACTTCGCAAATAAATAAATAAATAAATGAATAGTTGCAATCATTAGTGGGGGGCGTGTGAACTCATGCACATGGTTGAAGGTATTAATAGATGATTAAGAGAGAGATTAGATATTGTTAGGTCACATAGGCAGTGGCGGCCAGTAATTTTCACAGTGAAGGGTGCGGGGGGCCACACACACACATACATGCATGCACCCACACTCACACACATGCATTTACACATACGCACACACACCAATTCACAATACTCACCCACAAATCCAGATACATTCATACTTACAAACAAGAACACACCAAAAATAAAAAACACATAAATCTTACCTTCACTGTATAGAGGGAAGCCTCGCAGTCCCAGGAGGGTTGGGGCTGCTGCCTTCCCTCATTGGCTGACCTAAAGTCAACCAAGGATGTCTGCCAATGAGGAGAGGCAGCAGTCCCTCACTTTTCAGAGTGGGATGGGATCAGTGAGACTGCTGACCTCACCCCACTCTGTGACAAGGTGTCACTGATTGACACTCGACCCTGGGCGCTTCAGGGTTTAAATCTGAAGCACCCAGGTTTAAGGAAATCAGTGACACTCCCCCTCTTCACGAGGAGGAGGGCTTTGAGGCACTTTTGCCAGGGGAGGACGTCACGCCCACAGGGCTGTAAAATCCTCAGACTGGCAAAATTCAGCTCAGGTAGCCAGGAGCCTGTGCATTTACCATATGTCTAGAGGTCTTGGCTGCCTGACCGGAACAAGAAGAGCGGCTGTCAAGCTGACCTTTGTGAACCTGACAGACACTCTTCTTGGTGGGAAAAAGGGTAGGGACGTGGCTCCTCAGCCCATATGGACGAGTCTTGACTGTGCATAGGTATGACTTTTCAGAGGAAGGAGGAGAGATTGTGAGCTTGTAAATGAGCAGTGGGAAATTTGCAGAAATACAATAATAGATAATAGGCAAACATGCATGTGTCACAGTAGGTTGTGCTCAAAGAGAGGCGGTATGCAGGGGATGGAAGGGAAGGAGAGAGACATTTAAAAGTGAGAATAAAAAAAAGGAGAGGTGACAGACATTTTAATTGAAGGTCAGTTTTTAATGCTGGTTTTAAAGAATGTAGAGAATATTTTCGAGACAGCATGCAGTTTGAGGATGAAAGAATGTAGAAAGAAAAGACATTATTTACTTGTGAAGATTATGCGATATTAGGAATGTTTGATAGGTAGTAGAATCAGATTAACCACCTCTCCCCTGCAAGGCTTCTGCTAGGCCAACTATCCAGCCAGGTCAGTTGATCTGTTCAAGTACTGAAAGTGAATAATAAAGCCTTGGTGCATATGTTGTGAAGAATCAAGAGCTTTAGGGTGCACCCAGAGGAAGCAGAAATTTCGAGATCATAGCTAGGGGCCCTGGAATTATGCGATTGTGCGGTAGCTGAGTTTTTCGCATTAATATATATTTTCAGCATTTGCATTATAATCCATCATCTGTTGCATAATCTGCAGATTTTAACAACAAAAAAATGTTTTCTAGCACAAACGATTCAAAGGGTACTAAAAATGTAGTGACACGTGTTGCCATGGAGTGGAAGGCCCATTGCAAAGGTTGACTGGTCACCTTTCTGTTGCTCATTACTGTATTTCCGTGTTAAACTGGTACAATTGAGGTGCAAACAGTATCCAGATAGAGTAAAAATGACAATACTATTACAAAATGTGCAGCATTATGCCACATAATTTGCCTTTTCTTGCCGCGTAATTTACTCAACCCAGCCGCATAATTTGGCCCTCCCCTGTTGCTTAATTCCAGTGGCCCTAATCATAACCGTGTGATATTATACATGGGAAATGATGTACACATTGAAAATGAGATTCTGCAAATGCTGGAGTTGCTGTCTTTCTGGTGTTTATCCTTGGATTTGGCTCACAGTATTAATTACAAAGCAGTGTGGGACCCATTTTCATGCCTCTGGTTTGCATTGGCACCAGATGGAAGGCAAGGACAGCTTCCCAGAAAGTGGAAGTGTATTACATGAATTCCAGTGCCTGGAGGACAGAAGATGCAAACATCGGTGTGAATGTGGGGATGGTGAAAGGGCTCCCTTTACAAACTCAAGGAACATTTTTGCAAATGGCTGCTGATTAGACGTCCTGAAGCGCTGCCCTTTGATAGATGCTATGGATGAGGAGGGGTGGAGCTGCAAGTTGAAGGGGACCACTTAGGTGAGGTCACATCTTTTGTCTACCTTTATCACACGTGAATGTAGAGCCCTCACACCTGTTTGGGCATCCGTTGTGGGTGGAACATCGCTACACGAATGCAGTGTCTGGAGAGTAGTCTGGAAAGACATATTTGAAACATAAATGTGTTGCAATTTACCTTTGCATGTCAACTAATAAATGAACTTTCAATGAACAGAAAGTTCAAAAGAAAGGGAGCTGTATAGACAAAAGGGCTGGAGTAGGAACCTGAAGCAGCCTTGGGAATTTTTTATGGGACCAGCCCATGGGGGAGGGGTTGGGGAGAAGGTTACAAGTGTGAAGCACTGCTGTTTTTGTTACTGGGCGGGGGCTGATACTGCAGCACCACTGCAAAACCTGCCCTCCATAACAAAACAGGCCCCCCACCCTTCCAGCCACCTGGGGAAACGCCTGATAGCTGTTATGGCCAGTCCAGCCCGGATAGATAGCCATCTGTTTATATTTCCTAAGAGACAGACCACGCTCTGCTTAGTGAGCTGGTTTGTACCAACTCTCCTTGCAGGGGCTGTGGTGAATACTTTAATTGTGCTGTAGTCCAGTAAGTGATATTTATGAAAGCGCCCACGAACGGCCCAGCAAGTATGTAGCAAGGAACTTAGGTACAACTTTTAAAGATCAACAGAGGCATTTCATACATTTTAAATATCTCCACTTTAAATTATATTTGCCTGTATTCAGAGCAAGCCTTTGCTAAGATAGTGCCCTTGGGCGTGGGTGGAGAGAAATGTAGTGCCCTTGCTGATGACAGTGAATCAAACGCGGCAGCAGGGGTCCCATTTGTGTTCACTGGTCAGAACCTGGCTGAGCAGGGACTGGCCCCTGAGCACAAACCTCCCCAGAACTCCCCCAGTTCACCTAAATCATGGATTGCTTAGCTGCCTCTCGCAGATGATGGTTTTGTTGATGTGTGCCAGCAGGGGTCAGAGGGTGCAGGGAGGGAGGGGGCTAAAGGGGAGTTGAAAACATTGCTCGCTGTATGACAAATGTTACAAAAAACTCTGCGAAATTCCACGAGTGGCGGATTGCAGTACGAACTGCAGTTTGTGCTGGTATTCCTGCCGCTCTGGTAGAAATTCTACCTGAGCGGTAGCTCATGCTCATAAACTTATTGTTTGATCGCGAGCTGATAAAAAAACTCCACTTCACATTGTGAGGTAGAGTTTTCTGCACTCCGCGAGCTCCGCGGAGTGTAGAAAACTCCGCAAACTCCGCGAACGTTGTGAAGCTTACCGCCCAGGCATAAAAAAAGGACTAAAACCACTTTAAACTGACAAATCAGACAGAAATGAACAATCAGGAACAAAGACAAGGCTGGAGCAAGATGAGAAGGGCGCTGTTGTTGGCATAAGCTTAAGGCACATAGCTCCATGAGGCCCTCAGAAAATTGGCGCCCATGCTAAACGCTGTGTGTGTGTGTGCGTGCGTGTGTGTGGGGTGTGCGTGTGTGTATATATATGTATATATATATATTTATTTTTTATTTTTTTAGATTTACACAAGTGGTATCTTCCGTAATGTCGAGCACATTAGGCTAGCAATAGAGAAAGAACTCTCGCTGCATCTCCTTAGCGTTAATCAGCATCAGCTACCAAGCTTCTAATAGCCTCTTTTGAAAGTCAAGAAGGTCACACCCGTTCCTGCTTTCATGCACAATTCAAATGTGGTTTTTTTGCCAAATCTCACCATGGCACCAGATTGACAGCTTTTACCAGGATAGCACCCACCTATCTTGAAAAGCAATGCATCGTAGAATCCTGTTGCTACTGAGACAAAATGCATTCACATAAGTGACTATAAAATGTATACACTGATTGGAAAATTCAGCACTTAAAAAAATTCCCTAAATGAAAATTGTATTTGTTTGGTGGAGTTTTAGACTTTTTAAAGATATTTTGTCTGTTTGTGTGGATATTTCAAGCAGCACTCTCTGATGCCCCGAATCACCACAGGCAGTTGTCCGTTAACACGGGGTAAGAGAGAGAAGAGGTTGTCTGCTTATATTCGGAAGGGTGCCCTCTCGAGTGTCAGTCTCCAAAAACCGCGACCCCACATGGCTCATTCAAAAAAGCCCTGCTCGTTTCCTAGCCCGTGATACTCTGGGCCTTGTGGGATGTTACCGATTGTGCGAAAAACACACAGAATTGTTGAGGCACTTGCTGGGGTGTTATTGGAATTTTGTAGTACTGCTTGTGAAGGAGGTGTATTTCAGATATTTGTGTTTTGGGTATTTTTTTGGGCTTTGTGATTTCGGAGTTGGTCAGTGTTAAGTTAAGGTTGGGCCTATAGAGTCTGAACTGGAACTGTTCATATGGTAGAGGCAGTGCTTAATTTGAGTCGGTGGTTTCCAGTGCTTGACACCTGCACTTATGACACTTTGCCACATGGTGGCGCTGTTTGTGCAATTTAGAGATGAATACATCAACAGCTGTTTGTTAATTCTAATGACTGATTAAGCACTGGCTTTGAAGCAATCTAAAACAGTCCAGCTAGGTTAAAGGAGAGGGGTTTGTTTTCATGCAACTGAGAGTGATGTATTATGTCCTGGGCATTTATGGGCACTGTAATTTGAAGGGGGTGACAGCGTGCCTTCCTTTCAATATCTGAGTATTCTGAGAACAACTTTGTTTAAATTAAGTTTGCTGGTGAGGTATCTTGGCCTACATTCTTTCAGAATAGGGGGGGTGGCAGTGACGGCAACAGGCTGGGACTGAAATTTGGCAGTGTAGTTGTTGAATGTAAGCTTATACGTACGTTAGATACCAGTGTGCCTTGATTTAATGCGGATTATGATGTTTCCGGTTCCTTACGTGGTTTTCTGTTTTTGGTGTGTTGTTCTGGAGCCTGTTGCGACTATGAATGTGAACTGGCTCGTCAGCCATTTGCTGGAGAAATGGGTGGTCAAACATGTGGACACAAGGCTGTGCAAACAAAAGGTTGTGCAGATAAGTCTATGCAGACACACAAGGCTGTGCAGACACACAAGGCTGTGCAGACACAAGTCTATGCAGACACAAGTCTATGCAGACACAAGGCTCTGCAGACACAAGTCTATGCAGACACAAGGCTGCTTGGAATAGTGTTAGGCTTAGACAGAAGGAGAAATGTTCTACAGTAGTGAGGGATAGATGCTATGCGTTGGGACCAACTGCTTCCTACTTGGGTCGAATTGTTTTGTGGGTAGAGGTTGCTCTGACTTGTTGGTATTACATTTGGGTGTAAATTATCTTCTAAAGCTGTCTGCATTAGTACTACTGGAAGCTATGAACACTGTGTTATTACAAATTAGGGTGTGAGCAGGTACACATTGGTTGTGGGAGGAGCTGGTAAAGATGTGGGTTTGTATAAGGGGCGCAGCAGGCAAGCGCTATTGAGGAAATACGCAGAAAGATGAACGGGAAGGTGAGGGAATTTTACACAAGCCAGGATGTTAGTATTATTAAGCACATTAACATTTTTCATGAAGGCCACACCACATTATATTGAGAAGAAATGGGGCAGAGGTTATACCTTGGTCCCCGTGCATATTAGCCCAGGAAAATACACTTCTCAACAATCCACCAGCTCTGAAGGTGGCGGTTCTCAACACACGCTCCCTACAGAAGCACCATCTTGAAGTTTTCTCACTGCTGCAAGATGGAGATATAGACATTCTGGCCCTCACGGAAACCTGGCTAGGAGACTCGTCAGCCCCAGACATTATTGCAGCTCTCCCGGAGGACTTCGATGCTCTCTGGCAAAATAGACAAGGGGATACTAGAGGAGGGGGGTGGTCATCTTCTTTAAGAAACGTCTAATGGTCACTAAGATAGCGGCCGAGAATTTTACCAATGTAGACATGTTAGGGGTCAAAATCTCCTTTAAATCCTCTGGATTTTACTCTTGGTAGTATATCGTCCCCTGCGGACCACCCCCAGCTTCAATGAGCTCTTCCTGGAGCTCATCACTGATCTATTCTCTAGATATAGACGTCTCCTAGTAGTTGCTGATTTCAATTATCACTGGGACAAAGCACAAAGAGAGCCATCTGCTAGCCAATTCGAGACTGCAATGCTGTCAATGGACCTCCACCAACTGGTCAACAGCCCCACCCATGCAATGGGCCATATCCTTGACCTTATCTGGACATCGCAGCCTTAGGCTACTTTAACCGATATCAGTCCCTGCGCTTGGTCCGATCATTCGCTACTCAGATGTTGGGCCCCGAGTGACAGTCAACCGTCGCCACCACCACCGGTGTGGAGAAAGGTGCGAAACTGGAGAAAAATCAAGGCAGATCATCTAGTAGCCACCCTACTCACACTCCCTCCCTTAAGAACTACAACAGGTAATATTTATCAGGAGAGCGAAGCCCTCTCTGCTAACTGATGCGAGGCCATAGACAAAGTGGCACCAGAGCAGAAGGACAAAGTCAGAGACAAGGGTAAGGGGGCCCCATTGTTTAATGAACGTCTGAGGGAAAGGAAACAAAATCTCTGCCAAGCCGAGAGGCGGTGGCGCAAAAGATATGACCCAAATGAGTTGATTACCTATAAAGCCCTTCTCACCTCTTACAAGCAAGCCATTATAACTAGGAAAGCAGAGTATTATGAGGGAAGGATTACAGAGGCAGCTAACATACAGAAAGAGACGTTCATAATTCTGAAAGGATTAAGTCAAAAGTCTGAGATAAAATCTACGGTCGCACCCATCGACTGTAACGTCTTTCAGGCATTCTTTCTTCAGAAAGTTAGGGACATCATCTCAGAAACTGAGAACACCTCGACCAACACAGGGCTCTTTTTTCCAGACCCAGTCCTCCCCCCCCCCCCATCACACAACTCACAAACTTCCCTAAAATAGACTTAGCCTCTCTGACTCTACTAATGAATCGCACCAAATCGGGCTCCCTGGCAGACCCCTGCCCTCCGAGGATTTTCCAAATGGCCCTTCCAGGGCTGGAAAAACAGATTATTATGCTGCTGAACAACTCCCTGGAAACCGGCTACTTACTTGTCAACCTAAAATAAGCCAGGGTCACCCCCCTGCTAAAGAAGCCAGGTACTGATGCTTCCACTCTTAAGAATTATAGACCTATCTCCCAGCTCCCCTTCTTGGTGAAAGTGATAGAACAACATGTACTGAGGACACTTTCAACCTATTTGGAGGACCACCAGCTACTCCAATCACGACAGACGGGTTTCAGAGCCCATCATAGTACTGAGCTAGTGATGTTGTCCGTACTTGACGAGTTCAGAATTATGGCTGACAACAAAAAACGAGTGCCCTGATTTTATTAGATCTATCAGCGGCATTCGATACGGTCAGCCATAAAAAGCTGCTGTCCCATCTTTCTGGGCATCAGCGGGCTAGCACATCAATGGCTAGAATCACTTCTATTGGACTGGACTCAGAGGGTTCAGTTGGGTGAGCAGGCATCAGCTAAGGGCATTCTTACCTGCAGCGTACCCCAGGGCTCTGCATTGTCCCCTCTCCTCTTCAACATGTACCTACAATCCCTGGTGGAGACCCTGGCTCACATGGATTGCCGGGTCTTTGATTATGCAGATGATACCCAACTCCTCATCCGCATCAACAACTCTAGTCAGGCCCAGGAATCGGCGCAAAATCTACTCAGATTCACAGTGAATTGGATGACGGCCAATTCTCCGAAAATATATCCTGACAATACTGAAGTGCTCGTCATTCCCACAAAAAGCAGCCCTTGGTGTGACCTTTTTTGGCCACCAGAACTGGGCACTACCCCCAAACCAGTACCAGTCGTAATAAGCCTGGGTATAAAAATTGATTCAGAGTTGTCCATGTCCAGCCAGGTCACCACGGTGGTGGGAACCTGTATAGGGCTTATGAGGCAGTTACGGAAACTTGCCCCTCTTCTTTCAGCGACCTCACTACAGGTGAATGTATCCGCCACTGTCGCCTCAATGCTGGATTATGGGAATGCCCTATATATTGGTCTCCCCCAGAAACTGATCAAGAGACTGCAAGTGGTTCAGAATGACACGGCCAGGCTAATTTTCAGACTACCCAGAAGGATCCACGCTACCCCTCCATTACATAAATTGCTTTGGCTCCCCATTAAACAGAGAGCTCAATTAAAAGGCCATTGTATTGCCCACAAAGCAATCTATGGCCAAGCTCCAGTGTACATAAAAGAACGCCTTGAGAACTATGTTCCTGGCCGGACACTGCGATTATCTGAGGCCTGCCGCCTTGTCCTTCCCCGATACACCACCAAATCCAAATCGCACCTTCGCAGAGAACCGGTCCTCCTTACCTTTAGGAAACAACTTAAAACGCTTCTATTTAGGGAGGCGTTAGCTACAGTGTAATCTGTTGCCATGTGTTACCTGTTGCCGTCAGTGATTCTGGTCACTCTCTCTAAAAGCGCTTACAGACCTGAAGGTGATTTTGCGCTATACAAAAGACATTTAACATAACATTACATAACATTATGACTGCGCGTTACTTTGAAGTGATGAGTGCACCTGTCATTATTTGGTTACAGACACAAAATGGTGGAGTTGAGGAGTTGGCAGCAAGAGTTTTAGCGAAGAAATTGTGGGGTTAGTGGCAGGTTAGAATGCTGCAGCTTGCATATACGGTTGTGTGGAGAAGATTATGTGTCGGGCAGGAAAACATCTAGTTAAGGTCTTCCTGGTTGGCAGAAGGGAAAGAATATGCCTCAAGGTACTGTGAGGTTTGGATTTTTATTGGGTAGGTGTATCCAGCTCAGGGTGAGGATGAAGGAGAGAGGAGGAGGTTTGGAGATTGGCGAGCAGCAGAGGTAGACAGGCTGAATAGAAAGGAAAGATGGTTATGGTTATGGTCAAGGAGGTATGGCGAGGTGGCGGACAACAGGGAGTTTGAGGAATTAACACTATTTTCTTTGTATTTGGGGTGGGGTGGGGTTAAGGAAAAAAATGATTTATTAGTGAGGCGAGTTTTACGTTATTGTAGTGTTAATGTCTGGTAAACAGAACTGTCTTTTTGTAGTGGTTTATAGCACTATGACTGGTTTGAGTGTGGTATATGCCCAAAATACGACGTCTACCCACACAATCTCCCTCAGTGATGTCTTCCCGGGTTATTCTCGCCACGGTGATCTTCAGCACTGCCCCCAGAGGGGTTCCTTGGTGGAACTCTGCCATGCTCTGCCGAATCATTCTCTAGGCTGCCTGTGGCATTCTCATGATGGTGGTGGGTGAAATCGGGGGCAAGACGAGGAGGAGCTGTTGGTGGTGTCCCAGGTGCTGGTCCCGGAGGCCGTCCTCCCCTTTCTCCTCCACGGCTCCCTAGAAAGAGAAGAAAGACGTCATCATAATATGTACTGCTGTGCATTCATTCATCATAGCTGCCACGTTTTCAGACAGCTTAGGAGTGACATTCCAAGCTTTATGTGTGTGTGTGTGTGTGACATTCAGTGGCTTAATGTATGACACTTTCTTTCAAGTAAATTCATGTTCTTTGCCTTTGCCACTGTAATAGTTTTGATAACCCTCCTTCGTGGGGCTTTTGAATAAAATGATAGTTACAGTTGACACATGTGGCCATCAATGTATGCGCTCTTTAGAGAGGCCAAGGATTGCTTGAACATCTTGTAAAACCCACTAACAGACACTTTGGGAAACCCTTCAACTCCAAAGCTTGCATTCATTCCCCATCGCCCACATCCTGAACTCACCCAGAAACCTAGAGGCGACCCCGTTCATATTATTCACTGGTATAAAGAGTCACTTGCAAGGTAAAAAAACTGCCGAAACATAAGCATAAATGTTATGAACGGTAAATAGGGACCCAGTCTGCACTGCTGACATCAATTACCTTAAGGGATTGCAGACACTTTTGGAAATATAAGGGTTGCGCTGGCTTATGCATCTGCTGCTGTAGTGAGGTTCATCAGGGCCCATGCACAAAGGCTTCCATTTTACAAGTTCACGTTTAAACTTGACATCTTTTTAGACAGAGACTTATTACATACTTCACATGCACATAATAAGGTACTCAGAAAGTGATCTACTTGCAAGCACATTTCTTCCTAAGCATTTTATTATGAGACTCTACATTCTGTTCAAATGTAACATACACTGAGCACGCTGCCCGTGTAATTTGTTGTCCGTTTGGAGACAGCTCTAAATCGGAAGACAAATAATAACACTAATAAAGAACCTCAGGCACAGTGTGAGCAGAACCAGTTTTGATTATATAAACTGCTTTTGACTTTAGCTTGTCAGAGAAGCACTTCCATTGATTATCCTGGACATTCACCAGTGACTGCCAGCCCTGCTGACTTCCATCACTATCCTGCAAAGGATAGTGGCCTCTTCTACACCAGACTGGCTTCCGGATACATCAACTGCGACCCATTAGGAACTGCAATTATCAGAGGGATGGTGGCCTGCTGGGGTCAGCAGATAACATGCCTGTGATTGCTTTTAATAAAGCAATATTTGTATTTTGGTATGCAACCCATTTCCCTTAAAGGAAAATGGGATGCGTTTAAAAAATAACTTAAAACGTTTACATTTCATTTTTTAAGAGGAGACAGTGGTCCCGTGGACCTCTGCCTGCTCTTAAAAAATATTTGTTCCGGCATTCACAAAGGAAAAGGGGTCCCCTGGGGACCCCATCCCATTTGCACATGCTTACCACCACATTTGAGGTGTCAGTAAAAAGTGAATGTTTGGTAACCGCAATTTGTTTGCAAAACATTCATGCATAGCACTGCGATTTGGTATTTGAAAGGAACTTCCTAAACACGCCCCTTCCAAATACCGAATCTCTAAACATTAATTGCTATTTGGTAACAAGTTACAGAATCACAATTTGTATTTTATACATATGAAAAATCATTTTTGCTCTGGGAAACTGCCCGATTTTCCGACCTCAAACATGCTTTAGTACATATGACCCTATGTCTGGCATGACATGGCAATGCATTCTCAGACCTCCTGACTGACCATAATTGTGTAGTTAGTAGTTGTACGTTCTGTAAAGTTCTGTGTGTCACCTTTCTGTTGCCTCAGGCAAATACTTGAACTCCTCAGGTCTCACATACCAAAGAGTAACAAGCATTGGCATAGCCAATAGGTCTCGCCTTTGGGACCTTATAAGTATTTAGCCATGCAACAGTTGCATAACTAAATACTTATAAGGTCCCAAAAGCGAGACCTATTGGCTATGCCAAGCAGCCGCGAAAGTGATCGCAATCGCAATCAAACATCAAAGCGAAAGTGAAAGTAATCGCAGTAAAGCGCGGCGCGTGCGTCCGCACACATGCACTGTAGCTCTAGGCTGGTCTGGTAGCACCTTTTGGAGCCCTCTCAATAAGTCTCGCCAGACCAGCGCATGCGCTGGGTCAGGCGAGACCTAAAAATGGACTCACAGTGATTTCGTGTACATTATCTTACTCCAAGAATAGTACGAATAGTCGTGCAGCCTCGCTATAAACCTGGGCATTTATTCCACAAAAAGAGCTGGCGAAACATTTTGTCCCCTCTAGGACTGTGTTTTGTCAGTGCTTGGACTACGTGTGTCTGCTATTTCAATGCGCTTTTGATACATCAAGGCCACATCCAGCTTCTGTGCACAGCAGTGAACAGTGTCTTCTAGTCATGTCAGGCCCCTGCAGCCAGCCATCCCATTGTATCATGCCTGTAGTAACACATTACATGATGTGACCTCTGCAGCCAGTCATTGAATCACGTGATACCTCCAGCCCTGCAGCCACACATTTTTTAACGTACACCGACAGCCAGGCTTTAAGGCACGTAACACGTGCAGCCAATGATTGCGTCAGAGGTGCAATCGATCACTGGCACCTGCTGCCACTCACTGCATAGTGCCACCTGCAGCAAATCACTGTATTAAGTGGTACATCGCCAAGTAGTCATTAAGTCCTACAACATAGGCAGCCAAACAATGCAGTATGTTCCACCAGAAGCCAGTCACTGAGTCGTATGACCCAGAGAGCCAGTCATTAGGTCATGTGACACCTGTAGGCAGTCATTGCATCATTCGACACCTGCAGTCAGACACTGAGTCACAAGATAGGCAACCATTCACTCCACACCTACACACGATGACTGGTTCGTGTGACAGCTGCAATCAATCATGTGGAACCTGCAACCTGTCATTGAGTCAGGTGACAACAGCAACCAGTCCTATGAGCACGTAACACCTGTATCCAGTCACTACATCATCTGATATCTACAGCCAGCCATGAAGGCACCTGTTGCCATACATCCTGACATGTGAGATAACATAACCTATAGCCACATTTTGAGTTATTTGACTTCTGCAACTGATGATTTCATGACTCCTGCAGCTAGTCACGGAGTCGTGTAAGATTAGCAGCTAGTCATTACATTGTGTGACACCTATAGCCGATCTTTGCGTCGCGTGACACCTGTAGAAAGTAAGGCGACAACTGTAACTGGCCACTGAGTCATATGACACCGTCAGGTATTTTCTATTTTAGAGCTTACAACAGCTTGCATTCTGGACAATATAGTTTCGGGTTTAATAAATATGTGTATATGAGTTCATATAGCCCCAAAGCTAGGACTGGCTGAAAGTATTGAAAATAGTACTTGGTATTGGTAGCTATGTAAATGAGATTAACTCTTTAGGGGACAGGGCTCAGCCTGTAGGCTTCTATGTTGATGCTAGTAAACCAAGAAAGCAGTGGGTTCAGATGTAAAATAACCATTTACAATGTATAGGGGCCATATATGGGTCAGTTGGAGGGTATCCCTTGGTGGGATACCTTCTAGACCGGTCTGGGATCCCTGAGCAGCCCTGGCAATTTTGATAGTCCAGCACCCATGCTGTTTTTGTTACTGGGGGCCGATGTAGCAGCGCCGCTGCAAAAACTGGCCCCCAGTAACAAAAATGGCCCCTCCGTTGCAAAATCGGCCCCTACCTTTCCAGCCTCCCGGAGAAGCACATGATGTTTGCTACGGTCAGTCCGGCCCTGGATACTGTGCCTCCTGATCACAAGAAGTCCTGTGTTTCGACACCTAGATTTACTGGGAAGGGGGGAACATATGATCTTAATGTACTAAAATAGCATGTGGAACAGGAAGGGGATGTAGGCAAAAGCTTCAGATTGGGAAACCCATATGTGGCAAGGCCCTGTACCCAACCTGTCGCAGTTACCCGACCCCAAGTTGACAAGCCCCAAAACCTGCTCTGCACAGCCTTTGGATGTGCGCAGTGGGGTTGAAGCTCAGGGCCTCACCTAGCCAAACTCACCATGGGTAGCCAACCCCGACCTGCTTAAGGGTTGGACAGGCGTCTCCAACGAGTAGCTCGTGAGCTACCTGTACTCCTCTTGCTACCTGTAAGTAGCTCTCCGGACTATTAATGTAGAATCTTTTGCTTGGTTTAATTATTTTACAAGTGTACACAATACGAAAATGGGTGTTTTTTCAGCACACATAATCTGATGGTCGAAGACAAATGGCTGAATTTCCAAAATGTACTCAAAGATATTATTTGAGAGATAAATCATGGAGCATTAGAAAGACTTATTACTCATTATCAGGGCCGGCTTTAGGGCAGTGCAACTGGGGCGGCCACACTGGAGCGCTAACCTGTGGAGGGGGCGCCGTGACCTCAGGGGGACTCTGTGCTTAGCAATATTTTATGATATGAGAGATGAGAGGCACTTTTGCAGGTGGTAGTGAGAGAATCTGAGGAGGCAGTCATGGGGGGCACCAAAAGTGATTGTCGCACCGGGCGCCACCAGCACTAAAGCTGGCCCTGCTCATTATTACCTTGGTGCCAAGGGCACTGCACCTATGGCTGCTATGTATTACTCATGCAGAGGCATTCCAAATGTATGACAATGTTTATATTACTTCTAGCGACCTTGCTGATGCACTAGTGTGATCTGTGTTGAAAATCTAGGATGGGTGATCACTACTAAACCAATAATATTAGTAGTTCGGGAGGATTTTCATTAAACTTAAGTAGCTCTTATTACTGAGACCCCTGGGTTGAACCATAGAACCTAGCCTTGGTGTAGGCATTATTTAATTTAATTTAATATTTTATAACAGTTTGAAAATCTGAGGCAAGCCTAACACTTCAAAGCTTGCCCATGATTCAAGAGTTACTTATGACTCGTGAACCCCATACTCCTAAAATGGGAGCTGCGATCTATGGTACCAAACCAGCTACAGTGGATCACATCCGCCATTTTAAGTGTCACTGATTTATGAGACACAAGTGACTCGCAAATACCGAATTTCTTTAGTTAAGCAAAAGGGGAGGGTTCTTGGTGGTCCTCCCACAATGGTGCGGGGGTTAGAGTGTGTCTTACCTGCCTCCTTATATCACCTTTTTTAGGTCACACGCCTAGCGTTGCAGTGCGCAGCAATGCTCGCGCAGCGAGAGACCTCTTGTAGGGGGTTTCAAAACGGACCTAGGAATCGGACACGTTCGTGCTTTTCCTTTTGGCACACGCTATTGGCCTTTGCGTGCATCTTTTTATAAAAGACAGCACACAATTGGCCAAAGGCAGGTGCATTGCTCCGCCCATGGTCTATTGGTGTCTATTACGTCCACCGCTGCCATGTGGTTTCAATTATCGTGCCCAGTCACGGGCGCAATAATTGAAACGACATGGCTCGCTGTGGCGTGCGCGCGCACCACTCGCGGGCTCACCGCCTGCTCCCCCTCTCGCAATTAACTTTTGCGGCCGCGGTTGTATTTTTTTTTAATGTATTAGCTTTGCTTATCTTTGGGGAGTACTACTTTTCCAGTTGAAGTGAAACACGTACGAATTCCACGCATGTTGCACCCAACTGAAGCTTTTAAAGGATATTATTGCATGTGTTTTTCGATAAATATATTGTATTTTTCTGTACCGCAAGCCATACAAACGCTGCTTTGCAGATTTCAAGAGCAAGAGTCAAAACTCAGAGAAAGGTGCTCTCAAGGGGTGCGACGGCTCAGTTTCTCATCCTAGAGCTATTTTTAGCCCTGAAGACACCATGTTTTGCAACACTGAAACACCGACCTGGGCTTGCTACAGAGCAGGTGAGAATGGATCTGTACTGTACCACTACGGCTACAATTTAGGAAAATTAACGTTTCTTGGCAATATATATATTTTTTAACGTCTTTTAGAAGGTTATTGTGTAGCTTCATGTGTATGGTAGCAAGGAGCCCTTCGTGGGTGCGGTTATCAGACATAGGTCTAAGAATATCTGTGATATATTGAAGTCTCAGGGGCCCCTCGCCATGTTATCCAGTTGGTCCCCATTATTTTGAGTTACACCACTGTATATACATAGTGGAGCCGCACAAAGGTATTGATAATGCCTTAATGTAAAGTGCTGTGGTACCATGGCATTAAAAATGTGATCAGAGCAAGAAGTAATTGTGCTCCTGGTCTGATTATTTTCCCTGTGCTATTTTAATATTTTATTATTTTTCTTGCTTTTCTTTAAAGCTTCTTTGGTATTTAAAATAAAACCTGTCACTCCCACAACGTGAATAACTTGAAACACATAGTATCTCATTAGGAGTGAGCCTGAACTTATTTCCCCCGCTGTCCAAAACAACCGAAAACTAGCAAAGAAACTGCGGGGAATTACAGTGTGAATCAGGCCCGGAATTACAGAAACACCCGGTAATTACCAATTTCTCAGTGAAATGTACGTTCATAATACCCACTAACAACGCACTCCCAGATTTGAAAGAATCCACAGTAAGGGTAATGCCGGAAGTGCAGGCTTACCGGGTGTGGTTCCAGGCAGTGGCGTAACGAAACTTGAGGGGGCCCCCCTGCAAAGTACATGAAGGGGGCCCCCCATTCTCCTCGCCAGTCAAGAGCCCTCAGGCCAGCGACCCGCCATACTGCAGGGGCTCACCCCAGCCATAAAAAAAGGATTCTGGTTCCTCTATTGGTCACATCCGCCCTCTCATCGAGCGATTTACATACATCAGTAAATGCTGCTGCGCCCTCCAGCAAAGTTACATAACACTGCCTCCAGCCGGCCCACCAAACACATCCTCCTACTTGATGAGCCACCTTCAAGCGAAGCCCTCTCAGTTAACCACCTCCAAACTCAGATCACTTCCATCGTGCCTGCTACTAACTCATCCATTACACTCTACCCTCACCCCTATGAAACCCGCAATTATGCTTTTCTGCCCGCCTTTAAAACCACCCCTCGGATGTCACTGCAAACCTGTGACCGCCGCCTACTGCTCCCCTGTCCATCACCCACAGAAAGACTGATGACCGGTCACCATCTAACCAATGCCTACCAGTAAAGACAGAGCCTTTCAGCTGCTGGCCTCCCCAATGCCACTATGGAAGTTTTAAAAATGTTGAACAATCTCTGCAACTGACCACCTCAAAACATTTCTTCCTGCTAGCCTATACGGCATCAAAGCCGTTCCTGCTACTTTTCATCCTCTGCATGATGCACACAATAATATCAAATGTACAAAGGGTCAGATTTTTGTTTCCTCACGCCAACATTAATTTACACTATGTACCCCACTAAACCATACCTGCTGACAAAGGCAAACCAGATCCCATATGTAGCACCAGTCAACAAGTACCCCAAGGACAAACACCAGAGAGAATGAGCGATTCATGAATTAAACCTACAATGACAACGTAGCATTTCCCCACCAACTGTCAGCCCAGCGAAGTCTGCAACCGCACAGTAGCCATCAATACCAGCAACGTCTAAAGCGCATTTCCACTTCCTTTCTTTGGCAGCTCCTGATACATATACGTATGCCTTCTGGGCGCCATCTACCACAGACCACAGCATTCTTTGTGTCCCTAAGACTAACCGAATGCTGTCGGTGAACGCTTCTCTTCCCCCTTCCTTACTAATAACTAATGGCGGATAACGAAAAAAAAATATAGTATTTTCTTATGCAAATAGCGTATCTAGCACTTGCTGCCCGCAGTCCTCGCCAGATCCACCCAAATCAATATTCTGCTATCGCACCATCCTGTCACCCCTATTATTATCTGAAGATATTTTTTTATCCCTTCCTTGAACTGGGAAAAGCAATACTTTGCACAAAAACAAGTCCCTTTAAAACCTTTGCTACTTACAGACTCGCAAAGCACTTCCTTGTTTTACTAACTGTTGTAAAGCAAACGGATAACTCATTCTAGGATTGGGATTATTGTTTAGAGGTGTGGAAGTTAATACTGAGACATAGGATGATTTTTTGCATACACTCGTTCTTCCCTGCATGCGCACACAAAGCAACATTACAATTTAACTAAACAAATTGTTCAGAAATGTACCGGAAGGTAAAGAAACAGCCCAAATAATTTTTACAAAGAAAAATAGACAATCGTCAACTTTATACCCCATGACATAAAAGCCTTAGCGTGCACAGCTTGCTCAAATCCACGCTACCTAATTCTACCAAACTCAGCACATTTGAACATCTCATAATTCCATGCCACACAATTCAACTATAAATAATTTAACCCTACATTCCATACCACATAATTACAATCCTAAAAATGAAAAAACATATATTTCTACTTCACTCCATACCACATAAGTCCACATCACATAATAACATTCCACACAACTTAATAGCACTCCAAACCACATAATTACACTCCACACAACAAAATTTAAGTATACATAATTCCACTTCAACCTATATAATTATACGTCACACAACATATTTACACTCAACTTTAAAACACAGAATTACCCTCCACAAAATACAACTCTGCAACATGCTACATAATTCCACTCCGCACAATTATACACCACACCATGCCACATAATTCCACACGTCTCACAATTCCACAATTCATCCCCACACAATTCATCACACATAATTACTCCACATAATACCACTCAGCACCACATAATTAACCTCCACATAATTATGCTCTCATCCATATTGCATAAATACACTCCACATAAATCCAGTCTGTCACGTAGCAACATTCCACATAACTACACTTCACACCATGCCTCAAAATACCACTCAACATAATTTTCACCCAGCAGCGAACACTTCCACGTCACACATTTCAACTCTACACATTTCCATTCCACACCACATAATTCAACAACAAACTACATAATTCAAACCAACAACAGAATTACATAACACACCACATACATCCAATCTACACCACAAAATTCCACATCATGCTATAATATTTAACAGCACACCACATAAGTAAACTCCACTACATACTACTCCACAACGCAAAATACCATTCCAGATAATCTCATTCCAAGACACACAATCCCACTCCATGACACACAATCCCACTCCACATAATTCCAGTACACTCAATACCACACAATTACTATCCACATAATTACATTATTTCGCTACACAGATCCAATCCACACAATACAATTCCAAAACTAACAATTCCAATCCAAACCACATATGTCCACTTGACAACACACACATTCACTCCACTCCAAGCAGAAAACACATAGGTAAAATACACTGTCCTTTACAAAGTCAATAGCTCTAACTCTCACAAATGCGAGACCAATTGCATTGCAAATGCTTGTTTACCTTCCAATGCGACCGAGCAGATCCTGTTCATTTTTTTTATTATTATTTATTTTATGGAGTTTTATATAGCTCGAACTTGACCCGTATCGGGTATCATAGCGCTTTACATGAGCACCAGTTGCGTTACATGAGGACACATTCATATTTGTTAGGCACAGGTAGATTAAGTGATTTGCCCAGAATCACAGGATGTTCAGCGTCATTGTTGAAACTCGAACCCAGTTCCCCAGATTCGAGGTCGACCGCCCTAGCCGTTAGGCCAACTCCTCTCCCAAGTATGAGTCAGAATAGGCATAAGAAGGGCTAAGCAGAAGAGCTGAAGTATTTAGATGTAAAAGTAGTGGAAGGTAGGTTCAAGTAGGAGTATGCAGGAGTAAGAATGCAAGTAGGAGTAGGTAGGACTAAGTTAATGGTAATAAGGGCATTGGTAAATACGGTAGCAAAAGTAAGAATAGCAGTTAGAAGACGTAATAGGAGTAAGAGGAGAAATTAGTAAGAGCAGGAGGAAATAGGCGTAATAAATTGTAAGTGGAAGCAAGAGTATGTTGGAATAATAAAACGTAAGAGTGGGAACAAATATGAGGTGTAAGAGAAAGGTAAAATTAAGAGGTTACGTAGCACAGTAAGAGGAAGTATGCAACATATGAGTAGAAACAAAAATCAGCAGTAGGCATAAGTAGGAAAAGTTAGTAAATTAAGTGCAAGATTAATGAAAGTAAGATTGAAAGAGACCAAGATGAGAAAAGAAAGACGAAGACAGCAAATCCTTCCATATTCTTCTACGACTCCAGGGCTAACAAAGCGTGACATGCTTTTCATTTTATGTACACATCAGATGAAGAGCAAGGACCTTCCATTAAGCGCTATTGTAACACGCTTCAGTTGGTAACTTGCGTGCAGCTGAAATAGGTACAATTTATGTGTTTTATAGCTCTCACAAACAGCATAAGCGTGTTTCTTAGCACTATTTCAACAAAAGTTAACACTATGCCACTGGCAGAGGTGCAATTTGTTTTATTAATGGGTTGCACACAGACCGGTCTCTGTGACGTGCTGTTCGACGAAAAAGTGCAAGAAAAGACTTCTTAATACCACGTGAGCAGCACTTCAGAACTGTTTGGATAAAGCTTAGCCGATGCCCGGGAGCCGAATAGTGATTTTTGTGTGTCTCTGGCGCCCAGTAGCAGTGCGTTTACCCCGAGGGCCACATTTGGCATGTTCTGATTTGAACTCACCATTATAGAGAGAATGTAATACTAGGTCATTTATTGTCACATGCAACAAGGGTTGTCAATCCCGGCCCCCTTTCTCTGTAGTCCCCGGCACCTGTTTAGAGGTGGACAGGAAGGAGCCCTCTCTCCTTCCAGCACAGCAAGCAATACCACAGAACAGCGCCAAGACCAACACAAACGGCTCCCGGTAGCTCAGCTCATGTGCCCCGGTAGATGTGAGGCTGTGAGCTGATGAGTAAGAGGTTTAGGAGCAGGGTGAGGAGCTGGCAGCCTACACCAGGGTGGAGCAACAGCACCGAGGCGTCTACAGCAACAGGGGACGGGTCTCCTCAGCTCCGAAGTGTGAGGCCAGCACGTGGGAGCCATGCAGCGGCAGCCAATGCTTGTGAAGCAAGTAATCAAGCATTGGCAAAGGTAAAATAAAACCAAGCTAGTGCCAACTAACACGAAGGGTGGGACGGGGAATGGTAAAATTGGGGGCAGGAGGCAGGCCCGGCTCCAGGAATTTTTATTTGGGTGGGCCAAGGGTACATTCGGGTGGGCCACTGCTGGCCCAATTTATCGCTTATATATCTAGCCAGGCCTGCTTCTGGGCCCTCCTTTATCTCTCCTTACTCTTACAAGGCACAGTAAAACGCACTCTTTTCAAAGTCTCTTTCTAAATGTTATCACTCTCAAAAAGTGCTTTTCTTCCATGCAATGTCCCTTTGATGGGAAGAGGAAGTTTCTAAGGTGGGAGTATCAAGCAAGTGACACTACCCGGGCTTCCTCTGTGCGAGCCTTCAGGGAGAAACCCTCTTCATTACTACCTCCGCCTGACCCCTGACTCTGCAGCGCACTCTCTTACAGGCTTGATTATCCACTTTTCTACCACCCTTCTCCATCACACCTTATCTCACACCTGACCTTGGGCCCTAGCCCCATATCAGCCACCATTCAGTTCCACTTTCACTATTCCCAGTAAAAAACAATAGTAAAATCACCTTCAAACTTGAAACATTGACTATAGCAGTAAAAATAATTAGCATGCATGATAAAGTATGCTCCACAGTTGTCCTAATCACCTGACTGTTAATTAAATAAATGAAAACAGAAAGGCCATGACAGGGCCGGCTTTATTGCTGGTGCAAACGTCTTTTTGACCTCTTTTTTGACCTCTTTCTCTGTAGATAGCTTAACTACCACCCTCCAACAGTACCCTTCATCTCGCCATAGCCACTCCCCCTCATGGCCTCCTCCTCAGACTCCCTAACTACCACCCTCCACCAGAGTCCCCCATTTTTCTGTAGCTCCCCCACACCCCATGACCACCTCCTCAGATTCCCTCACTGCCACCCTCCACCAGCGCCCCTCATAGCTTCGTATTTCCCCCCACTCCATGACCTCCTCCTCGGATTCCCTGCCACCCTCCACCAGTGCCCCTCATCTCTCTGTAGTTCCCCCCATGACCCCCTCATCAGATTCCTTCACTGCCACCCTCCACTAGTGCCCCTCATCTCTCTATAGTTCCCCCACCCCATGACCTCCTCCTTGGCTTTCCTCACTGCCATCCTTCACTAGTGCCTCTCATTTCTCTGTAGCCCCCCCACCCCATGACCTCCTCCTCAGATTCCCTCACTGCTCCCTCAACCAGCGCCCCTCATCTCTCTGTAATTCCCCCCGAGCCCCATGACCTCCTCCTCGGATTACCTCACTGCCACCCTCCACCAGTGCCCCTCATCTCTCTGTAGTTCCCCCCCACCCCTGACCTCCTTCTCAGATTCCCTCACTGCCACCCTCCACCAGTGCCCCTCATTTCTCCATAATTCCCCCCACCCCCATAACCTCCTCCTCAGATTCCTTCACTGCCACCCTCCACCAGCACCCCTCATCTCTCCGTAGATCCCCCCACCCGTGACCTCTTTGGATTCCCTCACTGCCACCCCCCACTAGTGCCCCTCAGCTCTCTGTAGTTCCCCCACCTCATGACCTCCTCCTCCGCTTCCCTCACTGCCAACCTCCACTAGTGCCCCTCATTTCTACATAGCCCCCCCACCCCATGACCTCCTCCTCAGATTCCCTCACTGCTCCCTCCACCAGCGCCCCTCATCTCTGTGTAGTTCCCCCCCAACCCATGACCTCCTCCTCAGATTTCTTCACTGCCGCCCTCCACCAGTACCCCTCATCTCTCTGTAGTTCCCCTCCACCCTGTGACCTCCTCCTCGGATTCCCTCACTGCCACCCTCCACTAGTGCCCCTCATCTCTCTGCTGTTCCCCCCACCCCGTGACCACCTCCTCTGACTCCCTCACTGCCACCCTCCACCAGTGCTCCTCATCTCACTGTAGCTCCCCACCCCATTACCTCTTCCTCGTTTTCCCTCAATGCCACCCTCCACTAGTGCCCCTCATCTTTCCGCAGCTCCACCCCCACTCCAGGACCTCCTCCTCGGCTTCCCTCACTGCCACTCTCCACTAGTGCCCCTCATCTCTCTGTAGTTCCACCCCCACCGTTGACCTCCTCCTCTGACTCCCTCACTGCCACCCTCCACCAGCGCCCCTCATCTCTCCGTAGCTCCCCACCCCATGACCTCTTCCTCGGATTCCCTCACTGCCACCCTCCACTTGTGCCCCTCATCTCTCCATTGCCCCTCTCTCATATCCATTCCATTTGTTGTACAGCGCTACTCATATGAGTGTAGGGTGTCACAGTACTTTACATAACAGCACGCATTATACAGAGACAATAAATCAGTCTATGGGGAATGTCACATAGGCCAATGAGGATTACAAGTGTAGGAGTCACATGTCATCCATACTGGTGGGCAATATATTTTACGGGGGTTTGGACTGGAGAAGCACAAACTCAGGATTTAAAGAGTACTCCAGTGGTTGGGGGTCAGCTTTACTGATTAAAATGTATAACTGCCCAAACAAACTCTTTTTGGCAACATTAGAATAATGAAGGAATGGAGAAGTTTAAACTATATCACAATACAAAAAAGCGAAGTTTGTATGCAGCTCTTTAAAGACAGTTCATAGGTCACTGTCCCATGATAGGATAGTAACTTCTGAACTGCAAGTAACACAAGGATATCTGTGACAGAGGTAGTAACCCACTGAGCTATTCCCAGAAAATTCAGTTTATCAGCACTTAAAAACTACCAACAGACAAATGGTTACTCTGCAGCAGGATCGTAAATCACCAGTTATCTGCACAGTTTTTATTGTAGTTGTACATCCGTGGCAGATTCACTGGGAGGGCCATGGCTCATGTTTGGGTGGGCCTGGCCCACCCGGCCCACCCCACCCTCTAGAACCCGGCCTGGCAGGAGGTAACATATCCTGCACTTGTTAGTGGTGTGAGACAAAGAAAAGGGTCAGCGACAGGAGGATATTTACAGCTGGGACTAATTAAAGTCCCAGATAACCTATCTGTAGAAATGTAAATGCTGCATTTTAAAACATATTAGGCATTTGTTATCAACCCACAACATAGCATGTTTTTGAAGGAGCACTCAATTAAAACTTCACAATTAAAACTGCTAGACTTACCGACAACGCTGCAGAATGTGATCTGTCCTGCTCTTTACAAGTCTCACCTCTCTCCCTGAAAGCCCCGGTGTTTCTGAAGAGTGCGGGGCCACATTCTTTTCCGGCCGGGCTCTGACTGAAGAGAAACAATGTAACTTGTTACTTTGTTTCTCTTCAGTCCTGCCCTGGGTCAGCGCGAGGAGCTCTGAGCAGGCTGCAGACTGCACCTGCTTTTTACAGCAAGCCTTTCTCTCCCAGCTCTTTACCGAAGAGCTGAGGGGGCCCCCTTCACCTACCGAAGACTGGGGGCCCCCCGCACCGCGGGGGCTGCGGGGGCGTTTGTTACGCCCCTGGTTCCAGGGCACTTCATTTTTTTGTAGGTCGAGCCTGGGCAGCTCATGCACTGCTCTGTGAGCCATGCTGTATTGGTGCATGTACTTGAAGCCCCGCCCACTCTCCACCCATATTTGTCATTGGCTTGTGTCATTGTCCTTTGTAAATGCTGGCTTCTGATTCGTTAATAGGCTTTTTAGTCCCTCCTTAGTACTGCCTTGTCTTCATTTGTAACTTCCCATGAGGACTGGCCCTTTAACTTCGGTTGTTACCCGGTAAGTCTTCTTTAGTCTGCAAGCAGTGTTTTCTTTAATGAGTTTCTCTTACTGCAGGAGGGTCTCTAGTGTGCAGTTGTGACCACCTGTTTGTTTATTTAACTCGTAGCAAACAGGAGCTCTTCAGGGTCCATGGGAGACAGCAGGGGGCAACTCAGCTATGCCTTGAAGCATTTGGAATGAAATAGGTCTTGCATTTGCGAGAGTTTAAGCTAATGACACTGTAAATGACAATGTCTTTTATTTATGTTTTAAAAACCGAAACATAAATAAAAGGCATTGTCATTTACAATGCCAATAGCTCAAACTTGCGTAAATGCGAGACCTGTTGCATTGCAGATGCTTGTTCATTTTTGCAGGAGGCAGCCAAGTTCTCGTATGGCAGCCAATCAGATCTCCCAGGTCCGCAGTTCCAACTCGGGTACCACGGATGTAAATGAGACAATGGGATGAAAGGGACCTTCAGCCAAGAAATTATGCTTTTTAAATCCCTGGCTCCCAAATTATTTGTGAATCCCAGATAGCAGAGATACACAAAAATGTTAACCCTTTAAAGGCCTCTCAGATACGTTTTCTAATGGCTAAAACTCAAAACCTCCTGAAAAGATGTATAACAAACCAACCTACTTGCAAGCTAAGTCTGATGCAAATCCCTTCAGCGGATCAGCCTGTGTAGGCGTGAGCAAGGTTTCCTATGGGTGCTTACATGGGAAAACATGTTTTCTCCCTGCGTGCCAATTTTTTTTAACTGATTTGACTACATAGTCAAAAGTTATGAGCAAATAAACGAATGCCTTTTTAATGGAAAGTACCTCTGAACCATAACTTTCCAGAATATCCGCGCAGGGAAAGAAAAGTTACATGGGGGGGGGGTGGATGGGGGTCAAAAAAGTTGTGTTCTTCCGATTGAGCTGCTTTATGAACTTGTGATCACGCCATAGCAAAAACTACAGCACCAATTTACTGAAAAAAATGCGACCAAATAACAGTATAGGGTTAGACACTTCACCGCTAATGCGCACACAGCAGTCTAGTCCTTGGCCACAGCGCAAAGAGGGAATGGCAAACTAAACCACTCACACGAGTCATAATAAGTAACACAATCCAGAATCCGAACGGACCAAAAACCCAGAGTACATTTCAGATAGCCCACAGCGCTACGAGGCCTTCCGTTCCATTACTAGATGGGCGCTACACAAGTAACAATATATTTTGGTATAACTTGTTACAGCAGGATGCTAAAGCCAGTTTCTTTGGCAAAACTGCGTAGGGGTCGACGCATCTGCTCCAATGACATACATTTCAGGGAGGTTTACAGGCTGGAATCGTGAATGCACTTACTCGCTAAATCATCATTCCAATGTCGAGGAAATCAGTATAACCGAGTTGGTTAATCACGTTTGCTTTTTCAAACCTCAAAATTAATTCCGATCAAGTGTACCACCCAAATGCAGTGTTAATTCCCCGCCCTCCAAATGATCATTTTAAACACTGCATAGAATGGAGTGTATAGACGCTCCCTATCTCCTAGTGACGGGGCGGACTAGTTTAGCACAGGATGCAGTGATTTGTGTGCCTCCTGCAAGTCACGGGCACCTAAAGGTACAGACTGGTGCTGCGCCTGCGGCAGACCTCTGGGTGTGCACTGCACGTGGCGGGTTCCGAACATAATACAGGTTGGGGGCCGGGTTTCTTCACCCGCACAGAACCATCCACTCACCCTCACCAATCGGTCTAATCCTTCATCTATGCCATCGGTCTACCAGGCGTCGTTGGTTTTGCCATCCATCCACTCACCCCATCTAACTATCCACGTATCCACTCGCACATATCCGGCCTTCCCATCCCCGCTCCCTTAGATCTCAGTCCCACCACATTTTATCCATTTGTGACCTACAGCGGCTCTCGGCGTCCCCCCACCCTTGACCCTTCTTTACCCCGCGTAAAGCTGGTTACGTCTCACTACCGTCCCCTTCAGGCTCACCCTCTCGGCCGCGGTCCCCGCCCCTGTGGGCAAGAGCCAGTGACAGGAGGGCGCAGAGGACCAGGAGCTTCATGCTGCGAGGAGGAGGCGGGGCTCAGGGGTGCTGTCTGACCACGGGTGAGCGTCTGGGTCCCAAGGCTGGAGGAGGCGCAGTCTGCAGTTCTGAGGTCACGGACCGGGGCGCAGGACTGATGTGCAGTCCAGCATCGAGGCCATGGATATATAGAGAGGTCTCGTGACGCACGCCGCCCTTGGAATGCCAGGCCAAGCCCCATCAGGGCCTGTCACACGCCTGGGTTGTGCCGAAGGAACAAGAATGCCCTGCCATCGCGTGCGATTCCTCTGTCCGCAGCCCGGTTCCTCGAGGGGCGTTCTGGAGGAACCAGTTGGACTGAAAGCAGCACCTGCTGGTGGAAACAATTGCATCAAAGGAACGGGGCTCCCGCTCGGCTGTGATACCTGAGAGCCGGCAACCCGAGGCAGAGTAGAAAGAGGACATGTGTGCCGTGAACTTGACCTTTGCCAGCTGCAGAGACACCATAGGATACAAGTTTCAGCGTCCTTGCAGTTTCCACTTATTCCACCTTTTCTACACACCAATCTCTGTACGTGTGTATGCCGAAATCTAGAAGGTTCCATAACATGCCCCTCAGGGATCGAGGAGCAGCCTCATTGATATGGGGATGTTCCATTAACAGAAGAACTCTTCTTGGAAGATGCTCCATAACCATAAAACAGGTGCCATAACCGTGGGAAATGTGGTTTTACCTCAGGAGATGTGCTAACGTGCTAAACTGGTGCCATTGACCTGAAATATGTGGCACTAAGTGGGAGATTGACCAATAGCTGTAGGAAATGCATAATTGACAAAAGAGATGTGCCACTGCCATAAAAGATGCACTACTGCCAAAGGAGAAGGCTGTGTAGCTGCCTTGTAGACGCGCCACTGAAAGCGAACATCCCCAATGGCTGAGACGCACCATTGAGGGGGAAAGGCGCCATTGGCCTTGGAGATGTGCTTTAGCCATGGAAGATGTGTTGTTTGGCAAGAGATTGTCATGGCAATGCAGGATGTGCCATTGCTTTGTGAGATTTGTTACTGCCATACAAAATGTGAGAGGGAATGGCAAATTCATAATTAGACCAAAGGATGAATCATTGCTATTGAAGTTGTGCTACTCCCATGGGGATGCCCCATACCCAGAGGACATGTGGCATTACCTTTAGCCCTTGCAATGGGCAATATGCCACTTCCCCGTGGGAGACGCCAATTCCATCCCAGATGCACCGTTGCCATGGAGGTGCAGTTTCCCTGAGAGATATGCCATTTCCCCGGAAGATGAGCCGTTTTCCTGGGAGGTATGCTTTTGACCCAAGAAATGCGCCCTTGCTAAGGGAGCTATGTCATTACCCTTAGCCATAACCCTGGGAAGTATGACATTTCGGTACAGAAGACACCAATTCCATAAAGGATGTATCATTGCCATGGTAGATGTGACATTGCCCTTGGAGGTGTGCCATTGCATTGGGAGATGAGCCGTTTCCCTAGTCTGGGAGATACACCATTGCACTTAGTGATGCACTGTTGATGCCATGGGAGAAGTTATATTATTCTGGAAAAGTGTGATTATCCTGTGAAGTGTGTGATTGCCAAGAATAATGTATTTTTGAATGTGGGAGCCCTGAAACATGCGCCACTGGTGTGGGAGATGTATCACTGCCATTAGAAAAGCAACAATGAATGCGGCTGCCCCGGCACCCGCAGGGTGCCCTCAGGAGGGCGGGCCTCTAGTGCCAGCAAGGCACCAGCCCACCCCCCTCCTTCTAAGTGTGGGGACCCCTCGGGGAGGAGTCCCCCCTACTCTGTCAACCAGGGGCTGCGGCGCGCAGGATGCGTCATTTCCAGGGTGCGAGGAACGGGAGGGGGTATAGAGGCCTACCCACCCACTGGCCTTCCTCTTTTGTGCCCTGGACACGCCGTCACGTCGTTCGTCGGACTCGTTGTCAGTCGGGAGATCTGTTGTTGCAAGGTGAGTCGTTCCCCTCCCACCCCCGATCCCACTCGCAGGCCACGTAGTGGTAACCTGTCCTAGCAGCAGTTGCCCCCCCTCCCCTGGTGTTTTCGGTGCCGGGGTGCAGTGTGGGATCTGCCGGGGTTTTGGGTGAGGTGGACTAGCCGTGGTTGGCCTGCCCTTGCCGAGCTGCTGGCTCAGTTGGGTGATGCCGTGGTGCCCAGGACCCAAGTGCATGGGGTCGGTTTTGCTAGGCCCCGCCAGTGTTGATGCTAACTCGCCGGGGGCAAGCCTCACTTCTTCCGCAATTTTGGCTCGTGCCATACTGGGCAGGCCTTCTGCCCCTCGCCCCTTCGGCGTGCTGGCAGCGCCAATGCACCCATGCTGTTTGGCCCGGCACGACGTCCCCGGGGAGTGGGTCGAGCCTTGTTGTGTGTGCACTGAGCCTCGGCACCCTCGGCATGCTCGCCTGGGGGCTCCCTACCTTCACGAGCCATGACTGTCACGGGGGGCAAGGCTCACACCCCCGCCCCAGAGGGTTTCTGGTCGTAGGGGCGCACAGATTGGAGGCGTGGCCCGGGCGATGCAGTCGATCCCCGGCGTTCTTGTGGGCGGGCTCGGCATCGGTGCGTTTCACGGGCCGATGCCGCGCCATGTTTGCATATCACTGCGCGACCCGGATTGCGAGCGGGGCCCGCCTGGTTGCCATGCCGCACTTAGACTGCAATCCCCCTCCCTGTTTGCGCGAAGCCACTCGTGGCCCGCGCAGCTCAAGGATTTATGGAACTGCGCAGGCAAGCAGGGGTCAGTGGTTCTAACCTCGCCGGGTCTTCCTGGCAGCGAGTCGGGGCTTGGGACTGGGTGCGAGGCCTACCCGTATTGCAAGTGTGCCTCTGATGGGGAGATTTGCTCTGCAAACTGGCCTGCAGTGCTGCTATACTTGCGTGTTTGCAGGGTGTTTGCGAGGGCAGTGGGGTAGTCGCGAGCCCGCTGACCGGCCCGGGGTGCCATGGTGTTGTCGGCATGCTTGCTCGCCCCCCCCCCCCCCGGTGCTGGTACGTCAGCGACAGGGGTGCAAGGGGGGGTCCACTGCCCGCGTCAGGCAGTGCGGTAGCACCGGAAGTGCGGTGCATGATCTTCGGGGCAACAGGGGAGGTGGGGGCTTGACACCATGGTGTCGATGGCCGGCTTGCCCCTGACATAGAAAAAAGCACCAAGCTCCATTTCTCGTGCTCCCTCCCTCCCTGCCCGTTGTTGAATGCATGAGGGGAGATCGACCGACCAGCTCCCCCACCTCGATGCCAAGGCGCTGTGGCCAGGGCACATTCAAGGGCCTGGGGCCACGTGGGGCCTATTGCTTTGTGGGATCAACAGCAGGATCCCGCAGGGGCCATGGGAGCGACATCTGGGTCAAGGGTGGGCCTCACGGCCCCCCGGGTTGGGCGAGATGCAGAGGGTAGTAAGCAGAAAGCCGTCTCCTCCACTTTACAGCGTCAATGATGAGCTGGGCATGTTAGGGAGAGTCACTGTGGCCTAAATGGGACTCTCAAGTTTAAGGGTTCAATTTCTGGTGTTTCAATGTATCTGTTCCTTCAATTAAAGGTGTAGGCGTGGTTCCTGAGCCAGAGAGTGTTAACATCATCTCTGGCCTAGGGGTCAGGGTCGCTGAATCCTTCCCTGTAGGGGGTGTCACTTACCCGGTGAGCCCCCCCCTAAAAGCACGGGTCGCCGGCAGCTCGGGCTGGTTTTCATGCCCCCACGCCTGGGGGTTCTTGCTCAGGGGCCAGAGGGTGCCCCCCCACCTCGCCGGCAAGGGCTCTGGGGACCATTAGTCAGGGCGGGGCTGAATTGAGCTGTCCGGGCGCGCGGGCCCCAGCCAGGTGGCAGCGTGGGGCAGTTGGGGTTGACAGAGTGGGGTCAGAGGTCGTACCTGCTGACCACCCTCCACCCCATGCACCTAACATTTCATATTGTCTTTGCCCCCCCCAGAGTTTTCCGCCAAGTGCAGTTGTTTCAGAAGCGTCAGGAGCAGATTTGCCCTCCACGCCCTGATCGGATAGACGGACGAGGGCCACCAGGCCTCCGAAGCGTTTCATTGAATCCAGTTATCAGCCACCGCGCAGTTGCCCCCTGGGTTGGTGCAAGCTGGGCCGCTATCCATTGCCCGTGTCTGGGGAGAGCATGCCTGCGGCGGGAGTGCGTGGGGTGCTCCAGGGACAGCAGTCGTCGCAGCCAGGGCGGGGGCAACAGCAGCACCAAGGCTTTCCTGACCCGGCTTCGACGAAAACGACAAGCTACGCTAGCTAGGAGATTGCACCCCTGAACATAACAAGCCTGTCAAATTGCGTAAGCCAAAAGGACTGACATGCAGTGTACCGTTTTAAGGACTTATGCACCTAAATAACTTGGATGAAATTGATACAAGTACCACATACAGTGGGACCAATCGTTTTCGTTGTGCCTTTGAATAAATAGTATGTAGGAATGAGCAATGGCCTAACATACCAGGATACATACATAAACTCTTAGAGGAGTTAAACCTCTAGAATACCATCGCGTCCATTACACCAGTTGGAGCACGGAATAGGTGTTTGGATATCAGAGGCCACGCCAATAAACACACAGAGAACCCCTACTCTTTCGCCGTTCAGATGTTAAAAGATATCTGTAACAACACACTGGTCCTGAAGAAGGAGACGTGGAATTTATAGTCAGACTCCGAAACGTACGTCGACCAGGAGCACCGACCATACACTGGGAGATCCACAGAAGAACTCTATTTAAAACGTCATGATTCTAGAATCTTAGGACATAACAAGAACTATCTAAAACTTATGTATACACACTAATTTTGCTTGCACTAGAATTGGAGTAGGATCTTTTGCCAGAGATGGTTTGTGGTTTTTAATGAAAAATCAAAATTTACCTATGGAGAATGTCTGTTAGTATGCAAGAGTGAGTGATAGGTGAGAATGTTGATGTGACGGTTTTTCTGATTTTCCTTTGGGGTCTCTCCAAATAAGTCTTTTTATACAGTTTTGTTTCTTATGTTCACAAGTCTCTATGAAATTCAATTTATGAGGAAACACAGTGTGAAGCAATGTATGTTCTACATATGAATTAGATGCCAATTTAACAATTATGAATGTTCTGCTATGTATATTTTTTTTTTAAAAAAAGTAAATAATAAATACTTTTAAAAAAAAATAAAAAAATAAAAATGAAAATGTTTTTTGAGTAACTTTGCATCTTGGGGGTCTTTATAGTACACAAGTGATTAACTCTATAAGAATAAGACAGGTCAGATAAGAGGTTCTCTTTTTTCATTTGTCTTCCTCCCCTCCTCTTGGACCTAAAAGTACCTAGGGGAAACCTTTCGCTCATATGCACCAAGTACCACCACCCCTGGCTTCAGGGGGGAACAGCAGGTGTCGCCAGCGCCCCATTCGACTCCCGCGCCCAGTCCAGTAATTAGGTGTAGGGTCGCGCTTCAATTTGGCAGTCGCCGCGCACGGGGGCCGAAGGTGACCAGTCAAGGGCCAATATAGTGCCGGGAGCAAGGGGCTAGCTGGTTTGTACAGTTCAAAGTCCATGGGGATGTCAACATTGTCACAGAAGGGCCAAGGGGACCAAATGTTTTGGGGGCAGGAAAGAGGCCGGTCCTCCGGGGGCCATCCTTCATGAATGGTTGAGTTGCGGGCGAGCCTTCAGAGGGTTTTGCTCATGGTCTCGCTGGGCAAGGGCTATTGTTGGCAGTGGACCGTCAAGCCGTTCCAAGTCCCGGGTGTGTTAAGTTCAACCGAGAACAAACACCTAAAGCATAACCGAGAACAAACACCTAAAGCATAAAATGCGCGGTTGATTCAGTAGTTAGGAGGGCACCTGTGCCTCAAGTCCATCACAAGTTCATTTATGACTGCGGACTAGTACAACGCAGATGCTGCTGGGCAGGGCTTTCACAGAACTAATATTGTAAACGCATGTCCAATTTTATAAAGTTTATGCGATCCTGCTTGTGGATTTTGCGTTTCTTGGCGCACTTCTGTTGTGCCTCCCGCCACGCGGTGCACATTGTGGGGGCTCCCCACTAGGATTATACGGGCGCTTTGCGCTTTGGGCTTGCCTCTGTCCCTGGGCGGGCCCGACAAGGTGTAGCCACGCCGGGGTGGGTGCGCGCCCCTGCGATTTGCCCTCCAGGCTTACAGGGGGACGGGCCTAGTGCTCTGCACCATGAGCTCATCAGTGCTTCCCGAGCCTAAGCATTAGCTCATGCCCCCCTGACCTCTCGTGTAGGGGGCGCCGGCATCTCTGTAACTGCCTAAGCCTGGACAGCTGCACCTATGCTCAGCGGCCGTCCCTGACGGGCCAGTGTTCTATCTGCAATATAGGCAGAAAATAAAGAGTGCTTCCGGGCGTGTTTAACACACCACGTGATAGAGACCCCCTCTTCTTTAAACTATTCTCTGGAAGTGCATCTTCCGGAAACAATGTAATGGCATGTGCAAATGTGGTACATACGTTTGGTATAAGATGTGTTTGCTTGACTGGAGAGTGCTCGGATACTAGTTAGGCAGCATCGGGGTGTTAACGAGTGTGGAGTCAGGGCCCCTTAGGTGTTTTTCATTCTCCTGGCGTCGCTCAAAAACACTCAGGGTCGGGATGCAGGCAGCAGTCCAGCTCAGACATTAAAAAAAACACATTTGTCCCTTAAAGTCAGAAACGTTTTAATGCATGGGAAATATGGGTGCTGGACACAGGCCCTAGCCTTTCTGGGGGCCACATGATCGAGCCTGCCCTGATATGCAGAGTCCTGCCCAGATGACGTGTATATTTTTTAAAGGGATTGTTGTAAATACCATTGTCCTTTACGTTAATTTCGTGTCAGTGGTGTGTAAAGAGTGTGTGGCAGTCAAAGGTTGTGTTGTGTTTCATGCAACAGCCACAAAACATGTTTCTTGTAGATCAAAACAGGACCTCACTTATGAGGAATGGGGGAGTGTCAGATTATTCGCAGTAATACTAATGAGACGCTGCTTTGCTACAAGGTTTAAAGCACATCAATAGCTGATGAAGTTTAGATATAAACACATATCAGAGACTACTGGCAGTAATATTAGTGAGCTGCTGCTGTGCCATATTGCGGTAAGCAAGATAGTTATCCTGCAGCTCGAGTGTTGTGGAACATTGAAAAATGTTCATGGGTATCATCTAAATATCCGGTATCGCTCCATAACTCCAGCTTCAACGGCTCCGGAGAGGTTAGATTATAAAGTCAATAAAACCGCCTGGTGGGAGGCCGCGTTTTCTAACCTGTCCGAAGTGGGGCCCTCACAGTGAGGTAGCTCCCAACTCAGTTTCGGCTAGGTCCTACTGGGCTTCAGCCAGATGACCACGGGCGCAAGTTGGTCCAATGTAGTTTGAAAAGGGGCATAAGTGGGTGCGATGGGTTAGGTTCTGCCAGAAGAGATTGAAGGTCTGCCTAGGGGAACCGTTGCCCAGGACATTGGCAGGTCACAGCAATTCCCCAGCCGCACCCTGGCACTGGTATCAAGCAGCTACCCTATTACGATAATGGAAATCCAGACTAACATCGTGCCATATGTGTCAACCTAGAAAGCCATCAGCTGCAGACTCCAAGGTATTGCCCCCATATGCTTTCATATTTCAATGGCTGGTGCCCTGTCGGGCGCAGTCGGTGCGTCTTACACCTGCAGAGCAGAGAAGTCATCCCCTGGTGCCATGGGCCCCGTCAAGGGTTCAGATGGTTTTAACAGACTAGGACATGCAGCGGAATTTGTGGCAGACCGCCGACAAGAGATGGTTCTTTCTATATATCTTACCTGGTTGAGTACCCAGGCTAAGGGGTGTCTGAGTGACACTCTGGTGTGGGAAGAGGTCAGCTGGCTGGCAGGCCGTCTTGAGGAAGGTTACTAGCTCGGGCCTGTACAAGTAAGGGTTCAAGAGCCAGAATCCGGCACTTGGATACAATTCCACAGGTCCATGGAGCGGCAGAACAGAAGGGGGCTTGTGTTCGACTTCCTGGTCACAGGTTCAGAGCCTAGTAGGTCCACTTAGCATTTCATCCTTCAGAAGTCGATTAAAACAAGTACCAGTGAGTTTTTATCAATAACCCGTTACATATTACGTACTTGTTTGGCAAGATTGCATGGTGCTAACTAGTGTCATTCCTCACACGCGTGGTGGAGTAAGTGCTGAGATTTAAGTCCCCAGAGCTCGGTACTACCTTCGGCTTGTCCCGTTGGGGTCGGGGGGGCACTGTGGGGGCCATGCACTGGAGCAATCGGTTTCATTTAGTGCATTGTGTGAAGACTTCATTGCTTGGCCGACGAGGTCCTTGTGACACCAGGGGTTATGTAACAGGTGTACGTTGCTCTAGGCGCCCCTAAGCCCGGTAATGCACACTACGGCAGCCCTAAACCTTGGTGGTCTCAAAGTTTCTCGTTGGTCTAATGGGGGTTATTACGGATATCGATATGTCACCATCACCTTCATTGTTGATTTTGCTCAGAATAAAGTGTCAGTCTTAGTCTTTAATTGTCACCCATAGTTCATCCTTTGTCCCAACAGTGACATAAGTTACAGACAGGCTCGGTCTTGCAAAGAATAGTCATTTGGTACCCGCATGGGGGTCGTTCGCAGTTCAGCGAGGTCAATGTTGTCTCCAACACGGAGATGGTGCGCCGTATTCCGTTTCCAAAGGGCTCCCGTTTTCCGCCGTCGGCACCTGGCTAACGTGCAGGTGACCTGTCTGGCTGTTGTGTAAGTTGTGTAGTGTAATGGTCCCATTTGCGGTAGAGCTTGATATTCATCGATGGGAGACATTTAAGGTTGTTCACGTTAGGGTATCAGTACCACCAGTTCAGAACGGAAGCATTCAATATGCTACACAAGGAAGCCAGTATTGTGGCTTCAGTTATCTTATACAACTAACAAGCATTGTTCAAGCCAAGGGTCTGGCGTATTGTGGTACTTTGGTTTTGTAGTATATATCCAGAGCCAAGGCCAGAAGCCGCAAAATAATAGTCTGCCTTTCTCACAGGTTACCAGCCCATTGGTGGGAAAGTCAAAGGTTACACGTACTCAGGAAACTTCAACGCAAAAAGAGGCACTGCTAAATACTGAGGCTGCATTGTGCAATCGACTACGATGGCCCTCATGGGGAACACCTGCGGGCACCATATAGAAGCAGGTACCATGCACACTGGGCGGGCATCCCCCTGCAGCCGTGGTCCGGTATCGGGTAGCTTCTGTTAAGACATATCCACCCGCGCTTTAACCAGGGCGGCAGGCGGGTGGTGGTATTTGTCGGCTAAGAGTGTGCTGCGGCACAGTTTAGTTTGGTGAACATTGTGTTAGTACCAAATGGCAACAGGGTATTACCGACCTTCTTGGCGTCCCTAAATTCAGGAAAGGGCGGGTATTTGCACATAACTTTGCCCCTGGGTCCACAGACGTGTCTGCCCCCCTGGGTTATCCTGCTGCGGGCTAAAACCAGACAATAGAAGGTGCATCTTTTGGGACGGGGTCCCGAACACATTGATAGTCAGGCGCCGGGATAGATGCACCATGAAAGGCACGGTCACTACTCGGGTTGCCCCCAAGTTCTGGGGCAAGCTGGGTTGGAACGTTAAGTCTTCAGTCCTTGGGTAGCATCCAGCACTCCTTCCAAGGCAGGGCAGTTAGCGATAGATAAGTATCAGCGAGTGGGTAACATACACTGGCTTGTCAGCGGCTCCGTGCCACGGGGGCATGCGCGCTTTACAATACACAGAGCTGCAACAAGAACGGTGCCAAGAGGCATAAAACCAGTAAAGAAGTGTGTCTCTGGCGTCCCAGCGCGGTGGAGCCATGCCCATCTAGAGGTACGCCCGGGGGAAGAGGGTGTGCTCCTTTAGGTTCCCATGACCTAGGCAGTGTGGGGCATCTCCCACATCAAGTGTTAGGCACTGGATTACAGACAGGATGCCCTGTATCGAATCAGACAGATTTGCTGAGCGGGTATGCCTAGGGTGCTTCACCAGAGGGAGCTGAGCGTTCAAAATTCCCATAAGGAATAAGGGATGCAGGGCAAGTGCTGGAGGGCAGCCGTGCTCATTGTCTCATACGCCTGTCATGGACATTCCTGTGCGCATGGATTTAGCAAGTAAAGTGACCGTGCCAGGGTAAAGCATAATCCCCCTTGCCTGTATAGCCTAGGCTGGCAAGCGGGGGTTGGAACGGTCTTCTAACATGTGAACTGCTGTCCCAGAGATGGGAGACACATGTGTCCAGTGACACACGGTGCTAGATGGCGGCCGCCAGTGTGATCAGAAAAGAGGTGAGGCATTGTGTGTCAGGGTGTCTGAAACTCTCCCGCCCAGAGTGGGACGGGGCTGAGTCAGGTGACGCAGTGGAACTTTGCGGCGTGAGGTGAATAGTGCTTGACACAACTTCACAGGCATAAAGACACTAGTTGACGTCTAGGGCTATTGGGATATAGATGGGGCATCGATAACCAGTAGGGATGTTCTCTTTCATCTAGATTTGCAGGAGGCTCTAGACAGGAGAGTTAGCGGGCAAGACTATAGCTCTTTTGGTGGGGGGCTCTGGCGGCGACGGTGGCTGCCTCCAGAGCTGTGGCGGAGTTACAGGGTGATCTGGAAGGAAATGGGTACCGAAGGGTACCTCTGCGCGGCACCATAGGGGGTGCCAGAGCCCAGGAGCCTCATGGGAGGTTCCTGGAAAACCGCGTCTGCGCCCCGTTAGTCCTTCGGGCGGTTGTGGGCCTGAACAACCGGGTGCTAGCCTTGCTACGCTCCGCCCTGAAAGGGGTGTGAGTAATAAGGGACCGTGATCCAGAAAGAGGATCGCCAAAGGGGCAGCACAGATGGGGTTCGCCCCAGTGCTGCTTGGCTCATCAGGCAGGCGGCCCAGATGGTTGCCTCCCTTGGATCGCCCGCAGGATAACCCACCATATTACATAACGGTGTATGTAATAAATCTGCAGCAGTTTTTACCCAAACAAGAATTGTGTGGTGTGTTTTATTTATGCGTAGAACATGCATGCTATTGTGGTAGGGGTGGGGAGTGTTGCCTACTGCTGGTGCTATGGGAAATGCATTGTTGCCCTGGGAGAGAAGCTGGTATAATGAGGAGCTTAGAAGGGAAAACTCAAATTGCAAGAGACTGGAAAGGAGGTGGCAAAGGACCAAATCTCCATAAGACAGGGAAGCCTACAAATTAGCTCTTACCATATGCCATCGAAAGCTGTGTGAGGCTTGATGACCCTTTTTTTTCTAAGTGGGTGTGGGGCTTGCTGGCAGGTAGAGGGCCTCTTAGGTTGCTCTCGGCCTCAGGCCGAGCCCTCCAAGGTCCTGCCCCCTCCTCCCACTATGAAATTATTTTGTAAGTTGGCATGTATGATGATATGTTAAGAAATTTCGAATCCTGCCTACAGCAGTTTTGTGGTTCCCTTGTCAAATGTGCCAATGCTGCTGCCTGTCATGGGACTGGTGCTGGCATTGCTGTATGAATACGTCTGTTGGTGTGCTTGTCTCTGTTAGTAATGGTGGAGATACAGATGTTTGTTTTCCTGTTCATGATGTTGCTGTTGGATGTGGTAGTGCTGGTGCCTGGTGGGCGTGGTGTCAATTGCGGTGCTGCTGGAAGTACTCATGCCAGTAGAGGGACTGTTGGACATCATGCTTGTGATGACTGTGCTGCAGCTAGCTGTAGTGATGCTGCTGCTGTTGGTGCTACTTATTGGTCTGGTCAAGGAAGTAGATAACTAAAATACCCCCACTTTGGCCAAGCCTCTAATGAGACTGAATGAGCGAAGCAAGTAAGCCCAACCCGTCCTAGAAAAGTCGCCTTTGTCCTTACATATACTCAATTATCCTTTCATCCTCCCACCCTTCTTTCCATCATTCTTCCACCTTTTATCCATGTTTTCATTATTCTAAGCATCCATTGAAATAACATCCATTTTTGTTTTGCTGTTTTTTTTTTATATAACGCAAACCCAACCCGAAGGTATTGGAGTGCTCTACATGAGTGCCAGTTACATCATACAAGGAAACATTCCTTTTTGGTAGGCACGGAAGATTAAGTGATTTGCCAAGAATCATAGGATTTTGAGCAGACGTGGAGACTCAAACTTGGTTCCCCAGCTCTAAAGTCGGCTGCTCTGGCAGTTTCACCACATCCTCTCCCTCTCTATCCATCTGTTTATTCACCCATTGATCCACCTTTTCAGGTTTCCATGTTTCCATCGTTCTATCCCTCCATCCATCCATCCAATGACCATACCTTTCACTCATAGGTCCCTCCATCCTTTCACCCTTCCATTCATCCATCTTTTAACTCTTCTGTTCATCCTTCTATCTACCTATCTATCCCTTCATCAATTGTTTCCTTCTTCCTTCCATCCTTTCAAAAACGGATCCATTTACCCACCTATCTAACCACGCATCCATCCATCTTTACACCCATCTTTCCTTTTTTCCCTTTTCCCCCTCCCTTTCTTCCTTTCACTCTGCTTTTTACTTTTCCTTCCCTCCTTCCATATTTCCTTCAATCCTTGCACCTTTACTTTCTTTCACCGTTTCATCCTTATCCTCTTCCTCCTTTGCTTTTTCGAACTATTGCAAGTCTTTCTTTTCTCACGTTAATTTTTTTATTACGTGTCTTCTCTCAGCCATTCCAAATATTTGCAACTCATGTTGTCCTTTTCTTCCAGTTTTGCATAATTTCTTTATCTGACTTATTCATTCAACTTGGCTCACTTAGTTGGAGAAAGGGAGAAGGCAGGAATTACAAAAACCACAAGCGTGAGATTCAGAGGTAGGGGGTGTCTGGTGTTGGATTAAGGATGCATGAGGTGGAATCAAGACTACGCAGCCATGGTATTCGACATCACGACCTTCTACAGCATCAGCCATCTGCTTCTGGGGCACCGGAACTTATCCTGTTACGTATTGTATTAAGCACAGCATGATGGTGATCCTGCTTTGCATGTAGTGGAAATTATATACTATTAGTGTATGTTGTAGCAGCTGCTGACAAGGGGATATTGTTGATGGTTGAGTTTTTGCTGGGGTTGTCTTGAGTCTAATGATGTGCAACATTTTAGCTAGGTGTAATTAGGATGCAAAGTGAAGATGCCATGCTGTTACAATCAGGGCACAAGTCCTAAAAAAAAGAAGTGGGGGGACGCTGACGTCACGACAGGAAGTGACGTCATGAAAGGTGGCTTGCACCATCAGACTCATTGCCTCCCCTCGCTCACCCCTTAGATGCGATTGCATCAGAGAAGCAAGCGCGTGAGCAGCTCCGATCTCGCCCCAGAGAGGCCAAAGACCGAATGTGTGGCTCCATTTGCTCCAGTTATCGAGCTCCCAATAAAATGAGGCCGTGCACCCGCGTAGTACCCCGACTCAAGCCCTGGTTACAATGTAGTGTTGTTGCTGGCGCCGGCACTTGTGGTGGCACTGACAGGTTCTTTAACTGAAATATCAAGTTTATTTATTGTGTTTTGTTCACATTGACTGAACAATATTGACTATAAACACACTGTCAAGGTAAGTAGATGTGGAGTTGAGAATAGTCAATCTGTACATCCCTCTGTTTGGTTACATTGACAATATTTGGTAGTCGACATTCTGGAGTTGATATAAGTACAGGTCGATATTATTGCTCTCGATATCTTAACATACAGCCAAATGATGTTGCTCTATGGTGGTGGTTCTTGAGCAGCAGCTGTCTTCATCTTACTTCCCACTGCTTTTTTGACACGTTTGTGTTCTTCGGGACATGTGGTCTGTAAAAAGTAAAACCTGATCCCCTCACAGGTGACAAGCAGGGCTCTACAAATCCACCTTACAGTACATTACATCAGAGTAGATATTTTGATATCCGAATTCCAAATTAGGACTGCCCAGTGAAGCCAGCTAGAGTTCATTGGAAGGTCTGAAAAAGAAGGTCTGAAAAACAGGAACCAAAATATCTAAAGTCTAAAGAATTGTTCAAACCCATGCTTGGCTCAGGTTCAATATATACTTAAAGAGAAGCTCTTGTTGGAAACCTTGTCCCCATGCACTGGAGAGGTATAATAGACCAATAAACTGCCTACAACAAAATGGTAGCAGTCAGGGTGACATTAAGCACCTTGAGTGCAAGAACGAGCCACTGCCAATGAGTCCTCGAAAAACGTGAAGAAATACAGACTCGACACCAAAGGACAGACGCTCTTACAGACAGATAGCAAAATTATACTAGAGGCATAAACACACAAACAGGGACTGAGGGTCATGAGACTCCATTTTCCGATTGGAGCTCCCTTCATTTTGGACCAACCCACCATCACCTGGCCACACTAAACAGCAACAAAGGACACAAGGTGTAAAAGCAGTGTTACATACATGCCTCTTCACGTCTTCTCTACCTAGAGGCAGACATGGAAACAAAGGATATAACAGAGACCCTACGGCTGGACCATACTGTGGTGTGATGGTATACAAAGGCATAAAGTCCTCATTTTTGTACTGCATTGGGCACAATCTAATTTAGCAACACTTCTTAGTACAGCAGGAAGGTGATATGAAGAATGTAGTCCTAAAAGCAAGCTATTAATATTTTCATTATACGTGTTATTGTATTATTGTTTGTATTATTATCATTATTATTATTATCAGTTGTCTTGTTAGTGGTGTTATTGATATTATTATTATCATTTATATTATTATCGGTGGTGTTGAAATGCTGATTATTGTTATTATTATTACTATTAAGCTGTGCCTTTTGTGGAAAGATGAATGGTTTACAAATATAGGGCGTTTCACTTCACATCGTCTTTTTGTCAATGATTTATTAGATCTGCGCTGTATCCTAGACTTCCGAAAGCATAATGAAGCCTTTGTAATGTCCTGCTGGACACATCCGTGTGCTCTGCCACGTACTGTTTTATCACCCACTCCCTGAGGGCTGGCTTTTACTCCCATCCAGCACTTTTCGTGTGGATGTTGCACTCCATGTCTTGGAGGTTGGGGTGAGGAGAGTTTGCGTGCGCGGTTGCGTCATACAGACGCCGGAAGGCAGAATGAAATGCGTGCTGCAGGTACGGATTCCATACCACGCGCCTGCTAAAGGCAACGTCTCACGCTTTCCTGAAACCGGTTTTGTGAGGTTTGTTTATGACTTCTTTACTGCACTTGAACTAACTGGTGCACCCAAAAGGAGGAAAATACCTTAAGGGGAGGAGGGGTGGTCCTTGTTGTGGAGCATAGAGTAGGGAGGGCCACGAGCTTGGAAACCAGGCCCTTACTGTGGTGACCTCACTCAGGGCAAATTCCTTCTGTCTCACTAGATAGCTCTGCCGACCATACCTGGAAACGACTGGTGGCTTTCAGGAATGAGAAATCATATAGTTACAATTCATGTCCCTGTGTCTGCTGCTTTCCACCGAAGAGTCTACGTGGCTTACCCGAGGCCAGTCCTGGGTGCTTTTAGAGGCTTAAGCCCCTTAGGACCTTTGAGTCTGGACGCGGAAGCAGTCAGGGTCTGAGCAACTCATGGGAGCTGTCATGGTGGGTGTAATATCCCCGGTCTAGTTGTGCGAACGCACGTCACACTACATCCGCAGGCCAGGCGTGGCCTGCGGGGTGAAATAAAAGGAGCCGCCCGCTCGAGAGCGCGGCCGTCACACGGTACACTGGTGTGTGTTTGCATGTGTCCGCGCCGCGCAGCATCGCGGCCAATCAATAGGCCTTGCTGTGCCCGTGCTGGGGGCTCGCAACACTGGCGACGAGGCGGGTGCTCGACCAACCTGCGCCCCAACCGCTATGGGACCGCGGAACATCGCGGACCAGAATACAAAAAAAAAAAAAAAAAATCACCAGACGGAGAGACGGAGCGCCCAGGGGCGGCCTTAGTCATGTGCAAGCTGTGCACCTGCACAGGGCCGCCAAACCCCAGGGGCCGCCACGAGGAATCGGAATCCGACTCTTTCTTCCTGACGTTCATTTGTTCCCCTGTGAAATGGATGCAAAAAAGAAAAACACATTTGCTGGAAATGCCGTTTTGACATTTTTTTATTCCAAAAGTGCAGCCACGGAAATAAAAGGTTCAAAATATGAAAAATCAATGAATAAAGCAAGACGGAATGTTCTTAAAGTGCCCAGATCAGTTTTATTCAAACCCCAAAAACATTAGCGTCACTTTACTCAGTTTGCCAGTGAAGCGCTGTTTTCCCCCGGAGGGGAAGTGCGCCAAACCTGGAGGTACTGCAATACCTGGTTGATGGGTGGATTGGAAAACAAAATATGTACGGCGGCTTTGTGTTCACGAATGTGGTCTTTTTAAACCATACTGCTTACGTTTTCTAAGCATATAAGCAGTGGATATTGAAATGGGTCCTTTCTGGGCCCTGTAGTTTTCAGGCAGAAGCACTCACTGATTTCTGAATAGTGAGTGTAAAAGCGTTAAGTTCACCATGTTGTTCCTGCTTACATTTAACAATCTTTATTTAATCTTTCATTCCCAATGAGTGTTTGCTTTTTCCAGGATGTTGTTACTTTTTCCTTTAGGGAGCATATTGCTCTTGCCAGTGCTTAATTTGAATCGAGTCGCATCCAGTTGTTTATAGCAGGTCAAATTGGATTGTAGTTGAAGGCAATGTGAATTACTCTCAGTGGGGCAGTATGGTGTTCAGCGAGGGAGCGGAAGTAGCACTGGGGGCAGAGCTGCCGAATTTAGAACTGAGGAACCAGGTTCAGCCTTTATGAGCAGTCCCCCAGACCACTCTCCTGAGGGAGCACATTCCCACGCTAGACCTTAGAAGACCCTGCAAATCCGGAAAAGCCCTGGTGTCTTAACACCAGCAGGTGGACCCTAGCAGTGGCGTGTGGGTTCACCTTGAAGGCTTGCCCACCACAATCCATACTGAAGTTCACCTCCAGTCTTGCTGGCAGGCCTAAGAAGTAGCAGACCCTAGAGCAACAGTGAGGTCACAGGGCCCCTGAGAAGAGCTGGCACTAGGGTGATGCGACCTGTGTGACCGCAACGGGTGCTGACTTTGAGTGGGGGCATTGTATATTATGGTTTTAAAAGCACTTGCTGCCTCCTTCCTGGCCTACAGCAATTTTCGGCAACAATAAAAATGTCATGATAACTCCGGTAAATAAACGTCTCACTAGAGCGAGATCGGAGTTTTGTCTAGTGAAAGTTTTGACTCATGGAAAGATAGCGCAGAGGGTAAAAGTGCCTGCTGCTAAGAACATGTACCATGCCCATCACAAAATGCACATATTGTAAATAGGTTAGTGGGTTACTGCTTTTGACAGTAAGATCCTTTTGCTACTTGCAGTTTATAAGTTAAAATCCTAACAAAGAACAGTGAGCTATTAGCTTTCATCTTAGAGCTGCATATAAACTGCAAGGTATAAACTAGAGCTTTAGGTTTTTTTCCCTAAGCCTTTGATTATCCTAATGTTGCAAAAAGTGTTCATTTGGATAGAAATCAATAATGATTATTAAAGGGAACCTCCAATCATGGTATTAAGTTTTAAATTCTGAGTTTGTGTTTCTCCAGATCAATCACTATTAAACTATACTGCCTACTAATATTGTTGTCATGTGACTCCTACACCTTGTAGTCCTTTGTCTGATGTAACATTTCCCATACAGTGATTTACACACGTAAAATTGATTGTCTCTGTGTATATTGCTGACAACAGAAAATCCATGGCTCAGAAACAAATGGCTTGTTCTTCCACTTTTAAGCATATTTGGGACATTCTGTGATTAGAAACATATTCCACTTGGTGAATTTATTTTAATGTCAATAACTCATATTAATCGTTAAATAATCATGTGTATCCATTGGTTGAATTACATAACATAATAAGCTGTAAATGGTCAGTGAAATGCCAAACAAATACTAAAGATTGGGATGTTTTGCCAAACCTGGCCACACCTCTAACTCCGCCCACTGATCCAATCCTCAGGTTATTCCTGCCCTCTGATTCTCCGCCCACAGTTCCCCTACTTTTTTTCCCCACTTCGACCACTGGATACAATACATATTCGTGGCGGCCCCTGGCAGGGATTTGGCGGCCTCCGGCTTCCACTAACTTGCAAACACCCTGACCGTCACCCCCCCTTCCCACACCTGTGATCCTCGTTCCTGATTCACGCCTCCGCCGCAACGGTCGCGCGGCGCGGACGCCGCCATCTTGCTCTGTCTGTCTGGTCTTCTATTGTCCGTCCACGGCTCGGGACGAAGCCTTTTACTGCTGAGCTGGTGGCGTCCGCGAGATCTGAGAGCCTCCGCGTCCGGCCGAGCCCTGTCACAAGCTCTTATCAGCCTGAGGGCCGCATACCGTACCACGTCCGTCTGTCTGTCCACTCAGGACAGCGTTGACTGGATGCAGGTGAGACATCTGCCTTCCAGGCGGATGAAGCGGGCAACAGGCATGTGTGTCTCTGAATGCAGGGTTCCTTTACTCCCTGTATTTTTCTGGATGTGTCAGTGCTGTCTGTCATTTTGTCTTTCTTTTTGGGTCAGTAACGCTGCCTATTAGTGTTTCTGTCTCTGTGGGGATAGAGTGATCTGCGCAGACTCAACCTCCTCAAACTGCTTCCCTTGTGTCATCAGTCTGCATTCTTTCTGGTGGTCGGACTCGGAACGTTACGACGCGTGCTGTGCCATCTAGCTGTCACACATTGCCAAACTGTGGTAGGAAGGTGTGTCTCAGTGAGTCTTACAATTTTTTAAATACAAAAAGAAAAAATATTTTAGGTGAAAAAGGGAAGAAAGGGAAGCATGATAGGTTTTTGGTAAACAGTAGGTAAACATGAGTAGTGCGTCACGTGCTGAGGTTGCGGAAATTCGTTTCTTTTGCAGTTTTCCTGGTGTGCCTGGGTGAAAACGAACCCTTATTTACTACATCGCTGCCCGCATATCCAGAGGACACAGGTCCTGTCTTGGCCCTGCAGCCGTCTGTGCCAGTCCCTCACGTCGTGTGTCACAATTCCCTCCTCCTCCTCCTCCTAAATGTTATCGTTCTGAGATGAATTCAGAAGGGTAGGAGCAGCCGCAGGTACTGGTCATCTAACGCCTTTTCTGGACATTTTATTAAAACACCTTCCTGAGCTCTGCCCCGTCCGGACTCCCTCTTCCGGGGCCCCCTACCTACGCTCCCTGCACAGGGCCACCATGAGCCTAGAGCCGCCCCTGGAGCGCCGGAGGCAGTGCGCACGTGCTCAAGGCCCCGAAGAGTGTACCCGGCCAAGCAGTGTCGGCGGATGTACAGCGGTGAGTGCCACTGCACACGGGGCCCTAAATACAAGCAACATAAAGGAGGGAAGGGCACCGGAAAACAAAAAAGCATAAGGCAATCCAACGGCCAGTACCAGAAAACAAACAAGCATAAGGCAATTCAACTGCCAGTGCCATATAAGAGGCTGCCAAATCACACCAGAACCGCCACAAGCACAAGGCTACACAGCAGCCAGGACCATGTGAGTGGCCGCCAGGGGCACAGAGCCATAAGTAACACCAAGGACAGGCAACATTTACACGGGAGCCCCAAAAGTGAGAGCAAGGAGAAGGATAAAACGAGCACACAGCACACCCCAGAAAGGGTTCAGTACCAATACGCGGCGGCAAGCCAGAGGAAGGCGTAAGGTCACGCAACAAAAGGGAGAGACCACATCTGTCAAGCCGCCTCTACCGGCAGCATACGCCCAGCGCCACAGGAAGAGTGAGTTAAGCCTCCTACCTCAAGGGAACGATGGGGGATAACGACGGGGGAGCAGCACCAGGCCCAGGGGCCGCACAAGGCCAAGCCGCCGTGCCGGTCCACGTTCCGTTCCAACATGCGGCGTCGGGTGTCCTGCCCCCATTCAGCGAGCTCGAAGACCCGGCAACAGCATCTCCCCGGTGGAAGATCTGGATAGAGTGACTTAACAACGACTTTATCGCGACCAGGGAGACGGACGACGCTGTAAAGAGGTCCCTACTCCTGCACTACGCGGGAGATGCGATATTCAAGTTGTTCAAACACCTGCCCCACACGGGAGCAGCCGCAGACTACAACGCAGCAGTGGCCGCCCTTGATGCCCATTTTGACCCCCAATTGAACCCCGACTTCGAGCAGTTTAAGCTGCGCCAGGCTCGACAGAGAGAAGGGGAGTCGATGGACGTATTCTACGCCAGGCTTCGCGAGCTCGCCAGCACGTGTACGGAAGATGACCAGCCCAAAGAGATACGCGCCCAATTGATCCAAGGGTGCCGAGATAAGACACTAAGAGGGCCCTTCCTGCGCCAACCAAAGATCGCGCTCAAAGACATGCTAGTACTAGCAAGGACACATGACCTGTCAGCAGCCAGAGCAAGCGAGATGGACAAGGCGCTCACAAAACCCCTAGAACGGGCCGAAAACATCAAGGTGGAACGGGCAGACGCCCTCTGCACTAAGCCAAGAGGAGACTCCGTCAGAAGTCGGAAGCCCGAAGAGACCAAATCAAGGTGTGGGTACTGCGGGCACGAGCCACACGCCGCAAAGGACTGCCCCGCGCAAAGAAAGACGTGCGCCAATTGCGGGATTCCCAACCATTTTGCCTCTGTGTGCCGGAGACGCACGAGAGGCCGAGACTTCCGAAACCGAAGGCCTCCGACAAAGGCGATACGACACCTGTCGGTGACGGAGGATCGGCTGCCAGATGACTCGAAGGGGAAAGGAAGGAGATATCAAGAGACGAGTGGAGAATCGTCGGACGAGGACGAAGGAGAAGCATACCTAATCTCGTTCGCGAGGGAACTTAAGCTACGCCGCAGACCCCAACCGACGTGCACAGTCCACGTGGCGGGAACGGAAGTGCAGGCAGTCATCGACACGGGGGCCACCGTGAACGTAATGGGACTCCAACTATACCGACGCCTAAGGCCCTGCCCCCCGGTGAAGCCATCCAAGACCAAAATCTACGCGTAGGGAGCAGACACGCCCATTCCGCTGAAGGGAAAAATCACAGTTCCTGTCAAGGCAGACGATCGGGAGGTCACGACGACAATACATGTGATTGACAGGGAAGCAGACACTTTGCTAAGCAGCCACACCGCAGAAGACTTGGGGCAAATATCCTTTGCGAGGAGAGTGCAAGTCCACCAGGTAGAGGAGCTACTCAACCAGTTCCCGGAACTATTCCAAGGCCTGGGACGCATCAAGTGCAACCCAGTCAAACTGCACATCGACAAAACCGTCGTCCCGGTCGCGCTGCAACATAGAAGAGTCCCATTTCACCTGCGGCCACTGGTCGAGAAAGAGCTAGAGAACCTGGAAAGACAAGGCGTCATTGAAAAAGTATCCGGCCCGCCGAAACAGCCGGGGGCGATACGCCTCTGTATTGACATGCGGATACCAAATAAGGCTATACGCAGAGAGCGGCACATCACGCCAACTATGGACGATATTATCGCGGATGTGAACGGTTTGAAGTGGTTCTCGAAAATGGACTTAAATGCAGGATACCACCAACTCCCGCTATCCAAGGAAAGCCGCTACATCACCACTTTCAGCACCCACCTAGGCCTACGACGGTACAAAAGACTCAACTTTGGGATATCGGCAGCGGCGGAGGTGTTCCAAAACACAATACGAGAACTGTTGTCTGGGTTTCCTGGCGTGCTGAATGTAAGTGATGACATCCTCATCCACTCGGCGACAGCCGCAGAGCACTACCAACATCTCCGCAACACCCTGACACGCCTAAAAGAACACGGAGCGACCCTACACAAGGACAAATGTCAGTTTTTCCAACCGTCGCTCGAATTCTTCGGTTACGTGTTCAACCAAGAAGGCATTCAGGTGGACCCCCGCAAGTCACAGTCCATTAAGGATGCTCCCGCGCCAACAACCCCAATGGAAGTACGCAGCTTCCTGGGGATGGCAACATACTGCGGACGATTCATCGCCACACAAGCAGAACCCCTGCGAGCCCTTACAAGGACGGACGCCAAATGGCAATGGGGACCACCGGAGGAAGCGGCGTTCCAAGGGATAAAAGATGCTCTGTTAGGAGAAGCCACACTCGCCTACTTTGACCCGGCAAAAAGGACAGAAGTTCTGGTGGACGCCAGCCCCGTCGGGCTCGGCGCGGTGCTGGCCCAAGAACAGGAACCAGGGCGATGGGCAGCACTGTCGTTCGCTAGCAAATCACTTACCCCAACCAAAGCCAGGTATGCCCAAATTGAGCTGGAGGCGCTGGCCATTAAATGGGCCTGCAACCATTTCCACTTGTACCTCAAGGGACAACCGTTCACGATGGTCACGGACCACCAGCCGCCTGTACCGCTCTTCAAAGGGACTTATTTTGAAGAACAACGGTCCTTAGTTTAAGGATAGATAGTAAAACCATTTCGACATAGACTACAATGAGCGCTATGGAAAGTCTTCCAATGTCCAGCCGGGCAGAGGAACATTTATTCAGAACAATGCACAGGGAATAAACAAAGTAAAGGAAGCAACAAGGGGTGAAACATAGGCACAATCCTGTACCGAGCTTAGAAGAAAAGGAATTGAAAAAATAGAAATAAGACAAAATAGCAGGCAAGAACTTTGGGAGCGGATGGTGGCTTACATTACACAATAATCTTAAGTAAGCTCAAACCAACAGTCACCACACTATAGTTTACACAATGGTTAAATTGCGGTGCTGCTAGAAAAGTCGACGTTTCGATCCCTAGCTCCTAATACAATGGGATCATCATCAGGACTAGAAACTAAACAGTTGCCTGATACAATTTATACGCCTTGGGGGAGGCTCTATGGTTGTCCAGTACACGGAGGGAGGCGCAAAGGTGTCTCCTGGAAGCCATTTTTGCTGGTAAAAGACTCCTGGTCCGGAACGTATCGAACTTCAAGGCCTGAATAGGCGAAGCATCTGCGGGAATGGCGCAGGGATTGGAACAGCGAGCATCGAACTTCAAGGCCTGAATAGGCGAAGCATCTGCGGGAATGGCGCAAGGATTGGAACAGCGAGCAATGGCTGTTGATACAACGGGAGCTCAATGGAGTCTCAGGAAGCTGTCGGCTCCCGACAGCTTCCTGAGACTCCATTGAGCTCCCGTCTTCTTTCTATTTTTTCAATTCCTTTTCTTCTAAGCTCGGTACAGGATTGTGCCTATGTTTCACCCCTTCTTGCTTCCTTTACTTTGTTTATTCCCTGTGCATTGTTCTGAATAAATGTTCCTCTGCCCGGCTGGATATTGGAAGACTTTCCATAGCGCTCATTGTAGTCTATGTCGAAATGGTTTTACTATCTATCCTTAAACTAAGGACCGTTGTTCTTCAAAATAAGTAATCACCCGAGGTCCTTAGGCTACCCAATCGGGTCCCCTTGTTATTTATACTCTCTCTCTCGCTCTTCAAAGGGACGGCGCCTCACCCACCACCGCGCATTGAAAGATGGGCAGTCCAGCTGCAGCCGTACGAAATGGAAGTCGTGTATCGCCCTGGAGCCAAGAATCCGGCCGACTTTCTGTCCCGGCACACAGGAAGACAGTGCGGATATCGAACAATATGTACACCTGGTATCCACGGCAGCATGCCCGGTGAGCATGACTCTAGGAGACATCAAGGAGGCGGCGACCGAAGACGCCGTGTACTGCTGAACCCTGGAAGCAGTCCAAGAAGGGTCGTGGACGAACTACCTGCGGCAAGCTAACGCATGGAGCCAGGGAGAGAGGGAGTACACCACGAAGATGTGGCAGATAAGACATGAGCTCAGCGCCACAAGTGATGGGATCCTGCTCCGAGGACCCAGGCTGGTAATACCACGAACCCTGAGGCACCAGGCGATGCAACTGGCCCATGGGGGACACCAGGGCATCACGAAGATGAAAGCCCGGATGCGGGAGAAGGTCTGGTTCCCGGAGCTGGAGGACATGGTCGAAGAATACGTCAGGCGATGTCCCCTGTGCCAATTGACAGGAAACAAGGAAAGGCCGGCACCGGTGATCACCGAAGATGCATGCACCATCCTGTGGGCACAAGTGAGCATAGACTTTGGGAGCTTCCCAGGGGGAAAACACACGTTGGTGCTAGTGGACGCCTTCTCGAAATACCCCATAGTGGAACCAGTGACGTCCACGGCTTTTGCCAAGATAGAGCCAGTCTTAGACAAAGTATTCTCCATGTTCGGATTCCCACAGGAGATCAGGAGTGACAATGGGCCACCCTTCGAGGGAACGGACTTCGCCACATTTCTGAGACAGAGAGGAATACGCCACCGGCGAATAACTCCCCAATGGCCCCAGGCCAACGGCGATGTGGAGCGCTTCACGCGCATACTGAACAAGGTGTTCCGCATCGCAGGGGTAGAACAAGCTGACCCGGAACTACGCTTACACGAATTCCTACGGGAATACAGGAGCTCACCACACTGCACCACGCAGAGGAGCCCGTGGGCACTGATGCTCCAGGGCCCACGGAGAGACTTACTCCCCACGCATCCGGGGTGGTCGCCACCCCCAATGGAGTCCGAGACTGTACAAGCGAGGAGAGCCAGGCGAAACCAACAGGCGAGCAATCGCCGCCGTGCTGCGCCAAGAACATTCTGCACAGGGTCCATCGTTCTTCTGAAGGACCGCCGTCCGGGAGGAAAGTTCAGAACAAACTATGAACCGGGGCCCTGGACAGTAACAGCACAGCGAGGGACCATGGTGACGGCCCAGAAAGGGGGAGAAGAAGTGTCCCGAAACGTGTCCTGGTTTAAAGAGGTGCTCCCAGGCCTCCCGGAAAGAATCCCGGAGGGGCCCACCGGGAGTACAGCAGCACCGACGCCCGAAGTCACCGAGGCCACCATAACACCGGCGCCTAACTCAGCACCAGATGAAGGGCCTCCCACAGGCCCGCGGTTGCCAGACTCCCCACAAAGATACAGCCTAAGACCCAATCCTCGCTCCAGCCAGCGGTTGAAGGACTTTGCCTGCTGAAGGTGTTCGGTGACGGCTGAAGGGGAGCACGCAAGTACCACCCCTCCGGGGGTTGAGCAAGTTTGAACTGTTTAAATGATTTAAGTTTGTGTTTTGTGTTTTTGTTAACCGATTTGGATAGGGATGTAATATCCCCGTTCTAGTTGTGCGAACGCACGTCACACTACATCCGCAGGCCAGGCGTGGCCTGCGGGGTGAAATAAAAGAAGCCGCCCGCTCGAGTGCGCGGCCTCCACACGGTACACTGGTGTGTGTTTGCATGTGTCCGCGCCGCGCAGCATCGCGGCCAATCAATAGGCCTTGCCATGCCCGTGCTGGGGGCTCGCAACAGTGGGTATGATGCTGGCTGGCACTGGGGGCTTCAATCGTGTGAGGCCAATCCCGGGGGCTCTCCAGATATTACATTTCTCAAACCCTGAGGCCGGCCGTGGAGAGCTCCATTGTCTGAGTACGGGCCCTTGTGTATTTGTTGCATGTTACCTGTTTTCTGGTTTAATTGTACTTAATTGTAAATTAAAGCACCCTTCTAAATGGAACTCAGACAGATGGATAACTGGACACCTTAAGTAAAATGACCTTAAACCCACGCTGTTCGCATTCTTTCCATTTACTTGTGTGCTTGACATAATTGTGTGCTAGACAAACCAGCTTAAAATGTTGCTTTATTGTACATCAGAATAAAGCTATGTTAGAACCTTTACTAAAGGACATTAACAAACTACCAAGTAAACTAGCAGCTTAAATACCTACTTCCCAATAATAAATATATTGCTTGGCCCATTCCCAAGCCCACTTCGTTTAAACCTTTGCGGAAACAACTGCGGGCCACAGCCTGGCTCCAGGTGCGAACCCGGCGACTTGAGGGGTTCACCTTCAGCGCTGATGGTGGAAAAGGCAGTGCAGATGCATAAAACCCGGGACAGTTTTTGCCTTGCACGGTGCACCCCATTAAAAGGGAAGGCCCATTTAACGGGTTGTTCAGTCAAAAAACGTACAGCTCCAGCATGGGCAGGAGTAAAAATCCAGTGAGACCCATTTATGTATCTTTGCTAGCTTCATAATTTTAGATAAATAACTTGTAAGCCAGAGTATTGGTGTAAGAAGTGCACATACATTTATAGTTAATAATCTTCAAAAGCCTGTAAGTCAAGCTCAGTATGGATTTGTGAGAGTTTGCTGTTGTGAATTGTTTTGACGGATACATGTGAGCGCCCAATATCCAAGCCCTCTTGCACCCCCAAGTGGTCCATGGGCCTAGTTTTTAATATTAACCAAGCATGTGGACCGAAGGTCTTAGGTCTGAAATCCTGAGGTCAGTCGTGGGGCTTTCAAAGCCTTGGGCCTAGTGATGCTGAAACAATATTCAGAGTGGGGGTGCTGCCATCAAAGTTACACCACTGAAGTCATAGAGATTGTGAAAAATCCAAGCGTCACACAAACAGCAACTGTATAAAATCAGCCATGTCTATTTAGCGGGAGAGTGGTAAGGGTGTGTGTGGTGTTGCTGGTGGTGCATTTTGCAGCACACTGGGACAAATATATTACTAATTCATGGTGTAGTAGAGCACCGTCATTTACAAACAGCACATTTTCCTGTGAAAGGGGCAACAAATTTGCACAAACATGCAGTTTTATTTACTGTTATCTAACGCACATACACAAATGTGTGATAAATAGTTTCAGCAAATATTTATAATTTGTACATGAGCAAGAAAAGTGTACTGATTTGTTGTGATACTATTGAAATAATAATAATTGTTTCTATCATTCTTCAGAATTACCCCTAAAATGTGCTTCATTTGTGCTCTCCTAACTGCTGATATAATTTGAAATTTCATAGTCTTAGAAAAAGTGACATGCTACAAACTTTATTTTCACACATTGCGCACCTCATCAAGATTGTCAGATAATCAAAATCCTCTCACTGTGTTTGCAGTCAGAGAAAGAAAAGTAAACACCAATCTCCATGTTGAAAGTATAAACAGCAAATTGAAATTGTCAGAAGATACAGCCTGACACTTGACCTGTATTTGAATGGCCAGCAAATGAGGTACAATAAAAAAAAAAAATACAGGCATATTTATTGCTCATTCACTTTCTGAACTCCAGCATGGTTAATTTTGGAGTGCTGGAGTACATCTACTTCCAACCTCGTATGTTTAGGCCAGTATTGGGGGCTCCCGAGATCAGCCCTGGTTACTCACAGAGTATAAAGCAGACAGTGTGAGCTATCAAAGTCTAATGGGGATCTTGGTGGCTTGATGCTGGTCCTAGGAATCTCATGGTCTTGGACCAGTTGTGGGAAGTCTCATGGTGTGAGGCCAGTGATGGGAATGAGTGGGTTCTCATCGTATGATGCCAGCCCTCAGGTTCTCCTTGTCTGAGGCCTATTCCTAGGGCTTTCATCGTCTGAGACTAGCCCTCGGGGTTCCCACTGTCGGAGATTAGCTATGGCTGGCCTTAGCGACTCTGTGTGCTGAGACCAGTGATAGGGACTCTCAGGAGCTGATTCTTGGGGCGGGGGGCGGGTCGTATTATGCAGCCCTGGGGGTCTCAAAGCCCAAAGTGAGCACTGGGAGCTCACTTTGGGCTTTGAGACCCCCCAGGCCCCCAGCCGATCCTGGAAGCTCTACTAATCTGGTGTGAGGCCATTACATGTGATTCTAAATGTTTGAGTCCAGCCCTCTGGGATTTATGGCTTAAGGCCGGTCCAGGAGATCCCATAGTCTGATGCTTCTTCTGGTCAGAGGCCTGTCCCGTGGCTCTCAAAGCCTGAGGTCAGCCCTGGCTACTCAAATGAGGGCTCAATATGTGGTGCCATTATGTGGTTTCTTGTGGCCCCATAGTTTGATGCATGTTCTGGGACTCACATGGTCCGGGGCTGGGGTTCAGGTGGTGTAAGGCCGATACTCAAGACTCTCAGTGTGAGGCAAGTCCTGGGAGTTCGTCCTGTGATGAGGGTCTGGGACTTTCTAGGTTTAAGTGCTTTTCTGTAGGCTCCCATGCTCTGAAGCCAGCCATGGGAGGTCTTATCTCTGGAGGATGGTTCCCAAAACTCTCATGGTCTGAGGCCAGTATTTGACGGTTCTCATGGTCTGAGGCCACCATTAGAGGCTCTCATGGTTATAGGTTGAGAGCTGCTGTTCATCTGAAGGTGGTCCAGTGGCTTTCTAGGTTTCGGATTATTTCTGGGGCTCTCCTGATCTGAGGTTCTGCGGTGTCCTCTTGTCGGAGGCCAGTCCTGTGGCTCTCAAAACCTGAGGACTTTCTTAGTAAGATGTTGGCCATGTGGCTCTTATGATTTGAGGCAAACCTGTGACTCTCATAGTCTAAAGCCATTATGTGGTCTTTCAAAGCCCGAGGCCATGCGTGAGGACTGCTTTCATGAACTGATGCTGATTCTGCGACTTTTGTGGACAGTCCTAGGGATACTCATGGCCTGAGACCAGTCGTATGGGTTCTCGTGTCCTTACGCCAGGTCTCATGGTCTGTGGACAGTAGAGGGTGCTTTCTGATGCCTGTGCTAAGGCCCTCCTGGTCTGACCCCTGTTTTGTTGACTTTCGTGGTCTGAAGCCAATCCTGGCGACTCTCATGGCGTGAGGTCATTATTAGGGGGGTCTAATGGTCTGAGGCCTGTTCCGGGGGCTCTCATAGTGTTAAGCCAGCCATGTCGGTCTTTTATGGTCTGGGACCAAATTTGGAGTAGCTTTTTTACTGAGGCTGGTACTGCAACCGATATGGTCTGAGGCTGGTGCTACTCACTCGCAGTGTGAGGAACAAGCCTCTCGACTCACTATCCTCTGGAGGGTGTCATCACCCTCTTTGAGCTCATGCTCACCTTCCAAGTTAGGGCATGGCATAATCCACCCTGAGATTCTTCCTCACCCTTGTTAATTTGAAATTTTCACCCCACAAAAACACTCAATTTCACCCTCCATGGAGATGTATGCTGAGGTTTCAAGGGATTTATGAGGACATTTATCTAGCACCATTGCCACTGGATAACCACAAAAATAATAGGCCATTCTTATCCTTGTTTTGCCGCAGGGATACTGTGGCACTGTTCCTAATGGCTTTCAGCTAGGTGCTACCCTAACAAATTGCAAAGGATTCAAAACATCTCAGCAAAACTCTTACTACACTCTCTTCCAAGGGAACACATCACAGCGGTGCTTTCTACTGTCTGTGTTGACCGTTAGCTGGACGGTTTGCCTTCAAGGCACTCTGCATTGTTGCAATCTCATTGCTACATCTGGACAGAATATCATCTCAAGACTATCACCTCCTCTGACCATTCCCTCCTCACCCAAATAAAACAGCATTGGCGCAAAATCATTCTCAGTGAAGGGACAAAGCCTTGAAGCTACCAGCCAAGAACAGGAACAGGTAATACCATCCGAAGTTCTGGAAGGGAGTAAAGACATGGCTTTCTTTGAAGCTAGGAAGCAGAATTTTATATCATGATTGTATTTATGTATGCTTCCCAGCCTAGCTGTCTACTAGCTGCTCAGCAAGAGTGAGAGATGGTTTTGGAATGTTGGTGTGACTGTGATGCATGGAATGCCTGTGTGCCTGTGTGGATGAGTGGTGACAGTTGGAGATGGGCTGAGCAGCAGGCAGGCTGCTCCTAGTGGGGCTGGTGTCAGGGGCGTAACACAGGCCCCCGCATCCCCCGCAGTGCGGGGGGCTCCAAGCTCCAGGGGGCCCTCTCAGCACTGCACTTCGGCTGGGGAGCTCCTGATAAGAGTCCGGAGGGGGCCTCTCCACGTACTTTGCAGGGGGGCCCAATTATCGTTACGCCACTGGCTGGTGTATGAACCCAATGGAACATAAAGTAACTAAGAGGAATGCGTCAAGAATGGAACAACAGGCAAGCCAGCCCCAGCTGGCTTGCCCCAGCCCCAGACAGCCCCAGCCTGGACATGCTCCATTGACTAAGGATTATTTGCTAGTGGACGTTTGGTCGGATACTCAGTAATTCTACAACCTAATGCGTCCGCCACTTTTACTTTTATGCACCTGATATGGAAGAAATTAGTGGCTGCACTGTAGCGGAATATGGGTTTTTTTTTACATTGATTGTAATTTGCTTAGATTGTTTCAGTGAGAAGACTTCACAGGTGCCACACAGGAGCGGTTTGGTTGTGCTCATTTAGTGCTTTGGAGATACATGGTAAGCGCAAGCACTTGGTCTGTAGAGTGTCCCAACTGTGTCTATTTTTACTTGTTTTCAAATTGAAGCCAGTCTGCCTTTCACATTGTTTGGACAGCGTGGCATCAGAGGATCAACCTTCTTGCCACCAACTTGCATGGAACAGCACTCCTAAAGCTGGGGATCAAGCTTGCAGCACTTTTATGGCACATCTGTTTATTTTTTATTGGCAAAATAAATGTGACATCAGACCTTTTGTGCTGCCTACAGGGGTGTATCTCCATCTTCAAGAAATTACACTGTGTTATGTCTTTTCACATTGGTATTGGTTCCCGGATGCCTCAGGAGGTCAACAGTGGTGAGACACTTTTGATTTTTAAATGCTTTTCTACAGCTAAGACTTGTTGGTATTGGGTCTGTTATACCGCCTCATTGCGGTTTGAAACAAGCATTTACAAAGCAATAGGTCTCGCAATTACATTATTTTGAGCTATTGGCATTGTAAATGTAATTGGGTTTTTTCTCCCTTCGCGAAGCATTAATCAAATGGTGTAATGCAAAATGGCAATAGCTCACTTTGTTGCAACTGCGAAATCTATTTGCATTTGTACTAGTGCCAGTTTTGAACTGTGTTTGAGGCCTATTAAATGTTCTTCCCAGGTATGTACTGTTGCATGATGGTGTGTGGTGATCAGAGCTGGTCTTTTCTCAGATATCTCCCTGGGCTAACCCAAACCTAGCTCCCCATCCTACTTGTCCTCTTTAATGGGCTGTGATTCAAACATTGTGAGGAGTAAAAAGAAGGTGAAGGGGCAAGTAGTTCGCATATATGAACCATGCGCTTTCCTTCAATACAGTGAAATATCCGGACACTGTATTCTGCATCACAACCCCACTCCATGACAATTGTAATGAAAAAGTTGAAAAAGCATTTTCTTTCGTCTCACTTACTGAATCCTCACCTCTTCTCACAGAAGTGCAAATGAGGCACCGTCAAGGATGCCGAAGAGAACTCGTTTGACAGGGAAAAGATGGACACCGGACACAATGTAGGCATCCCTCAACAAAAACACACAACACCATCACCACTGTGTCCTCCCTCTTTTTTCCGGGGGAAAAATTTATCCAAGTGCAAATGGGGTGCACATGCCTTTTTGGTATGAGAGTTTTGTAGTTAGAAGCAAAGATATGTAGTGAAAAAACATACCCACCACCCGTAATACCCCCTTTCTAAGAGCACTGTGCTGTACAAGACTACGAAAAAGTGATGTTGGCTACAAGGGAATCATGTGTCACCTCTTCCCCTACCCTACCTAGTATCAAAGTGCAAACGTACAAAACACACACGAGGGAGGATACTGCGAAATTAACGGACAAAAAAAAAAATACGAGTGGGAATAAAAAGTGTTTTTTTAAATAGTAGCACTCTGCTTTCGCCTGGCATAAGAAAACCAAAGTGGTACAAAAAGTATAAAAACATTAACATCTCTACGGGGAAAAGTACCGCAGCTACAGAGAGTCGGTGAAGGAGAGAGATCTACCCCTGCTGGTCAGTCAGGAGGGGGAGAGGCAAGAGAGACAGAGCAAACAGCCCAGACTGGCTTACCTTGAGGACGAAATGTTCATCCCGAGCTCACAGCCCTGAAGTTTGCTCCGTCGCTTGCAACAGGTTGGATGGCTTCCTGCTCCCTCGGCGGCCTCCCATCTGAAATGTTGTTCTGATGCTGTCGGGCAGAGGGGGGTCCTTGTTAAAAGTAAACTTTCCCGGCAGCACTCCTCCTCCCGGAGCGGCAGCAGGAGGAGATGATCTGGCCGGATTCCTGAACTCAGATGGTTTAATATAGATGAGCCTTAGGGTCCTGCTGGAAGACAGAACAAGCTGTCGCCACGCCATTGCGCAAATAAAGAAAAACAAGCCCTGCTGTATGCAGCTCGCGCACTAACCCGAGTAGTTAACGAGTTAGGTGCCAATTACGATCCGGCAAAAACCGGGTACGAACCGTCGGACGGAGGCTTTTTTCCGTCTGACTCGTACCCGGTCGCAAAACTTTACAAACATGCAAGTACGATTCGCACGGAAACACCATTTCCGTACGAGTCGTACAAAACACCGACCGACGAAAAGATACATACAAATGGGATCCGGGGAATGCGCCGACGTGACGTCGGGACGCTCTCAGGCCGCGTTTCACGACCCAGGAAGTACGATTCGAACCGACAGCAGTCCGGACGGCAATATTTTTACGGCACCCAAAAAGTGCCGGAAAAGCGAAGTACGGCGTGAAACGACCAGAGTAGGTGGCCCGGTAAGCGCCGTACCCCCCCCCAGCCCCCGCATGTACGCGCCGTACCCCCCCCAGCCCCTGCATGTACGCGCCGTACCCCCCCCCAGCCCCCGCATGTACGCGCCATACCCCCCCAGCACCCGTGTACGTGTCGAACCCCCCGTGTATGTACACCCGAGTACGCGTCGAACTGTACGTGTCGAACCCCCCGTGTATGTACACCCGTGTACGTTCGAGTCGTACCCCCACCCGTGTATGTACGGTGCGTACCCCCAGCGCTACGCGCTGGGGGTACGCACCGTACATACACGGGTGGGGTACGACTCGAACGTACACGGGTGTACATACACGGGGGGGGTTCGACACGTACTCGGGTGTACATACACGGGGGGTTCGACATGTACAGTTCGACGCGTACTCGGGTGTACATACACGGGGGGTTCGACACGTACACGGGTGTACATACACGGGGGGTACGGCGCGTACATGCGGGGGCTGGGGGGGGTATGGCGCGTACCGGGCACCTGTTTGGACGTCTCCATGGTTGCTATTGTAGTTCGGAGCGGACGGTCTTTTAACCATACGGTTGTACATTCAGACGCCCGGGACGGATCGTGATGCCACGGTCGGACTTCGCTTTTCACGTTTGTACGGTAAATCGTCCGAGGACGTGTCGGACACTTTTTCCGACCCGAGGACGTGTGGGGAATTATTCCCAATGCGACTCGTATGGGCTTTTTACCATGCGAATCGTGATTGCCAGTTTGTACGGCACTTGTACGATTCGTACGGTAAAAAGACCGGATACGAGTCGTACGGGAATTTTTTTTACCGGATCGTGATCGGCACCTTAGTGTATGACACATGCGCAGTGTGAGTTCATTAAAAACAGGTGGATGACTCCGTTCTGTGCTCACATCATGAGGCTGACTTCACTCACAAAGTCTACTCAAATCGTGACGACAGCAGAGTTGTGATGGCCTCATATAATTACTGACATGGCTCACAGTCTGCTCCAGTTGCAGAAAGAGAAAAAACCTTGTATAAAGGGAACACCACATCGAAGCCAAGGGCCGGGCCTTCAGCACAAAGCCCTGTGCAAGCCCTCTTGAGGAGGAATGTGGTGCCATGATGTCTGGTGCTGAGAAAATTGCGGGAACCCGAAGGCTTAAAAACTCAGCAGGTGACGTAGCTCAACAATCACAATAAGCTAAACGTGGTAAAATCCATGGCGCTGATTACGGTTTGCAGGGAAAAAACAAGTCCAAACCAGGGTTAGGCAGGCAAAAAAAAAAGTGATCGTGAAAGCGATCTCTAATGTAAAATAAAAATAAAAACACACCTGCGAGTGGTGCGCGCTCCACTGCGAGCCATATGTGTTTTCAATAATCGCGCCTGTGTCTGGGCACGATAATTGAAAACATATGGGCTTTGGTGCACGTAACCGACACCAATAGGCCATGGGCGAAGCAATGCACCCGCCTTTGGCCTATTGCGTGCTCTGTTTAAAAAAAACACGCACACAAAGCCCAATAGCGGAACCTCCAAAAAAAAGCACACACACGAGCGTGTGCGATTCCAGGGTCCGTTTTCAAACCCCGGACAAAAGAGCTGTAGCCTGCGCGAGCACTGCTGCGCAGTGCAACGCAAGGCGCGAGCCCTAAAAACGAGGCACAAACTGTGCATAGCGCGCACTCACTGAGCGTGTGCAGACTTAAAAAAAAAATACGTTTATAGTCAGCGCGCGCATTCTTACCTGCATCCTGGCGTCCTGCGGTGCCTCCGTGGGATTTTCGGTGATGTTTGTTCTTCTTTCAAGCCCCTGGCTGATATGCGACGCAGGGGAGCACGGTGATGCCTGGAGCTATCCGGCAAAGCTTCTATGGTGCATGCCGCCATCTTGTGTTTGGCGGGAGCACTAAACTTCTGTGGATGTTCAAAGTGTCATCCAACGCACTTTTCTGATCTCTGTCATCTTCCACATATTTATGTCTGCGCGCATTCTGTGGGATTTGGTTTGCCCGATATTGACCTGTGGACACTGCGACAAGTACGTGTCTTTGTTTTGTCTTTGCTGATTCATTTGTGCATGCGTTTCCTACCGGCTCCTCGTGACTGCTGCTCTACTTCTAGCAAGTTCACAGTTTGGGCGTTTTGGTTCCTGGTTTGGATCTCGTTCGTGGTCCGAGTGATGCTGCATTACATTGTTGGCTGCAAGTGCTCTTTTTAATAGAAAGACATGCAGGGAAGGTACTTTTTCAAGCCTAATGTGACGTGTCTTATCTACTTTTCTTTCCTATAACTCGTAATACATACAAACAATTATTGGAGTTGTTGCAACTTGGGTTTGTCTGTTTTTACCTTTACTTGTAAAATTTTGTTCATTTTATCCATTAATGCTGCAATTTGGATTTTGTGTGCACGTTTCCACAGTGTTAATATTTACCTTATGTATTGTTTTTTTGTAGTTGAACATGTGGTGTGGGTATAAGTCTAGTTGCTTTCACAAGAGGCAAGATGTCTCATAAGCGACTTTTGGTGGGAAGTTATGTCTCTCAGTTAGTATTATTAGTTGCTAGTTTGAGGTCATGCTTTACATTTGTAATCTCTCTAGTGGGGTGCACAATACTAGAGTGTGCCTAAGGATGTGCTACTCGGGTGAGAGGTTGCTCACCGGTGATGGGTTACAGTTTAATAAAAAAACATACAAAAGGCTAAGGGAAAGAGTTTGCATGACTTAAAGTTCTCTTATGCAAGGGTGGTTCATGTCTTGGGGGTTTTCCCATTTCTCTAAGTGGTGTTCACTACTTTACGCTATGTTACTTTCTGTGTTTGGTGAATGTGTGTAAGTCATCATGAGCTACACTTCCTGTTGTCTGGTGTGTAAGTTGCCATGCGCCTCACATGCTGTAGTCTTGTGTGTAAGTAGCCCGGCGCCTCACGTTTTGTTGTCTTGTGTGTAAGTCGCCCCGCGCCTCACTTCTTGTGTGTGTAAGTCACCCTGCGCCTCACGTGTTGTTGTTGTGTGTGTAAGTCGACCTGCGCATCACGTGTTCTTGTTGGGTGTGTAAGCCGCCTCACGTTTCACTTCTTGTACACTTTGTGTTTAAGTCACCCTGTGCCACACGTGTACATTAGTTTCACACCCTTACACAGGGTTGGTCTTTTGGGTCTTGTCCCTTACACATTTGGTTTCACCCGATGGTTGTGGTCATGGGTGCTGGTCTAAGGGTGGGTCTACCCTTTTCTACTTATATTTTACTGAAATGTTTTGTTTGGGAGGATGGGTTTATTATTGCTTGCCAATTTGTTTATCTTTCCTTTTTGATTCATTTGCGTTCAGACTCTTGCGTAGTTGTATTTTAGTTTGCTTCCCTGAGTCTTGAACTTTTTCTCCGCTTATGTAAATGCTTGTTTATAGTTCTACCCATGATTTATCTCACTTTTATTTTTCCTTTAAAAGGAGAGGGATAATGTTGTATCCGGATTGTATTTATGTATGCTTCCCAGCCTAGCTGTCTACTAGCTGCTCAGCAAGAGTGAGAGATGGTTTTGGAATTTTGGTGTGACTGTGATGCATGGAATGCCTGGGTGCCTGTGTGGATGAGTGGTGACAGTTGGAGATGGGCTGAGCAGCAGGCTGGCTGCTCCTGGTGGGGCTGGTGTATGACCAGAACAGGCTGGCGTATCTGTCTTATGGACTGATGTACATATCTACCGTCCTGAATCTTGAAGTCAATAAACTTATTCTTGAATATACAACTCGGCTACGTCTGGTAAGATACAACACAGAAGCAATCAGGCGTCTTGGCACCACAAAACTGAACCACATGTGAGGTAAGAATAGAACGAATATTTCAAGACTGCCCCAAGTGAGACACATGAACTAGGTATGTTCCAAGAAAAGTCAGCTAAACGGCTGATATAGAGCTTCCAAGGGTGACACTGATCAGTGAATGACATGGAATGGACTCAATTCGACATTTATCCGAGGAGCCTGCAACCAGTGTTGACTAAGGTTTGCTTCTGTCCCCATGGTAGACCGGAACAGCATTCATATTATGGGAAGCCACATTCAGGACTGATCATAGAATATACCTAATCTTTCATGGAGCCTTCACTTCCCCTCATAAACCAATCTCACTAACGCAACAAATGCATAAAGAGGTCTGTCATGCATCAGTAGGCCTGCATACACTAAACAATGATAAAACCTCCTTCTGTCTACAACGGCTTGTACCTTGAATATCCTACATTTAGTCCATCCCTGTGGGTACCGTTACTGTTCGCCACCAATCGCTCGGATACCTAGAAGCATTATCATCTCTCTGGTTACAAAAAAGCTTGCAGCAGGGATGACGTTACACAGTCCATTTCTGTCGCCTTCTCTTCTATCCCTCATTACCCTCCTAGATTATACTGAGTTTCTGTCTTAACTGCTCAATCCAGCACAGAATTCAGCTTGGAGGTTGGGCTGTCACCCAAGAATTCTATTAGGGTCCTGCAGAATTCATGTAAAACTGCATATGCTTTATCTCTCGTTCTTCTATCACACCATGTAATGAGCTCTACTACCCATGATAGGGTAAGTAAGAACAGCCCTCTGATCCATCATGCACAACACCAAACCACTTGCACCGTACACATCACTGCACTGCAATGCCCTTCCAACCAAGCACTCTAGCCGTGCAACATGCTCCTGTTCGGTTATGCACTGTGATGCCTCGCTGAGGAGATGGTAGGCCTATACAAATGCAATTACAATTGCGATTGCCAGTAGCGGCTGCTACTGGACTGGGGTGGTGGGCCGGGGGTAAATGGGAAAAAAAAGCCCTTCCCTGGGAACGGCTGTTCGTCGCCTCTCCCCGTCCTCTTCTTCTTCCTGTCTCCAGTCCTGGCAGCAGGAAGCACCTGGAGTCCCAGGCTTCCCTAAGCCAATTACACTGCTGCAATGCAGCGTTGTGATTGGTCTGAGCACCGTGCTTTGGCGCTCAGATGGGTGCATGTTCCCCACCAGGCTCTGCATTACAGCATGGTGGGGAACATACAAAGAGCGCATGAACCGTTTGGCCGGCCCAAGAGGGCTGGGCAAACAGTCATGCGCACTTAGAGAGTGCAAACCACTCCTTCCCTGCTCTGGCCAGCCCAGCCCTGCATTAAATAGAGCCACTGACTGCAAGTGGGGTGACGCTCCTCCGCTTTAGCGGAGGTGCCACCACTGACGATTGCCTCCAATTCTTGCTCTGATGCAAATGCTCAGAAGGAAAGGAAAATAATTAAAAGTGGCCCTCAAAGGAGGGGTTCACAGGATGTGACATTACCCAGCCTTTGACCAAAGATGATACCATAGGAAGTGGCATCACACAGCCGTTGACTCTGATGGGTGTGTATTGTCTAACTTTTTTGAAATAGTCGTTCGTGGAAGCTGAAGTCTGCAGCCTGTTGTCACAAACTGGAAGATGATAAAATAGCAGCCTTAAAAACCAGCAAACAGATAGAGACAGCCTTACTGTCAAAGCAGAGCTAGTTGTCATTTTGTTAGTTGTCATTTCGATTAAATCAGAGGGGTTTCAGGCAACTTTGGTTAGGACAAGATACCCCAAGATAAACATAAACTGTCCCTATCTTGAGGGAAACCTCACCAAACAGCCTCCCCCACCTGCTCTACCTGTTGTTGTTTACATCTGTTCATCTGCTGGTTCATGTTTTTTGGGAGTGATGTGGTGGGTTTGATCATGGGAAGCTCTTCCAAGTACAAGGCATATGGCGTCAGTGTCATTTTTGTGTCTATGCTAAACTAATATAAAGTCAAGCATATTGTCCCAAATTTTTCACCTGGTGTAACCTGCACAAAGGCATTTTTTGGCATATGAGGATGTTTGAAAACCAAATAAAATTGTTAATTAATAAATAAAAGATGGCCACAACCTTCATAGCTGGAAAAAATGCAAACTATACAGAATTTGTTGAATACTGATTATGCATGTTATGCATCATTTCCAAAGGAAACACGCATTGGCAAAGCCGTCTCACCAATGCATGAGCTATTGACTTTGCCAATGTGTTTTGCATGGCTAAAGGTTAATAGCATAAAGGAGAGTGGTGTGGAGTGTTGCAGAGCGGTATGGCTTAGATTTCTGTAGAGTCGCGTGTGCCATAGCGTGGTGTGGCGTACAGTGGCATGCAATAGAGTGTCATAGAGTGTCGCAGAGGGGCGTAGAGTGTTGTGGAGGGAGTGCCATAGAGTGGAAGTAGACACTTGACACTCTACTCCATAAAGTGGAGTAGAGTGTCGTAGAGTGGAGTGTCATAGAGTGCTGGAGAGTGTCAAGGCATAAAGCAAGTGGAGTAGCGTAGAATCGAGTAAAGTAATGTGACTTGGCAAAGAGGAAGTTGCATAGAGTGTCATAGTGTGGCGCAGAGCACAGTAGATTCTCGTAGAGTGGGTTGGCATAGAGAGAAGTAGAGGGCAATGGCATAGAGTGTCGTAGAATGGAGTGGCATAGAGTGGAGTAGAGTATCTTACAGTGGAGTGGCACTGAATGTCGTGGAGGGACATAGAGCGGAGTGGAGCAGAGTGGAATAGTGTGTTGTACAATGGAATGGAGTAAAGTGGCATGGAGTGGCTCAGAGAGAGTTGCCTAGAGAGTCGCAGAGTACAGTAGAGTGTCATAGAGCGGTATACAGTGAAGTAAAGTGTTGTAAAGCCGAGTGTCATAGAGTTTAATAGAGTGTCGTAGAGTGGAGTAGAGTTTAATGGAGTGGGGTATCATGGAGTGGAGTATCGTGAAATGTAATGTCATAGAGTGAAGTGTTGCAGAGTGGCCTAGAGTGAAGTGGCATAGAGTACAACGGTGCAGAGTAGAATGGTGTGGAGTGCAGTGGCATAAAGTGCATTGGTTTTGATTAAAGTGGTATAGAGTGCATTGGCGTAGAGTGCAGTGACAGAGTGCAGTGTCTTAGAGCAGAGTGCAGTGGCATAGAATGGAGAAGAGTGGAGTAGAGAAGCATACAGTGCAGTGGTATAGAGTGCAGTGGCTTAGAGTAGAGTGGAGTGGTGCAGGGTAGAGTACAGTGGAATAGAGTAGAGTGGCATACAGTAGAGTGGCATATAGTACAGTGGCTTAGAATGACACACGGTTCAGTGGCGTAGAGTGGAATAGAGTGCAGTGGTGCAGAGTAAAGTAGAGTGACAGAGCGCATAGGCATAGTGTGCAGTGACACAATGGAGTAATGCAGAGCAGAGTGGTGCAGACTGTAGTGACATAGGGAGCATTGGTGCACAAATCAGTAGAGTGGCGTAGAGTTGAGTGGTGCAGAGAAGAGTGCAGTGGTGTAGAGTAGAGCAGCACAGAGTTCAGTGGTTGAGAGTGCAGTGTTGCAGAGTAGAGCATAATAGAGTGCAGTGGTGTAGAGTTGAGTGGCGTAGAGTGCAATGGCATACAGTTGTATAGAGTATCATAGAGAGCAGTGGCGTACAGTGGTGCAGAGTAGAAGAGAGTGGTGTAGAGTACAGTGGCTTAGAGTGCAGTGTCATATAGTTCAGTGGTGCAGAGTAGAGTTAAGTGGCAGAGAGTGCAGTGTTGCAGAGTGGATGGTCTTATAGTACAGTGGTGTAGAATGCATTGGAATAGAGTGCAGTGGTGTAGAGTACAGCAGGTTATAGTAGACAGGCATAGAGGGCAGGGGTGTAGAGTACAGGGTTGCAGAGTAGAGTATCGTGGTGTACAGTGCAGTGGTGCAGAATAGATTGGCACAGAGTGCAGTGACATAGGGTGCATTAATGTAAAGTGCACTGGCGTAGAGTGCAGTGGTGTAGAGTAGAGCAGGCTAGAGTAGAGAGGCATAGAGTTCAGTTGTGCACAGTAGAGTGGCATTGAGTGCCATGGTGCAGAGTATATTAGAGTGGCAGAATGGCATAGAGTGGAGTGATGTGCAGTGGCATACAGAGTAGTGGTATACAATGCATTGGCATAGAGTGCAGTAAAGTGGCAGAGTAGAATGGCATAAAGAGCCATGGCGTAGAGTACAGTGGTGCAGAGTAGAATTGAGTGGCGTTGAGTGCAGTGGTGCAGAATAGATTGGCGTAGAGTGCATTGGTTTTGAGTAAAGTGGTGTAAAGTGAATTAGCATAGAGTGTAGTGGTGTAGAGTAGAGGGCATGTTGTAGAGTGGTGCAAAGTAGAGTAGAGTGGCATAGAGTGCAGTGGTACAATGTAGATTGCAGTGGTGTGGATTGCAGTGGAGTAGAGTGGCTTAGAGTTGAGTGTTGTAGAATGGAGTAGAGTAGCATAGAGTTCAGGGCATATAGTACATTGTTTCAGAGTAGAGTGAAGTGGTGTAAAGTGGAGTGGTGCAGGGTAGAGTCCAGTGGCATAGAGTGCAATTGTGCTGAGCGCAGAGTAAATTGGAGCGGGATTGAGTGGATTGGCATAGAGTGCACTGGCTCAGAGTGGACTGGTACAGAGTAGAGTGCATTGGGGTAGAGTACAGTGGCATAGAGTGCAGTGTTACAGAGTGAAGTGGCATAGAGTGGTGCAAGATAGAGTGGAGTGATGCAAGGTAGAGTGCAGTGGTGTAAAGTAGAAAGGTGTAGAGTGCAGTGGCATACAGTAAAGTGTTTATTTTTGTGAGCCTCACTCACCTTGACAGGAACAGGTAATTTTACCTAAAGTTAGCAGTAGCACATACAAACTTGCTATTTTGCTGTACTACAACACCCAGCCCATACCATCTCACTGCCGCTCATTCAAAATACATCTCTAGCTCTTGCCCAAAGTACAACTTTCCCGCGCGAGTCCCTGGCCATATCTCAATGGAGTGACTGCAAATCCAGACCTCGCTTCCTACAGCTGCGGCACTGCACCTGCTGGGTCTGCAAATACATCTCAAGTGTCTGCCTATTAGATCATGCTATTTAAGTAACTGGGTTAAGCTTCCAGCGTTTGTTTACCTTGTCATGAGAGCTACCTCATTTTACATATAAAATGACACTTTCCCAGACCCATTCGAAGTGCATACACAGATCTGTGATTATTCTATAAGCCAACACTCATACAATGGTGCTTTCTAGCCTTGTTGCAGCAAATATTTGTTCACTGATGGAGCGGCCCCTTTCTGTGTGTAAGGTGTATTTACATGCAGCACAATACTGTTTGCTGGGTGGAATTGCATTTAAATAATATTGTCTTTGAAGACAACAGGATCACGGATCTGAAGTGGTGAATCTGCGGTGAATACACAGAGATGGGTAACAGAGAAGGTTGTTCATGTACACAATATACCAGGGTGTGTCATTGAATTCTTCTACTTTGTGTAGGATCAGAAAGGCAGTGAGAAAGAGGCAGTGAGTAATCTTGTGGGTAGTATGGACACATTGTGCAGTATTCTGAAATCTCTTGCTTTTGAACTAATGTTGTGTGTGTGTGTCTTAATCTATGTGTGCAGATATGGGCACTCATCCATTCATTCATGTGCTCACTCACCCATCCATTCAACCAACCTATCACTCATTCACCCTACTTACCTATGCTTAAAACCATACACACATAATCGCTAGCCAAAGAAAAAGCACTCTTATTTAAAACAAAAAATCAGACCTTTTGCTATTGCTTCTTGTTTAATGTTGGTACAAGATAGTTTAAAAAAAAAATAGTAATAGGGACGTCTGATGGACACTTCTGTTTGCAAATTCCACAGCTTGTGAATCTCCCCAGGCACCAGAATGGATCTGGAAACTCTTGCAATAGGACCTGCGCACAAGCAAGTGGCTCTATTGCCTCCTTTGCAACTCCATCCTTCCTCAGGACATGACGATATGGATCTGCATATTGGCTCCATGCCTACGCAGGGATGCTAATTTCACAATACCTGGTGATCAGCAGAGGTAGCTGGTTACAACTCCCAATGCCCCTGTCACCCTCTCACACTATATTTCCTGGAGTGATTGCGGTAGGTGGGGGAAGGGGGAAGAAAAATACAGAAGAAGCCTCTCCAGTCTTCATTTCAGTTAATCTACCCTATCTTTTCTTCCTTAAACAATTAAGGGGTATAGGTTAACAGGATATACATAAACATTGGTATATGTCTCACAATTTGCCATTTTTCCTACTGCTCTCATCTGCTAATTTCTAGAGAGAAGCCATCTCCTTCTGGACATATCAGTGGTTAAAATCCAGAAGTATTTGTAACTTTAAAAAGAAAACTTATGCTCCCTATTAATCAAACCTGATAGTTATGTTCTACTACTGTCCATTGTAATGCAAATGACAACTGTTTACTTACATCTGCCAAGTCCAAATCTTTCTCAACTACGGCTGTTGTAGCAAAGTCATTTTTAATTGACACCCTTGTTGCAAAGATTTAAAACGATTTAAATCCCAGGTGATTTAGTATATTCGTTTTCCAGATTTCCTGGAGACGTACTGCAGGAAGCTGGCTCTTTATATGGTATACCAAAAAGAGGTTTATCATGCAAAGAGTCCAGGTATTCCCTTATAAGTGGACAGGGACTTGCTCTAGCAATCCCAAGGTGCTCTGCTAGGGGGTAGTACGGTCTTAGGCTTATCAGAGAAGAGTGTTAGACATCTGCAAGAAATAAATGATGCACACGACTCAATCAGGAGATCCACTCCAATTTATAAAAATTACATGTATCTTTATATATGTTTAAGCCCCAGAATCAATACGATCAGGTAGGTACGTTTTTCAAGAGGAATACTTTTGCATTCAAAAAGTCGACACAGTGCATTTTTCAGAAGCTGCAGTGTTATTCTATGGGGTAAAAACATGTACTGCATTTGGGCACTTCGTAACGACTTACAGGGCCAATCTCCTGGACTTAAGGTGAGTATGGGAAAAGGTCCAAGGCCGCACTAACAGATACCCTCAGGCAGCACTGGGACAGAGTGTCGCAGAGGTGCTTTTCAGAGTTGCGTTCCCAATGTTATCCTATGGGGATTGGTCAGGTTGAAAAGAGGCTGCAGGCTTGGACTGGGAAACCAGTCGGTCGGAACCACAAGGGGGGCTTGGGTCTCACAATGCTAGGGGACGTGGGGGCACCTTTGGTCCTCTTCTCCATGGGCAACTGGTATAGAGGTTTCTTCAGGCATTGGATTTTCATCACCGGGAAACAGAGACTGCAGGTGGCATCTGGAAGTCCACAGTGGGCAAGTCCAGGCTTGGCTTTGCCTCTGGAGGGCCGGGGGACCACACTGGCACTATTGGCCCACTTCAGTTCGGGCTAGTCCGCACGGGTGCAGTGGTGCTTTCCGGTGTCGGGTTTCGGCAGTCCAGAGTCCTCTCAGGTTTCTTTGGGTGCCTGCAGGATGCAGGGAAGCAGCTCTGCTGCTCCACTGGAGTTCCTGAGTCTTGGCAGAAGTGCTGGCAGTCCTCCCAAGCTTTGGGAGGCGCAGCAGCTTGCAGTATAAGTTGACTTTGGCGCAATCTTCGGAAACAGCAAACAGTCAGGATTGGCGCCACGTCAGTTGCTTCTTCCACAGTTCTTGCTTTTCACGGCTCTTCGGTCCTCTTCTTCTTTTGGTTGGCAGGATCTGATTTCCTGGTACCAGGGTTCCCCTAAACACTGAATTTAAGGGTGTATAGGGTAGTATCCAATGGGCTACCTACCCTTGGGGTCATTATACCCCTATATGACCGCTTCTCCGGGGATGTGGTCATAACCCTGTCCCAAAATTCCCGATTTTGCCATCACTAATATGGCTAAAAGTCACCTTCACCTCAGATAGCCCACCTTAGGGGTGGCATCAGCCTGAGGGTGGGCACACCCATCTGCCTAGATAATTGTCCCACCTCTCCAGGTGCCAAATGACTCTGGTCAAAAGGGGGTCAGCTTAATCTCCTGTGAGAGAAACCAGATTCACACACCAAAGGCGGTAGACACTATGAAGCTTCTATGCTTTGGCATGTTATTCTGCAGGTCATCCTGTGGGAGGAGGTGAATACAGCCTCTGCCCGAGGAGGCCTTGGCCTCCCAAGAGCAAAGGCCCTCACCCATGGGGTCAGACACTCGTCTCTGGTGGCTGGCTGGTAGGTTTTCAAGGGGCACCTCTAATGTGCCCTCTTGGTGCATCAATCTCTAACTCCTACACTAGCATCAGTGTGGGTTTATTAATACGAGATATTTGAAACCAAATATCCCTCTTTTCGGTGAAGGCATCATGTATCTGGGGAACTCATTTTCACCAGTGTCCAGCACATGTTTTAAAATGGCTTCCTGATCACTTGTACTGATCGCAATGGAAGTGACAACTGATAGAGCTCCATGTTGTTCTGAAACTGCAGGGGTGCATCATAATCATCAGTAGTTCGCACCCATATATTTAGTGGGAAATTATTAACGCGTGGTTAAGAAATGTAGTACTAAAGGTAGCATATAATAGTGCAAATAGAAACATATTCATGTTAGTTAGGCAGATCAATGTAGTGTTTCATCGAAAATGTATTTTGGATGATGCATAATGAATGAGTTCATGTGTAATGTGATACATTAGGTTTAAACGTACAAGATATTAAAGTCTGCACGTGTAGCTATGCTCATTCATGTATGAAGTATAATGAAATCAATGCTTTTAATGTGAATTTAGAAATGTGTGTTTAAATGCAAAGGCCTGACTGCATATACGTTTCAGAAAAAGGCCTATTAGTTCTTATGTTAGCTGAATATTGTAGGCCGAAAATTGTTTCCCTTGGAAAGGCTCTGGGTTTTCGAGAAAGTCAGCAGATCTTAAAGAGTGGAAAGTTTCTCGTGCCCATGTTTCCATTGCAGGTGCAAGGACACCTAGCTCGTTAGGAAGACTAACCCTTTCTTTTAGGAGTAAGGACGGTAGGAGAAGCAACAATGGGAGTATACTGGAATGCAGATATGATACTTTCAGCTGAGAAGGTGCCTGGGACCCAAGGTCAATCTAACCGTCTTGGATGAAGTACGAGTTTCGGTGGAAAAATACAGAAGGAAGACCTGGCTGAAGAGGTGTGACGAGGGCGTGTTCTATTATTTTGTAATTTTGAATTTGGGATAGTGCCCTGAGGGTTGAGCAGTTGAGGATTAGATGGGAAGCTAGAAGGAGCATCTTAGAACGAGCTCTGTAGCTTGGGCTACTGATTGAGCAAAGTGAGTGCACTTCTGAGGAAGTCTTCACTACTGACACCTTTTTACTCTTTTGCCTGGGGAAAAATGCTAAGTAGGGATGTCATCTTAGAGATAGTGTAGGGACAGACTAATTTGTTTTTCTTTTTAGGTTAATGACTTCTAACATAGAGATTGGAGCAGTTATTGGTTGCCTAATGCTTCTGGAGCTGACTATTCTTCTTAATATGAGTCGGATGAGACTCCTGCGTAGGATATTCTTTGTAGTAGTGCCCATTTATTTCCTTAATCTCGTGATGAGGTGCTTGTATGTGCAATTATTTTTGGCATTGTCATAAACCCTAAATTTTGGAATTTGGAGTTAGTGATTTTTGAAGTATAAATTGGAGTCATTGGCTATATTGAGAATTTTGATGTTCTTCCCTTCACACTATTCAGCCGGTACAACGATTCAGTCGACCTGAGGATTCTTAGAGATGGTAAAATACGATTAGATAAGAATCCAGTTTTATCAGTTGGTAGCAGAGGATAGTTATCTATGATAATAAGGGGAGATCTAGATCAAGATAAGAGATTACTGAGTCCCATAGAGTTCGAGCGATGGTGATTCATTGGATTGTAAGCGGAGGACGACGGCGGTCAATGGAAACCGACGAAGAGTAGCAGTGCGGCAGAAGAAGCAGTTCGTGGTAGAGTGAGTATGAACAGGGTGATGTTGTTAGATTGCGGTATTGATTTGAGTATGTGATGTTTTGCGGAGTTGGTATGAGAGTCGTGTGATTGAGGATTGCACCATGACCGCGCGCGGGCCAAGAGATTTGATTTCGATATCCGACTCTACTTCTGGATTAGTTGTATGACTGCTCATTGAGTGATCACTGCAATCACTAACATAGCGCAAGTCTTTGAATACACAGATGTTTAAATACGTCTGATATCCAGCAGTTGTTGGAGAGTTATAACAATGCACGGCTAGTGCTTCGGTTCAGGAGAAGATAATGAAATGCCATTTTTCTCCAATAAATTCAGTATGATTTTGGGATTCTTTATGCTTGCTTACAGTAATTTTTTATTTTTTTGAATAGATTTTATTTATAGATTATTAAAGCAACAACATGCCATCTCTTGTAAAGGATACATATCTTGATAGCCCGACAAGTCTCAAACAGACCGATAAGTTGGTACCAATCTTCTTATAGTAGAGGATAAACTCCAAGAGAACCCCCCCACCTAAGCCTCAGTACACCATTCAGTTATATTGTCTCTTGCTCCTGATCTTGTCTGGTAATTGGGCTACACAGCATTCCCCGAAAACTGTTCCACTTCCCCCAAATCTTTGCCCATTTTTGTGGGCATCTCCTGCTTTCATAGATTTTCCTTTGCACCTGCATACACCAATCTAGATCTATTTTCCACTCCTTCAGTATCGGAGTATCCACTGCTCTCCATTTCTGTGCGATATGTTTTGCAATCATAAACCCCAATTTTACCCAGAGTCGTTCAGCATTTGTAATGTCTGCGTCTCCCAAAAAGTTTAACAGAAACCATCTTGGTGACTTATCCTCCTCGACTTTATAAACGTCCCTCATAGTCATCAGTATTGCTGCCCAATAATGCTGGAGTGGTGAGCACTCCCACAGTTGGTGGAAGAAGGTACCCTCCCGTCCACACCCCCTTGGGCATAATGGCGAGGTGAGTATCCCCATTTTCACCTGTGTGGTACACGCATAATAGGCCCTGTGAAGAATCTTGAGCTGTAAGTCAGAAACGCAAGCGTATGGCCACCTCTCTGGGTGAGGCCATGGCTTCCACCCACTCCTCGTCATCTAAAACACCCAGGTCTTCCTCCCACTTGTTCCATAGCGACGTCAAGGGGTCTAGAAGATTGTTTAAAAGTTTACGGTAAACGAGCGATGTTGCTTTTGTGGCGAGATAGCCATCTAGCAGCCTGTCCTGAAGTGGGGAGGCCTCTGGCAATACAGTCCCCTTGTATACTGTCGACCTTAGTGCGTGTGTGATTTGGAGGTATCTAAAAGTTTCAGATTGTGGCATCTGATATTCTTTCTGTAGAACTGGGAAGGTCTTGATGTCTCCTCCCTCCCAAAGGTCACCTATCTTTGAGATCCCAATCCGGTCTCACCCACCAAAACTCGCCCGCAGCCCCAACAGGCCTAACCTCCTTGAGTCCCACAGGTGAGTAATCCAGGTAATTCTACCCTGCCAACCCAGCGCCTTTGTACCTTCCTGCCAGGCTCGAAGCGTAGGTCGGGGTGGAAGGAATTTGTCGCACCCCCCATGTAGCACCATAAGATATCCTCCTGGTTGCATGTTGTGACGGTCCATCTGGTAGGCGGGCTCACTCTGGAATTTATATACCCAGTGGCTGATGACTGTGAGCTGGGCTGCCCAGTAATAGTGTCTGAGTGAGGGAAGTGCTACACCACCATCGTACTATCCCCTGGTCAGTTTTGTTAACGAGACTCGGGACCCTCCCCCATCCCACAGCAGCTGTCGTACTGCTGCATCTATTTGCTGAAAATACCGCGGAGGCGCTGGGTAAGGTGTATTGTGGAAACCACTTAAGAAAGGGGGACCCCGAAAGCACAATAAAGAACCGGTTTATGCGGGGTAGAAGGCAATAATTCGAAGAAAGAACCAAAACCAGCTCAGTGGATATATATTAGGGCCTAATGAATAGGTACCTATTGAAATACAAAGCTGGATTGAAAAGGAATGGACAGATTGAAATACATAAAACACTCAACAAGAGTTGTGGATATAAAAATATATCTTCTGTGTTTGTTTTTTATTTTTTAGTTAAATTATTCATTTCAATTTTTGCATAAATTCTTACAGAAGTTCAATCAAGTAAATACATATATAAATATTATACATACAATCAAGACAAATCAATATGTATATCTATTAATCAAAACATGGTTCAAAACCCCACACAAAAATCAAATTCATGCATACACACACTCAATCTGGATCACATTCAACCCAACAAATCAGAAAGTGAGAAAAATTATCCTTAGGAATTCAGATGGATGTAATAATTGATGTATCATCCAAAGGGAGCCAGATGGTACTCTAAGAGGAAGGAGGTCAGCTGATCAAGCGCCAAGAATATCGTCTGCATACAAAGACGTTATCCTCCCACTCTGGCGTCCATCGTAACCCGCGGATCATAGGATCTTCCCGAATCCAGGTCACCAGGGGTTCTAGAACCAATGCAAACAACAGGGTGGTTAGCGGGCATCCCGGCCGTGTCCTCCTCCGAAGCCCAAACACTCTAGACACATTCCCATTTTCCAAAACCTGTGCCAGGGATTCCGCATACAAGAGTCTAATCCAGTTTAAAAAGATCGGCCCGAAGCCCAGTCTCTCAAATCCTGTGTACAAAAAGTGCCATTCCACCGTGTCGAACGCCATGCATGCGTCCAGCGACACCACCAGCGCATCCTCCTCAATGGTCGCAGTTCTGCCAATCACCCCATGTAATCGTCTAAGATTAAGAGCTGTGTTATGTCTTGGCATAAAACCTGATTGGTCAGGGTGGACCAGAGAATGTATCACTGGGAGCAGGTGATTAGCCAAAAGCTTAGCCAGGATTTTTGGTTCAGCATTCAAAAGAGAAATCGGCCTATATGAGCCGCAGTCGTTAGAGGGCTTACCCGGCTTTGGAATCACTGCAATATTAGCTATTCGCTGGCCTCTAGGGAGCATCCCATTATTATAGCTTTCATTAAACATTTTATGCAACAATAGTGTCAGATGTGATTTTGTATAATTCAATTGATAGCCCATTGGGCCCCGATTTGAGTTATCTGATTGCTTTGGCTATTTCAGACTCTGCCAAGTCTTGCTCTAATAATTCCCTTTCCTCTGGCCCGACATGGCAATCGAAGCGTAGTAGTAATTCCCGTGAGGCAACGACTGTGGTGCCGAAGTCCGACGCATAGAGATGTTCAAAATAGTCTGCGAATGCATCAGCAATTTGACTTCCACCCCGAACAGTGGTTCTATTCCTTTTCTGAACTTCTTCTACCCATCTAGAAGCCTCCGATTTTTTATCCAACTACGCCAACAATTTGTCTGCTCTGTCTCTCACCTCGTAAAGGTTTTGTGCATTGCCCGATATCTGGCTTTTGCTGCATCATCAGCTATTGCCTTAAACTCCGCTTTTTTTAAAGCCAACTGGTGTTTCACCCCCATCTCATTATTACTGATTAAGCATGCCTCTAGAGCCAGGATGTTTCATTCTATCTCGTCTAATTGTATACGTTTGTGCTTTTTTTCACCTGCTATTAGAGAGATGCTCTGACCCCTGATCGCTGCTTTGTAAGCCTTCCAGAGTATGCAGGCCAAATCTACTGTGCCAGTGTTTTCAGATATATATTGATCCTTTGCTTCTTGCATTTTAGATCTGATAGTGGGGATTTGAAAGTACCAGGGATAATCCTGCCCAGACATTTATGCCTAGGTTCTGCCATTTCGTAATGGACACACATTGGAGAATGATCTGAGATTCCACGGGCCACATTTTAAGCTTCTCGAAAATGGGGTGCCTGCTGGGCCATTGTAAAGAAATAACCGGGTTAGAGTAATTTTTGCTGTTTCATTTTTTTCTTCATTTTGGCCAGGCAAAAATTACACATTTGTCATTGAATCTTTATTAAATTCATTCAGTTCTGAAAAGGCTTTTAACAATTTCAGAATATTCCCTTGGTTTAATAAGTCTTGCAATCCATTAGATCAGCAGTCTTTAACCTTTTGACACCTGTGGACCCCCACTTAATCATTACTGGAATCAGGGGTGCTCAACTGATTCATTATTGGAATCCAGGGACCCCAGCTGAGTCATTATTGGAGGGTGGGGGCAGCAGCTAAGCATTTGCTATGCTTTGAACCGCAAAACCATACACAAAAAAATACAAACCAAGCATTGAACAACAAATACACAAATGATGAAATATTTTAGTTAATTCACAAACAAATATAAAAAAATCAAAATTTGATTTTTATGTTTAAATCGGTTTTATTGTTGCAGAAGAAAAGCAAAAAATAAGTATACATTGTGGGAGAACATCTCTCAAATATAGCACATAATGATGCAGCTTTTGATTTGAGAAATGTTTCCCAAACAAAAGCAGCATGCAAACAAACAGGGAAGCCTCCCCCTCCCTCTCGCTCCCACCCAACCAAGTACCTTGCACTAATAATCCAACCTATCTGGGAATGTTGCTGAGGTGTATGTGGTTATGCACCTGCCTGAGTGATGTTGGGATCGGCCAGGCGGAAAAGTCGGAGATAGGGGGGGGGCATGTTAGTTCCCTAAATTCCTTAGTCAGCAGCTTAATAAGGGGTTGCCATATTGTTTTAAAGGTATCATCCCTGGACGTTAGAGAAAGGGGTAATTTTTTCATCCTCAGTACATCACAGAGACGATTGAGCCACATATTGTGGGTTGGGAAAGTATCGGCACCCCATAGCGCTAAGATGGTCTGATGAGCTGCCCTCAGTGCAATGCTGATCTGACGGCCCCTAAGGGAGGCAAGCGGAAGTGTCAGAGGGTTTGGTAGCCCTGATAAGATGTATGAGGGGAATCTAGGGAACTGTGTGGAGAAGTGGGTGTCAATATCATCCACGACTGAAGATCAGAATGTGGCGAGCTTTGGACAATCCCAGAGGATATGGCACAGTGTACCCTTAGCCTCACACTGCCACCAGCATTCGTCACTACGGGATGGGTTCCCTATATGTAGGCGCACCAGAGTTGGGTACCAGTAGGAAGAAATTTTGACTGCAGTTTTGGTGCTCGCCATATTGTATGGAGTGTGCCTACCTTGCCGTAAAATATCACGCCTTTCCTTCTCTGTAAGCGGGCGGCCTAGCTCAGACTCCCAACGCTTTTGTGAAGGTGATTTTTCTTTTGTCTGAGGAGGTTGGAGGAGAATGTATAGCTCTGAGATGAGGCGTCTATCCGTTTCTTTTCCCCGTAGCCACCTCTCATATGAGGTCAGTGGTATTTCAGCCCCTGGTCTAACCGACCGACTTCAGGTTTTCAAAGGAAACATGTCCCTCCACATCGAAGAGATGGACTATCGCCCTACAGGGTGAATCCCGGCAAATTTGAAAAGGTGCACCCATCCCCGGAGTAAAATCTGGGTTGTCAACTATTGGCGTTATGGGCGAGGGTAGGGTAGTGAGTCTGCCTTTATGGATGTTTTCGTCCCAAACCTTTAGGAGTGAGCTTGTATTGGGGGAGATGTAAAGGCTAGGGGCTCTGTTTGAACAGGGCAAAAATGGTACCTTAGCTAGCGATGTACCAGCCAGTGCTCTGTCCATGAACAACCACCTCTTTTCAGATTCGGGTCTGAACCACTCCACCAAATACCGAAGCTGGGTGGCCTGATAGTATCTAATGAGACAGGGGATCCCCAATTCGCCCTTCGCCGGTGGGAGCCAACTCCGTTCCCTGCTCATTCTGAGGCGTTTACCAGCGCAAACAAAGTGACTCTGTGCTTCCTGGAGTGCTGTGATTGTGCCCGCTGGGGGTGTTAGCGGTAATGTTTGGAAGAAAAAGAGAATTCTGGGCAAGGTAGTCATTTACGGCTGCAATACGGCCCAAGAAGGAAAGCGGATAATGCCGCCAGTTATCTAATTTGGTTCGTACTCGGGTCGCTAGAGACCTGTAGTTTAAAGCATTCGTCCTGTCTGCTGTGCTACATAGCTGCACGCCCAGAAATGATATGGATTTGGTGGCCCAACTGGAAGGGTGTGCGAGTTTCAAGGCTTCTCGTTCCTGGGGAGGGATAGTGATATTGAGCGCCTGAGACTTATGGAGGTTCATGTGAAACCCAGACACCCTCCTGAACATCTCTATCTCAGCCAAGAATGGAGGGAGGCTCGCAGTCGGGTTATCCAGCATGACCATGACATCATCCGCGTACAGACTGATGTGGTGCTCCCCCCCATGGGTATCCCCCTCATGTGTCCATGGTCTCTGATTTGTTGGGCAAATGGCTCCATGTATAGAGCAAACAATAGGGGGGATTGGGGACAACCATGCCTTGTGCCTCTGACAATTGGAAATACTTTGAAGCTCACCCCATTGACTCTAACTGAGACCTGAGGAGCCTTGTAGTGCTAAAAACCCAGGACTGAAATTGTTCTCCAAATCCGAAATGCTCCATTGTTGCGCTAAGAAAGTGGACCCGATCAAAGGCCTTCTCGGCATCCACTCAGAGCAAGATGCTGGGTCCTTGTTTTCAATGCGCCTTATCTATTATGTGTAAGAGTCTTTTGTTATGGTCTGCACAGAGCCTTTGCGGCACAAACCCTGCTTGGTCAGGGTGTATGAAAAACTGCATCAAAGGATTGAGGTGGGTCGCGAGTATATCAGTAAAAGGTTTAGAGTCAGTATTCAGAAGTGATATAGGGTGATAGCTTGCACATAGTTTGGGTCTTTTTCGGTTTCGGGAGGACAGTTATGGTGGTATCCAGCATGGAACCTGGGAGGGAGCCTGAATCAGATATGGAATTAAAATGTCTGGTCAAGAGTGGGGCGAGCTCAGGACAAAAGGTCTTATAAAACCCAGTGGAAAACCCATCTGGGCCAGTAGATTTTAAGGGTTTCTCCTTTGAAATGACTGAGATAATCTCCTCCAATCGAATAGGGGAATCTAAGGAGGACGCCAGATCATCTGTTAGCTTGGTAGCAGGTGAATTAAGCAAGTAATCTTTAACGTCTTCGGAAGAGGTGGATTGTGCCATGTATAAGGATGAGTAAAAGTCTCTGAATTGTTCAGTAATGGAGGTGTCATCTGTGAGGTCCATTCCATTCTCAGTCCGAAGTGTTCCTACAATATTAGCTAGTCGTTTTGCGCATAATTTAGTGGCTAGGAGTCTATTGCTCTTATTACCATTAAGGTAGTATAAGTGCTTAAGCCGGAGTAAACTGAATTCTGCCCTATCTAGATCTAGGCCAGCTAATTGTTTTCGGGTGGATTCCAACTGACGCCAAACCCTGGGGACCTCTTTGCAGTGATGTATTCTCTCTAATTATTTGCCCTTCGCCTGGAGTTCAGCCCTTTTAAGTTTTCCCTCTTTATTTTCGGCTGCTGCCAAAGATATTAGTTTTCCCCTGACCACTGCTTTTTAGTGCATCCCAGACAATGGCAAGAGGGACTTCCGTGTTGTCATTGGTCTCTAGCTAGTCAGTTATACCTTTCTTAATTTTCCCCTGCATTCCTGGTTTAAGTAGTAAAGTCTCCCTTAATCGCCACTGTCTCCATGCCTGCTGTTGTAAGGGGGACTTTAGTTCTAAAACAAGCGCAGAGTGGTCAAAGAGGGTCCTTGGTTCGATCTCTATAGAAGTGGATAGCTGAAATAGGCCCTGGGAGCCCATGAAATAGTCTATTCTTGTGTAAGTCTTGTGTGCATGAGAAAAGAATGTGAAATCCCTGGTGTTTGGATGATGGGCCCTCCACAAATCTATAAGGCTTGCTTGTTTTAGCCAGGAGATACCCTCACTCGTGAAGGACCCTGACCTTCCCTCCCTGCGAGCAGAACGGTCCATGTGTTTGTCCATGACTACATTAAGATCACCCCCTATCAATATCAGGCGATCGTGAGAGAGGAGTGAATCTGCCAGAGCTTCCCGAATGAAATGATCCTGCCCCTCATTTGGTGCGAATATAGTGCCCAGTGTCAGATTTTGCGAGCCTAGCTGAATCTGGTATACCAAAAGGCGATCCTTTAGCTCTGCCAATTTGGGCCAATAGAACCCCTGAATGAATGGGAAAACAGGATAGCCACTCCTCCTGTCTTGCGCCCCGTTGAGGAGAATAGTTGTTGAGGGAATCTTTTAGATTTAAGTCGTTGGGTATCTCCTGACAGGAGATGAGTCTCCTGCAGAAGACAGATGTCAGCCCCTGAGTTTTCCAAATAAGAGAGCATAGCTTTCTGCTTGACCGGGTTGTTTAGACCCTTTACATTAAGAGATAGAATCTTCAGAGATCTGCTTAATGCCATGTCAAGTACATCAAAACTAGCTGTGTTAAGGGGCCTTGACCATCAAACCACCCTCCCAGTGGGACTTTCAAATTGGTGTCATGGGACCCAGAAAGCGTGATCAGATACTCCCATAAGTGTGTCATGTGTTGGTACTTGGTGAGTAAACAAACAAAATAAACACACGCAAACCGAAATGAACATTTTGAAGAATAAAGTCTCGGGGGGGGGGGGTAGGACTTGGGAAGGAATCCCCCCCCACCCACGAGGAAAGGTCTTGATGGAGTTTATCGTAGCCAAGGCCAGGGGCGTAGCTAGAGCTTGTGGCGCCCGGGGCTATCCCTCAGATTGCCGCCCCTGGGGGGGGGAGGGGGGGGGAATAAGGGGAGGAGGGTGCTGGGGAAAGGACCGAGAGACACGTAGTATCGCCGCTAATAGTTACCTTGATCATGCAAGTTACATGCACATACATGACACGATCCAAGGGTACACAGTTGAATACACTGGTGACAGGCAGTACAAAGGAGAACACACAGACTGCCACCCTGCAGGATTTCAGGAAGGGCCTAAAACCATGGTTATTCGATTAAAGTCATCATCAGCAGCACCGCCCCCACCCTCCAGCACCTAGATACCCTTACAGGTGATAAGTGGCGCTATGCAAATCCTGTTTGTTTGATTGATTGAGACCCGATTTCCACACATCGTTTTTGCGCTATATTAGTTTTATCTGTAAAACTGTATGTCTTTGCAAGTTAAGTGACCCCTTCAGTGGAGATTGTGCTGACTGTACCTTGGGGCACATGGCCTCTGTTTATAACTTCCCTCAGCTCACTCCTTGTACTTGCCAGCCCTTATCACTGACCTACTCCTGCCCAGCAGCTTCAGCTGACACCACGTGCCGGTGGATTTGAGGGTGGACTCTCATCCAACCCTCTAGCTTACTATTTTTCTCCTTTTTGTGCATACTGTGGAAAGTTTAACATGTTGCTTTGTACAAATTGTTACCGATTTGATTATTCAAAACTCCAACCGAATAAATTTCTGTGACTTGGTATTTCCTGTATCAGGTCATTTAAATCTGCCTTCATGCCCTGGGAAGCTGCAGCAAAAGAACGACTGTGCTGCGAATTACATTGCGAAAAACTCCACTCTTTGCTAATAGTGGGAAACTGCAAACAATGTTAAAGAATCTGTGGGGAAGGAGGTAGTACATGCTTTGCAATACAAGGAAGAAAATGCCCTGATGTGTGACTCAAACTAGACACGGGACACCATGAGATGTCTAACAGCATAGGGTTTCCACGGTGCCAACCTGCACTCTAAACACTGACTGGCAGGTCTCCCCTCTTCTAATGTTTTCCTTTCCCCTTCTATCCTTGTCATCTTTTTGCGAACTGTAAGCTCTTTCTTGCGCTGCACCACCCCCATTCCAGTTTTTCCTGGGTCTTTTTATCTCCTTCATTCTCTTCTGTGCCGCTTTCACTGTACTGTAATACCTTTGGACCTGGGCGAAATTTAAATTATGCTGGCAAAATCTATATAATTTTGGAAATTTCGCCTTAACCTTGCTATGTAAAATTTCCAAACTTGGACCATGTCGTGTAATCGTCATAAAATTATAGCAGAGGGGTACAGGAACAATGCGAACAACCACAACATGAGCAGCTATAGTTTGCAGTAATCAGTTTTTTTTGCACTTTTTTAAAATGCAAAATACGTTGTTGCATCAAAAATTGAGGCTAGGATGCAAATATTGCACTAAATGATGGCTTTGCATTTCACGAAATGATACATAATTTTCTGGAATGTTCCTGATATTTTGCGATTTACACGAGCAAATTAGATAAATTTTGCACACCCCTAAAATAGTTTCCTTTCACCTCCTTTTCTTTATGTTTCCTTGTTCTTAGTTCGTCTCTTCCCTTTGCTACTCCGATCTCTAATCTCCTGTCCATGCATGCAGGGAAGGATGGGACAGACCTACTGTTTCTGAACTCCCAGAATTTACTACTGTTTCGTTTATCTTTTTCTCATTCGTTCCTCCCCTCCTCCAACGCTGTTTACTGCCTCTCCCTCTCCTTGGTTTCCTTTCCCCTCTCTCTTTCGTTTCTCCTGGTACACTGTGCCTCTAGTTTCCTTTCTCAGTCTCTCCTGCATCGCGCTGCGCCCCCTCCCTGTCTACCTGCCCCCAATCTGCGGAAAATCCCCGATCCCTGCATCTCTGATTGGACACACAGAGTGAGTACAGAGGGTACGTAGTGCATTCACATTCAGAACACACAGGCCCTATCTGTACTTTATTAACTGTATCTTCCTGTACATATAAAATCCCAATAAATATTTTCTGACATTAAAGAGAACACACAGGCTCTTCTTAAGAATATCACGTAAGCAGTAGAAGGTGTTTACTTCTGCAGAAGGGACATGATGGACATCAGTGGTCCTCAAATTTGATAAGGGCATCTTATTTCTTTGTCGCTCTAGAAACATATATCACAATAGTGTCCAACATATAGGAAGGCTTCTAGGAGTGATAAAGTGACACTTTTTATGCAATTACAGTTAAAGCTCCCTGTTTTCCGTTTTTACTGATTTTTACAGGTAAATACAGACAGAAAACTTTTATTTTCTTGTCTGTATTTATTTCTAAATGTGGACAAAAACGGAAATTTTGTTGCTTTTTGAGTAATTCTAAATACTGTCTCCCATGACTGCCAGGCCAATAGCTGTGTGGATTGATAGGTAAGGGAGCTAAAAAAGAAAGGAATTCTAGTAAAGAAGCTTTAACAGCAGTAGATAAGTGCAAGGTTGACACTGACATTTGCACAGTTTCATTAAAGTGCATTGATTTATCTTCTGTGGGTGTTTACAGCATTGAAACCTGGAAGGCATTCAAGCATTAGTGCATATATACTGGTTAAATAAATATGGAAATATACTAATTTCAGCTTCATTTTTCAATAAAACCCACAATAAATATGGATAAATACAGATAAAATTTGCAAAAAATAAATATGGATAAATACAGGCGGAAATGTCCAAAAAAGAAATACCATAAAACCGGGAGCCCTAATTACAAACTCCCATTCTCATTGCTTCGGTCCTCTCACACTCTTCGTGAGCTACCCCCTCCCGCACATAATAGCACAGCCAATGCCCCCCCACCGCTCTCTCACCATTACATCTGCACTTCCGTGCCCTTCCCCGAAAGTCTAGCAGTAATAGGTCCATAGAAGATTCTGTTGCTACCTGAGTCAATGCAAACTCATACCTGCCAACTCACACGGTGCCACCGCGTATGACACGATTTCCTACACGCGCGCTGACATCATGCAAGGCTGGCACAGTCTCACTTACTTGGAGGCAGCCCCCATCACTAACTGTACCCAGGACTGTACCCAGAGGGAAGACTCACGAGCTGAACATGCGGGACCCTGCACCACAACAGCTGAAACAAACGCGACTCTATTATTAAAAGAAAAAAATGTGTCCTACCTTACAACGCGAACCAACTGAAAACTTTGGGAAAGGGAGGCCCCTGCACTTCGAGGAAATACAAGCCGAAAGTGTGTGGCAACTCTATGCTACATCACCCTGCTGCCGTGGCTGCCCTGAAGGTGTCGAGGTCAGGGAGGGAGGGAGGACAATCCAGCTCCTGGGGGGAAGGTCCATTAGCAGGAAATTGACAAAAAAAAAAACACATAACGGTGCCTGCCTCACGCTGAGTACGATGAGTGCAACATTGTCAGAGTCTGTTCACGTGACCTGATAGACTGGCGCCAGCGTTCGGGTCCCACTCTAGCAGAGGGCGCCAATTTGATACTAAATGCCCAGCTGTGATCCGAGGCGTATAGTGTCCGAGGCGGCCGCCAAAAGATGTCAGTGGCATAATAGGGAGTGGGTGTTCAGAAGAGCAAAGTGGGAGTTTTAAAAAAATTAATCGGGAGAATGGGGCCTTGAATCAGGTTACTGTCACGTGTGGGCTTTGGAAGTGTGCTGCTGCAGGATCGGGCATTTGAAACGAAAATGCACGTTTTTCTCTTACCTTTCAAAAGCATGGAGCGCAATGGCAGGCAGAGAGAGGGTGATACAAGTGTTGTGTGCACTCACTGGTTTGACCGGTTGCTGGCTAAATCTGGAACCCACGAAGGAGACGCCGATCCCGGCCGGCCGCGGCAGATTCCTTCGTTGACAGGATGTCCCGTCAGCCATGTGAGGAAAGCAGTAAAATGACACTTCCTAAGCCAGGCGGGTCCCAACCACGATCCCAGCGCCCTCCGGACGCACAGGCCAGGACCGCGGCCTCTCTGCGGTCACTACAGGGCTCAGGAGCGCAGTGCCCTAAGAAGGGCGCCCTACGGAGGCGAGGTGAAATAGGCCACCGTCGACTGGGTGGGTTCTTAAAAATAACACCAATAATTGGAGATAAAGTGGGCCCTTAAAACGCTGGGCCTGGTACCACTGTACCTACTGCACTATTGAGAGCTGGGTACCCGAGGGTTGAGAGCTTATCAGGGGCTTTCAACGCCACCGCCCCTTACAGGCCCCAGACCCTTTAAATAAGAGCCTTAAACTACGGGAGCTGACGTGGGCCCCTGTAGCATGGAGGAGCCCCACTCGTGACGTGTCCGCCTATAGCATGGCAGAGCCCCTCTCGTGACGTGGGCCCCTATAGCATGGTAAAATGTGACGTGGGCCCCTGTAGCATGGCAAAGCCCCACTAGTGACGTGGGTCACTATAGCATGGCAAAGCCCCCGCTCGTGACGCGAGCCCCCATAGCAAAGCTCCACTCTTGACGCGGGCTCCTATAGCAAAGCCCCAATCGGGGCGTGGGCCACTATAGCATGGCAAATCTCAAGTCGTGACCTAGGCTCATATATCATGGCAAAGTCCCCACTCATGTCGCTGGCCCCTATAGCAAAGCCCCACTCGTGACGTGGGCCCCTATTGCAAAACCCCACTCGTGACGCAATGCCCCTACAGCAAAGCCCCACTCGCGGCGTGGGCCCCTATACACTCGTGACGGGGGCCCCAATAGCATGGCAAATCCCTACCCGTGACGTGGGGCTCCAAAGCATGGCAAAGCCCCACTCGTGACGCGGGTCCCAATAGCAAAGCAAAGCCCCGCTCGTGCTTGTGGGGCGACCTGAGGTGACCTTGCTGCTATTCCTGTGGTTAAACGCAGGTGGCGAGAATGCCAAGGACCTTTGCCACACAATGAATTTTGCCCATTTCGTAAGGGGGTGGGAGGCAGGCCCGGCTCTAGGAATTTTTATTTGGGTGGGCCGAGGGTGCAGTGGCAGTGCAAACACCACCGCCCCCACCCCCCTGTGTGTCAGCCCGGGATTACTCGCTGAGACAGCTTCCTGTGAACACACACAGCCGCCCCCAGTACTTCACAGGCCTTTAAAAGACCATTCGCTGGTTAATGAGGCTTTGTTGGTTTTTCACCCCTTCGAGAGCCCCTGCATCGCCACTCTGACTATTGCTGGAAGAATTAGCACTTTACTCGATACAAGCTCTGTCAGCTGAAACCCCGAGGAATCTTGCTTGCAGGAATCGGGAGGCGGGAGACTAGCCTTAACATCGGTAGTCTCCCGCCTGAATCGGGAGGGTGTCTGTTCTTGATCTGGTGACGTCTGGCCTGGGCCCGGGGCCGTAGTCTGATTGACTGGTGGGGTGGCCCGTTGCGGAGGCCTTTATAATTTATTTGTGGACTCGACTCGGGACACTGACTGACTACTGTAAAGTGTCAGACAGTGAGTGTCCCCACTCCTCAAATAAATTATAAAGGCCGCCGCGACGGGCCACCAGTGACCGCCGCCGCCCCAAAAATAGTGCCGCCTGGGGCGGTCCGCCCCCCCGCCCCCCCCTAGCTACGCCACTGGCCAAGGCCGATCTAAGGGCTGCTCCGCCTACAGGCCCAAATAGCAACCCATAGGCCCTCTGAGGTAAAGAAGGTGCCCCACATGAGATCATTCATGAGATCATTCATGAGATCATTCAGTCTATCCCGCCGACGCTCCCCCGGTGAGGGTCTCCAGCACTGCTTTTCTTTCTTGCGCATTGTACTGAGGGCTTGGCTTTAATGGTTTCTTGCCTCACCGCCTTTACCGCTGTCTCTCCCATTGCCCCCCCCCAGCCCCTACCTCGTCCCTGCTCCCGGCCTGGGACTTGGGCTGATCAATCCAGAGTAGGTCACATGCTGTGCTCAGAGATCGAACCTGACGAGTTTTCCTCTTCCATTCAAAGATTATGCGGAATGGGGGACCCCATGCATAGGAAATGTCATGGTTCCGGAGATATGATGTCACAGGGCGAAAATCCAGCCGCTTCTGGAGGGTGATAGTGGCGAGGTCCTGGAACAGTTGTATTGAGTGACCTCTAAATATGGTAGGATCTGAGCCCCACACAGTTCATAAAATACGTTCCTTCATGGGAAAGCTGTGAACATAGGCTAATATGTTTGGTGGTGGCCTATTGGATGCTTGAGGAGGCCCAACTCAGTGCACTCGATCGAGGCGGATGCCCGACCGGTATGCCCCTCAAGATTTGGGCAAAGAGAGCCTGGACAAACTCCTCCATGTTTCCTGCCTCTGCCGATGTTGGTACATTCGGTATCTGATATTATTACGTCTGGACTGATTCTCTAGATCTTCAGCATGTGCCTGGAGATCAATTTGCCTTTCTGAGAGACGTATTATTTCTTGACATAGGAGCTCTATCTCTTCTCCACTGGCTGTTTCATTTGCCTCCAGTGTATCAACTCTGTCCCCGACCTCTGAGATTTCTCAACTGACTCCCTGCAAGTCCTTATCCAGGTCGCTTTTGATCTGCTGGAGGTCCTCCTTTAGTGACGAGAATAATGACTCCATATAGGAGTGTGTGATGGGGGCGTCTCCCTCAGAACCTCCCTCGAGGGTGAGGAGTCCGCTAGGGCATCGAGGCAGTCCAGAGGCGGAAGTTTGACAAACATCTCTTTTAATGTTCGGTCTTTTTTGGTCCTAGCTGTCGTCATCTTGAGAGAATCCGATATGAGCCCAGAGGAGTGCTGGAGCGCCAGACAGTCAGCAGATTCGGGGTGGTGGGAGGGGCGGAGATCAGCGTCCTATTCGGCGTAGTGCCGTTTGGTTTCTTCGGTGGGTGTCCCTCTGATCGTCCACCGGTAGCAATTTACAAAGTGTGTCAACCCTTAGAAAGGGGTTCCAGGAAGGAATGTCTCCTATGGTGCTGTGAGAGCAGGATTAGCGTTGTAGCCAAGGCCTCTCATGGAAGGCTACCTCCCCATGGGTTTATTGCATGTGCTAGTAGTCCTGGTAAGATGGGAACGAGAACCTCCAGTCCAATCAGAGTACAACACCACCAGACCAACTGTGCCCAGGGGTACGCTGAGGGATCAAAGCTCTGCCCACTATGTGTGCTCCCCCCTCTTGAAGCCAGTCCTGGCGCTCAAGATAGTACAGCGTCTGGTGGATGGGTAGTGCCCCATGGGTTCCTGCAACATCTGCCAGCTGTCACCAACCTACTTTGCTGAAGGACCAATGCTTTTGCTGCCTATATGGGCTAACTCCCTCCAGGAGCCAGTCCCTCCATTGGGGCTCATGCGGAATCGTGCGTGTGTGTTGGGTCCCAAGCAGTCCTGTTGCTTATCGCTGCCCAGTCATCCCACTTCCACCGACCAACTCTAGGGTCCACTGGCTTGCTCTTTTCACCGCTGTAGGCCTGGGTGAGGGGGAAGGGGTATGGCCGCATTGTCAGTGCGTGCCCCAGGCCCCCTAGGAGTGGCTGGTAGTTCGTTCAGGCTCCCCCGAAGGGAGAACCAGTCCCAGGGCCGCAATCTGCCCTCCTGCCGTCGTGCACTTTGTTTTATCTCGGTGGCTGGGGGGAGCAACCCTATTGCCGGCCCCCACAGGAGCCAGAGGGGCAAGAGCTGTGAGTCTCCATGGTGTCGGGGGTGTCAGGGACACCCCCGCACTCATACCGCAGAACAACAAATGAGGTCCGGCGAGGTCGGGCCGAGCGCGGCAGACCTCTTGTCGTCATGCAAGCCCCTGCAGGGAGAGGCTGGGCCCGTCGCTGCAATGGCCCTGTGTTCCGCTGGAATCACCGCTCTTCTGGAAAAGTCCGGTTCGCTGTGTTTGGGCCAGCGGTCTCAGGTCATGCGGGAGCCACGCTCACCGCTGACCGGGCCTCGCCGTCTTCCTCCACTGCACCAGTTGTGGCCCACCGGTCTTCAGTCAGGGCTTGCCCAGCCCTACGCTTGCGGGCCCGGGTGTGCCTGCCCACCAGCACCGGCACTTCACTCCAGCCCCCACGGCGTCTCTAGGGGCCTCTGCCAGACCTCTCAGCTCAGCGGGCGATGCCCAGTGACCCGAATGCGACCTGCGGCCCCTCCTAGGCCCCGGGGCACTGCTGAAGAAAGGTGAATGTACGGACCTGGAGCGGAGCAGTTGAGAGACGCGTCCGCACACTCTGCCATCTAGGCCACGCCCCCCCAAAATGTTATTTTTAATAGGAAGGTTGAAGCTTTTAAAATTTAATTAAGCCATTCATCGTCAATGTTATATTCTGTTTGGTGCATTTGCACTGCTCCCACAAACCAATCTGAGGACACAAACCTATTTTTAGCCTCCAATTTCAAATTTCTTCTCACTTACTTCATTATCTGTTATTATTTAGTATTCTAAGCAATCCTAGACCACCTGAGAAGGCTTTGCAGATCCCCATTTGTCCCCGGACCACAGGATAAAATCTATTGCTCTAGATGTATAGTAAGGGGTCAGCTATACTGCTAAAGTTTGTGAGTCCCTAATAACATACCATTCATCATTTTGTGGTGGTTCAAGCATTAATTGCATTGGTTAGGGACGATATGCCATCTGTCGTGTTTGATGACTCACTTGTTTTCAACATGGGCATATTATGCTGGTTATTAATTAACTGACGATTTTGACCTGTACATCATTACTGTAAGTTCTAGTCTGATATTGTGATAGACTTTGCACTTCTAAAGAGTAATGATTTTCGACTGTCAAATCGATGCCAGATGTCTGCATAGAATTGGTGTATTGGGTAGAGGCAATGTTAGAAATCCTTGTTGGTTCATTGGAACCTGAACATATTTTTAATTGAACTCCAACCTTTTCTGCACCAGCTGTGTTTTTGCTGAAACAAGGGCAAACATTTGATTTTCAGTGTTTTAAGGGTCTTTAACGTCTTTATCTGTACCTGCTGTAGTGGCACACATTTCTACATTTCTCCCCTTTCTTAACACAACTATGGGAGTAGAAGGCACAGGGTACCTCGCTGCTGAGTGCCCCTCATGTATGTATGTTCAGTATTTAGATCCTAGGATTTAATCTCATTTATAGTTTTGTGATTATAGTAAGTGCATAACAAGTGGGGACTGGACACCTTTTTTGTATACATTTTATCAGAGTTTAAGCTGCTCATTTTCTTGTTGACGGCTAATATTGAATCATGCATACCCCATTCCACTGCTATGATCCTCAAAATAGCCCTTTCTAGACTCTTCTCCTCCTTGCACCACCTGACACCTCTTTTACGATACTGATTCCCAAAAACAAGCCTTTCTAAACTCTTCCCTCTGACTCTTCCCCTCCACATCCCTTTTTACTCATTCCAAGCCTCCCACTACTGCTATGACCTCCCAAAAAAAGTCTAAATCCTTCACGCTTCTATCCCTCCACTATCATTTTCAATCAAAATAACAGACTAACATGTCCACTTCTCAAATTTCATATTTCACTATACTAATTCACCACTAATCCTTTATGGGCTTCAGAGTAGTGTGCTACTCGCCTAAAAAAGCACTTATTCACCTCATTAGGGGTAGCAAGCACTAAATAAATGCAAACCTTTTTTTCCCTCTTCTATCCCTCCACTATCCTTCTCAATACAAACAACCAACTAATATACACCACTCAAATTACTTTCATATTTCACTATGCTAATTCACCACTAATCCTTTATGGTTCCATAGTAACGTGTAACAAGCTATATATATATATTATCTACTGGCGGTCGCCAGTAGATAGTTATAGTTGGGACCTATTTTCCATAGGAAATCCGCAACATTCTATTCCCAATAAGTCTGGCGCCGGTTGACGAACCTTCGCGAAATTTCCCAAACTTTTGGCCAGCTCCGCTCCTACCCTGAAAGTTTCGTGGTGATTCATCAAGCGGGGGCCGAGAAAAAAGGGGGGTCCCAAAACGCGTTTTCCCCATGCAATTTCCCATAGGATCTGTTGTCGCAGCTACAGCCCGAACCGCTGAACGGAATTACACCAAATTTGGCAAAGAGGTAGTCCTCAGTTCAAACTCGTGCCTTTTGCATAAATGGTGTGAATCCGTTCAGTAGTTCCTGAGACAATTAGAGTTAAAAGTACCTATATATAAATGGCCAGGGAGGATCCGCGCACCCTACCCGCACCGTAAGCGCACCCTCCCCGAACCGAGCGCGCACCCTCCCGATCGTGCGCTGAATGCTAATTGGCTGTCGAGTGTCTGTCTACATTCGAAACCAGGAACTGTTGGCGGCCATTTTCTGCCTCGGTAGAAGCGGGGCTGAAGAAGCAAGGGGAATAAGTGTGTAAAACATATAAAGGGGGCAGAGTGGAAATACTCTGACCCTCTAGAGGTGCTTAGGGGGTCCCAGAAGGACCCCCTGGGGCCCCCTTTTTTTTTTTTTTTTAAACGGCGGAATGCGCGCAGTGTGCGCGCATCCTACCGCGTTGGGTGCACGGATTCTCTCGCGTTGGGTGCGCGGATCCAAGGAAAAATGGAAAGAAAAAAACCAAAGTTTTGAAAATATAGTTTAAAAATAGTTTTAAAAATATAAAAAAATATTTTAAAAAAACCTAATAAATACAAATAATATTTTTTAATTTTTAAAAGAATTAATTGAAAAAATAAGTTAAAAAAATGGTGATAAAATAGAATTTCAAAAATACATAATTAATGAAATTGACACACCGAAATTGAAAAATATAGAAATCCAATGAAAATCATTAAACATGATATCTTTAGAGATAAGTTATAGATAGGAATTAGCATTTACAAAACCTTTGAAATTCACTGAAAAAACTATAGGTTTCATGCACGTTATAGTTAGGAATTGTCATTTCAAAAACCTTTGAAATTCACTGAAAAAACCATAGGTTTCAGGGGCATTATAGTTAGGTATTGGCTTTTAAAAAACCTTAGAAATTCACGGAAAAAAACATAGGTTTCAGGGGCGTTATAGTTAGCTGGACATTTCCCTCGTACAAAACCCTAGAAATTCCCCCGTTATAGTTAGTTCAGCTAACTATAACTCGCGCCCCTGCAATGCACTGCTGATGACATCACATATTACATCACTCATGACATGGTCAGTGACATCACTGATGACATCTCAAATGACATCACTGATGACATCACTGATGACATCTCAAATGACATCACTGATGATATCACTGATGACGTCATCCAGTGAGTGTGTGTTTCTGTAAATTTTAAATATGTTTAATATATATATAGGGAAAAACCTATGGAAGAATGAGTGGGTGTATAAGTGTGTGAATGGATGATTTAGTAGGAGCATGACTGACTCTATAAGTGAGTCATTAAACGTATCTTACTGCAGACTAGTGAGTAAACTGTGAATGTCTGTATCTGTCTGTCTGTTGGTGTATAAGCGGCTGCATGGTTTTGTGAATAGCTGTATGAGTGTCTCTATGGGTTATTGATTGGTTGTATGGGTGCCTGAGTGTTTGTGTGGGTAGGGTGTGTGTGACTCTGTGCATACATGTGTGAGTGGGTGATTCTATGGGTGCATGGTTTTAAGACTGCATCTGTGATGGACTGTATGGTTGGGTGAGTGTATGTATGGGTGTGTTAGTGATTAAATGTATATCTCATTGGTACATGTGTGACTAACTACATATGTGAAAGGCAGTATATATGTGTGTAAGAGTATATAAGTGGGTATATGTGAGAGTGTGATTGTGAGAGTGGCTGTATGGATGAGTGTGTGCTTGTATCAGTGATTGTATAAGAGCGTAAGAATGTGGTACTATTTTTATGAGTAAGTGAACTTGTGTGTGTATAACTGCATAGGTGAGTAAATGGGAGTGTGATTAATTATTTGCATGACTGACTAGGTGTGAGAGTACCTCTATGGATGATTGGTGGTGTGTGAGTGTCTATGTAGCTGTATAAATGTATATGATAGTTCTGTACTGAGTGACTGTAAGTATGAGTGACTGTACAGGTGAGTGAGTGGATGTGTGTGTAGATCTAAGAGTCAATGAGTGGGTATGTAGTTATTGGTATTGGAGTATCTATGGTTTTGAGAATGGCCGTCTGAAATTTTGATTGAGTATATCAAAGGGTGTGAGAAGATGCACTAATTTATCACATGGATGACGTCATCAGTGATGTCATCAGTGATGTCATTTGAGATGTCATCAGTGATGTCACTGACCATGTCCTGAGTGATGTAATATGTGACATCATCAGCAGTGCATTGCGGGGGCGCGAGTTATAGTTAGCTGAACTAACTATAACGGGGGAATTTCTAGGGTTTTGTACGAGGGAAATGTCCAGCTAACTATAACGCCCCTGAAACCTATGGTTTTTTCAGTGAATTTCTAAGGTTTTTTAAATGCCAATACCTAACTATAACGCCCCTGAAACCTATGGTTTTTTCAGTGAATATATATATATATATATATATCTGTCCCTCCTCTATCCCTCTGCTACCCTTCTCAATCCAAATAACTGACTAACATATCCACCACTCAGATTACTTTCATATTTCACTATACTAATTCAACACTAATGCTTTAATGGGTTCTGGTGTAGCGCGCTACTCGCCAAAATAGGACTTCAACACCCCATCAGGGGTAACAAGCGCTATATAAATGCAAACCTTTTTCCCTCTTCTATCCTTCTCAATCCAAATAACTGATTAATATCTTCCACTCAAATTACTTTCATATTTCACTATACTAATTCACCACTAATCCTTATGGGTTCCGTAGTAGCGTGCTACTCCCCAAGAAAGTGCTTCAACACCCAATTAGGGGTAACAAGCACTATATAAATGTAATTCGTTTTTTCCCTCTTCTATCCGTCCCCTATCCTTCACAATCCAAATAACTGACTAATATCCACTACTCAAATTACTTTCATATTTCACTATACTAATTCACCACTAATCCTTATGGGTTCGAGAGTAGCATGCTACTCCCCAAGAAAGTGCTTCAACACCCCATTAGGGGTAACAAGCACTATATAATTGCAAATCTTTTTTCCCTCGTCTATCCCTCCTCTATCCTTCTCATCCAAATAACGGACTAATATCCACCACTCAAATTACTTTCATATTTCACTATACTAATCCTTTATGGGTTCCGGAGTAGCGTGCTACTCCCCGAAAAAAGCGCTTCAACACCCCATCAGGGGTAACAAGCGCTATATAAATGCAAACCTTTTTCCCTCTTCGATCCCTCAGCTATCCTTCTGAATCCAAATAACTGACTAACCTATCACCACTCAAATTGCTTTCATATTTCACTATACTAATTCAACACTAATCTTTTATGGGTTCCGGAGTAGCGTGCTACTCGACGAAAAAGCGCTTCAACGCTACGTCAGGGGTAGTAAGCGCTATATAAATGCAATTACAATTACAATTCTATCCAAAGATTTAGCTCGTTTTTCCTAGATAAGCCTTAAGTCGTACGTAACAGTTATCGTCCCATTTAAAACTGCGGTAATTTCAAACCAGTTGGCCATTTCCTCTGATTTCATGAATTTCAGATCATTGTCATGTTTAATGTAGTTGAAACATTCATTCATTTCTTTGCCATGATTCACATTGATGTTTTTATTTCCAGTGATATGGTTAGTAGATCCTCATCAGGTATGTCGAACTGAATTTCATGAGAAGATATCCTTAACTTGCCCTTGTCTTTTCGTATTGTACACAGTGAAGCAAATATTATGGTATGAGATTTAATCTGAAGTTGACCTGCTGGTACGGGCTCAGTATCTCCACAGGAGTGAGGACTGGTTCATCTGGGCACTCTTAACGCGATATGTATGTTGATGCAGCTTCTTTTCCTAATATTTTAGTTTTTTAAGTCCTTAAAACTCTGCATTCACACTGTGTTATATAACTTTTAATTTTCTTTTCCTGTGGTTGATTCAGCAAGTGGTGATTACATTTTTTCTGTCGACGCTCTGAGTGAGGAATATATTTGGCAGTGTTGGATATCAGTTTAAGGCAAAATCTTTCATCTAAACGCCAAGAATTAGACAACTGAGGACGAGGGCTTCGCTTCCCCCTGTACTGCATCTTCACTTGTGCCCCTGCCTGTTGGCTTTTGAAGATATGGCTTATGCACCGGCAGCACTCGTGGCTCATGACACACTTTTAACCATCGCACTTTCCCCAGGGGCGGTAGCTTTACCCATTAGCCTATAATGAGTGGAAAATAAGATCTATCGTGTTCCTTTTCAAATGACACTTGTTCCACTGCTCCGCTGGTAATGTTAACCCCCTGATGACTCACGCATCGCCTTTTATGCTTTAGGTTGCGCAGCCATCCAAATGGGAACTGTATAAGCTCTTATCACAGTGCGGCACTCTTCTATATTGGTGCTATCAATTGCATTGACAATTTATTAACAATTATTTTGGCGGGTTATTATATTTCAGCAGTGGTTTCAGTTGTAATCAAGATTCACAATTCAATGATTCAATAATTTAGCAATAATTTTAAAAAAGGGCACAGGCAGGGTGCAGAATATCTATAGAATGCTACCGGTATCTTAGGGCCTCAAGTATGGACACAGGTGAAGCCTCTTTGTTTCCATAATGTTCTAGTCTCGAGTCACACCGACACTGACACCAACGCCAGTTGCTCATGAGCTTCTAGCTCCAGTGGTCGCAGCACAGAAAGAAACGGTTGCAAGCTGCATTGGAGTTGCCTTCACCGGGGCTCTCCTCCCCCTCTGTCCCTTGGCACAAGGCAAGTACAATAAGCTGCATCTTCCCCGGGCCCCCATTGCCCCCTCCCTTTACTCCATGCACACCATGAAATCGGCAGGCTACCTCCCCAAATCAGGACGACAAGTCAGGATTTTGGAGTCCGGGGTGGGTGGTAGTCAAGCCCAACATCTGCAGGAGGGCCAACAACAAGCACAACATCCGGTTCCTAATAGGTCATTCGAATTATTCAGTAAGAATATGCCCTTCCACCACATTCCTCTGTTTTTGTTCAGCCAACAGCAGATCATGGGACTATCTTTTTGAAAGAAGTGAGGATATTAGTTGCCAAAGGGGGGGTTACCAAACTTGCACCAGGGGCTGAGAGGGACCTGGTTCACACTCAAGGTACTTCCTGGTTCTCAAGAAGGATGGGGACCTTAAGTATTCAACTCTTCCCTCAAGAAAGAAAAGTTCAAAATGATGACACCCCCTCAGTTTCTGCTAGCCTTGAATGCCGAGGACACGTCTTCTCTAGGAAATTTCATCAACAAGCTCCATCATCTGCCATGCCAGGGGTTTTCCATCATTGCCTCTATTCTGGCTATGGGAACCATGAAGGCTTTTACTTACACCATTGCAAATAGTCCATGACATTCAGGCTATGATCCTGATGTTTCAAGCAAATGCTACTGCCGGTACTTTGACTGCTCAGCATTGGCGCTGCGTCACGGACAAGATTTGAATCTCGACGAGGCAGTACAGGACTTTTATTGGTTATGCAGATAGAAATTCAACACGTGGAAGACACTCTTTTCTCCTTCTCTGGAGGTGTCACCGGTGATGGATACATCCTATTTGGTTTGGAGAGGTCAGCTTGGAGACAAGGAGCTTCTTGTCTTTCATGAAGTAGCGCCATCATATCAGCTTTTTGGAATTGTGACCCATTTGTCTGCCCCTCAGGGCCTTTCTGCCTTCCATCAAGGGCAAGTCGATTCCAATGCTGATAGACAACAGGAATTCCATCTGGCACAGCAACAAGAATGGCAGATTGAGGTCCAAGGCCCTCTGTTGAACACTCTGAGAGTGTGACAGTGGCTAGATCTTCACGGGATCTCCCTTACGGCCAGTCACCTGGCCTGATTCCTCAATATCAAGAAAGACAAACTCGCCATGCAATCAAGTGACATCTACAGCTGGAAGTAGTATGGGGTATGGTCGCACTGTGGCCACTACCTCTGAAAACACACAATGTCCAGCCTTCTGAAGTGTTTCCTTTTTGTGGGTCTTTAGGAGATAAGTTCTGCCTTTGATGGAATTTCCACCTCCTGTATACATTAATGGCTCTGCTGCTGATTCTGCTGGTCCAGAAGAAAGTCAGGCAGCACTGAGCACAGCTGATTCTTGTGGCCCAGAATGGGGTCAGGTGGCCCCTGTATACTGAGCTGCTGAAGCTCAGGTTCTACCCTCTTCTTCGGCTTCCTCCTGGGGTGGATCGTCTGTCTCAGCAAGAGGGCAATGGACAGCATCTGAACCTCAGCAACTACACATCCATGTGCGGAGACTGAGCTAAACCCGCTGAGTGGTGGTTGTCATTTTGGCTGCTTGTCACACCTCTACAAATTAAAGTTTCTAAGCCCCTTGGTCAAAGAATGTCACCAGATGATGGGGAGAAATATGTTGACCGTTAACAGGCTAAGCTGGCTGATGCCCTTTTATTTGTGTTACATTTGGCCCATCGAGGCTTTGCCATGGGCATTACTATAGATTATTTAACGGCCCTTTTGACCTTTCTTTGCTTGCCTGATCTGCCTTTTTTAAAAGGACTTTCACATATGTTTCCCTCTGTACCCTTTATTATGCCACAGTGGGACATCAATTTAGCCTCAAGGTCCTGGATATGTGCCCCTTTCAAGCTTCTGCATAGTTTATCTTGAGACTCCTATCTCTGAAAGCTTTGTTCCACATTACAGTCAATTTTGCACCTTCTTCCTGACAGGCTGATACTTAGGACTCATTCACCCTTTTTTCCGAAAGTGTTGCGCCTTGTTTATGGGTGGCAGTCCATCACACTCTCACTGTGTTCTTCTCTCTATCACATCCTTCAAAAGAGGAGAAAAGATTACACTGGCTGGATACACAGTAGGCCCTAAGCTCCCACATTGGTAGGATTAAGGAGCACCAGGTGGATGATCACTTAATTGGATTCGATGGGGCAAAGAAAAAAGAGGGATTACACAAACAGATCTTTTCATGATGGGTTATAATTTTAATCAAACCGTTTTGTCTTGGCCAAAAAGCTACATCCTGAAAACCTGGAGGCTTATTCCAACAGGGCAAAAAAATGCAACTACAGCCCTGGTTCAAGATGTACCTTTTTTGATCAATGAATAAACTGAAATCAGTAAGCAGGGTGAGGACCTTTTATGCGGCTCTGTGTCATCATGTCCAGAGGTGGGATGTACTACCATCACCTACTGGCACACAGGAGATATTGCAAGAGTTTCTGGATCCAGTTCAGCACTTTGGGAGGGCCACAAGGTGAGGAGTTTGTTGTTTCATTGAGCATCGTCAAGAAAGAGCTTACCAAAGATAAGTCCCTTAGCCAACAGCTGCAGCTGCAATGCATCCAGTGCTAAAGTTCTGCTGATTCCTACCAGTGGTGTGCACTCTTTAACTTCCTCCTGTGAACCAATCACTAAATAAACAGAGCCCTTTACTGATAAGACCTGCAGCCTGACCCATCCCATCCCATTTGCCCTACCCAAGTTAGGTGTTGGACATGGCCCTTCTCAGAGCAATTTACCCCAAAACTTTTCACTATTCCTCCTAGTCTTTATGGACTTTCTCTACATAACCTTAGGAATCTGGGCACCTTCCCCCTGTACTAAAGAAGGAAGGTGCATGCACCTGCCTTGCCCACATTTTGCTGGGGTGCGTACATGATGGGTTTAGGTGCCGTAACTCTGTGCCTCCTGTAAACTGGTACACCACATACTCGGGGCGGGTGCAGCACTGGTTTGTAGTGGAACCTAGCACTGAGTGTGCCACCCACTTGATAGCCATCAACCTTGTGTCGGGTCAGCCATGACAGGCCTGTGGGGCACCATTTCGCCCCTAGCTAGGTTGGCATTACTTATGCCTCAGCCAACTCTGAGTGGGTTGTCCAATATCATGAGGGCATCCCACTGGGAAGCCCTGACGGGCACCGGGGGAGGGTAGTAGGCTGAAGGCTGGGCAGGTACATATGGACCTTCCCTGCACGGATAGTGAGGAACCCCCCAAATGAGGCTTCACCTGCTGTGGAGTTCAGCTCACCCATGGGATACTCCTGGGGTGTTGCCGATTCTCTGGAGTGGCCTCAGAGCCCTGCACCCCCACTGTCAAGGCAGTGTGTATGTGCATGCGCCTTCCTACACAGATTAGGAAGAAGCGCTGACTCGAGGTTCCGAAACATGGGCTGGTCTGCCAACGCAGAACGGGGTGTGAGCACTAGCAATTATGTTGTTTCTAATACGTTAGGCTGGAGGATGCGCCGTGGCACCCATGGTATTTAGTATAGGTGCCTGGCCTGCCATTGTGGGCTGGGCGGCGTATACCTGCATCCCCAGGTTTCTAAACTATGAGTCAGGCCTGCCGGTGCAGGCCTGTGTCCACACACTTGCATCCAAGGTGCTAGTGGCAAAGTGCCAGGTCCACCGTCGCAGGCTGAAAGTGCGCAAACGCACCCGTAAGGGGGTACACCCATGTCCGGCTGGCCAGGGCAGCGTGGCATGCGCGCACTTACACCAAAGGCGCCAGAGTAAGCCATGTGCCCGGCCTGTCCTTGCCACGTTCAATTGCGCGCGCCCTTCCTACCCATGCACAGAAGTGGCGCTGATTCGATATTCTGAAACATGGGCTGATAGGTCATTGCAGGCCGGTGGGTGCACGCTGGCATCTATCATGAATAAACTCATGAGCATCTTGCCATGGTAGGCCGCAGTATGTACACACCTGCACCTGTGGTGCTTGTAATTGCATGTTCTGTCTGCCATCACAGGCAAGTGCATGAGCACTGACACACGTATTATTTAACCCCTTTGCCGCGGGGGTAATTCCACCACGGCGCGTGGGGGGCGGCGGCGCTGTGCTCGTGACGAGCCCAGCTCGTCATGAGGCACAGTGGAGCTGTGCTCATGACTCTCTTGGGCACATGGAGGATAATTGTCCAATTAGACGAGCAGAGGACCTGCTGAAGTGTGGTGCCCTGAAGTGTTCTCTACACTGGGCTCAACTGCAGGCCTCCTGTTCTCCCAGAGATCTCAGGGACATCAAAGATCTCCAACAAGGGACCTACACCATCTATCTACCTGTGACATCTGGAGAGCTGTACTCTCTCAAGTGCCCACATTGGCTACTGAATCCCAACTGGTAGCACAGTGTGAACTTGGAACTAAGGACTTGTGTCTAGAGACCGGATTGTCAATTGCGGCGCCCCAGAAATCTTGCCTGCATCTAAGGCATGTGGTTCCTGTACTGCGGGCGGTGGTGAGCGGATTCACCGGTTGCAGGACCTCGCGTGGCCCATTTCATCAATCATACATCTCTTTCAACCATTATTTTCGATAAACCAATCATGCATGTATCTCATGCAACATGCCGACTGCATGCTCATAGCGTGCAGTGTTCGATTCACAAGGTGCGACCCTCGGAAGTGGGGGTGTACCCGTAGTAAATCCTCATTCTACCTCATGTGGCTCTGCTGAACTTGCGCCTGTGTGGGTGTTTGTGACTGGACTGGGCTGGTGCAGCCTATATCATCGTGCACAGCATGTTGTGCTTCATTTCCAGGGAGGTACAGAATTGCAACTCTTCACTGTGTGTGACCGGAATTGCCTAGTGCAACCCATCTAACGTGTAACAGTTATTGTGCCTCAATTCCAGGAAGGTGCCAAATTTGCAACTGATTGTGTCTTAAATCTGAAGGGGATTGTGTGGCTGATGCCAATGTGTACTAGCCGCAGTCCCCGGATTGCCTGGGCAGGACACTGATCATCATTTACCAAATGGGGTGCCTCAAGCTTACAAGAAGCTCTCTGTGTTACTCCCCATTCATCAGTTATTCGCTTGTTGACCCTCATCGCAGCTGACCAACTGCCCCCTCCACACCTGGCCCCTCCCGAAGACATCTAGGTGCCAGGTAGTAGCGAGAGAGATTGACTGGGTTGAAGGGACATTTCCGAGACAGTACAGAAGAGAGTCAAGAGACTGCGTGACTCCTTTTGTGTTTTGAGACCTGTGGGTGAACTTCCCGAGTGGCTGCTAAACCCTCCTTGTTTACGTCTACCTCCTAATTAAAACTGCTACATATTCCCACCTGCTTCCCGAGGATCCAGTGATTGGGTACGGACCACTAGTCAATCACGACACTGGCCAGCGATGCTGCTTGATATCTTGATTGTATGCCAGAAGAACAATACTTTTGACATTGGGTTTACTCGCGTGGCTCCGGCCGCCGTTGTTGGTAAAAAGGTTTTTTTTGTGTATGCACATATTTTTGATATTGTGCACCACATAAGGTTGCTCTAGCTCAATTGGAGGGTGGGAGGGATTTGGAATTGGCCACAGTGTGCCTACTATTGATATCATAACTATACGAGTGGGCCTAGTACTATTAGTAATATTTACAAATGTGTTTTATGGCCAAAAGTATATGATGTTCATGTTATGATTATTAAATGTGTGTGTGGAATATAAACATTTTTACATACATCCTGTGTGAAGTCTCTTTTCTAACACCCATTGTATTTATCGTGAGGGACTGCTGTGCCTTTGCTTTACATATTGCCTCTTATATAGGCCTGACTGCTCAGTGCCAAGCTACCCAAGGGTGTACACGGGTTGTACAGTAAGTGTAATCACCTGCCCTTGCTGGGAGCAGTAGATTGTGCCTGGCTGGGAGCATCCCCTCAGCCAATCAGACACTGCCGGTTCCAACAGGAGGCGATCATAGATGACATACACTGTGATGTCATTAAGATGGTAGGACAGTGGCACAGCAGACAGTAACAGCATGGGGAACCAGTGGTTACAAAAAGACTGGTACCAGGGTGCCTGCTTGTATCCTGAAAAGAGGCAGTACAACTTGTGTATACTTCAAGGTCTGATAGCTGCTTCAGCTTGGTGGGTCGCAGTTAAAAGGTGTGGCATCGGAAAAACACAGGCACCAAGGTGCCTGCTGGAGCCTAGGCAGAGAAAAGGGGATGGTTGCGAGATCCAGTGTCACGACAGTGGCTGGCCTCAGTGAGCCCTCTGCGCTGCAGTCTTCCAAGAGCATACACGCTCATAGGCACCCCAACGTCTGCCTTTCGTGTGCTCTCCAGGCCTTATAGTACCATGGACCCTCTTGTGACCTCTCATCCTCTCTACCAGAAGTCCAGAAAAAAGGACGGATCATTCACATCTGAGTACCCCATGGTACTGTTAATAACACAAATTATAAACTGTATAGGGCCTGAGTGAGGGTGTAAGCCTTACCCTGCCAGGGGAGGCTCAGGAGCTACATAAGGCTCTTTTCACAAAAAGGATTGTAAATGCATCATATTGCATTCAGGAGAATCTGTCAGGATAAAGTCAGTGGCCGAACCCAGGGTATAAGACGTATGATGAAAGCAAAAGAATTGAAGACTACAAAGAGCCTGGTGTGTAGAGCAGCCAAAATGATAGTAAAAGAAAGGCTGACAGTCCTTCCACTGACATCTGCAATCAATCTATGAATTTCAATGTGATACAAAAGAGATTTCGGAAATATGCCTTTGAAAAACATTAACCCGATCTACAAACCCGATATGTTTTTGCATAAAAAGCTAAAACTCAGTCACTTGCGGTTCGGTGAAATCTCATACAAGAAAGTTCTATAGTTTAAAAACAGTTCTTTCAGGAAGAAAGAAAATTTGTATTTTCCTAACTGGCTGAACAGTACATTGCTGAGAGGCAGCCGTGTTTCTTTTAGGCAAATAATTCTCTAAAAGGTTGACGTCGCCAAAAATTCCACAAGAAAGATGATATACTATATTTACCACATGACATACTAAGCCTTGTCGTGAAAAACTTGTAAAATGACAGGCTTTGCAGACACAAATTGAAAGGTCACAGTGACCGTAGCGGGGCGTGCGCACACTCGCACCAAAGGTGCAAGGGCCAGAGTAAGCCATGTGCCTGACTTGTTCTTGCCACATGAAAGTGTGCGCGCCCTTTCTACCCATGCTGGGAAGTGGCGCTGATTCGATATTCTGAAACATGGCTGATTGGTCATTGGTCCTGGGTGCGCACTGGCATCTATCGTGATTAAACTCCTGAGCAGCTTGCCGTAGTAGACCGTTGTATGTACTCGTCTGCACCTTTGGTGCCTGTAATTGCATGTTCCACCTACCATCACAGTCTAGTGCGTGAGCACTGACACATGTATTTGTTAAACCTGTGTCTAGCCTGCTATGTAGACCTGGTAGGGAGCACTTGCACCCCTGGTGTTGTGGACTATGTGTCCAACCTGTCAAAGCCGGTCTGCGTGCGGAATAGCTCACGTGTACCTAGGTAGTGAGGAATACTTGTGTGTGTTTTCACTGCCTATGAGGCCTGCTCTCTGATAGGTTAACAAGGGGAAGTGTTGACATTACTTCAGGCTTCAATAGTGGATTGCAACGGAGCAGCCTCATGATGTTTCCGGTCCATGGATTCGCAATGCCTAACCCTTTTCATCAGTAAAGGGGGATTTGGCATATCTCACTCAGAAATGCCTTTTATAGAATATGGACATTTCTATGCTCCAAGAGTCTCGGGGACTGTGGTTTCTGGCTCCAGGGGACTCTAGGGGTCAGGGGAGCACATCTTTGCAATCAACAAGCAATAGCCATAAACCATGGGGATCCCACGGAAACGGCAGACTTTTGTCATTTGAGAGCCGCATGGGATAGATTGAAAGTTAGAGGTTTTTATACTTAGCCTCACATGCCAGATCATGGCCCCACTAAAGATTAAGACCTGTATTCTATTTCCTCATAGCAGACAGGCCTACAATTTAGGGGAGACATCTGTGGTTCAAAAGAAAACCCCCTAAATCACCCCTAACTTCAAAGACACACAACAGTATAACTACAGGTGCCATTCTTCAGCAAAGAGTGAGATACGTTTGTGGTAACACGGAAACAGAGAAACAGATTGCATGGTGCACATTGCCAGAGGACTTTCTTGGGCACATGGATGATAACTGTCCAATTAGAGGCTGCCTGCGCCGAGGACATGCTGAAGTGTGGTGCCCTGAAGTGTTCTCTACATAGGGCCCAATGGCAGGCCTCATGTTCTACCATGAGGGAACTACACCATCTACCTGTGACATCTGGAGATCGGTGCCCTCTTAAGTGCCCACATCAGCTACTGAATCCCAACTGGTAGCGCAGTGTGAACTTGGAACTAAGACTCAGAAATCTTGCCTGCATCTAAGGTGTGTGGTTCATGTACTGCGGGCCGTGGTGAGCGGATTCACCGGTTGCGGGACCTCACGTGGCCCATTTTATCAACCATGCATCTCTCTCATGCGACACACCAACTGCATTCTCATAGTGTGAAGTATCAGATTCACAAGATGCGACCCTCGAAGGTGGGGATGTACCCGTAGTAGTGCCTCATTCTACCTCATGTGGCTCTGCTGAACTTGCTGGGTGTGTGTGACTGGACTGGTCTGGTGCAGCCCGTATAATCGTGCACCAGACGTTGTGCTTCATATCCAGGTAGGCAAGGAATTGCATCTCTTTGCTGTGTGTGACCGGAATTGCCTAGTGCAACCCATCTAACGTGTACCAGTCATTGTGCTTCATTTCGAGGGTGGTACAGAATTTGCAACTCATTGTGTCTTAAATCTGAAGGGGCTTGTGCTCATGCCAACGTGCACCAGCCTCAGTACCCAGATTGCCTGGGCATAACCCTGATCATCGTTTACCAAATGGGGTGCCTCATGCTTACAAGAGGCTCTTCGTGTTACTCCTCATTCATCAGTTATTCCCTTGTTGACCCACATCTCAGCTGTCCACCTACCCTCTCCACACCTGGCCCATCCCGAAGACATTTTGGTGCCAGGTAGTAGCGAGAGAGATTGACTGGGTTGAAGTTTCTGAGACAGTTCGGAAGTGAGTCAAGAGACTGCGTGACTCTTTTTGAGTTTTTGCAACCCGTGGGTGAATTTCCTGAGTGGCTGCTAAACTCGCCTTGTTTACATCTATCTCCTAATTAAAACTGCTACATATTCCCACCTGCTTCCTGAGGATCCAGACTGTGTGACTTCGGCCTTGTGTGGCCCAGTGTCCGGGAGGCGGGGTTGATTATCTTCCATCCAGGGATATAGAACAATCGGGTTGAACTGGAGGATGGAGGGAGGCTGGGGCCATGGAGTCTGCAGGGTGTGATCCATTGACCTGCTGGGTACGAGTGGCACAGCATTAGGGTGCTGAGTGCAAATGTGTGTCAGAGCATACCGAATGGACTGGCTGATACCTGTTGCACCGTGTAGTGGTGCGGAGTGAGTGAGTGAGTGGGAGTGATTGGGTGCGGAGCACCTATGAATCATGACACTGGCCAGCGATGCTGCTTGATATGTTGATTGTATGCCAAAAGCACAATACCTTTGACATTGGGTTTACCCGCGTGGCTCCGGCCCGCGGTGTTGGTAAAAAGTTGTTTTTTTCCGTGTATGCACATATCTCTGATATTGTGCACCGCATAAGGGTGCTCTTGCTCAATTGGAGGGGGGGGAGATTAGGAATTGGCCACAGTGTGCCTACTATTGATGGTTTGTTTGTGAGGTCAATTCTCAAATCCGTCAATATTGACTGGACTCAATGAACCTATAGGTAGGGAAGGTGAGTTCCCATATCAGGAACTAATGCCCTCACACACCCAGAAAGTTAGGTGTCATGCTTCATCATCTGGGCCTGCTCCTCATCGGGCCGGCGGTGCAATGCCCGACGGGCACCCGTGAAGGGGCTCTTTGGCGAAATGAGGGCATGAAACATGTCGACCACTAGAGTAGGAGACAGTTAGAGACAAATACAAGTCACACTAACTGTCCATCTTCCTCTAACTTTTTAATGAGGTGGACAGCTGTCCTGAATAAACACAATTAACAGAATATCCAACCTTTTTTAACTCACTCCACTCATCTACATTCCTTTAGGCCCCTCACACCCACGCACTAAACGGCAAGGAACAAAAGATCTCCGCCAAAGAGCCCCTTCACGGGTGCCCGTCGGGCATTGCACCGCCGGCCCGACGAGGAACTCCCCTTCCCTACCTATAGGTTCATTGAGTCCAGTCAATATTGACGGATTTGAGAATTGACCTCACAAACAAACCATCCTCCTTAGGATCTGCATACCCTTTCTAAATATAGTCTTCCCGGGGCATGTATGCTGGACCTCACGTAAAAGCCCTTCTGTCCTCCCACTGTTAATAGATGCCTACTATTGATATCATAACTATAAGAGTGGGCCTAGTACATCTAGTAAAATTTCCAAATGTGTTTTATGCTCAAAAGTATATGAAGTTCATGTTAGGATTATTAAATGTGTGTGTTGAATATAAACATTTTCACATACATCCAGTGTGAAGTCTCTTTTGTGACACCCATTTTATTTATTGTGAATGACTGGTGTGCCTTTGCTTTACATATTGCCTCTGATATAAGCCTGACTGCTCAGTACCAAGCTACCCAAGGGTGTGCACAGGTTTTACAGTAAGTGTAATCACCCGCCCTTGCTGGGAGCAGTAGATTCTGCCTGGCTAGGAGCATCCCTTCAGCCAACCAGAGACTGCCAGTTCCAGCAGGAGGCAATCATAGATGACGTACCCTGTGATGTCATTAAGATGGTATGACAGTGGCACAACAGACAGCAACAGCATGGGGAACCAGTGGTTTAAACAAGCATTTGCGATGCAATAGGACTTGCATTTACGCAAGACCTATTGCATTGCAAACGGTAGTCATCACAGACAACGGGAGGGTGGGGGGTGGGAAGGCATGGACAATGGGAGGGCGGGACGAAGGAACGGACAATGGGAGTGGGGGGGGAGAAGGCATGGACAACGGGACTGCGGGCGGGGGAGGGAGGGAGAAGGCACGGACAAGGGGAGAGCAGGCGGGGGAGCAGGGAGAAGGGGGCGAGAAGGCACGGACAACGGGAGTGCGGGCAGGGGAGGGGTGAGAAGGCACAGACAACAGGACGGAGGGGGAGTAGAGAAGGCAGTAGGAAAACCTCATTCAAGAAAATAGTACTCTTAGTCTAAATAACATGTACTGTGTAACACTCGGAGTAAAGGGGCCAGTAGCCATTGGAGGATACAAATGACGACATGGCCGTAATAAGAAGAGATTAACAATCCTATAAACGAATCCGAAGGCAGCATTTACGAAGGACAAAGACACAAGCCAATGAAAAATGTGGGCAGGGGATTGGGAGGGGCTTCCCTCACGTACTGAACTACAGAAGATCTTCACCAGAGCAGCGCTTGCATGCTGACTCTAGGCTCAACCTAAAAAGACTGGTACCAGGGTGCCTGCTTGTATTCTGAAAAGAGGCAGTACGACTTGTGTATACTTCAAGGTCTGATAGCTGCTTCAGCTTGGTGGGTCACAGTTAAAAGGTGTGGCATCGGAAGAAAAACAGGCACCAAGGTGCCTGCTGGAGCCTAGGCAGAGAAAAGGGGATGGTTGCGAGCTCCAGTGTCACGACAGTGGCTGGCCTCAGTGAGCCCTCTGCGCTACAGCCTTCCAAGAGCATACACACTCATAGGCACCCTAACATCTGCCTCTCGCGTGTTCTCCAGGCCTTATAGCACCTTGCACCCTCTTGTAACCTCTCAACCTCTCTACCAGAAGTTCAGAGAAGAAGGATAAATAATTTACATCTGAGCACCTCATGGCACCGGTAATACCCCCAAGTTATAAACTGTATAGGGCCTGAGTGAGGGTGTAAGCCTTACCTTGCCCGGGGAGGCTCAGGAGCCACAAAAGACTCTTTACACAAAAAGGATTGTAAATGCATCATATTTCATCCAGGAGAATCTGTCAGGATAAAGTCAGTGGCTGAACCCAGGGTATAAGACGTATGATGAAAGCAAAAGAATTGAAGACTACAAAGAGCCTGGTGTGTAGAGCAGCCAAAATGATAGTAAAAGAAAGGCTGACAGTCCTTCCACTGACATCTGCAATCAATCTATGAATCTCAATGTGATACAAAAGAGATTTCTGAAAAATGCCTTTGAAAAAACACTAACCCGATCAGTTTTTGCAAAAAAAGCTAAAACTCAGTCACTCCCTGTTCTGTGAATTCTCATACAACAAGGAAGTTCTATAGTTTAAAACCAGTTCTTTCAGGAAAAAAGACAATTGGTATTTTCCTAACTGGCTGAGCAGAACATTGCTAAGAGGCAGCAGTGTTTCTTTTAGGCAAATAATTCTCTAAAACGTTGACGTCGCCAAAAATTCCACAAGAAAGATGATACATTATATTTACGACATGACCTTCTAAGCCTTGTGGTGGAAAACTTGTAAAATGACAGACTTTGCAGACACAAATAGAAAGGTCACAGTGACCACATGATACATTCTGACAAAGACTGATTGACAGATTGCGATTTGTTCGGAGGATAGTTTGTGAAACAGGCCTGCCCCTCCTGCCTGCAACAGAATGGGAGAACGCATGGCTTCAAGATTGCTGCAGGCATAGTGCCAATATTGGCAACAGCCCTCAGTTATCATGCAGCAAAATACATAAATAAACCACACAACACCTTATTAGTGGAGAAAATTGCTGCAGGTTTATTTGCATAACAAATATGCCAACATGGTGGGTTATCTTACGGGCGATCCCAGGGCAGGCCAACTCTTATGCCGCCTGCCCGTCTGATGAGCCAAATTACACCGTGGCCGTCGCCAATAGGTGGTTACCAATTATTGGGAGGGGCCACCCCTCCCATCAGTGGACCGCCAGTCCACTCCCTTACTCACGCCCCCCAGAGGTGGGCGGAGCTTTCCAGGCAGCCCCCGGTTGCTCAGACCCACAACCGCCCCTAGGACTAACGGGGCACCGTAGTTCTTCCAGGGGACAACGCTAAGACATCCCTGGGTATCCTTGGCTTAGCACCCTTGTATTGCTGCTGCATATAGTAGCAATCTGTATCTTGCAGACTCTGGATCGCCATGTAACTCCTCCTGCAACACAAAACAATAGGTTAGATTCCCCCCCCCCCCCCCAATACCTCCCTTTGGCTGTCCGCAGGGTACGCGGTAAAGGCGAGACGGGCAGCGGTCAAGAGACTGCTCAGTGGGCGGGGGAAGGCTTTTATACCCCTGTCCCCCTCCAACGACCGGAAGTGGCCGGCCGGAAGACCCCCTGGTCCCAAGCCCAGGGAGCCTAGTCGGCAGACATCTGTGCCTTCCTGTGGCACTAAGGTGGCTGCACTGTTGGAGGGTCCCCTACTTGGCCCCCCGGGCAGCCTTGGCATAGTGCCAATATCGGCAACAGCCCTCAGTTATCATGCAGCAAAATACATAAATAAACCACACGACACCTTATTAGTGGAGAAACTTGCTGCAGGTTTATTTGCATAACAAATATGCCAACATGTTGGGTTATCTTACGGGTGATCCCAGGGCAGGCCAACCCTTATGCCGCCTGCCCGTCTGATGAGCCAAATTACACCGTGGCTGTCGCCAATAGGTGGTTACTAATTATTGGGAGGGGCCACCCCTCCCATCAGTGGACCGCCAGTACACTTCCTTACTCACGCCCCCCCAAAGGTGGGCGGAGCATTCCAGGCAGCCCCCGGTTGCTCAGACCCACAACCGCCCGTAGGACTAATGGGGCGCCGTAGTTCTTCCAGGGGACAACGCTAAGACATCCCTGCGTATCCTTGGCTTAGGACCCTTGTAGTGCTGCTGCATATAGTACCAATCTGTATCTTGCAGTCTCTGGATCGCTCTGTAACTCCTCCACAGCTCTGGGAGTGGCCACCGTCACAACCAGGGCCCACCCACCAAGGCAGATATTCCTACTTACATCCTGTTGCTTCTAAGGCCTCCCCTAGGTCCAGTAAGAATAAGTCCATGCCCAAACCTGAGAGGTGCACCCCATCCACCTCCCAGCATCCAGTGGACTTGGCATGGAGTAAACCATGTCTGAGAAAGCCAAATCCCCTTTGCTCCATGAATTTACGCATGGCGCTGTTTACTCTCCTACGTGAGATCTCAATGGCGTCCCCAGATCGAGCTACTTGCCAAACTGCCCGTGGAGTGATTTCTGACCACCACAGTTCACATGACCCCAGTTGATTATTCAACTGACACATGGTGTCTCTCATATCTTGGAGCAGTACTCTCCTCCCCAGTGCAGTCAGGTCATTCCCTCCCAAGTGTATGACCAGCATGTGAGGTGGAGCGATCCCACCCCCAAGTCTCTGCTGCAGCTTCCTCGTCAGTTCGCTCCAACGCATGCCTGGGTAACCCAGCCACGTTATCTCGGTGGCGGAGAAGCCATGCCGCCATGTTCTGAACTCAGCCCACCGTGCCACTCTAGCGATGCTTGAATGGCCAATTACCCAGACTTTGGTTCCTGGTAAATAAAGATATGTTGTGTCTGAAAAACATTTATTGTAAACATTAACACACTGCTATTCTACAATTGCACATCAAACACATCACTGCAACCTCACGTGGCAGCACGGGCCAAAGCTATATGTCTTTATACACATCAATGCACGTTGGGACATTGGGCCTAAGGGACCTCTCGCCCCACCCTTCCGCTTAAGGCCTTATATATCGCTTGTAGCATTGGGACTCCCAGCGCCCGACTTGCTTGATTCTCTCTGGCGGCATCCCTGAAAGGAAGGCCGTGGTTGCTGCCCCGATCCTGAAGGAGTGGCTACTGAATCTCTTGCCCCCCCTGTCTGCCCAGACAATCGTAAGCACGCCTGCATAATGTGGTCTACTTGGAACATCGTAACCGGAGACCCGTCCTCGTGCACAAGGAGGTACCCCGCAAACCCCGGGCGGAGGGCCAAATAAGCCTTGACCCAGAGCAAAGGACAATACCTGGAATCTCCCAGCCCCTGTAACAGGACCACTCTCCCTTCCCCTGCTTGATCAGTTTTAGACTGCCTCACCACTATTCTGAGACAAGACGTGTCAATGTTAACATCCTTGATATTCAAAGCCACCCCGGAGGTGTCCTGCTTGGAACGCGCCACCAGCTCCCCAATCCTAAAAGCCCCAAAAAAGGCCAGCGCAAAACCCGCCGAGAATAAAGTTGCCTCATACCCAGAGCGGGTGGCCCTGGGCATACTGTCCAGCATCCCTTGTAGGATCGTGTAACTGATTGAGGACCTATTGTCAGGGGATCTAGGTTCACTCCTTGCCCATCCCTTAAGTGCAGCCCTGATTACGAAGGCTTTGGTAGGGTCACTTTGTCCTCCCAACCTGGCATGATGACTGATGGCCGACAAATGGCCCAAGATCCAAGAGTGGGATTTCCCACCATTCTTGGCCCACAGGATAAACTTTTGTACTCTGAGCTCCAGAGAAGACCCTTCATCCTCCCATGCTTGCACAAAATTTTTCCACGCAAGTCCTGTATCGCTTCACCGTCCTCGGTGCCAGAGACCGCTCCCCCAAATCCCTCATCCATTGCTCCACTTCAGAAGAAGCCACAAGTGTTGTAGGAAAGGGTTCATTCCTTCTCTCGCTCTCGGCCACGCCTCCCGGAAACGGCGCCACTGAAAACGAGAGAGAGCGTCAGCAGCCACGTTCTGCACCCCTTGAATGTGGCGAGCCCTGCAGTCAACATTGTTCTTTAGGAATGCCCTCACCAGCTCTCTCAACAGGCACAACACCAAGGGGCAGCTAGCTGAATGTGAGTTGATAGATTGGACAACCGCTAGGTTGTCGGACCAGAACAGGACCCTCTTCGCTGCCAGCACCCCAGGCCAAAGGTGGAAAGCAATTACTATGGGGAAGAGTTCCAACACAGTGATCTTGGAAGTTATCTTTCTCTTGTGCCAATAGTTAGGCCACCTCTCAGCACACCACTCCCTGTCCAGGATCACCCCGAACCCCTCCCTTCCAGACGCGTCAATGAACAACGACAGCTCTGTGCTGTTGGCCGAGGGTGCGCGCCAGATCACAGACCCAATAAAGTTGTCCAAGAAGTCAGCCCACATTAGTAAATCCTCTCTTATGCCTCTGCTCAGTTTCACCATGTGGTGCTTCTTTTTTATCGAAGCCGTGGCTCTGGCTAGCCTGCGCGCAAAGACCCTCCCAGCGGGAATTACCCTGGCAGCAAAGTTGAGTTTCCCAAGGAGGCTCTGAATGAAAGCCAGCGGAGCCTTATCCTTCCCTATGGCTAGACGAATCTGCTGTCCTAGGTCCCGAACTTTGTCTGGAGGCAGCCTGGATTCACCTAAAACCATTTCCAGTTCAATCCCTAGGAACGTAAGTACCTGCACAGGGCCCTCGGTCTTCCCTGGAGCTAGGAGGACCCCAGATGCTTCGCGAGGGTCTGAAAATCAGAGAGTGCCGCCTTGCATTCCTGCGTGCCATCCCGCCCAATGAAAATGAAATCATCCAAGTAGTGGGAAACCCCTGCCACCCCAAAGGTTTCCTGTAGCGCCCACTGCAAGTAGGAACTGAATGCCTCAAAGAAGGCACAGGACACCGCGCACCACATGGGCATGCATTTGTCAAAAAAGTACCAGCCATCTAGCCTGAAACCCAGCAGGTGTAGGCTGCTTGGGTGCACTGGTAGCAAGCGGAACGCCGATTCAATGTCCGCCTTTGCTAACCAGGCCCCCTTGCCCGCCCTCCCGACTAAGTCCAGAGCCACATCCAGAATACAGTACACTGAGCAAGCTCCCTCTTGGAGCCCATGGTTGACTGAGTCCCCTTCCGGGTAGGATAGGTGATGAATAAGTCTGTAGGCCCCCGGCTCCTTCTTAGGTACCAACCCCAGCGGGGAAACTACAAAGTTGTCCAGTGGTGGCTCCCTGAAGGGCCCAACTACCCTCCCCAGCTCTAGCTCCTTCCTGACTTTAGCCTGCACTACTGACGGAAGGTCCCTGGCTGACTTGAGGTTGTCCGCCTCCCTGCAAGACATGGGGCCCACATAAGGGATCACGAAACCTTCAGAGAACCCACCCAGCAATAATGCCACGTCTACCTTATTAGGGTACCGTCTGAGTAGGGGGGAGGATGTTGCTCATGATCTCTGGTGACGGCCCTTTGCTTGGGAGGGGAGCTACCGTGCTGGGTAATGCCAGGGGATGGCTACGTTTAGGTGAAATGGCAAGAGCGGTTGGGGTGCTGTGCGGCGGGTCATGTGTTGGAAGGGTAGGTGTTTCTGCTTCAGTCAGTTCTACCTCAACTGTCCTGTTTACCATTGGCTGAAGGTTTCTTATCCTGCTTGGACAGACATGAAGTTGAGGGGTGTCGGCCACCGCATTTGCTGCATGCATGCTGGAACTTACACTTGATCCCCCATGAGCATGCCCCAGAGTTAAAGAGATTGCAAGTCCCTGGAGACACCCTCTTGAACCCCCCTCTGTGGCCCCCCTACGCGCCCCTCGAAAGGGCTGCTTGAAAGGCCTCGTGCTTGTCTGTGAGTACCCTTGACCTGTATGGGCCCCCCTTGCACCTTAGGCTGCATAACTGTGCTCTGAGCCCCGCGGGATCCCATATGGTCCATCCACAACTGGACCTCTTTTGGGTCCCACCCCATCTCCGGGCATACTGCCATCTTCTTCCTAATTTCGCGGTCAAATTCAACCACCCTGACCCGCCCCACTTCTGTGCTTCTGTATGTATCAGCCTTTGGTATTGCACAAGCGCCTGCCCTTGCTCTGGGAAGTTTTCCAGGATCACTGACTGGAAAATGGAGAAGGTATATAGCCAGCTGTCGATAGACTTCTCCGGCCACGCCTGGAACCTGATTTTCTTATCCTCATCTTTCCCCCCAACCCTCCAAGCGTCTTGGCCATGTTGGCCAAGCAGGAGCAGGGAAAAAATGTCTAGAAATTCATGCCTCCATATGAATTCTTTAACAGCAAGTGGCACTTCCCTGGACAAGGAGCTGTGGCCTGACAAGAGTGGCGCATGAGTGACCGGCTTGTGCCCTGTTAGCGTCGCAGGTGACTGTACTGACAGGGCATTAGCTTTTGCACCCGGCTGGGATGCCGTGGAAGGAGCGACTAGGGGAATGCTGTGCACGGCCTGGGTGGTGATGGCCGCTGGCCCCGCTGCCGAAGGCCCACCCACCTCGACATGTTGCCTCCCACTAATCCCCGCTGCAGGTCCTACAGTTGGGGCAGTCACAGTCTGGTTACCTAGCCCAAGGACACCAACTGACCCAGCAGCTACCACCTCTTTGCTAGTACCTGGTAAACTAGCCCCTGTCTGAGTTCCTAATACAGGTGCCCCCCCGGGGTGGGGGGGACAACTGTTGCACATGAGTGGTGCTCCCTTGGAGAGCCCACACATTTGCTGCCGCTGCTACCCCTCCCCCCAGATTGTTTGCAGTGGCGGCTCCAGCAGTTGCGCCCGCCCCAGCGAGACCAGATCTGACCTCTTCCATGAAGCTCCTTAAAGTGTCAGTGAGCTTACCCAAATCCTCAGTTGTTGCGAAGTTCACTTGAGGCGTGCCGCCGGCCGGGGGAGAGACTAGTTCTTGTGTCACGGGCAGGGAAATGGGCAGCGGGGCACTTCGGGGAGTGGCCACTGCCCGACTCTTCGGTGGCGGCACGTCCGCCGGGAAATCTTTTACTGTTGCCCTGTGAATCCGCTTGGACTGGGACGGGCCTGCTTTTTCGCTAGCCTCCTGCTCTGTGTTTGACCCCCCACAGATAACCCCGGAGTCCTCCGCGTTGCTCGCCTTCAATAGTTCAGCAGCCCAAGCCAATCCCTTGGTCTTGGTGAGTTCGATGATGGCTGCTAGCTGTGCGTCTTGGGGAGTGCCTTGCTGTGTTTCCTCTACTTGGGACCTTAACGTGAAAAGCGAAGGGGATCCCTGGCTATCCATCACTCCTGATCTGGCCGACTCAATCTGGAAGAAAAACAGCTGTGAGCTACAACCTAGACCATCGAGAACAGGCACTCCCTTTATCCTCCAGTTGTCCCTTCTGCGACGCTCTAACCTGCGCCTGTACTTACTATGCGTGAATGTGAGCTAACGTGCTTGAAAGATGTCATTCGCAGGGTGCTTCAATAAATTCTGTAGTGGAGATGAAGCAGAAGTTAGGTTAGCTTGCCCCCCACACCGTGTTCTTGGACCCTGACATTTGCCGCGCCCAATTACTCCTGTTGTCCCTTATGATCGTGCAAACCCGAGTTCGTACTTACTCTCCTTAATGTCGCTATCGAGTTTAATCGCAGCAGCTCGCTGGGTACCTTGGTGAGATCTGTGGTGGAACAGAAGTAAAATTAAATTAGTTCTCGCCCCCCACACCCTGGGCTGCCCCTGAGCATTTGCCCCCCGTCCCGGAAGGCGTGCAGGGTGGGCTGCCCCCACTACCTCATTTCACATAGACTGGGCGAGGGAACTCCTCTCTCCCCCCAGCCGTCAGGCCCTGATTAAGGCGCAGCTTGTGTCATCAGGATATCCCATACCTATGTCCTGATGCTTGTTCCCTGTCGGGGGAGGAGGGGTTAAGGGGGCGAGGTTGATCAAACGGTGGTCCAAGTCACCCTTCTGTTCTTGACCTGCTAGGGAGACAAAATTAGTTAGGAACGGGACACTGTGGGTGTAAATCCACGGCAGGCTCAGCCAGGTACAGCGGCGTGCGTTTGAAACCCTTCCCCCCGCACTCAGTCTGCTGTGAACATCTTATTGGCCTGCTGTTGCCCGTGCCTCAATCCGCCGTTGTGCCCTTGCTTACCACGCAACCCCCACCTGAGAAAGCGGGCAGCATGTCCCTGTAGACTGGTTGTCGTGTTGTAATTCCTCGTGACCCTGTATGACAAATCATAGGTGAAGCAGCCACAGTCCCCGTAGCCTCCTTGCTACTAGCCCCTGCATGCGCCAGCTGAGTAAAGACGCGTAGATGAACAGCCTATCCAAAATCTTTTTTTTTTGGTGTGGCTTCCCCCAAGGTAATTAGCACTGGCCTGTGCCCCACCTTCCCTTGTACCTGGCACGAGAGATAAGTGCTGCCCAGAACCCACCAAATGTAAAGTCGCTCGACATTACAACCCCCTAGGCACGGTGGATAAATATCTGCCCCTGGTACAACAGTAGAGACGCGCTAACGTGCATGCGCAAAACACACCAAGCTACCACCGACTGTGCCCTATCCCAGTTCAGCCTATAGCTGCGGATAGCCCCATGACTGGGGTAGGCACGCAATAAAGGCCTGTAACATGGCAGCTCCAAAAAACCCGGGGGGGGCAACCCTGTCTCTGTACAAGCCGCAGCGGTACCCTCGCGCCTCCAGACAGCCAGCGCTCCTAACTCAGCCCCTCCCCTCGAACAACCAGACCACAAGCATGCGGGATGCCCTGGGAGGAGTTCCGTAGCTGTGCCGTGGGTGCCACCCCACATTCCGAGGCCAGACACACGGATGCCGCCTCGGGGCACACCACCCCTCACCCCCCGTCGCCGCCACACACCCCCAGCCGCACCACGCCTGCATAGACCCCGCGAGGCTGGCGGCACCAAACCGGGAACGGGGCTCCAAGGTGCCGCTCTATGACGCGGTCGAAGACTAGCGCCACGATCCACCCCGGCACACGGCTCACCACCCGAGCGTCTCAAGCACCTCAAGGAGCGGGTTCCCGTCGCAGCCGGGCGATGCCCGGCTGGCGAAGGCGAAAAAGTTTAAAGGAGGTGGTATACTTAACCCTAAACCCTGGTAAATGTGAGGACCAACTAAACAACCCACAGGGTCACAAGGCGGTGGGGGCCATGGGAATATTAAGCACGCCATTGCCCATATTCATCATTGTATATGCCAACCTACCGCCGACACCAGGACTCGAACCATGAGCCCCGTGTGTCGGAGTCGGCCACCCTGGGCGCTGCACCACAACCTAAGTCCCGAATGCTCAACACTCTTTAAAATGACCCAACGAACACACTGGGGATAGAACACCAGTACTTGTGGACAGAGAGGGGGGTGACGCGCGGGAAAGGTCTTTGGGGGGGGAGGTGATGCCCTGCCCAGTTCATGGGGACCCAGAGAAGCATGCGGAAAGACATGGCTTAAACCGGATGGCATCGCCGGCATGCCTGTTCGGGGGGAGGGACGACTAGAAAAAGGGGGGGGGGGGTGCGCGAACGTGCAGTAGAACGTCGCCGCAAACGTGACCCGTCCTGAGTCATGCACTCCCCAAGGGACGATCGAGGCCCCGCTAAATTCCCGACCCCGGAAGAAAGAGAGGGGGCGATGGCGACGGGCGGTTCGCTACTAGCCCTGGCCCAAGGCTCGCCTCCAGGCAAGCAAGGCCCGCCGGCCCCCGCGCCCGTTTCGCGTGCAGGTCTGGCCCCGCCGGCTGCTGGCGGTGCTGTGCTCATATAAACCTACTAGGGCACCGTAATTGCCTAAAATTATATATAAAGCACACCTCCCACCGGACTAACCACTGTACTGTCGCTAAAATAGCACACGCGACCCGGTAAAAAACCCGCAAGCGGTGCCCTTGATCTTGATGAACCTTCACCCTGGAGCTGGGGGGGGGCAAGGCTGCCACCTGGCAGACAGGCTCAGTTTCTCCCGGCAAGAGAGGCGGGGGCGCACAGGGGCGCACCAGACCTCTACCTATGACCCCCTGTGACCCACAAGTGAGACAGTCAAGCTCCCGGAGAAACCCCCCCCTACATAAGTGGCTGTGCACGCCCGATGCAGTGAGGCCAGCGCGACTGCCACCTTCCGGAAAAAACCCCGGCCCCCGTACCCCTTTCTGTCCCCCAGTCACCCGGAGTCAAGATCCGCTAACCCCAAGGGGACTAGGGGCACAGATGCGAGGAGCGAGTCCACACCGGGCGTAGCCCGATTCGGTTGTTATCTGGGGCGGGGGGCGAACTAACCTCGTGGTCCTCGATGGCAGGGCAGGAGTCGCACGACCGAAAGGCGAGACGGGCAGCGGTCAAGAGACTGCCCAGTGGGCGGGGGAAGGCTTTTATACCCCTGTCCCCCTCCCACGACCGGAAGTGGCTGGCTGGAAGACCCCCTGGTCCCAAGCCCAGGGAGCCTAGTCGGCAGACATCTGTGCCTTCCTGCGGGCACTAAGGTGGCCGCCCTGTTGGAGGGTCCCCTACGTGGTCCCCCGGGCAGCCTTGGCAATGTCTGTGGTAATATCAGGGAAATCAACAGTAAAAACCGGCCCACCTGGCCACAAAACAGGCCCACAAACTGCTAACAAACTGGCCCACACATTGTGTCAGACCAGCCCATCGGCACTGCCTGATTGACCTATAGGCCAGTCTGCCCCTGCTGCCACCTTGTATTTGTGAGGAGACAGTGGTCCATGGGGCAACTGCGTACTCCCGTTGATGTCATTCACAGAATGCCGGCATTTATTTTTGTAAGCATGTCAAGTTCCTTTAAGGGCAGCTTTAAACCAAACGTCAGCATTCGGCGAACGCGGATGAGGGACGGAGGTCTTCTGGCCCCCGCAGACCTCCATCTTTGCATTCATAGCGATTCACAGGCAGCCTCAAAAGGACTTCAGCCTCATATGTTTTACGGATTCAGGAGTTTTTACTAATCCCTGAGAATGGGCATTTTATAATGAGACTGATTAGTCCATCAATCGCAACTCAAAATGAGGGTTGGGTCTCTGCTTTGTGACTCAATTATTATAGTACATCAGAACTACAGATCTTTCTGAAAATATTTTATTTTTGCAAGGAAGGTTTTTATTTTAAAGAAAACTTAGACTAAATCAACCACCTGTAGAATTTTTTCACTATCAACTAATCCATGGGGGCGAATGAGGTGACAGACTGGAGCTGCTGCCTCCTCTCTTTACACACTCCACTGCCCAATAATGCCCCATTTTCGATTTGAGCCAATGCAGACCCACTTTCTTATTTTACTTTGAGCTGGCGTTCCTTTGTTTCCCTTGCAGATTCGTGAGGCACTGCTTGTTAGTGGATATAGTTCTCTTGTCTTCACATATATCCTGTAATAATCAAATGCCAGCACATCTCAAATGTTTACTCTGTGGACTACGGTTGTATGACAGCTCAACGCATGCCATACTACAGATGAAAATATAAAAATATGCCAATGAGGCTTGGAGTCTGTAGCTATTTAGGACGTGCTGGTGCGAAATTGCACACTAATGCCACAGATTACAAGCTAACCCCTAAAATGACAGCCGGTCCTCCCATAGACCTAGCATTACATACTTTAGGAATCTCTAAATTATAAACTCGGAATCATTCATACAGGAGACAGTCATCATCAAGTGATGTGTCTTAGATATTTTTCGGTACATCTCTGTAGCAGATGCAACAGCAACGCAGCCCGAGGACTAGGTTTAAAATGATCTGGCAGTGCTCTAAAACAGGTTAACAGGCCAGGCATGGGTCAGGCAGGTCAGGCATGTTATGCAGGTGCAGAGATGTATGGAGTGTTAGCATTTCAGAGACTGCTTTAGGACAGCAGACCTATTTGCGTGCGTGCTTGCTTGGACAGAATAAAACATTACAATTCACACTCTTGTGGGGACCGTAATTAAGCAGCTCTTGAGAGGTTTACTGCTGATATTGGTTGCTTGGTCACACTTAGTGCTATGGTGGCACTTCATCACCTTTATTGAAGAAACATGCTATGGCAGTGGTGACTCCAGTCATCCCACCCTTCCTTACGTTTCTTCCAGTAATGCCACTGGCGACAACAGGGAAAGGTCGATTTTTGCAATTTTTAAGCGGCTTCATGGCGCTCTCGTCCAGCTAAAGTACCACAAAAGGGTGGCTCTCACTCGCTCAGAGTACTGATGTTAAGTCGACCTGAGCTCTCTACATTGTTTACCACAAATACTGCAGTTGTGAACCTGATAGTTTTTAAGCGTTGCATACTGGTAATAAATATTCACAGCATATTCTTTGTGCTTATGCGCCCCCACTCTAATCTTTCGTTATAATCGTAGATTCATGATAAATACTAGTACGTCTATGGTTTCCAGTGGACACAACACACACTATAACTTGTGCCACCCTTCTTATTGCTTTCTTAGTGTCTATTTTTTGTTTTCATACCATTGGAAAATTGGCATTTTGAGCATGGCAGGTGGTGCGCTTTATGGCATGTGTTGTGTGCTTTGGGAACAATTTCAGTGGTTTTACACAAGCGAGCCAGAACCATAACTCAGTTAGTAACTTTTTTTTCAGTTAATTGTATTGTTTTTTAGGTACTTATTTTCCAGACCCCACACAACAACCCTTGTTCTTTGATCAGGTACTAAGTTTATGATCTGTAGTTCCCGGCCACCCTTTTAGGTGTCTGGGATTTGTTTTTTAATTTAACCAAATGAGCAGGCTCTTTGAGTGCCCTCACACTGTAGCCTGGGTTTCCACGCATGTCTATTCCATGCGCTTCTAGGCCCTTTTTGGTTCACTGTCTGGTTTGCTAAAGACATCTTGGAGACTTTCGGAAAATTGACGTAGGAATGCATTCCGCCTGTTGCTTGCTATTGGTTTTGGGGTTTGTAACTCATGTTTTCTTGCTTTGCATTGAGGGCCGGACTGGCCGTAGCGGCACCGGGCGTTTACCCAGTGGGTCGCTAGGGTGGGGACCGATTTTATGCCCCTGGGGGCCGTTTTTGCAGCACAGCTGCAAAATCGGCCCCTGTAACAAAATCGGCCGAAACTGACTCTGCCAAACAGCTCGGCTGCACCCAGATGGACCGGCCGAACTCTTTGCCAGGGCCGGTTTTGGTGCCCTGTGTGCATTTGCCGACTTTATTTGCTTCAGACTTTCCAGGGTCAGTTCATCCCTCTGTTGCCTATACCGTGTTTACAGTATTCTTCCACAAACTTGTTGTTTGTAAACAGGCCTTTACATCTTGTTCTTTGCCATCACGCTTGATGGGCCTTCAAAGACAGAGGCCAAATGTTAGAGGCTGTCTTATCCTTTCGAGTGCTCCCTTTCTGTAAACAGGCCTGTAAATCTTGTTCTTTTCTTGTCACATTTTCTGTGCACTCACAAACCAAGGTCAAATGTCAGGTGCTGTCTTCCGAGGGCTCTTGCTTACTTTTCTTTCTCGACTTTAAAGTGAGAGGATTTATGTGATATTCTTGCTGGATTCTAGGGGTAGGGAAGAGTTTTTTCGTAGCACACAACAGCATTTAAATGAACTGTGTAAGTATTTCAGAATATATCAAAATTAGTAACACAAATAAAGCAGATTTATTGTTATTTCCGAAGTGTGTTGGAAACAAATACTTTAAAATAATCAAAACAAATTATTACCCTGAGGTGATGTAACAGATATTCAGGTGCCCTGCCTCTGGACAAGGTGTGAGCTGGACCAACCGGAAGTATTCTGCTTTGTCTTCAGATATCTGTTTCTCCTTTTTATTTCAACTAACTGCCTATGAAGCTGACCGAAATGGCGAAACCTAAAATGAAATGGTGGAGTCAGAGCACTGTGGAGAGAGAATGAGGTTATATCTTTGTGTAAGGAAATTTCCTTACCATTTGCTGCCACGGGCTGTGCAGCGGCTGCGTAGTTTCAGCCTGCCACCATGACGCTCTCCCATCCTGGCCCTGCCGCCACCGCTTCAGGTGTTCCTGCGAGGAACCTCCTCACACTGTATCACTGCTAGTGTCCTCAACTGATGGCATTTTGAAAAGGTCTAGTTCCCTGCATATCAGCTGGTGGCATTCGCTGTATTTAGGGAAACACATTTTTCACACAGAATTAATTGTTATGTTATGCAGATCTTAGGAGAGCACTATCACCCAGGTGGGTAACCTGGCGCGAGCAAGTGTTAGTCTAGCGACACCTAGGGCCTTGTGGGACTACTCAAAAAGCCAGGTCTTCAGCTTCATGCAGAATTCAAGAATTGAGGAGTCAGCTCTTATGTTTAGTGGCAGGTCGATCCATGCTTTAGGAGTGATGTAGGAAAAGGCTTGACTGCCAGATCCTATTTTCCATAAGCAAGGGATGTATGCAAGTAGAAGTTCGGGGAAGCGCTGGTGTCTGGAAGGTTTGGTTTGTGAAAGCAGATGCAATTGTCGTGGCAAGTTGGGCTGGTGTTATGTAGTGTCAAGGAGTTCGCCAGGCTCAACAGCGAGACCACAGACGTCCCATCCTCCCAAGACCTCTGCAACAAACTCGGCACCTCCTTCCACCACAAGATCAGGCAGACCTATGACAGCTTGGAAACCCAAGACCCAGCCAATATGCCCACCACCCCACACCACATCCCAACAGATCATTCTCAACTAGACTCCTCTCCCCACAGATGATACACTCAAGACCATGAAGAGCATCCAGTCAGGAGCCCCATTGGATCCTTGCCCGTACCATATCTTCCATAGGGCAGCTGCCTCCATCGCCCCCCAGCTTTGCCACACCATCAACTGCTCCATCGAAACCGCCACCTTCCCAATGACTGGAAACACACCGATGTCAACCCCCTGCCGAAGAAACTGTCCGCTGATCTGACCGAGCTCAAGAACTTCAGGCCCATCTCCCTATTCCCCTTCCCAGCCCAGGTCATCGAGAAGGCCATCAATGCCCAACTCTCCAAGTTCATCGAAGAGAACCATGCCCTGGACACCTCCCAATCTGGTTTCCGAAGCACCCACAGCACTGAGTCTGCACTCCTCGCCACCAACGACGACATCCGCTCCCTCCTCGACTGGGGCGAAACTGCAGCCCTCATTCTACTGGACCTCTCGGCTGCCTTGGACACTGCTCCCACCGCACCCCACTCACGAGACTCCACAACTCTGGCATCCGCAACAAGGTACTGGACTGGGTCCACTCCTTCCTGACCGGCCAAACACAGCGAGTCAGACTACCCACAGTAGCCTGCCACACTATGACCCCTTTCTACCCCTAGTGATCACGCATGCAACCTTGGCATCATACTGGACTCCTCGCTCTTAATGTACCGCCAAATCAATGCAGTATCATCATCCTGTTTCCACATGCTCCACCTGCTTCGAAAGACATTCAGATGGCTCCCCACAGAATACAGAAAGATGGTCACCCACGCACTCATCATCAGTAGAGTTGACTATGGCAACACACTCTACGCCGGCGTCACCCAGAAACAGCTCAGGAAACTACAGAATGCCCAAAACGCAGCAGCCAGACTGGTCCTCAACATCCCCTGCCGCAGCCACATTACACAACAACTCTGACAAATCCACTGGCTCTCTATCAACAAGAGAATCACCTTCAAGCTCCTCACACATGCCTACAAGGCTCTCCACGACGTGGTACCAGAATATCTGAACCACCGCCTCACTCTCCACACACATTCGCCATACAACTCTGCTCTGCCCAACTCGCCCTGGCCTCTGTCCCACGGATCCACAAGACCAGAACCGGGGAAGATCCTTCTCCTACCTCACTGCCAAGACCTGGAACACCCTGCCCCTCCACCTCAGGCAATCCGCGTCATGGACTCAGCTCAGGAATGACCTCAAGACCTGGCTCTTTGACTGAACCTCCACATCCAGACGGATCAGCCCCCTTTTCCCTCCCCTCAGCACCTTGCGACCCTCACGGTTGAGTAGCCGCGCTTTACAAACCCCTGATTGATTGATCGTCTTGAAAATGTTGGTGAGGAATTTGTGGTCGTTTGAAAACTGGGAGCCAGTGGAACTCCTTCAGGCGTGGAGTGATGAGAGTGTGGCGTAGGAGGTTGAGGGTGATTCTGGCAGCCGAGTTCTGATTTGCCTGCAGTCTTCTGGTGAGTTTATTTGTTGATTCCGGCATAGAGAGAGTTCTTGTAGTCCTGCTTCCTTGTGACCAGGCCTATATTTTAGTTATTCCCTGGGAAATTGTGACTGTTTTTTGGAATATTAGTTTGCTCATATATATTTACCAATCCAAGGTGGCCAAACGCTTTTTTTCAATTACTCATTTCTTGTTCTTTACTATAAAAAGAGCTCTAACGTGAAGTCTACTTGTGTCTCAGTTATTTCTGTACCACCTCTTTCTCACTGGACTCCAAGGACTCTCCTCCATTCTCTATTTCCTGTGTTCCTTAAGTTTCCACCTCGCTTCAGCCTGAAGGTTTTTCTGATCTCCTGTTTTTTACTTCTTGTTATGATATTTTCTGGAGCATTGCTAGATGGCTTGTTTTCATTTGTGCGTCTGGTACTGCTTCAGAGGTTTAGCTGCCATTTCTCTGAGCCAAGAAGTTAATTCAAGCTTCACTCAGAAGACCATTCCTTGACAGGTTGCGACGCCGCAGTTTCTGCCAATGGATCAAACTTCAGAGGTGGCCCAAGTACAAGAATTATTAACAGCTACTAATATTAATAATTTGTGGCTGCAAGTCCAGAACCTGACCTCGGAAAATGCTTCACTCTGTCAGTCCTTCACCATCTTACAACAAGGGTCATTGGATCCTCCTTTGGCTCAATTGGCATAATCAGAATCTGACAGTAATCCAAGAAAGTTTTTTTTTTTTTTATTTGTTTATTGAACAGCTTGTTAGAGCAGTAAACAGACAGTGGCCCACTCGCAGGTAGGCTGAGCAAAGAAAGAACAACCCCTATACCCCCAACCTCCCACCCCCTCCCTGGCACTAGTTCATACAGTTACGGCAACTGGCAAGAGTACATTGCGGCACCTTGGAGCCCCAAAGAGGGATCCCAGTCCTCCCGGCCCATACGCAGTGCACACCTCAACAGGGAATTATGTCAAGTCCGGATTTGTAAGGAGGTACCCAGAGAGAGGGGCTCAAAAATCCTTAGGTCGAGAAGCTTCGGGCAGCTCCTCCGTATATATAGTAATCCAAGAAAGTTGAAGGCCTTTTTGGACACCTGCCAGGTACACTTAACATTTAAGGCCCACATGTATGCCTCAGACGGTAAATACCCTTTGCAACGAATCCTTTACGATGAATACTTTCACCCCGCATCCCATTATAACGCATTGTTAATTATCACGATTTGTTTTAGCCCGCAAACCATTACAACGAATATACTATTACAACGCATATTTTTTGTAATGGTTTGCAGATATAAATTACGGCTACGAAAACATTAAACAGCTCGAAGACCCACACTGTAATGGACAAAATGTTGCTGTGCAGGGAATCGCATCGCTGACACTCACCTTACTGGAATCAGCTCGCATGAAGGAGGACGACTTGCTTGGCAGGAACCAGCTCGCATGAAGGACAGGACGGCTTGCTTGGCTGTGCAAGGAATCACTGACACTCACCATACTGGAACCAGCTCGCACGAAGGAGGACAGGACGACTTGCTTGACTGTGCAAGGAATCACTGACACTCACCATCCTGGGACCAGCTCGCACGAGTTGCTTGGCAGAGGATCAAGTATGGAACAACAGCAATGAAGTTGCTGAAGATTTCTACCAATCATGAAGCGCGTTTAAAGGTATGGGGAGGCAAAAGTCAGCGTCACTTGGTCCATTTTTTATGTCTATGCAAGAATATGACGAAAGCACTAACAATGAAATTATTTAAGTTTACGGAGTGACTTCAAGGAGAACGGATAAAGGAGAGATCTGCTTTAAGGTAGGAAGGAATTTATAACGTTTTATTTATTTGGATAGTAAGAGAGTTAAAGAGTAACGAATTAAAAAATGCATAAAAAGTGTATTCTTTTTTAGAATTGTATTTAATGAAGTGTGTAAAAAGAGTTAATTAAAAATATATGTTAATTAAAAATAAAAAATATATTTACAATTTTAAGATTAAGGAAGATTTGGAGAAATATATTTTCTGTTTATTTAAAGTAAATGAAATACAATGGAAACTATTTTGAAACAAATTGCAGATGTACATTTTCATTGCTCTAGCATGCGTAGTAAAATACATTGTGTTAAATGTACTTTCAATTGATTGCATTCTATTTTCGTTGTGTTTGACTCGTAATAAAAGGTTGCAGGGTCATGGCCTTTGCGTTGTGGAAATTTCGTTGTCATGGTATGCGGAGTGTTTGGCTGCGGGGTAACGTCGTATATTCGCCTCAGACAGGTCAAAGGTGGGGTTTATCATCAGTAATACCACCAGAAATACATTATCCTTGGCTATGCCCTTGGTCTCAGATGCAAGCCCTCTCCTGGATTACTTTGCAGCCTTCCTTGTTGAATTAAAAAAGATGTTCAATTTGCCTGATCATAAGTTCTCTGCTGAGTAAAAAATCTTAGAACTTAGTCAAGGGTCAATGGTCATTCAGATGTCTATATTTCAAGATTTAAAGATCTGGCAAGGGAGTTTTAACCCTTCTTACACTCTTTTTTAAAGGGCTAAGAGATAAACTCAAGGGTAAACGTTCCAGAGATCCCAGATCACATACCCTTTAGGATCTCCTCCATCTGACAATTCAGATGGACAACCATATCCAGGAAAGATGCTTACAGTGTAAAAGACAATGAACGTCTACAGCCTCTTTTAAATCATAGTGTAAGTCTTGCCGAAGATTGACTGAAACTGAGGACAAACCCATGCAAATGTGTATTACGAGAGATCCTTTGTCCGGAGAGGAAAAGAGTAAGAGACGAAAACTGGTATTATATTACCTGTAAGAAATTCCAAGAATTCAGAAAACTAAACAGCTTGTCTCTAGTGCAGGGTATAGAGGTGAGTGAATATCAGACAACCCTGCCCTTTCCATCACAGCTCTCCAAGAATGTTATTCTACAAGGAGAGTTTGTGATACAGCCTAATCATCTTTTGGTACTAGTCCTTCTCGACTGCGGAGCATTGAATATTTATATGGATTTTCAGTGAGCCTCACATTACCGCATTCCAATTAACAACAAGCATTTGCAATGCAATAGGTCTCGCATTATAAAAGTGTGAGCAGTTGGCATTGCTAATAATAATGCAACACTAGCTATTGGCATTGTAAATGATGCCATTTATTTATGTGTTTGTTTTATAAAATAGATAAGCATTGTCATGAACAATGACAATAGCTGAAACCTTTGTAAATGCGAGACCTATTGCATTGCAAATGCTTGTTTCAGTACTGCAGGCTTTTTAAAAGTTTTAGTCACTACTCAAAATGAAATCCATTTTATCAGCGTTGCCAGTGCTCCTTTATGTTTAATGCCCTAAATGAAACACAATGTTCTAAGCAGATTGCTAAACAGCATCTCCAGCCCCGATCACAATGTCTCACTTCATGCTGGACAGTGGGCACCCTGTTTTTATGCAGCGCCAAGACGGGGTGAACTAATGCACAGACTGAGATCTGTCAGCCTCCGATGCACAAAGCATTCCTTGCAACAGTCCGCTGTGTCAAGATATTGCCATATGTACAGCACACACTCTGCAACAGCAAGTGGTTTCAAAGTTGGGGGTGACTTCCCAAACTTTCCTGAGGTGTTCATCGTATTTGGTGACAGCGTATTTATGCTGACAGCCAAAAAAAACTGTTTGTGGTTGTGTGTGTTGTGTGTGTGTGTGTGTTGTGTGTGTGTGTGTGTTGTGTGTGTGTGTGTGTTGTGTGTGTGTGTGGTTGTGTGTGTGTGGTTGTGTGTGTGGTTGTGGTTGTGTGTTTGTGTTATTGTGTGTGTGGTTGTGTGTGTGTGGTTGTGTGTGTGTGGTTGTGTGTGTGGGGGTGTGTGTGGTTGTGTGTGTGTGGTTGTGTGTGTGGTTGTGTGTGTGGTTGTGTGTGTGGTTGTGTGTGTATGGTTGTGTGTGTGTGTGGTTGTGTGTGGTTGTGGTTGTGTGTGGTTGTGGTTGTGTGTGGTTGTGGTTGTGGTTGTGTGTGTGAGTGGTTGTAGTTGTTTGTGGTTTTGTGTGTGTGAGTGGTTGTGGTTGTGGTTTTGTGTGTGTGTTTGTGGTTGTGTGTGTGGTTCTCTGTGTGTGTGGTTGTGGTTGTGTGTTGTTGTGGTTGTGTGTGTGGTTGTGTGTGTAGTTGTGGTTGTGTGTGGTGGTGTGTGTGGTTGTGTGTTTGTGTTATTGTGTGTGTGGTGGTTGTGTGTGGTGGTGTTTGTGGTTGTGTGTTCGTGTTCTTGTGTGTGTGGTTGTGGTTGTGTGTGTGTGGTTGTGGTTGGGGGATTGGGGAGGGCAGGGGTAGGGAAGGAGAATGGAAGGAGGAAAGAAGAGGAAAGGGGATGTAAATTTAGTGAGAAGTGTGCCAGGAAGGCAAAGAGAGAGATAAAGAGAACAGGAGGTTCAGTGGGGATAGAATGTCAGAGAAGAGAAAGTGAAGGGGAAGTGAAGTGAGGACAGCAGTAGGAAGGTGTCGGATTTAGGAGGGGACTAGATAGGGGGAAGGAGAGTGGGGGCATAGTAGAGGAGATGAAATGGGATCTAAAGATGATAGAAGAGTGGGGGGAGACGAGTGAACATCAATGGAAAAAGAGGAAGATGGAGGGTGGAGACCTAAAAGGTGATAAGATGAGGCAGGATTGGGGGGGCGAGTACAGAAAGAGCAGAAGCTGTGGAAGGAGAGAAAAGAAAATAGAAATGGAGAAGCATGGGGAGGGGGCAGGAAAGAGATGGGGAGGTGAGAGAATAAAGAGTGGGAGAGAAGGACCAGGAGAAAAGGATGGAAGGTGGAGAGAAGAGGGGGGAGTGGCTGAGATAAGGGTGAGGATGTAGGTGGAAGAAAGAAACTAAAAAGAGATGGGAGTGGAATGAGACTAGAGGAGAGGGAGGCTGGAGAAGAGAGGGGCAAGAAATAGATAAGGAGGGCGGGGGAAGCGAGGCCAGAGGAGAAGGAGGCTGGAGAGGGGGCAAGAAAGAGATGAGGAGGGTGGGGGGGTAGCGAGGCCAGAGGAGAGGGAGACTGGAGAGGAGGGAGGCAAGAAAGAGATGTGGAGGGAAGAAAGGCCAGAGGAGAGGGAGGCTGTAGAAGGGGCAAGAAAGAGATGGGGAGGGGGGAGGCCAGAGGGGAGGGAGGCTGGAGAGGAGTGGGGCAAGAAAGAGAGATGGGGGGAAGCGAGGCCAGAGGAGAGGGGGGCTGGAGAGGGGGCAAGAAAGAGATGGGGAGGGGGGAGGCCAGAGGGGAGGGAGGCTGGAGAGGAGAGGGGCAAGAAAGAGAGATGGGGGGAAGCGAGGCCAGAGGAGAGAGAAGCTGGAGAGGGGGCAAGAAAGAGATGAGGAGGGTGGGGGGGCAGCGAGGCCAGAGGGGAGGGAGACTGGAGAGAGGCAAGGAAGATGGTGGGGGGGCAAGGCCAGAGGGGAGGGAGGCTGGAGAGGAGGGAGGCAAGACAGAGATGTGGAGGGCAGGGAGGGAAGTGAGGCCAGAGGAGAGGGAGGCTGGAGAGGGGGCAAGAAAGAGATGAGGAGGTTGGTGGGGGTAGCGAGGCCAGATGAACTGTGAAGCATCCAGACTGTCCTGAAGGACATAAGGTGAGAGGTTGGGGTGAGGCCAGAAAGAGTTGAGAAGGGAGGATGGAGAGGGAGGAGAGTAGATGAATATGTGGCGGTGGGGACGGAAAACGTGCTAGAAGCGAGCAGGGAGAGAATAAAAGAGGTGAGGAGAAGAGAAGGGTTTTACGCAGGTAGAGGGTTAGAAGGGCGCTGCAAGGCGAGAAAAGAACTTCGGAAGATGAGAAAGAGGTGTGAGGGAGAATAGAAGGAGATGAGGACGGATAAGCAGAGAAAATAAGGACAATGAGGCGAGAGTGAAGAAGATAGCGAGATACAGATGAGACGATGGCGGTGGAGATGAAAACAATGAGACACAGATGAGAGGATGAGACGGAGGCTGGAGAAGTGAAGGGCGTGGAGGGTAGGAGAAGGGTGGGGAAGCGAGCATAGGAAAAGGGAGAGAAAAGGCTTCCGAGGGAATAGAGGAGAGGAGAAGAGGAAGGCCATGAGGCGCAGAGGGAAGAGGTGAAAGAATGAAATGTGGAAGCGTAATAAGGGAAGAAAAGAAAGTGAGAGAGGGGGCTTAAGGGTGGGATATTGTAAGAAATGGGTGGCAAAGAGAAGTGATGGGAAGGAAGAAAGTGGAGGAGAGAACATTAAAAGAGAGTGCTGCTCTAGAGGGGACACAAGGAAAGGGAGTACAGGGCATGAAAAGGGTGTGTGCACAATTAAGAGTGTGCACCTGAAGATGCGTAAAGGTGGTGAGAGGGTGCAAAGGGAGGGCTGGGGAAGTAATGATGTGGAAGAAGTGAGATGTAGGCTGAGATGGGGTAGAGGAGTAGGTGCAATGGCATGGTATAATGAGGGGGAGTGACGTAGGAGAGAAGGAGCGTGAGAGAGCTTAAGAGAGGGACGTGTGGTGGTGTGCATCAGGAGGTACTGGGACAAAGGCAGTCAGAGAACGAGGAAAATGAGACAGACCACGGGTAGAAAGAGACAGCAAAGTGGGGAGGATGGTTATAGGATTAGAGGCGGCGCAGGTAGAAATGTGGGGAGACGCGGAAGGACTGCATGGTGCACGCGGGAAGGAGGGGAGGAACAAGGGAGGGGAAGGAAGCACACTAGGTGGAACGGGGGCAGGAGATATAATAAAAGGAAGAACAAAAACGGAGGTTGGATGGGCAAAGGAAGAAAGAGGCGACACGCGAACTGGAATAAATAAAACTGAAAAGGAGGAAATTGGAGGAAACAAGCATTGGCCACGAAAGTCATCGCGATCACGATCGCTGTGAAAGCGAAAGTGATCGCGATGACGCGCTAAAACACGCAAGGGATGCACGCGCAAGCGCGCGTGCTTGTTGCGCATTCTAGCAAGCTGGCTAAAAAGCTGGGGGGAAAAATGCTACCGCCGGCCACAGCTTGCGCGCACCCGCGCACATGCACTGCAAGCTGTAGCCGGCGATAGCATTTTTTGAAGCCCTCACTTAAGGTCTCGCCAGACCAGTGCCCAAGCGCTGGGTCAGGCGAGACCTAAAAAAGGCACCTGTAGATGTTGAAGCTGTGGATGATACTCTGGTAGCTTCCAGCTTAGATTTAGAGGAGAACAAACCATTACCTCTAAGAATAGCCAGCCATTTTGAGGCAATTGTTTTTGATTTTTATATTTCTCCCTGTTATCTTAGGCATCACTTGGTGAGCTAGATACAATCCATACATCAACTGGGAAGTGAAAACATTGTTCCTGGGATTCAAATTTTATGTCTCTCATTGCACCGTTAGCTTATCCACTCCAGAGAGCCTGGAAATTCAATCTGCAGAAACCAACCATTCTTTGGCACAGCTCTATGAAATTCCGGAAACCTACCAAGAATTTTGGAAACCTACCAAGAGCCTACTATCAAAAAGCTGCCTCCTCATTGACCCTTTGACTGTGCCATCTACATCCCCCTGGCGCTATTGTTCTCTATGGGAGAATCTTTTCTTTATCACCTTTGGCAAGAAAAGCTTTAAGAGACTACCTGGATAATAACCTGGATACTCCATCCAAGTCCCCTACTGGGGCTTCTCTATTCTTTGTACCAAAAAAAGGAACCTCTGAACTCCGACTTGGATTACAGGGGTTTGAACAAGGTAACTGTGAAGGATCGTTATCCCTTGCCACTTATTTCCGATATTCTGGAGGCTGTTGAAGGAGCAAAGATTTTGACAAAACTTGACCTAAAGAAAGCTTATAATCTTATTCACATTAGGTCTGGAGATAAGTGGAAGACAGCCTTCCATACACCATTTGTGCATTTTGAATATCATGTGACGCCTTTTAGAATTTGTAATGCCACTGCTGTGTTCCAACAATTAATGAGTGCCATCTTTTCAGACCTGATTTTTCACTCCTTTGTAGCCTAGTTGGATTATATTTTATTTTTTCTAAAGAGTCAACTCAACACATCCATCATGTCAAGCAGGTTTTACAACGTTTCAGGGAGAACAAGTTGCTGGTCAAGCCTGAAAAAGGTATCTTCGGGAAAGATTCCGTTGATTACTTGGTCTATTTTCTTTCTTCACAAGGACTCGCCATGGATTCTAAGAAAGTTCAAGCTATACTAGACTGGTCAATTCTGTCCTCAATGAAAGAGACACAGAGTTTTCTTGGTCTGACAAACTACTATCGCAAATTCATTAAGAACTTCTCTAAACTCGTCACACCGATTATTGATCTTCTAAAGAAGAACAAAACCTTTTCATGGACTAGCTCAGCGTTTGAGAGGCTAAAGTCTGAATTCATTAAGGCTCCCATACTGCAACAACCTGATGTTTCTAAGCCTTTTATTTTAGAAACTGGGGCTGTTTTAATTCAACCAAATTAGGATAGAGAAGAACATCCTTGGCCTTCTTGTCCAAAGAATTTTCTACGCTGAAAGAAATTGTTCAGTATTAGAAAGGGAATCCAGGCCATCAAAATAGCATTTTTAGAACAGAGACATTTTTACTTTGAACTCAACATAGAGTGATTGCTTGCATGGATCTTAGAAATCGCCAGGTGCTCCAACAAGCTAGGTGTCAATTGTTAGGCTTGAAGTGCGACCTTGAATCCGAAGTACGGCCAATCTCTTCCTGAAGTCACTCTGACGATGGAGAACCCTCCTGTCAGTGGATGCCAAAGGAAAGAAACCACTTCTAGTGGAGGAAAAGCAAAATGGCATTAAAGACCTTCAAAAATGGAATTTCAGAAGGGCAGGACTCAGCGGAGAGGATCAAAAACCACACCTGGAACAATAGCAGGGAAAAAGATTAATTAGAGAAACAGAAACTAATTAGGAGCATGTCTGAATTTTAAGAAACAATTGCAACTGTTCAGATATAGGATATCCCTTTCATCTAACCAGAAACTGTAGTTTACCTCAAACAAAACGAGAGTCAGCAATAGCAGATACTTCAAACTTGGAGTGACCATCCACAAAATACAAGGAGTTGGAACTCTAGAAAAATGATCAGGAACAAAAGGTTTCAATTGCGATACATGGAAGGTGAAATGAACCTTCAATGCCCTCGGAGGCTTAAAACATACTGAAACTGGATTAATCTTTCACAAAATGGGGAAGGGACCTAAAAAGCGTGGGTCATATTTCGGCTTGCCATATTTAAGTAGCAAGATTTGAGAAGCTACCCATACCTTATCCCCTACTTGGTAATCAGGATCATCATGCCTATGTTCATCGGCCCGTACTGTTATACTGTCCCGAGCTGGGTGCACATTTTCAACCACCATCTTCCTAGTATCATCCTAAACACAAGCAAACTCAGACACTGCTGGTACCCTTAGCTTAGAAGAAGGAACTGCAGGACACATCTTAGGGTGAAAACCCTGGAGACAAAAAAGGAGAAACCTTAGTAGCACTCTGGGAATTATCTTTAAAAGCAAACTCTGCAAAAGGAAGAATTGATACCCAATTGTCACCAGTAGCACTACAAAAACATTGACGGTAGTCCTTAAGTGTTTGATTGGTCCTCTCCCTGAGTCTATTGGTTTGAGGATGAAAGCCTGAGGATAAGGCTCTGGTAATACCCAAAACAGAGCAGAAGGCCTTCCAAATATGAGAAAAAAGATGGAAGCCTCCTATCAGAAATAATCTTCTTCGGACAACAATAGAGGTGATAAATGTCCCAAATAAAACCCACTGTGGTTTCTTGGACGCTAGGTAATTTGGACAGGGCAAAGAAATGGGCCATCTTAGAAAATGAATCAACTGTAACCATAATAATAGTATTCTTCCTGTCAGAAGGAGGCAATTCCACAATGAAGTCTACGCCAATCATATGTAAAGGTCTAGGAGCTAGCTCTAAGGGTTGCAAGAGCCCCATGCGTCTAAAATGAGAGACCTTGGCTTGAGCGCATACGGGACAACTCCGTACATAGCTTTTCAAATCTCCATTCATAGTTTGCCAACAAAATACACTGAGATAAAAATTCCAAAGTTTTCTTGGTTCCCCTATGGCCAGAGGATTTTGAATCACGGCAAAGCTGAAGAACAATGTCTTGTAGATTCTTGTTAGGCAAAATAGAATAGTTCCATGGCAAAAAAAAACTTCTCAGTCAAAGAAAAATGCTTGACATCTTCTTAGTTAAGAATTCCCAGGGCAGAATGCAATTCATCCAGACAGTAGGTCAGGAATGAAATTACTTGTTCAGGAAAAAGAATTATTTGAGGTAAGGATTCAGCCTCACTCAGATGGGAAAGAGCATTTGCCGCGTTGCTAGAACAAGAAAAACAGGGTTACAGAAAAAACTGTGAGAAAAAATATGCCCAATGGGCCTTACGACTATTTCTGCATTGAATAGTCTTGAGAGCTTGAAGATTCTTGTGAACAGTCCATATCACGAAAGGATGTCTAGCTCCAAGTAACAAATGCCTTCACTCAGTACTTGCTTCTTTCATTGCCAATAATTATCATGTACTCACTGAATGTTCCCACAGGAGTGAGTGCCAACTCCCCCACCAAGCTAAAATCGCCTATCCATGTTACAAATAATAAAGGCAACTAGAACCCAATGGGGGAAAGGGGAGTGGAAAAGAAAATACATGGCTTCGGATCGTGGGACCTTTCGATCCCATGGAATACGCTGGGCGTCACTCCCTGGAGAATCAGTTTAAGATTTCCTGATGCAAAATCCACTGATATTCCAATATCACCTGTGCTGTAAAGGCTATCCCTGGTTCATCCCCTTTCCCCACCTATCTGAAGATTTCTCAAGAGACTTCTAATGACAAGGACACAAAGAAAAAAGAACCCCTGGAGCTGGACAACTTGCAAGTATATGTACAAGTAGTGTACTGTTAGTCTCTCTATCACGGATATCTGATTTATGCAATTACTAAGATGACATGCTACAATGTACACACCATAAGGTATATCAGGAGGCACCTTGTACCTATATACCAATGTCTGGTAGAACAAAAAGTAGATTACAACAAACAGAACTAAAACTTAAACATAAGCTCTCAAGTTCTATAGGATACATGCATGCATTGTGTATCCCTAAAAGGCACAGGGGACGCCCGATCCAGTACCGCTGAGATTTTCCTGGGATAGATTGTAATTCCTTCAGAGTTTAATATAAACCCCAAATGTTCCACTTATTGGGCCTTAAAAATGAACTTTTCAGGTTTACAAGTTAAGTGATTCTTCTGTAATCTTCTTAAGACTTTAAGCACTCGATCGCGATGATCAGACAGGGTTTCAGGAACAATTTAAATATCCAAATAAATGATCACAGAAGCTCCTTCACCTTAGTGAAGGAGCCGCCGCTGGTTGTTGTCGAACGATTGATATGCACCCTCAAAAGAATAATTCAGCGAGCTTTGATGGAGAAAATCAATCTGAAATAAGCCATGTGTCAAGCTCTGCATGCCTATTGGACAACTCCTCACTCGACCACTGGTGAGAGTCCTGCCACCCTGCTGTTTGGGAGAGCCATAGGCATACCACAGTGGACATCAGACTGATAAACACTAACAAGGTTCTTGTCACGGACACTTCTCGAAAGTGCAAAATGAACACGTATGCTGATCGCGCAGACACGCCTAGGAACAGTCTTCAACAGAGGGGACTGGGAACTGGTCAAACAAAAATGGAAGCGGAAAACAGACATTCCGTTTGCTCAAACATATGAGCCTACGCCATCTGCGAATAGTTAATGTACCACTCAACTACCTCATACTATTCGATCTGACATACCAGTGCAAGCACCTCGACGACTCATTCAGGAAATAGGATGCTGATTTTGTTTGTACTTTTTATTTAAAAAAGGGGGAGATGTGGAGTTTTGATGTTATGACCATTAGGACCCCCGTGGTTCTGAGAGGACTTTCAACAGGAATTACGTAGGCTGCTGGGAGGTATTGAGTTGTGGCTATGAGGTGTGGCTACTAAAAGTCATGACATAATTCATACCATTAGGGAGTTGTGGGATTGTATGCTGAAGAGTAAAGATGTGTGTTACAGAGCTATTGTGTGGCTAGTTTCATTTACGTGCTCCCGGGCTGGGTGACACAACACTAAACAATTCCATCAAGCACTGGAAAGACAGAAATGTTCACAAGGGACAGGTCTCTTTATACTTTGTGTGAAGACGAATGAGGTTTCAGCACCTCAACTACTAGTTTTGTAGTAGAGCGTTCTGGGAGATAATGTCCATTTATCAGCAAGAGAAAACAGTCATAAAGCCAATCCAAAGAAGCAGGAAAAGTAATGAGACAGCAGTCAAAATGTAACCCCATGGAGGGACAAGTTAAGTGTGTTTCAACCAAAGAAGGGGGTGTTACTCTTTTTAAAAAAACTTGTTAATCGCGCTATTTTGCACATTTATTTTAAATTTGCCTCATTGTATTTTACCGCTTACCTGTGCTCTGTGGTCTCTGGCTGAGAGGACACTCCCCTACACAGCTGACATTGCGCTGTTGGGAAGGTGAGTTCTCGGACGCCATTGGCCCCCACGAGACACTGGGCCACGCCCCCTCCTACACAGTTTAAATATGCACACTTTCAGGAAGCGCAGCGGACGAGCGCAGCGGTTGCGCCCTCAGCACGCCGAAGACACGCCAAAGACTAGCCCGTCTGTGCCCGTCCGTGCCAGGACGGGGCACGAGGCAGAGGCTTCCACTCCCATTTCATCCCCAAGGCTGGTAAGATCGTCATCAGCTTTGAAAGCACTGCGCCCCACCCCAAATCCGAGGTGCTCTATATCTAACCTCCACAAAGTCGGAACACGTGATTGCTCTGAATGTAAACTATCTACCACCATTTGTCAACCCCACCCTAACCCATCTAGGAGACACAGGAAAAGCAAATTATTACATAAAATCGAGCCGCTGACTTATGTTTTTTATAGCACAAATTGTCGATCACTGCCCAAACATAAACATGATATATTCAACCTCCTTGCGGAAAAAGGTCCCAGTGCCTTTTTCCTAACCGAGACCTGGTTGCATGACAGCGCCGGCCCGGATGTTGCTACTGCCCTCCCCGATAACTACGCCATTGTCAGAATAGATAGGGAAAAACAGGTAGGGGGTGGGATAGCCATCATCTTTAACAGAGAACTAAAATGCACTCTGGAACCGGTATCGATCCCAGACTGTGAAGCAGGTCTTTTCAAAATCTCCTTGAACCCCAATTTTACAATGTCAGGCCTTCTGATCTATCGACCACCAGGCAATTCCTCTCAATGGGTATCCAACTTTGCCAATCTTATTACTCCCTACTACATGTCATCTAGTAATTTTTCCTTGTTGGGTGATTTAAACTTGCACCTAGAAGATTCCACCATCCCTTCATGTTCTAACCTGTTGGAAGACCTTAAGGCTCTAAATCTGTCCCTGATAAATTCTAGCCCTACTCACATAGCGGGCCACTTGTTGGACCCCATAATATCCAACATCAGGGAACTTAGCTGTACTGCCACCTTGCCCTCTGGCTGGTCTGACCACCATCTTATTAACTTCAGCATTATTATTCCACCCTCCCTCAGCTTGCAACAAAATACTCACGCTTCATGCAGGAAAAACTGGAAATTAGTAGACATTGAAGCATTAAACTCGACACTAAAACAAAACCCTCCAAGCCAAAACTCCAACATGGATCGCTTAGCAACTGAAGCGTATAATTGGCTTAGCAATGCAGCTAACACATGTCTGCCTTCTACTTGCACCAAAGGGAGTAGACATCGCCCTCCGGCTCCATGGTTTAATGATAGCCTAAAGATTGAAAAATCTAAATGCAAAGCACGAGAACGCAAATGGCGTAAAAATTACGACCCCAATGCTAAAAGAAGTTACCAAGAAGCCAGGAATCTTTATCACACTGCCTGTACAAAAGCAAGAGCTGCTTTTGTTTCAAAAACTATTGTTGAAGCAATCAACATGCCCAAAACTCTCTTTTCTAAAGTCAAGGAACTGGCTGGCGCACACACTACAGCTGCTGCACCACCATTAAACACACAACAATGCCAGGCGTTATCATGCTTTTTTACTGAGAAAATCGATATAATCATCTCAGACATTAAGGCAAAAATTTCTGTTTCAGAACCTTCCCCTTTTTCTGACTCAATACCCACTTTTTTGGGTGGAAATTTACTGGAATCCTGGCCTACTCTTTCAATAGATAAACTGAAAGGAATCCTTAAATCCGGCTCCCCCAGGGACCCCATCCCTATCAAAATCATTAAAAAACTGGATGACCACTCATTGGAGATCATTGCTAATCTCCTAAACTCATCCCTCGACCTAGCTACTGTCCCAGCCTTATGGAAGCATGCCATGGTGACACCCCTTCTGAAAAAGCCAACTGCTAACCCAGAAATATTGGCCAATTATAGACCTATATCTCTGCTCCCGGCTTTTTCTAAATGTCTAGAGAGACACGTACACTCTGCTTTAGCCACTTTTGCAGAAGAAAATTCTCTACTCCACTCTTCGTAATCTGGTTTCAGGGCTGGCTTCTCTACAGAAACCGTCCTGCTTGGTGTCACTGAACACATCAGAAAGCTTCTTGACCAGGGTCAGACGGTCGCGCTCGTGCTATTGGACCTAAGTGCGGCGTTCGACACCATCTCCCACGAAACTCTTATTCAAGAGCTACATACAAATGGTGTACGAGGAAAGGCTTTGGATTGGATCAGATCCTTCCTGGCTAATCGAACTTTCCAGATCGCATCTACACAAGCCGTCTCAGATACCCTACCTGCATCGCATGGAGTGCCTAAGCCCTTTATTTTTCAATATGTACCTAAAACCTCTGGCCGACCTTGTTGAAAAATCAGGTCTAACGCTTATGAACTACGCTGACGATTCCCAAATCATCTTCTCCCTATCTGAATCTTGTCCTCAACTCCCCTTCGTTACTCAAGGAAGGACTATTAAAAATCTTGAACTGGATGACAAAAAAACAGCTAAAATTAAACGGCGACAAGACGGAAATACTGATTTTGGGAAAAGATCAAGATCTCTGGAATCCCGTACATTGGCCTGATCAGATGGGCGCCTTTCCTACCCCGGTTACCCACGCCCGTAACCTGGGCTTTATACTTGACAATTCCCTATCCATGAACAAACAGTCCAGTAAAGTACCCAGCCTTTGTCTCACCATAGTTAAATGGTTGAAGAAGATCCTTTGGATGCTGCCTGTGTCAACGCAAAAGACCGTAGTCAATGCCCTTATCACATCTAGGCTTGACTACGGCAACATTCTGTACTTGGGCGCAAACAAATCTGTGATCGGACGATTACAGGTAGTGCAAAATGCAGCGGTCAGGCTACTCTGCAATATTCCGAAGAACTCCGGAGTTTCGAACCATCGTAGGAATCTTCATTGGCTTAGGATCGAAAGCAGAATCCGCTTTAAAGCCCTGAACTATATGTTCAGAATTAAAGCGGGTACAGCACCAAAATATCTCCAAACTCTTGCCTACCTCTATACGCCTAAGAGAAACCTCCGGTCGCAGACGGCAGCCTGTTTTTGCATACCAAGGTTCAAACGAGCAAGAACAGGTGGTAGATCCTTTGCCTATCTGGGACCCTCCCTTTGGAACACACTCCCCCCTTGTATCCGAAAGGAAGAAAACTATCTTAGGTTCAGAAAGCTTGTTAAGACCTGGCTGTTTGAACAATAAACACTCAACAGCCACCTCCCTCTTTCTGCCCTCAAACTAGCTGTGTCTAGGCGCCGGGAAACCCTTTTTGGGTAGCTGTTGCGCCCTATAAATTGAAAAAATAAATAAATATAAATACATACACCATGCAGTGAAGTGTGAGAAGAGTCAGAAGAGAAGTCATCAACATCGAAAAAGTAACGAGAAGCAGTTTGTCGAGAAACAGGAGCCGTAGTAGGCAGAAGAGAACTGGTAGACACCTACAAAGGTGGTTCATCATAAACAACTGTGTTGTCAAAGGTAACAGAAATCAGCTGTATACTCACATCCAATGTATGGCTTGTATTTGCAGCGGAAACAGGAATAAACAATAGTTCATTCTCCGCCCTCCCCAGGCGGGAGGAAATAACTTTGGTGTTGCTTAAAACTTGTAGAGGAAGTTCCTGTAGTGTAGCGAGAGGGGTCTGGAAACTACCCAGGAGTTCTCGAGGCCTATTGTGTAGTACTGGTCACATGATGCAATTTAACTTGATCAAGGGAGACAATTAATTCGCCTTTACAACCAGCAAGCAGTGACAAAATCACACTTCTTGTACCTTGAATGCTGAGGACTGGCACTGGTGCACAGTATGATGGGCCAAATTCCTTCTTTACTGTAATCTTCTCTCAAACTAAATCCCCGACTTTTGGAATCCAGACGGAAGGTGCTGTTTGCTCCTTTACTCCATCACTGACATGCTTTTTAGAAAGGTCATTAGACTGCTTGTCCCAGAAGTCCTGTAAGACAGCGAAACATTCATTTATGTCAAAAGGTGTATCTGCCGCCACTGCGCCAGGACTGTCAGGATCTCAAACATACATCTGGATGCCAAAATCACCTCATATGGGGCCCAGCCATCCTCAGAGCATCTAGGCGGATTATTGAATGCTCTCTGGACACCATACAAGTGATGGATCCAACTATGAACTGAACCTAATACTCTAGCTGTTAATGATTTCTTAAAGTCACGGTTTTCCCTCTCCACTATTGAATTCCCCTCTGGATGATAGGGTGAGGAGTAATGCCCAGCAAACCCAGGGTTCCCATAGTATCCCTGTAAGTCTTAGAGGCAAAATCAGGGCCCTGGTCTGAGTGGAATGCAGCTACTGCATATGTCCCAATAAAGACTTGCAAATCTTTAATAACAATGAGAGCTTCAGCTGATCGTTGTGGCCACACACATAGGAATCTGAAGCAAGAATCTACAGCAAGCAGTATGAATTTAAATGCACTATCCAAATTTAGAGGACTGCAACTGAATAGGTAATATATGCATTGGAACAGTTTGTTGGCAACTAAGAGCGTGTCTGCGGTAGGTGTGCAATAGTGGAGCTTTTAATTTGTTGGCAGATGTCACAACTAAGGACATACTGCTTTGTCTGCTTGTACAGAAGTGCCACCAATAGCGTTTTGCAAATTGTGAAATTGTTGCCCCCACATCAGCATGGGCAGATGTTACACCCTCATGAGCAGCTTTGATTAATTCTAGCCTGTGGTCTTTGTTGGGAATCTTACAATCACACACCCCAAGGATGGCGGCAAAAGGAATGTTTTGGGCACTTAAATGTTAGGAATATTTTGCTGGATATTTTTTAGGTAAAGGGGTGCCATTGCACGAATCATTAATGGCAGCCATGATATCTTCATCTACCCTCGTGTGAGAACGAGTAATCACAGCTACAGTTGCAGTTTTGACTACAGATTTGGCAGTTTCATCAGCTAATGAATTCCCTACAACGTGTATTCCAGCATGCTGCTGACTTAATGTGTGTATCACATGAACCCATGGCAAACTGCCTTTAAGTTGTGCCACCTTTCCCCAAAGTAGCTTGTGCTTGATAGTATTACCCTCTGAGTCTCTGAATCCATTCGGGCACCAGTAATGTAAATTTTGATTAAAAGACTGGGCACAGTAATACGAATCACACACTATGAGTGTAAGGAATTCAGGATTTGTATTCTCTAGTGCTGGAATCAATGCTTCTATTCAGCCAGTTGTGCAGTACCATCTGCTAGGGACTGCATAAAGGTTTTTTGAGTTTAGAGTTTTCAATCCGACATGACACCGTGTACATTGGCGCAAGTCATAGAGCATTGGTGTTTGGTGCTTATAGCTGGCTGGGCTGAACGGTCAGTATATATGATATATTTGTATGGATGAAGAGGCAAAACGTTACTGGGTATTCATATTCATATTAAAGAATCTCCTGAGTTTGTAAAGTATGGTTAAATACATAGTCTACATCAGTAGCCGCCGGGAATGTGGCCCATTGTATTAATCTAGGATGTAAGGCTTTCACGTTAGGAATGGTGGCCTTTGTAACAGCCTAGGACGGGGTCACAAGAAATATTTCTTTCCCTTAAGCCAGTAGCCTTTCCTCAATGACAGCCATATGAAAAGCAGTTAGCATTTTTTCAGTGGATACAAAAGGTATTTCAGCATTTAATATAGATGTGATTTATATGCAATTGGCACTGTGTCACCCTCATTGAAAGTGACATATGTCAAACCTATGGCACCGGTAATTATCCGAATCACCAAGTTCGTTTTTTTGACACGTGTGTAAATGTCATGATGCAAGGGTGTCAGTCTGTAGTGATGTGAGTATTTGTGTATGTTCTGATGTCCAATGTCTACTAGAAAAATCAGAGCAAGTTAAATCGTATAAAGATTTTGGTTTTTTTTAATTCAGTTTATTAATGAATGGGCAGATTGAAGACTCATTACAAATTGAAAAATTGTTGCTGTTTGTTTGGTTCAAAATCCGATGGCACATACACGTCAATAATGCAGTTAATACATTAAACATGAGATTGAACAATATAAATGCCCTGATTTCCCACCACCTCCCTCATTCCGAACCTTCAGCAGATGTCGTCATAGGCGGAGTACAAATATATCCCCTATATTTGTTCCATGCTCCCCATATTCTCTCCCATTTGTGGGGACAGCCCCCATGGACATATGCCGCTTTTTCTGCCACCATGGCCTCGTCCATATCTGTGCACCAGTCATGGAGCTTTGGTGAGTACCGCGAGCCCCACAATCTAGCTATATAGCGTTTGGCTAACATTACGAGGGTCGCCCAATCTTGCGCTGCATGGGTAAGATCCGTGGGCTCCCATATGTTCAATAAACATCTTTTGGGCTCCGGCATAAGTGAGACTTTACCAACTTGGGATATGGTTCACATCACCGCTGTCCAGTATGGCATTATCTGCGGACAGTGCCATAAGGTGTGATAGAACGTATCCTCCTCCCCACAGTCTCTCAAACAAAACGGATTTGTGGCACTCCCTATCTTGTATAAGGTCACCCTGGTGTAGTATGTGCGATGTATTATCTTGAGTTGTATCAGTCTCAATCGTGAGGGTATTGCTACTTCGCGCGGGGATGAGAGTGCCTCCTGCCAATCCGTGTCATCTAAGTCCCCCATCTCAGTGGGCTATTTTATGCGTAAAGGGTGCATTGGATCCGGTAAGTTGTTGACAAGTTTACAGTAAGTAAGAGAGGTAGCCTTTTTATCCATGTAGTCAGTCAGTAACCTAACCTCCGGGGGGGGGTATAACATTTTTTAAGAGTTGTGCATAATCTCGTATGTATGTTCTGCCAAAGCTGAAAAATCCTACTAAAGTTTACAATTTTCTAAGTGTGTTTGGTGGTTGTAAAAGTGAACATTTCCCTTTTACCCTCATTTGATAACTCGTATCCAAAAAATAGAACACTGAGAAAGGTATTTTTTGTTTTCTTTAAATTGAATTTGCAGCCTTGTTCAGCAAATCACTAACAGCCAGTGCGGTTGACCTCGAAGCTGGGCAATCGGGTTTGAGTCTCAGCAGAGATGTGCATCATCCTGTGATTCTGGGCAAAACACTTAATCTCCTGTGCCTCACAAAATAAATGTGTCCATCTGTAACTGGCTTCTAAGAGGAGGAGAAGCTCTGAGAACCAGTGCTGCTTGTGCCATCTGGGTGCTATCAGAAGTAGGAGGCAGTGTTTGGCTTTCATTTTGGTGAGTCTGGTGCTCATGTAAAGCGCTGTGATACCTTCAGGTTGAGTTTATGCTATAATGAAATAAAAAAAAAATACAATGTGATCTACTCTGGCTAAATGTGTGCTAAGTCATCGTGAGTTAGATATACATCATCAAGGTAGGACAATGCTTCTGGGTCAATATAATTTAGAATAAATGTTACTCAGGCAACAAACAGTTCTGAGCTATTCTTGTACCCTTGATGAAGTCAGCAAAAAGGATATTGAGAATGCTGTCAAATCTCTGCTTTCAGGCACTATGTTTTGGCAGAAAAAACATTGGAAATATCCAAGGTTGTGTTTTTTTTTTTACAGAAAATATTGTTCATTAGAGCCACATTGTGTGAATTTTGTGTAGCAAATGTGTGTGTATGACTGTTTAAATGTTTGTAGTCTAAGACTACAGACATTGGGAATGATCTGGTTTAGCTACCAGTAATAATACATTATTTACAAGAGATACACAGGGTTCAATAATTCCCTGGTACTCAAGTTGTGTGAACATTTCTCTCAAAGGGGCTATCACTTCATGTTTAATTGGGTATTATGTTTGCACTTGTGGGCTGGATCTTTTGGGTATGATGTGATAAGGAGACATCCTATCCCAGCCAAAATGGTTGCAGTATAATGCCAGGGCTTGTGCAAGGGCACATTCTGCGGCATATGCTTGTTTAATCTCTTTGGGGACAAGCACTGACAAGGATAGTAAAATTACTACTTCTCCTTCTCGGGCTGTTCTTACAAACTCTGGGTGCCAGTCAACCTCCTCTAAGAGAATGTCATAATTAAGTGTTAAATTTTTCCAGAATATTACCTTAATGGTCCGCATTATTTTACCCTCAATTTGTATGTTTGAATTATAAAGTCTATCTGGAGGACTGGCGCATTAATCCGGGGTTTCAACTTCTATGAAGTCATCAGTTGCTTTCGCATCCAGAAACTGTTGAAGATTCTGGCAAACTATCGTGACCTCTACCATGCTGTTTAGCAGAGTCACACACACGTCTTGTCCTGAAAGAGAGTTCTCAATATGTGTGGCATATTTTGCTGAAATGTTTGCAACCTTCTTTTTCTTGGATTGGGGTTTCTGTTGTGGTAGATTCTCTTCCATTTTTATGTTGACGTCAGACGAGCGTTGTGAGTCTGTTTCGGTTTCACATACTCTTGTCTGCGCTCTGATCACCCTATCTCTCTCTGATCGTTTGTCCGATGAGTCCTGAAAAGGAGCACGAAGGAAGTGTATCAGTGTACTGATACCTATCCGGTTGTTTAATTGTATAATTGTTACATAAATTGTAGGTCTATCAGAGATCTCAAGTTGCGGAGACCCAACCAATAATTTAGTATTTTTATTTTGTTGTTTGTGCCAGGGTTTTCTTTGTTCTTCTTAGAACTACCCTCAAGCTGTGGCTTATTTGGTATGGCTATCACATTATCTCAATCTATAGATGTATAGGTCACCACAAAACTTTTTGGGAACTCCCACTATTGATCTACTGCCACAACCTGCGCAAGATGCTGACGTATCGCCAATGATGCTACTTCCCCTTTAAGCTTACTTAATATAATTGACAATACAGTAGCAAAAATGGCAATCAATTTTGTCCCCAAATCCAGGGCAGGGGCCGCCCAATATTCACTTTGAAACTGTTTAGGCGCTTCCAGTAAAACAGCTAGTGATGGTGTACCATGAGTTATGGTATAAATTGCAGCAAAATCCGTACCCCATGTGGCATAGTCATCAGAGGTGGGCAACTATCCCAAGCGTAAAGCACATTGTGAGAATTCTATGTTTATCATGGGGTCCTGTGTGGAGAAACATTGTTTCAAGCAGATTTTCTTTTTGTGTGGAATTTCCTCCCATCTGGTGGGAATTTTTTCCATAATAGCATTAATAGTTACAGGACTAATCGCAGGTACAACTAACTGTGGCTGCACAGTTTGAACAGCCGTAGCTGGGGCAGTTGTTATTGTACGCATAACAAACTGTGTTAAATATCTATATAATCTAACCAGACCAGTACAGAGAACACGTATATCACCCACATTTAGTGGAGCTAGATTTGGGTATGGTGTGTAGCTGGCAAGTGCTGGCCATGTAGCCCCATTATTGCTGAAGGAACCCAGTTGTATGTTATTTAATGTATGTGGTAGGGTGCCTTGGAACCAATTTTGATGTTCCTGATATGTTAATAGTATTTTTAAATCGTTCTAAACTCTGTACTGGCTTGGTAAGGCAGCTTTATCACAATAGTGAAATGTTTGTGTGTTAGCAGGCATTGCTGGAAAAGTGGCCCATTAGTTGAATACTTCAGTTCTATAAGCATTGTGAGCCTCAGCCACAAAGGTAACATTTCCACACCCATTTTGTAGCCCATGTAATGTTAAATGTGCTATAACAGCAGGTCTGCAATTAACAGGAATATTAATTTGATTCGCCATTGTAGTGAATGGAATTCCGAGAGGGAATAACTATAGAGGGGTATCCTTTTAAAGGTTCAAGCTTGAACAATCTACATACGCAAATAGGTGCCCTGTATTATGTTGAGGAGGATTAATCCCTAATACCATGGACATCTCAGTTGAAAGGTGACAAGGAGTACCTTAGGCAGATACAAGAACTACTCAGGAGACCCGTTAAATAAGTACCTGACCTAAGAACGTAGGTGGCACCAAGTTACACAGTTCCCATTAGAAAAGGTAGGAGTGTGTATTAGGACAACAGGACTTCGGAATGCAGGGACTGAGTCCATCTACACCATCAGAAACTGTTGGCCCAATTCCTAGCTAGCTCACAGCGCCCCACCGAACCCCTAATCCTCCTGGGGTAGCGGGTGATTTTGGAAACCTTGAATATGACACTTTATTCCTCAACAGAATCGTGGAAACAGATCTTACCCCTTTCATTGTTTACTCATGCATGCCCTTGGTAAACATAAGAAAGATACGAAGAAAGTTTTCAATACATTTATTGAAACAATCGTAATCTTGCAAAGGAGTGAGCTGCAATTATTAGAAAGATAAAACAAAGCAAAGTAACCAGCATTATGAACATGGTGAAAAGAAATAACAGTCTAACCATGGAAGTCTGATTTCTATATCCCTACCTATTACTACCCCATCTCTGAGAGGATTGTGGGTGTACCCTCTGCCTGATATCTTAGATTAGCCGGAGTCCCAATACCTTGATGACTAGGTCTGGAGGAGTATTGGCAATCTTTCTTTGCAGGATGGAAGATCAGCATTAGCAGAGCTGCATGTCGAACACAGCATTTGTTCCAGTACTGTTGTGGCTGGAATGTAACCCTGGGCGTAGTTCACGAAGTAGCGCTACGCGTAGCTACGTAAAGTGCACTTTGCACTACGCGAGCTACACGTAGCACTTTGCGAACTGCGTAGTACCCTGTTCGCACTGTGCAAGATGTCATTTTCAATGATTGCACAGTGCGGACAAGCATCCGGCACTGTGCAATCATTGAAAACGGCATCTTGCACAGTGCAAGCTGTAGTTTTCTGCCGCTCGAGTAGATTTTTACTGGAGCGGCAGCTTTCTCATCGCGGACTGGTAGTTTCTCATCGCGAGCGGTCACGAGCATACGCGATCACTCGCAATGAGAAACCTGACCTCCCCGCGAATCTCGCCGGGAGGTTTATTTTCCACGCTCACGATCGCCAACTTGATGTTGCTGATCGCGAACGAGGAAAAAATCTCGCCGGGATGTAATTTTGCTTGCTCGCGGTCACCAACTTGACGTTGAGGACCGCGAGCAAGCAAAAAATGACCGCTGCAGTACGCAACGCTACGCTAAACACTCTACAACAATTTACTCTACTGTATGCCACTCCATTCTACTCCACTCTATGACAAATTCTAACTCTCTACGACACAGCATACCACTCCACTGCACGATATGTGACTCCACTCTATAAAGAAAAAAGGGGGGGCGAACAGGGCTTTGGAAAGGAGGTCCAGCTAAGCGAGCCCTAATATGTACAACCAAAAAAGTGTCGAAGCTGTTCCTTTAACAAACGAGACGGACCAAGTGGTGTGCATGAGAGTTTATGTAGAGGCAACAATGTTGGATATGGAAGCCCTCACACACCCATCAGGATGTCATGCTTCATCATCGGGCTGCTCCACGTCAAGTGGGCTGGTGCAATACCCGACGGGCTCCTTATTAGGGAACACTCTTATGGGGATCTTTTATCCAACAGCCGTCCGGTGAAGTGGGGGTGAGGGGCTCTAATTTAATGTAGATGAAAGGAGATAGTGATTGTGAATTAAAATAGGGATGGGAGTGCTTCTCAATCAGTTTATTATGAAGCCTCCTTACCTAGTTAAAAGCTATGAGGTGAAGTGTTGGTAATGTAGATTTATGTACTAGGTTGTATACACTGCCTCATCTGGGGTCAACATGTTTCTCGCTCTATCTGAGGATTACTCTAGCGATTCTTCAGGACCTAGTGTGTTCTATCTACATTTAGACTGTTTATCCAGTATTCAGTAAGCATTCATATTGGTAGCTAGTGTTCCACAAGTTTACCTGTAACCCGGTCTACCTATGGAGAGGAAGGAAAGGAAGACCAGGGTGGTTATAGAATGCAAAAATACAACTTCTCATGTTTAAAATGTGCGTCTCGTGAACTAGTTTGTGCAGCTGCAGTGACGGTGCACAATATTCATAGTGGTTCTAAAAACCCAAGCCACGTGATGTGATCACTCCACAATGTGTCAACTATCTAAAAACATTAAAAAGGAAACAGACGTGCTGTGTAAACTTACCCTACCAATTCCATAGGATAGCACACTGCAGTTCCTGGTAGGCTACGCAAGGAGTTCCTTGCGTTCTGTAATTGTATATTGAAAAACAAGGCTAGTAGACAAACATGATAAAAATCGCAGACTCCAGGGCTATACAAGCCCCTTCTCTTTGTTGAACCACATGCAAAAGGACGGCTCTATATATCCCTTCTATTAGTTTAAAGACATAATCGTCAACCGCTCTGTGTGCTCGGGGACCCATAAGATATTGATAAAGGTTGACCTCGCGGTTCTCTTGTGAACAGCATAAGCTGTGGTAAAACTGACTCAACTGTGCTCTCAGTTCTAAGAGCAGTCTGCTGTTGACTACTCGTATTGTATAGGAAATAAAAGGAACATCGTTAATTTCGAGTGATATTGTGATCTAGAGTTGAAGCGACTGTGCTCTCAGTTCTAGAGGTAGTATGGTAATGAATACTCGTGTTATATGCTGTACTGTTGAAAGAAAATGTAAGTGACCAATACCACGTATGTAACGCCCAGAGTCTCCGAGGTTCTTAGTGTCTCGATATATATCGAATATATAGTTGCTATATTCCTCTGAGGCTAGTGTATCTATAGTTAGGAGCGAGAATAGAAATAACAGCAAAGGGGGGGTGGGGGGGTGGAGGGGCGGCGAATGCCGCGGGAAACAGATAAAGAACATACCGATCGTAAATGCCTGAAGGCGTTCGTATACTTACAGACACGCCGAGTCCGTGTCACCGGTCGTCCTACCCCGCTCTACCAGGACTGGGAGGTGAAGTTTCATGTATCTTGGGAGTTAAAAAGGAGTGTTATCCTGTGGTGGGCGGAAGTGGAAGTCGAGGCTCTAATTCAAGTGTGGTACATCACTCGAGGCTCGTTGTGGCAGCCATCTTAGGTGAGGGGCTCGCTGTCGGCAATTGGACTCAATGCGTGTCAATGGCTATCAAGTATTAAGGCTTTGATATGTTAATCTGGGCAAAACATTTTTGCTACAGTATACATGTGGTATATTGCAATGGTGACATTAAATGTAGTTTGAAACAATACCATTAGAGTTGGAAAACCTTATTTTCTTCATCCCATTTTCGTCATGTGATTGTCAAATACTCAATGTATAGATTAGCTGTTGTGGGAGAGTAAACTCCTAGCGCCCATATTAGTAGGTCTTATGTAGGGATGAAGTGTAAGGGAAGTATGGCATATGGCGCTGTATTATACAGATATTCTGATTTAGAGATTAGGGCTAGAGATTCGTGTTCAGATTGGTCACATTTTGAAGAGGGGTACACCGTGTTCTTGGTAGCTGAGATGGTGTGGAATTAATCAGGGTGGTTTCAGGGAAGACCATGGTATGGTTTCATTAAGGCCTGTAACGTGGGAGCCCAGTCTGTACACCCACCTTTGTTCTTTCACTAGTAGGGCTTCTTTAGTGATATTGGGAAAGGATTCCAAAACTAGCCAGGTGAGTGAGTCCGGGGTGTGTCCCTTTTCTTGAAAGTGCATGCACATCCTGGTATTGGTTCTTTTGCAACGAAAGTTGCTGCGGTGCTCAGTGATGCGTGTTTTTACTGGGCGAGTTGTCATACCAATATATTGCAATTTGCAGGGACATGTAATCAGGTACACACAGTTGGACGTATTGCAATTAGTGTGGCGACGTAACTCCCATTTGAAGCTGTTGTTAAGCTGGACTATCTTGTGTGTTTTAGTTAAAGGGCTTACCGAGCATGATCCACATGGTTAGTGCCCAGTCACAGGTGGGAGATCCCATAGTTGTCTTTGGTTGGGGGGCCCCTGTGCTTGTGGGCAGGTATGTATCAGTGTGTCCCTCAGGTTTTTAGTGCATTTGAACGAGAATCTTGGCACTTCAAGGTTCATTGTGCCCGTGTTCAAGATGTTCCAGTGTTTTTTTATCACTTTAGTGATCTCATTGGAAACTGGAGTGAATGAGGTGACACAAGTAAGGACATCTGTTGGGTTTTTTGTTTTAGGTTCCAGCAGTGCCTCCCGATGGTTGTTGCGGGCTCTTTTATTGGCTAAAGCAATATGTTTTTCTGGGTATTCACGTGACCTCAGGTGGCTCGCCAATTTTTCTGCTTCTGACCTGTAATCTGATAGGTTACTGCAATTTCGCCTCACCCTCAGAAATTGCCCGACAGGGAGATTATCTTTCAAACTTCGTGGGTGATGGCTGGAGTAAAGTAACAGGCTATTGCGGTCTGTCGGTTTCTTGTACAACGATGTTGAGAGTGTACCTCTGTTCAGGTTTATATTTAGGTCTAGGAAAGGGATGTTGTGCTCTGACACAGTGTGGGTGAACTTGAGATGTGGATCGAGGGTGTTGATCCATCCACAGAACTCAATACAAGCTGACATCTCTCCTTTCCATAATATCAAGATGTCATCAATGAACCTTTTCCAAAGGTATATATCAGCATTGTATGGGTTAGAGTTATGGAAAATATGGCGAGTCTCGAAATCTGCCATATACAGGCATGCTAGACTCGGCGCGAAAGTGCTGCCCATACAAGTGCCTTGTGTTTGTTGGTAAATTTGACCTTTGTATTCGAAGAAGTTTTCTGTCAGGGCTAGTGTTGCGCAGTCCATAACAAAACTGATAGGGGTGTTGTAATCCCAGGGTTCATGATTTAGAACACTTTCCACTACGTCAAGTGTAGCCCTCTGGGGTATATTGGTGTATAAAGCCTGGACGTCTAGGGTCACTAGGAGTTTGATCTCATCCGTTATTGTTAACCCTGCTAGGAGGCGAAGCAAATCTGAGGTGTCTTGTATGTAAGATTCAGTCTTTTTGACAAATGGTTGGAAAAAATGGTCGCAAAATTGCGAGAGAGGTTCGAGGACTGAATCAATTCCCGACACTATTGGCCTGCCAGGTACAGGATGGATCCCCTTATGAATTTTAGGAAGGGTGTAGAAATATGGGGTCCGAGGGTTCTTCTTGATCAGGAAGGCGGCTTCTTTCTTACTTATCCAGCCTTGACTCTCAGCCGAGAAGACTAAGGCTGTGGTAGTGGTCAGAAGCCGCTATGTGGGATTATTGGTGACTGGAGTATAGTAGTCCCGGTCACTAAGTTGTCGTGTACATTCCAGTTCGTAGTCAACGGTGGCCATAATTACTGTGGCCCCACCTTTGTCTGCCTGTTTGATGGTGATAGATGTGTCATTGGACAAGTTCTTAATTGCCTCAGTCTCAGCATTAGACATATTGTTGTATTGTCTAGGTATTGTCATATGTGACAAGTCTTTAAGTACGGCCTGTTCAAATGTGATTACCTCAGGTGGAATCATGGTTGTATTTGGAGTGAAAGTGGACGTGTTGTGTAATCCACTATCTGTCCTTTGTACAGTTTCCGTGTCTTGAAAGAACGATTTCAATCTGACCTTACGGAAAAACTGTTGGATTTCACATTGTTGTTTAAAAAGGTCTACCTTCGGAGTTGGTACAAAGCCCAGGCCTCTCTGTAATACCTTGTGTTCGATGTCTGTGAGGTTTCTTTGGGAAAGATTGACTACTAGGTCTTCTTTTTGTTGTTGGTGTAGCTCCGAGTTTCCATGGTTCTCGGGGTGTCCTCCCACTGGACTCTCGTTCCTTGTGGGGTAGGCTGATTGTTTTTTCTTCTTAGCCCGCGCCCTCTGCCCCAGCCTCTGCCTAAAAAAGGCTGGTTGTACACCGGGGGGTAGAATTGGGGCGGGCCTTGTGGTGGCATAGGATATTGGGGCGGGCCTTGGGGGTGCATTGGGTATTGCCAAAATGCAGGGTTTTGGAAAGGGGCCATCTGGAAGTTTTGATAGGCTTGGTGATTTCCTCTACGGGATGTGCTGTAGTTTACTGATTCAGAACTGGAATTGCTGTTGCTCGAGGATCCTCGTCTGGAGGAATTGGAGCCAGAGTCTCCTGAATTATTGGAGCCAGGTGGTATAAAGTCTTCCTTAAGGTAAGGGTAGACTTTTTCTTTATCAAAATTGCTCACGTCTTTCTGTAATTTCTTTACCTTTTGTTTCATTAGGTACTTGCGGTGTTCAGCAATCTCGTTATTGATTTCAGTAAGCTTGGTCTTGTAATTGGTTGGTGCGGTTGCGCTTTTTAATGCGCTTTCCGCCAGTTGGATTCTTGCCAGTAGGGCCTCTGCTAGTCTCTTAGCAGTGCTGATGATCAAGATGAGGAGGTCTCTGGTACATTTCCAGGATACCTGGGACCAGTCAACTTTAAAGGTACCATCCTCTAGAAAGATGCGGGGAATTTTTTTTACTATTAACCCGTTCGGGGCAATGTTTGCCCTCAAATACTCGGTCATGAGGGCGCCATGCAGGGTGATCTTGACCCAGTCTCTTTTCATTGAGGATAAAGATTGCCAGTCTTCTGACTGGCTCCCTGTGGCTGCTCCTCCTTCAGCTCCCAAGATAGAGGGGGCACTTAGAATCTCATCAGCAAAGTCTTCACCAAAACTTAATCCTTGGCCCTCCATTACTGTAGGCTACAGTGATGGATGTGTGCCCGCTGAACTATGGTGGGCGCGGTCGTGTGTCGTGATCAGATCAGTGGCTCTAGTAATGCTGCAAACAGTTTTTTGCAGCTATTGGTGTGGAGAAAAAGGAAGACGTTAAAAAAGGGGGATATACACAGGTTACCCACCTAATAATGCCCCACGGATAAGCATCCGTGCACGAGATATGTAAAGAAAAAAGGGGGGGCGAACAGGGCTTTGGAAAGGAGGTCCAGCTAAGCGAGCCCTAAAATGTACAACCAAAAAAGTGTCGAAGCTGTTCCTTTAACAAACGAGACGGACCAGGTGGTGTGCATGAGAGTTTGTGTAGAGGCAACAATGTTGGATATGGAAGCCCTCACACACCCATCAGGATGTCATGCTTCATCGTCGGGCTGCTCCACGTCGAGTCGGCTGGTGCAATACCCGACGGGCTCCTTATTAGGGAACACTCTTATGGAGATCTTTTATCCAACAGCCGTCCGGTGAAGTGGGGCTGAGGGGCTCTAATTTAATGTAGATGAAAGTAGATAGTGATTGTGAATTAAAATAGGGATGGGAGTGCTTCTCAATCAGTTTATTATGAAGCCTCCTTACCTAGTTAAAAGCTATGAGGTGAAGTGTTGGTAACGTAGATTTATGTACTAGGTTGTATACACCGCCTCATCTGGGGTCAACATTTTTCTCGCTCTATCTGAGGATTACTCTAGCGATTCTTCAGGACCTAGTGTGTTCTATCTACATTTAGACTGTTTATCCAGTATTCAGTAAGCATTCATATTGGTAGCTAGTGTTCCACAAGTTTACCTGTAACCCGGTCTACCTATGGAGAGGAAGGAAAGGAAGACCAGGGTGGTTATAGAATGCAAAAATACAACTTCTCATGTTTAAAATGTGCGTCTCGTGAACTAGTTTGTGCAGCTGCAGTGACGGTGCACAATATTCATAGTGGTTCTAAAAACCCAAGCCACGTGATGTGATCACTCCACAATGTGTTAACTATCTAAAAACATTAAAAAGGAAACAGACGTGCTGTGTAAACTTACCCTACCAATTCCATAGGATAGCACACTGCAGTTCCTGGTAGGCTACGCAAGGAGTTCCTTGCGTTCTGTAATTGTATATTGAAAAACAAGGCTAGTAGACAAACATGATAAAAATCGCAGACTCCAGGGCTATATAAGCCCCATTTCTTTGTTGAACCACATGCAAAAGGACGGCTCTATATATCCCTTCTATTAGTTTAAAGACATAATCGTCAACCGCTCTGTGTGCTCGGGGACCCATAAGATATGGATAAAGGTTGACCTCGCGGTTCTCTTGTGAGCAGCATAAAGCTGTGGTAAAACTGACTAAACTGTGCTCTCAGTTCTAAGAGCAGTCTGCTGTTGACTACTCGTATTGTATAGGAAATAAAAGGAACATCGTTAATTTCGAGTGATATTGTGATCTAGAGTTGAAGCGACTGTGCTCTCAGTTCTAGAGGTAGTATGGTAATGAATACTCGTGTTATATGCTGTACTGTTGAAAGAAAATGTAAGTGACCAATACCACGTATGTAACGCTCCGAGTCTCCGAGGTTCCTAGTGTCTCGATATATCGAATATATAGTTGCTATATTCCTCTGAGGCTAGTGTATCTATAGTTAGGAGCGAGAATAGAAATAACAGCAAAGGGGGGGTGGGGGGGTGGAGGGGCGGCGAATGCCGCGGGAAACAGATAAAGAACATACAGATCGTAAATGCCTGAAGGCGTTCGTATACTTACAGACACGCCGAGTCCGTATCACCGGTCGTCCTACCCCGCTCTACCAGGACTGGGAGGTGAAGTTTCATGTATCTTGGGAGTTAAAAAGGAGTGTTATCCTGTGGTGGGCGGAAGTGGAAGTCGAGGCTCTAATTCAAGTGTGGTACATCACTCGAGGCTCGTTGTGGCAGCCATCTTAGGTGAGGGGCTCGCTGTCAGCAATTGGACTCAATGCATGTCAATGGCTATCAAGTATTAAGGCTTTGATATGTTAATCTGGGCAAAACATTTTTGCTACAGTATACATGTGGTATATTGCAATGGTGACATTAAATGTAGTTTGAAACAATACCATTAGAGTTGGAAAACCTTATTTTCTTCATCCCATTTTCGTCATGTGATTGTCAAATACTCAATGTATAGATTAGCTGTTGTGGGAGAGTAAACTCCTAGCGCCCATATTAGTAGGTCTTGTGTAGGGATGAAGTGTAAGGGAAGTATGGCATATGGCGCTGTATTATACAGATATTCTGATTTAGAGATTAGGGCTAGAGATTCGTGTTCAGATTGGTCACATTTTGAAGAGGGGTACACCGTGTTCTTGGTAGCTGAGATGGTGTGGAATTAATCAGGGTGGTTTCAGGAAAGACCATGGTATGGTTTCATTAAGGCCTGTAACGTAGGAGCCCAGTCTGTACACCCACCTTTGTTCTTTCACTAGTAGGGCTTCTTTAGTGATATTGGGAAAGGATTCCAAAACTAGCCAGGTGAGTGAGTCCGGGGTGTGTCCCTTTTCTTGAAAGTGCATGCACATCCTGGTGTTGGTTCTTTTGCAACGAAAGTTGCTGCGGTGCTCAGTGATGCGTGTTTTTACTGGGTGAGTTGTCATACCAATATATTGCAATTTGCAGGGACATGTAATCAGGTACACACAGTTGGACATATTGCAATTAGTGTGGCGACGTAACTCCCATTTGAAGCTGTTGTTAAGCTGGACTATCTTCTGTGTTTTAGTTAAAGGGCTTACCGAGCATGATCCACATGGTTAGTGCCCAGTCACAGGTGGGAGATCCCATAGTTGTCTTTGGTTGGGGGGCCCCTGTGCTCGTGGGCGGGTATGTATCAGTGTGTCCCTCAGGTTTTTAGTGCGTTTGAACGAGAATCTTGGCACTTCAAGGTTCATTGTGCCCGTGTTCAAGATGTTCCAGTGTTTTTTTATCACTTTAGTGATCTCATTGTAAACGGGAGTGAATGAGGTGACACAAGTGAGGACATCTGTTGTGTTTTTTGTTTTAGGTTCCAGCAGTGCCTCCCGATGGTTGTTGCGGGCTCTTTTATTGGCTAAAGCAATATATTTTCGGAGACTCGGAGCGTTACATACGTGGTATTGGTCACTTACATTTTCTTTCAACAGTACAGCATATAACACGAGTATTCATTACCATACTACCTCTAGAACTGAGAGCACAGTCGCTTCAACTCTAGATCACAATATCACTCGAAATTAACGATGTTCCTTTTATTTCCTATACAATACGAGTAGTCAACAGCAGACTGCTCTTAGAACTGAGAGCACAGTTGAGTCAGTTTTACCACAGCTTTATGCTGCTCACAAGAGAACCGCGAGGTCAACCTTTATCCATATCTTATGGGTCCCCGAGCACACAGAGCGGTTGACGATTATGTCTTTAAACTAATAGAAGGGATATATAGAGCCGTCTTTTTGCATGTGGTTCAACAAAGAGAAGGGGCTTATATAGCCCTGGAGTCTGCGATTTTTATCATGTTTGTCTACTAGCCTTGTTTTTCAATATACAATTACAGAACGCAAGGAACTCCTTGCGTAGCCTACCAGGAACTGCAGTGTGCTATCCTATGGAATTGGTAGGGTAAGTTTACACAGCACGTCTGTTTCCTTTTTAATGTTTTTAGATAGTTGACACATTGTGGAGTGATCACATCACGTGGCTTGGGTTTTTAGAACCACTATGAATATTGTGCACCGTCACTGCAGCTGCACAAACTAGTTCACGAGACGCACATTTTAAACATGAGAAGTTGTATTTTTGCATTCTATAACCACCCTGGTCTTCCTTTCCTTCCTCTCCATAGGTAGACCGGGTTACAGGTAAACTTGTGGAACACTAGCTACCAATATGAATGCTTACTGAATACTGGATAAACAGTCTAAATGTAGATAGAACACACTAGGTCCTGAAGAATGGTTAGAGTAATCCTCAGATAGAGCGAGAAACATGTTGACCCCAGATGAGGCAGTGTATACAACCTAGTACATAAATCTACGTTACCAACACTTCACCTCATAGCTTTTAACTAGGTAAGGAGGCTTCATAATAAACTGATTGAGAAGCACTCCCATCCCTATTTTAATTCACAATCACTATCTCCTTTCATCTACATTAAATTAAAGCCCCTCACCCCCACTTCACCGGACGGCTGTTGGATAAAAGATCTCCATAAGAGTGTTCCCTAATAAGGAGCCCGTCGGGTATTGCACCAGCCGACTCGACGTGGAGCAGCCCGATGATGAAGCATGACATCCTGATGGGTGTGCGAGGGCTTCCATATCCAACATTGTTGCCTCTACACAAACTCTCATGCACACCACTTGGTCCGTCTCGTTTGTTAAAGGAACAGCTTCGACACTTTTTTGGTTGTACTCCACTCTATAACACTTTACTCCAGTCTATGCTATGCCACTACATTGTACTCCATGGCAATATACTGTACAACATGCCACTCCACTGTATGACACTTTACTACTCTGTACACTGCGCCACTCAACTCTTTTGTACCACACTTTACCCCACTCTACGCCATTGTAGGACATTCCACTCTAAACCACTCTACTTTACAACACTGTACTCTATACAAGTCCACTCTACAACACTGTACTACACTCTATGCCACTGTATGACACTCTACTACACTCTATGCCCCTACACTCCACTGTACAACACCCAATTCCACTTTATGCCTCTGCATGACACTCTACTCAACGCTATGCCACTCTACAACACTAGACTTGAGTAGAGTCTCTACTCTAAGACACACCACACAAATCCCTCTACACCATTTCACCCTACTCTATGACACACTATGCCACTCTATTTCACTATACTCCACTTTTCCACTGTATGCCACTCCACTCTACAACACTATATACCACTACACTCTATACACTCTACGACATTGTACTATACGCCACTCCACTCTACAACACTCTATACCACTACATTGTTTTCCACCCTACAACACTTTCCAACACTCTACGACATACCATTTCACTCTGCGCTACTTCACCATAAGCCACTCAACTCTACGCTATTCCAGTGTACGCCACTTCACTCAACCCAACTCCACTCTAGCCTATGACACTGTACTCCACTCAATGACATGCCACAGCCCTCCGCTCTATCACACAATATTCCACTCTATGCACTCCACTGTACAACAGTGCACTCCAGTATATCTGAGTATGCACCACTCTAGTTTACTCGATGCCACTGTACAACACTCTACTCTACGCAACTCCCTCTATACCAATCCACCACACCCCACCCCACTTTACTGCACTCTACTCTATGACACACTTCTCCACTCTACTCTACTACACCACTCCACGCTACTCTATGCCCCTCAACTCTAGGAAACTCTATGTCACTCCACTCTATCACACAATACCACACTTCCCTCTACTCAACGCCATGCCATGTCACTGTAGAACACTCTAATCCACTCTGTGGCACTTCACTCTACTCCACCCTTCAAACCTTTACTACACTCTGCTACACAGCAGTCTACTCTACAACATAACACTCCACTCTATTACACTTTACTCCACTATATCCTATGTGACTCCACTCTACTCACTGTATAATACTTTACCTCACTCTACGCAATGTTCAACACTCCACACTATGCCACTCCACCCTACGACACTCTCCTCTACTTTATATAACTCCACACTACAAAACTACTACACTCTATGCCACTCAACTACACTCTATCCCGGTACAAACCACTGTACAAGTCTGTACTCTACTATATACCCGTACACTCCACTGTACAACAAATCATTCTCCTCCATCTTGTGAGCTGCAGCCTACATGTGCCCCAGATTGCATTGAGCAGAGTCCAGGAAGTGGTAAGGAGGCAGACTAGTGCTGTCTCTTCCCTAAAAAACGATTTTCACTACCTTTGATTGCATCATCTTTTCTTTTTTAAATTTCTTTAACTGTCTTTGCCTGTGGTTGTTACAGTTTAAAATTATAGTTTTAACCTGCCCGTGATTGCACAATTTATCACCTGCTTTGAGTTTAAACTTGGGGTTTTTCCTGCCCATGACTGCTTCCATTTAACCTGTTAAATTGTGGGATTTGCAGTCCAAACTCTGTAGTTTTTCCCTCTCATTCCCTGGGACTACCAGTTTTTCCCTCCAAATTTCTCCTTTGCTTTGTGCTAAGACCTGTATGTTAAGCAGTGCACCTCCAGCCACCATTTTGTGTTAACAAGTCAGTGAAACCAGCCCCCCTTACCCCCCCCCCCCCCCCCCCCAGCAACAAGGATATTCTACGTCAGAGGGTGCTCAGAGACTGAAGTAATCTGCTGTGTGCTGTTTAAACTGTATTTAATAGGGACTGTGCACTTCGTTTTTTGGCCAGGAGAGGGAGTAAAGTTTTATTCAAACAGTATTGTTAAAGCACAAGTTTGTTAGGCCCTTACCTGCAGAAGTCCAAAGTGTGGATTGAGCCTGTCTGTCTGCTAGGAGATTTCTGAATAGAGCAGCAGCTTCCAACTCCCTGGCCAGCAAACCTTGTCTGAGGTAGCTGGGACCTTATATAGTCTGCTATTGTTTGGTACATATGTACACTGATTGGTGGTTGTATCTGGTGTTTCTATTGGATTAGGGTTAGTGTCCTCATTGGTTGGGTATTTGAGGGTTCTGACTGGTTTCTGGGTCTGTGATTTAATCAATGTAGGGTTGGGGCTAGGGTTAGGATTTCTATTGGAAGTGGGGACTAGGACTTCCTGTGTCATTGGTTGTTGGGACTAGGGTGGGACTAAGTGTTAGGCCTTTAATTGGAAGTAGGGTTTCTGGTGTGATTGGTTGCTGGACTAGGTGTGGGACTAAGAGTAGGGTTAGGATTTCTATTGGAGGTAGGGACTAGGGCTTCCTGTGCCATTGGTCGGTTGGACTCGGGTTGGGACTACTGGTAGGGCTAGGGCCTCTATTGGACGTAGAGATCAGGGGTTTTTAAACTGATTGTTTGCTTGGACTAGGGCTAAGATTGGCTATAAGGTCCTGGTCTCCTACTGGTTCCAGATTTTAGGGGTAGTGTTGTGATTGGATAGTGTTAGGGGTCCCATTGGCTGGAGGGGTCACCTGATTACTGGGGTTATAAAAGGCCAGGGTTAGGGCGTCTCAGCCCGGGCATCGAGGCTAAGAGCAGAGAGGACAAGAGCAGTTGCCTGGTTGAGCCTGGTCGGGACTAGGGCCAGAAATGCTGCCCATGTTCGCATTCAGTAATACCCACCCATAATTTATTCTCACTATAGATATGTACCTATCTTTGTGAATTGCTTTATATAAACATGTAGAATAATTATGTTGTAAAAAAAATTACAAAAAATCATATTTGGTTTACATGTACTTGCCTCCATTGTGCATCTATGTACCTCCATGTACTGTGATCTGTGTGTCTCTTCCTTTTCTCCTGAAAAAGCATATCCAATGCACTACCCTATTTCTCATCCTGTACCTCTATCAATATCTTTACTATACATATACTTACCTCCTTTATGCATCTATATACTTTCAATGAACTTATGGATCTATATATTTATCACTTTCTTCTAATTTGGCGTTTCCAATGCACTACCCTATTTCCCACCCTATACTTCTCTCAATATATCTTCTAACCCAACTTTCTGACTCATCTCAAACTTCTTTCTACTACTCTTCCAAAGCACTACCCTATCTCTCACCCTATACATCTATCAATATATCTTCTACATCCACTCTCTCATTTATCCCAAACCCCATACCACTACTAAGATCCCCAAAATAACCCTTTCTACTTCTCTCCTACTCTACTCTTCCTTGCATCATCTGACACCTCTTTTACTATACCGATCCTCCAAAACAAACCTCTTAAACTCTTCCCTCTGACTCTTCCCCTCCAAAAACTCTTTTTACTCATCCAAAAGCCTCCTTCATTCTGCTATGACCTAAAAAGATAAATAAAAAACAAATAAAAAAAGTCCTTTACTCTTCTATCCCTCCACTATCCTTTTCAATCAAAATAACAGACTAACATGTTCACTTCTCAAATTCCATATTCCACTATACTAATTCAACACTAATCCTCTATGGCAGTGTTTCCCAAACTGGGGTCCGAGGACCCCCAGGGGTCCGTGGCACATTCCCAGGGGGTCCACAGGCAGCAGTTTTAAAAGCACTGCAAAGTTCCTTGTAAAATTAGCAGTTTTCAAGCAACTATAAAAGTGTCAAGAAAATGCCAGTGATTAATGTACCTGCTGGAGAGAGACGAGTGTTTTGTTCAGTGGCAGCTTTGACTTATCTTATGTGACACAGAGAGTTAATATGCCTACTGCAAAGAACGTGTACAATGCATTTTAACAAACAGTATTTTATGTGCATAGGTTAGTGGGTTACTGATTTTGTCACAGAGATTCTTTTGTCACTGTGCAATTCATAAGGGACAATCTAATCTAGCAGTGCCCTATAAACTGTCATCAAAGAGCTGCTTGCAAACTGCATGGTAAAAGTTAGCAACATATGTTTATTCCCAGTCTATCATTATCCTGATGCTGCTATGTTCCCACTTCCTGCACATGAAAAATTTTGTAATGCCGTTTTGTCACTTCTATGTGTGCTGCCTAATGCAGCACACATGGAAGTTACAAAACGTCATTTTTATTAAAGATTTTGTATGTGCAGGGATGGGCCACCTTCCTGAACATAAACAATCAAAGGTGTTTTGCTTTTTCCGTTGGAAAAAGCAAAAATGAGGAGAAATAAGGCATTTCGCCAAGTTGAGACCAGGTTTTTCATGGTCTTAATGTTGGTGCTGTCTCCTTTTTAAGCTGACCTTTTAAATAGATGGCAGCGTCAAAATCAATGGGTGTTGGAGTGAAATGCCCACTGCAACTCCCACTGCCCACCTTTTTCACGCTAAGCATTGCGTGAAAGGGGCTCTTATTTACAAGGCAGTGTTAAGCCACAATAAGTGGCTTAACGCTGCCTTGTAAATAAGGCAAAGCCCCTATTGCCACAGGAATATCGCAAAAAGTGGCGATCCCATGGCAATAGGAACTTATAAATATGCCCCTTAAATCCTTAGTAATTCGAGTATTTGTTTTGTGTGCACACGTGTGTTTATGTTTTTCAAATTACTGTTTTAATGTTTGAAATTTAAATCCTACAAATTGCTTGGGGGTCCCCGGCTTCCAGTGGTGACTCAATGGGGGTCCTCAGGAGTCAAAAGTTTGGGAACCACTGCTCTATGGGTCCCGGAGTAGCGTGCTACTCGCCGAAAAAAGCACTTTGACGCCTCGTATAGTGTAGTAAGCACTATACAAATGCAATTACAATATACCCGTACACCCCACTGTAGAACACTCTACTCCACTCTCCGAGAATTTCCAACACTCTAAGACACAGCACTCCACTCTACTATACGTGCCGCCACTCCATTTTAAGACACTTTACTTGTCTCTAAGAAAACATCACTCCCCTCCACACTCCTCTACTATACGACACACAAATCCATGCAACTATACTTTACTACACACTACCTTACACCACTTTACTTGACTCCGCTCCATTCTACTCCACTGCATAACACTTTACCTCAATCTACTCCACTGTACGACAATCCACTCTACACCACTCCATTGTGCAACAGTCTACTGTACTGTATGAAACTCCACACTACGAGACTTTACTACACTCTGTGGTACTCAACTCCACTCTATGCCCATCCACTCTACAACACTGTACTGCACAGTATGACAGTATGACACAGCAGTCCACTCTACGCCACTCTCCTCCACTGTACGGCACTGTACCACAGTCCACTCTATAACACACCACTCTACGACACTCTAATGTATGATACTACAGTGTATGAGACTCTCTGCCACTCAATTGGATGACTCTCTACTCCACAACACTGAACTGTGTAACACTTTACTCCACTGTACTCCAATCTATGCCACTACATTGTACAACACTTTACTCCACTTTATGACCCTGTACGACACTCTACTCAATGACACTCCACGACACTGCAGTCAACAACAGTGCAATGTATGACACTCTACGAATTGTACTATATGACGTGCCACTCCACTGTACAACATGCCGCTCCACTCCATTCTATTCCACTCTACAATACTACTCTCTATGACACTGGACTGTATGACACTGTCCTCTACTATACTCTATGACACTCCACATAACAATGCTCAACTGAATGGCACTTGCCACTATGACTTGGTCTCAGTGCATTACTACTTCTGTATACAAGTTGCACTCTGTTTTCAATGTTCTGACATACTTTATCACTCTCTCTGACACTAGTTTGAGCGCCCTAGACATAACATACCACCAGCTTCCCAACACGAGGTCACTGTCATATAACGACCTTAGACTTATGAAGACTCTCTACTCCACATTCCTGACACCCATTTTTGGGTGGGTGGTGTTAATTTTGTTACACACTTACCACAGGACATTACCAGTCCCCCTTTTCACATAGCAATAAAATAGAAGTCCTTTGGAACCACCTATCTAGGCTATTTGTCTATTCTTATCTATGCCTATCTGCTTGAGGTACGATCACCCACATTTCCACGCATGACTCATCCACATGAAACCCCCAGCTATAGTACCTTGATCAAGACGCGTTCATATGGCACGCATCGTTGGCTGAGAGTTACTAATATAATTACTGACTTAACTGTCAGATAATTGGGAGAGGATGTGGCTCACGGCTAGAGTGCCGACCTTGGAGCTGGGAAACCAAGGTTTGAGCCTCGGGGTCGTCCCCACATCCTGTGGTTCTGGGCAAATCACTTAATCTCGCCGTGCCTACAAAAAAAAAAAGAATGTGTCCTTGTGTAACGTAACGGGTGCTCGTGTAAAGCGCTCCAATACCTTCGGGTCAAGTTTGCTCTATATAAATCTGCAACAAAAAAAAACTGTGCTCCCTTCCTATGACTTACACTAGTGCAATGCCTTCCTTGCCAGCGATCCCTCTGCTTAGCCAATTGGTTTGTTAGTGTTCGCTGCATTTCCACAGTGGCGGGCCTCACCCCGCTGTCTTCTCCCTCACATTCAATGTTTAGAGTGGGTGGGTGGGTGGGATTTTAGGGAGGAGTTCCTTTCTGTTACAAACTGTATTCATTAATTTTTTCTTCTACTTTTTTGTTTACTATGCAATAACCTACTTGTCTTGACAACTCAGCACTGCTCCTTGCTCTTATATTCTCCTGGATGACTAGCTGCTTTATTCCACATTCATGGAGACGTTTCATGGTCCCATAGTTTCACAGTTACATGGTCTTGCTTCCTTTGTACATGCCTGATATTTCAGATACTACAGGTTTACCCCTGGCCCATCATCAGAGCCAAGCTTATTGCAAGGGACCACCACCCGCTCCCTAATCACATACTATTTCCCCGTTTCACACAGCACACAATCACATACATACCTTCATAACATGACTAACGCCCCCCCCGAAGGAAATCTGAAATCAGTTTCTCTAAACGTCAGGTGTCTTAACCACCCAGTCAAGCATAAGGAAATCAAATATTACCTTTACAAACTCAAAGAGGATGTGATCCTAGTACAGGAAACAAAATTCACCCATGAGGAATTGGCATAGTTTGGTAAAAACTGGCTTAGTTATGTTCTCTGTTCCCCTACCACTAAAAAAAAGGGAGGTGTTGTTATGCTGCGCACTAAAAACTTAGGCTTATCTACAGACTCTAACAAAACAGATGATCAAAGAAAATAGATCCTGTCAAAAACACCAGCTCTTTCCACCTCCTCAACATGTACGGCCCAAATGTTGATGACGCAGTTTCGGGAGTCACTAGCTCTCCCTCTAAGCCTCATCCCTTCTGATAGCCTTGTTATTTTAGGAGGAAGCCATAACCTCCCCATGGACATGGCCATCGACAAGCAATTTTTGCCATGCCTAATCAAACATACACAGGTGGGGTTCATCTAATGGCAATACGTGCCTCCTGTGCCACATCATTGAGAGAGCCAAAGCAGCAAATTCGGACACCATTGCTGTTACCCTAGATGCTGAAAAACCATTTGATAGGGTCCCTTACACGTTCCTTCCGGAGACTCTACTGGAGTATAACCTAGGTGAGGCCTTCACCAGGATGGTCATGGCCCTCTGCCAAGGTGAGATCAGACGGCCTTCTGACCCCAGCCTTTATTTAGAAAGAGGTGCTAGGCAAAGTTGCCCATCATCACTCTCCCTTTTCTATTGACTCTAGAGCCCCTACTCCATAAGGTCCGATCTAACCCCTGGCAGTCCACTTCATAAAATATTTGGGCCTAGATTTAAATTCAGATCTTTTAGAGTCGCTCCACCATAATGAAATCTTAACGCTGAAGAAAATCGTGACTCGGCTGGATGGATGGAATCCAAAACGTTTCACCTAGTGGGGTCGCATTGGGACCATCAAGATGATGGTCACCCCAATAGTTCAGTACCTCATAAGTATGTTACCTCTATTATTAACTGATGAATTCCATCACAAGCTAGACAAGCTGGCGACAAAGTTTATTTGACAAAACAAACGCCCTAAAATCTCCATCAAAAGCTATGTCTGCCTGTACAGCTAAGAGTTAACCTAGCAGATTAAAAAAATTATCAAACTGCTTTTTTAGCCAGACCAGGCTCCCTTTGGTTCTCCCATTTTCCAAACTATATCCCCACATGGCTACTAATTGAAAAGGAGATCATAAGAGACCTCCACCGCATATCGCGGAGAACTGTTAAGACACAATCCCCCTCAACAGTACAAAAAGATCCCAACTAAAGATAAATAGACGTCTAGTGACCTCAATCGCCCACTCTATTATGATCTGTCTCTGGCACAACCCTAAAATCAGACTACCTGGGAAACCATATTTTGGGGGTCATGGGCATTAAAAGGCATCCATTTTCTAAAGCACTTGGGCTTCTGGCAAGCACCTCTCTCCTTTAGAGAATGCCAACAGCAATATAATAAGCTTGACATAGACTTCTATGACTTCAAGCTTAAAGCCATTCTGTACAAAATCAAATACCCAGAAAGAGACAACTCTCTTTTCAAGACCATACTTCCTTCAAGAAGACTGGCCACCAATCCTCCAAGCTTTACCACCTTTTAAAGCCAAAATCTACATCCCTTACTGTGAAGCTTCAGAAGAAATGGGATAGCCTGTGAACTGTCCCTCAGGACTCCTGGCTCCTAATCTGGAAGTCAGTGGTAACCTACAAAGTCACCCCTTCTCTCTCAATAAACAAAGTACTGGCTCCTACATAGGACGTTCTGGATCCCTGCTCGACTTCACAAACTGTTGATTAGGAAGAACCCAACAAACTGGAACAGTAATGAAGCCACTGGTGACTTCCCCAACTTACTGTTTTTTATTGCAGCGTGATCTCGCCTTTCTGGGATCACATATTCACTATTTTCCACACTTTATTTGGGCTCCAACTGAGAAAGGACTTTCTCTGCCTAAATCCACAACTCAGGTCGCACTGTGATAGCCTTTTGGTACACATATTATCTTCAGCCTGTAAGTCTGTTCTCGCTTATTCCAATCCTGGCTAAATTGGCTTGCTTAAATAAGGGGGGCTTACAATATCTCTCTTCAGAACTACATTGCAGGTTTGTCATGCCCGTTGCTTTAACCCTTTTGTGACCATTTCTCCATAAGTTCTATTTTGTATTAGGTCTTGCTTTTACTTTTTTGTATGAGTTACCTTCTTTCATTCCCGTATAGTCCACACTCTATCAGCTAACCCTGCATATGAGATTTGTTCACTGTACCTACCTACCTTGCCATGTACCCGTCATTGTTTTCTCTTCTGTTCTTTTTGCAAAAACCCAATAAAATCTTTTGAAATTAAAAAATGTAATAATTAATGCACCACCAGTTTTAACTTATATTTATAATTTATGCAACACCTTGAATTTACTATAAGTCGCACACCTCCAAACACAGTTGTGTCACCTCACTTGCCTCACTACATTAACTATAACTCGCTACTCCAGCATACACTGTGTTCTCAGAAATTATCTAATGATCTAATTTGAGATGTCATAAGTGGGAGGGGCGTGGCTTGGAGTGTCAAGATGGCGGTCGCACATTAAGAGAGCTCCGAACCCCTCTGTCATCTGCTCCAGCATCTAGCACCATCAGTAACCATCTCTGCACCTTGCCTATCGCCAGTGCCTGGATAACACCCTGACTCGCTGCCAGTGCCGAGGAACTGAAGCAGAGACCACTGCGGCGGTGACATTACTCCCAAGCCCTAAGCCGCCAACTGACAAAATGGCGGTACATGCTGAGCCGTGAGCTGGGCCTGGGGGCCGGCGCGGGCTCCTGAAGCGGCAAGCACTGCGGCAGTGACACTGCCCCCGAACTTGAGCTGCATACGGACAGCATGGCAGGGCCTGCCGGGCTGTGATCTGGGCCTGGAGACCAGACCCAGCCATCAGACACTCCTTCGCAGCGGTTGGTACCTCTGCCATGCTCTGTGGTCCCACCGAGGCACTGACCACCCCGCTGGGAGCGAATGCCCTCCAGAGCTGTGGACCGGCATGAGGATCCACGCCCCCGGTGAACGGGAGAAGAAAAAATCCAGGGTGAGATCTCGCCCCGGTCGGGCCTCCAAGTCCCGAGGATGGGCTGGTTCCTGAGGGGCTGTGTCTGGCTGTGGTGGAGGTCAGGGTGCCGGCTGCTGTCTCGTGCGGAGGGCCCCCCGTCCACCGCTGCAGCGGTCCTGTGGCCCGTGAAGGTCACTGGTCCCGGTGACATCCTGGGGCAATCGGAACATGAAGTGGTGTCCCCTGACCCCTCATCAGCCAAGTGACGCCAGAATTATTGCAGCTGTGAGTCAGGCTGGCTGCGCGGCGCCGGGGAGAGGAGGCCCGCTCCCGCCAGTCACTGGCATCCTGGTGCGAACGCGTTGGGGTGGCTCCCGGACCTGCCGGTTGGGCCTTTGATGTTGTGTTGAGGGTCTCCCCCCATCTGGGCGGTGTGACTGTCCCTAGTGGAGCATCGGAACCCCCGGGGGGAATGGACTGAAGAGACTGTGCCCGGGAGGCCTGCTTGACCCCGGCACAAGTGGAGGCGGAGTGGCAGCCCTGGGGTGACCACCTCGGCTCTGACCAGCTGTCTCTTGCCCTCCCTGAGCCTAGTACCCGGTGCTCCCTGGCAGTGGGTCCGATGGAGGGCCCACCTTGGCTGCGTTGACTTGTGCGTGGGGGCGGAGGCTGCTTGGCCTATGCTAATGTGAGGCTCTCCCGACTTGGGCCCTGCCTCGCCGGGGTGATCCTTGCACACCTCCTGGGGGACCATTGGGTGCTTGTTGCGGTGCCCGCGGGGCTCAACTGGAGGTCTACCCCTGTTGCTATGGCCATTGTGGAGGCTGGGGCCCATCGCCTGGCTCTGGGATGGCAGCGTATTGCCCCCGGCGGAAGCAAAGACCTGCCTGGCATCCACGGACCTCTTCCTCCCATCACCATCCTGATTTTACTGCTGGTGGGCACGGCGCAGTGGGTGTGAACCCAGCCCACAGCTTGGTGCTTTGACTCGGCGGGGCTCCGTCTTCCCCCGCTTGGCTCTGGGGGCAACCACCCACTCCTGGGAGATCCGCACCTACGACCACATCCACGCTTGCGACCCCTGGGGACGTCGCACACTCCGGAGCCTGGACAACGTCCACCAGTTGAATGATCAAGTGACCCGCTTACAATCCCACACCAAAGAATTACACAGAGCGTGCCGAAAATCGCTCACACTGCAATAACCTCCGTCTAGTGGTATTTCCGGAGGAAATTGAGATGGGGCAGATGACCGCCTTCATTGAAACCTGGCTTTCCTCCTTTATGCCCAAGGAAACACTCTCAACGTGGTTCACGGTGGAGAGAGCCCATCGGTCCATGGCACCTAAACCGCCGCCCGGAGCCCCGCACCGCCCCATGATATCTCGGATCCTCAACTTTAAAGATCGGGACGCGATTCTGAGTAAGGCACGAACCTTGGGCACCCTAAAATTCCAGAATCACACCATCATGGTGTTTCCAGATTACACCAAAGAGGTGCAAGACCAACGGCGCTCCTACGTAGAGGTCAAAAAGAAAATGAGAACTCTGGGCCTTCAGTACAGACTCCTTTTCCCGGCCCGTCTTTGCGTCATCTTTCAGGGTAAAACGCAGTTCTTTGACTCGCCGCAGGAAGCCAGGACTTGGCTGACAGGGGAGCACCCCCTTGGACCCCGGCCGGGCTCCTCACCTGGGCATTCGGGCCCCCAGACCTCGCGACCTCTGTACCCCAGGCAGCAATGCAGGAGGCGCACACAATCATGCAGGGGACGTAGGGGTCGCAGAGAGGCCTCCAGATCATTAAGCCTGGCTGCCTGCGGGTCCGGGAGCACTCCCAGCCCTCCGGGCTCCCAACCCCGGCATAGCACTGAATCTGTTGGGAACTCATTCCAGGAGCGCCTCCCCCTGGGCACCCTGGACTTGGTAGCCATGGACTCCGACCTCTCCCACAACCCAACAATTTGAGGATCCTGGGAAGGTAGCGCATGAGAAAGGGGGGACAATGTTGCCTATGAGTTCTGAGCATTTACCACACGATGTCATGCTGCGGAACTGATACAACCGCCAGTGTCACAAACAGATCTGATGTCGGAGGAGTGATCCACTGAGGTGTGGGACTCGCTGACCCAGTTCAGGCCCGCCCACTGGCTCTGAACCACGTCCTGCAGGCTGGATACCCTTGGCCACCTCTCGCTCCTCGCGGCGATCCATTTCCACGGAGAAACACCGCACCTGAGGTTCCCACAATGCCTCTATTGATCTTGAGCTCTCCTGCAGCCCGGCGCTCCTGAGGTGATGGAACTCATCAGTACTGTATTTTCACCACTTCTCCACCAAACGCAGCTTGGCGAGGCGCTTACTACGATCGAATGGTCTCTCTGCTGAGACAATGGGTATCCTTATGTAAGGAGGGATCCTCCACGCAATGCAACCAGGACGTTTTAGTTTGGTTACGTACTTTACCTGATTGGGACGACAGATGCTTCTGTTCCTGAAGTATAGGGTGGGGGGAGGGCGAAGGGAGGGGGGATTGGGACTGTTATCCTGCTGTTGTTGTTGTTTTATCATGTTATTATGCCAGCATTCCTATGGTACACTACGTCTGTCCCCTGTGCTGTTTGCGACTCGCAGTCACATTTGCTGTCCTACACTCAAACCAGACTCCAGTATTCCCACAGCCAATCAGGGTCCTGCAGACCTTCGACCCCACTCGCACCCACCATGACGGACACGACCAGTAGCGGACCTTCCCTTCATGTACTATCATGGAATGTCAATGGACTTGTCGATAGGGTCAAACGGACGGCAGTCTTACGCTACGCCCAGCGCCAGGCATCCGACATTCTCCTACTCCAAGAGACCCATCTCTTGGGAAACCACTGCCCCTTCCTAGAGAGATGCGGTTATGATAGAGTCTGGCACTCAGGATTTACCCGGGGCTCACGGGGGTAGCAATCCTCATGTGGCGCGATCTTCCCTTTGTGCTCACACAGGCCACTAGCGACCCCCAGGGAAGTTTTCTAGTTCTGAGTGGACTGTTAGGAGGAAACCCTCTCAACCTAATCTCTATATACTCACCTCCATCGATGCTCACCAAGACCCTGGAACACACCACTGACCTCATTTCGTCCCTACCTCTAGGTGCGACAATAATCGGAGGCGACTTCAACGCGGGTCTGAATTCCCACCTTGACACTACATGCACACATTCTGCTGCAAGGGCCACGCAAGCCAAACAATTGATGAACTGGGTGGACTCTCTGGGCCTGTGCGACACTTGGAGAATTTGGCGCCCTCAGACTAGGCAATTTACCCACTCATCAGCTGCACACCACATCCACGCACATATAGGCATCATATTTGTCCCCCCTACTGATTGCCAAATGATCAGAGATATCAGTATCCTTCCTAAGGGCATCTCGGACCACTCACCCATCCTTCTGTGCACTGGGGAACCCCCTAGCTCGAACCGCCCAACTTGGAGGATGAACGCATGGTTCCTCCATGAGGAGGAGTTTAGGGAGGTCATCGGGCAGAGCTCCAACAGTACTTCCTCACCAACACGGGCTCTGTTCCATCCCCGGGTAACCTGTGAGAGGCAGGCAAAGCCACCATTTGTGGCTTCGCCAAGGGCCAACTGAAGCTTAAGCACCAGAATCAGACTAACCAGATCACGCTGCGAGAGGCTCAGGTGCTTGTCCTCGAGCAGCGCCCCCCTGAAGACCGTGGCCATATTCAGGAGAGACAACTTATGCACCTGAGAGGTGAAATTAGACAACTCTCCTTGGATGCTGCCAAGCTCTTGTGGAGATCCTCTATAGCGAGGGTGTATGGCTTGGGAACAAGAACGGGAAAATCCTACATAGGCTAGCTACATATCCCATGGCTAACCGTATAATTCCAGAGATTAGGGACCCGGACGGCTTTGTCCACCAATCCCCCTTAGCAATGGCCCAGACCTTTGCCTCATATTATAGTGAGCTATACTCTGCGCACACCCTGAAACTTCCCTCTCGGACCTGCTCAACTCGGGTCGCCTTCTCCTCCCTTGCCTCAGCGCAGCTGCATCTGCTTATCTAGACCTCCATATTACCGGTGAGGAGATCAATGATGCCATAGCACGCACCTCCCCGGGTAAAACCCCAGGCCCTGACGGTCTCCCGCAGGAGTACTACGTTGCCTACCGAGAGACTGTCACCCCACACCTCTTTGATCTATTTTCTGAACCCTTGAAAATGGCTCCTTACCCCCTGAAACAGATGTCGCTACCATTGTTATTCTCCCCAAAACACAACCGCCTTCGTCCAAATGTACCGACTACCGCCCTATCTCACTCACAAATACAGAAGTTAAACTATTCGCCGCAGTTCTCGCCCAACGGTTGAGGCCCTACCTCACCGACTTAATCCATCCCGACCAATGTGGGTTCATGCCGCTGCGGGGGACTAGGCACTGTCTCCGGCGTCGTTACCCAGCCCTGGCAAACCGCCAGTTATTAACTCCCTACCTAGCGCTACTTCTCATTGACTTCGAGAAGGCCTTTGATTCTGTGGACTTGTGGTACCTGGACGACGTGCTGGTCGAGATGGGTTTTGGTCTACGATTTCGCAACCCGGTTAAGGTCCTTTACTCTCGCCCTCAAGCGCGAGTGCTCGTCAATGGGGTACTGTCAGAGGCATTTCCTATTAGAAGGGGAACGAGGCTGGGATGCCCCCTCTCACCTCTTCTTTTCGCTTTAGCGATCGAACCCCTATCGACCCTCATTCGGTCGGACGACCGAATTCAGGGTTGGAAGTGGCCCAACTGGGGAGAAGACAAAATTGCCTTGTACGCAGACGACTTCTTATTTTTCCTTGCGGAGCCAACCCAATCTGGTCCCCACTGTCTCCGGGTGCTGCACGCCTTTGGGCAGGCCTCGGGGCTTTGACTCAACCCTAACAAATCAGTTCTGATCCCCTTACACTTAACCAGAGACTGCTTCGACTGGCAGTCCACAATACCCATTAGGCGACAGTCCTTTAAATACTTGGGGATCAGGGTCACATTGCTCCCGGATCTCGCCTGGTTCCTCAACATAACCCCACTAATGAAGAGAGCTAAGGAGGACCTCTGTAAGTGGCAGACGCTACTGCTGAATCCCCTGGGAGGGTTGCCCTGTTTAAAATGATGATCCTCCCCAGATTCCTCTACGTCATTCAAAACACCCCCTTTCACTTCCCACAGGCTTGGTTCAGGGAACTGGATAGCCTTGCCACTAAATTCCTCTGGGACGGTCGAGAGACCCCATATAGCCTTGGCCCGAATCTCGCCCTTTGACGGGGGCATGGGAATGACCAACTTATACTACCTGGCGACCCACCTACTCACCTTACGTGTCTGGTTTAATGGGGGATGGTCCGATCCGGCATACAGACTCGAGCTGAGTGAATTGGGTCTACCTAACATCCAGACCATGCTGCATGGGGGGCCTATATCCGGAACTCTACCTATGGTGACTCAAGCTGTTCTCCTGGCCTGGCGGGCATCCTTGCTTCACACCCACTGGACAAGCAGATTGACCGAATGCACACCACTCTGGCAAGGCACATAGCTTAGAGAAGTTAGCGCAATGAAAGGATTCCGGGCTTGGGATCTTATCGGGATTTCCCAACTTGGGGACGTGTGGACCAGTGAGCACATACCCACCTTTCAAGATCTGCAAACCAGACACTCCCTACACCCATCACAATTCTATAGATTTTTATAGCTGCGTCACGCCCTCCACTCACACATATCAGAAGGCACAACGATACCGGAGTAAAGTCCTCCAGAGGCACAAATAATGATGGGGAACCTGGGAAGGAGGGGCATTTCGCGTATCTATAGTTCTCTCACCAATAATACCCCAACTACACTAGATCATGTCAGAAGCCAACCACTTGAGGAAGAAGATTGAAGGGACGCGCTGATGGCGCCTAAGACGATCACTGCCGCAGCTAGGCTCAGTCTGATTCAACTATACTATTTGCACACAACATATGTAACCCCTGCACGCCTCCATAATGCTGGTTTGAGCCCGACTGCATCCTGCGCACGATGCGACCAAGATCAAGCTGACTTCTTCCACATGGTCTGGACCTGTCCCCTTCTAGGGCTGTATTGGGAATGCATAGAACAAGAGCTCACAGAGGTATTGGGTTGGGAGGTTCCGCACAACCCGCCACACACGCTCCTGGGGATTACGGAAGGATTGGACGGGTCCAGGAACGACAAACTGTTCTTTAACACGGATATGATCGTAGCCAAAAGAGATATAGCTGCTAGCTGAAAGCTTCCCAATCCACCTAGTGTTGCGAAATGGCGCAAGGGTGTGGACTGGTGTGCAACACAAGAGAAACCTCTATACGAAGCTCTGGGATGTCCGAATAAACATCGTAAGGTTTGGGGCAAATGGTTGGGTCAGATAGACTAGATAAACATTCCTCGATTGACTGTATGTATCACGGGGGACCCCTTGGGGTCATGAGTTATCATGGTTTGGTGCCCAAGTAAATGTGGAGCTTCTTTTTACTGTGGAAATGTACTGTATTGCTGGTCTGTTTACCTTTGCCTAAAATCAATAAAATTGTTTATTTAAAAAAAAATGTCATAAGTGTTGTTATGAATGCTATGATTTTACATGCTATAAGACATGTAATATGCATATGTATAACCAGTGAATGAAGATGGCAAATGTATTTTGTCCCTGGGAAAAGGGGTCCCTGTGCAAAATAAGGATTAGGGAGGGGGACCAGCGCACCCCCCTCATAATATAGATCGGCCTCAAGGGATGGTGTCCTCAGGGCCTCACAGAGACTCAGGGAAGGGGGCACACACCACCCTCTCAAAATAAATAATTTGCATTACCACCCAGCGCTTCATACCTGGGTCTTGATCCTCCCCTAGGTGGTTTTAACAGTACCCTGTGCCTTTTAAAACTTTTTTCTACAGATTTGCAGCATAATTTAAAAATAAACCCAACCACCAGGTCTAGGGGGTCAGAATATCCTACCCTACCCCTTATGTCTTTTTTTCGCCTGTTTTTAGGACATGGGACTGAGTCTTGAGTCCTAAGATGGCTGCCGCCATATCGTTGTTGATGTGGTGGCAGCCAAAAAGGATATGTCAGTCTGTGGATCCTCCACAGCCATAGATATACAGGTGCCGATTACGATCCTGTAAAAAAATTCCCCGTACGACTCGTATCCGGTCTTTTTACCGTACGAATCGTACAAGTGCCGTACAAACTGCCAAGTACGATTCGCATGGGAAAAAGTCCATACGAATCGCATTGGGAATTATTCCCCACACGTCCTCGGGTCGGAAAATGTGTCCGACACATCCTCGGGCGATTTACCGTACAAATGTGAAAAGTGAAGTCCGACCGCGCAAGTACGATCCATCCCGTGCGTCCGATGTCACAACCATATGGAAAAAACACCGTCCGCACCGAACTCCCATAGCAACCATGGAGACATGTGCCCGCATACGTGCCGCCCCCCCCCGCCCCCCCCGCCCCGTGAGTACGCACCGTACCCCCCCAGCCCCCGTGACTACGCGCCGTACCGCCCCAGCCCCGTGAGTATGCGCCGTACCCCCCCAGCCCCGTGAGTATGCGCAGTACCCCCCCCCAGCCCCTGTAAGTATGCGCCGACCCCCCCGTGTATGTAGCGCTGGGGGTACGCACCGTACATACATGGGGGTACGACTCGTACGTACACGGGGGGTACACTCCATACATACACGGGGGGTACGCTCCATACATACACGGGGGGTACGCTCCATACATACACGGGGGGGTACGCTCCATACATACACGGGGGTACGCACCGTACATACACGGGGGTACGACTCGTACGTACACGGGGGGTACGCTCCATACATACACGGGGGGGTACGCTCCATACATACACGGGGGGGTACGCACCGTACATACACGGGGGTACGACTCGTACGTACAGGGGGGTACGCTCCATACATACACGGGGGGTACACTCCATACATACACAGGGGGGTACGCTCCATACATACACGGGGGGTACGCACCGTACATACACGGGGGTACGACTCGTACGTACACGGGGGGTACGCTCCATACATACACGGGGGGTACGCACTGTACATACACGGGGGTACGACTCGTACGTACACGGGGGGTACGCTCCATACATACACGGGGGGTACGCTCCATACATACACCGGGGGTACGCACCGTACATACATGGGGATATGACTCGTACGTACACGGGGGTACGCTCCATACATACACGGGGGGTACGCTCCATACATACACGGGGGGGTACGCACCGTACATACACGGGGGTACGACTCGTACGTACACGGGGGTACGCTCCATACATACATGGGGGTACGCTCCATACATACACGGGGGGTACGCACCGTACATACACGGGGGTACGACTCGTATGTACACGGGGGTATGCTCCATACATACACGGGGGGTACGCTCCATACATACACAGGGGGTACGCTCCATACATACACGGGGGGTACGCTCCATACATACACGGGGGGTACGCTCCATACATACACGGGGGGGTCGGCGCGTACTCACGGGGGCTGGGGGGGTACGGCGCGTACTCACGGGGGCTGGGTGGGTACGGCGCGTACTCACGGGGGCTGGGGGTGGTACGGCGCGTACTCACGGGGGCTGGGGGTGGTACGGCGCGTACTCACGGGGGCTGGGGGGGTACGGTGCGTACTCACGGGGGCTGGGGGGGTACGGCGCGTACTCACGGGGGCTGGGGGGGGTACAGCGCGTACTCACGGGGGCTGGGGGGGTACGGCGCGTACCAGGCCCCCTAATCTGGGCGTACTTCGCTTTTCCGGCACTTTTTGGGTGCCGTAAAAATATTGCCGTCCGGACTGCTGTCAGTTTGAATCGTACTTCCTGGTTCGTGAAACGCTGCCTGAGAGCGTCCCGACGTCACGTCGGCGCTTTCCCCGGATCACATTTGTATGTATCTTTTCGTCGGTCGGTGTTTTGTACGACTCGTACGGAAATGGTGTTTCCGTGCGAATCGTACTTGCATGTTTGTACGAGTCGGACGGAAAAAAGCCTCCGTCCGACGGTTCGTACCCGGTTTCTCCAGGATCGTAATCGGCACCACAATGTTTTTGAGCATTAATTGCATAAAAATGAATGAACGGATTAACACTAAATCACAAAAAGCACTCTTTCCGGACCAAGATCTAACTTTCTGCCAAATTTGGTCTAACTTCCCATGGAAAAATTAATGGGGAAAACTTATTTTGGGGGCCCCCTTTTCTCATCCCCAGATTCATGGCTCACTGCCAGAACTTTCCAAGGGCAAACTAGTCAACGAGTAGCACCTTTTTTGAAAGTTTTGAGGAAATTCGTCAAACGGCACCGAAGTTACTAGCAACACAAAAAAGCCTTTCTTATGAAAACATGATCGGAACTATAACTACCCAGTGGTGACCGCCACTGGGCAATATATATTGATGTATGCTGTAGTGGGCAGGCGGGTGAAAAATATGAGCAACACAATAAAAGACCCATGGATGAAGAGGGCTCTCGGAAACCTTCTGTAAAAAAAATATATACATAGTAGGTAGTTATAGTTAGGACCTAGTTTCCATAGGAAAAGCGTTTTTTGATTTGCCGATATCTTTGGTGTTGTTTGACTAAATCTTCTCGAAATTTTCAAAACTAATGGGGTGGTCAGGTCAGCTGCTGTGTTGAAAGTTTCAGGGCGATTTGTGAAATGGGGGCTGGGAAAAAGGAGGGTCCCAAAAACACGTTTTCTCCGTGTCAATTTCCATAGGAAACTTTAGACACTGCTACAGCCTGAACTGCTGAATGGAATGACACCAAATTTGGCAAAAAGGTAGCTCTTGGTTCAGAAAGCACTCTTTTTGTTAAATGGTGTAAATCCGTTCAGTAGTTCCTGAGAAATGTAAATAGTTCTCAGATATCCAAGAGGGGATGCAGAGGATCCATGAACCCTTACTTATAGATGTGTCAGCAGTGCAGAGAACTTTTGGAACCAAGGCTATGAATGAGGAGCAGGAGCTCCGAAACTCGTCAGGCTGATATATTTATTGGAATGCGATTGCAGGTTTTCCCGCAAATACAGGCTGTTTGAAAGTCAACTGATGTTCAAGTCCATCATCGCTCTTGGGGCACTTGAATATAAATATATACTATTTGGGTTTAAGGAATATTGCCTGGCGCTATAATCTCAGCGTACTGGTCCACACCAGTAAAGTAATTAGTAATAAAGAGTAACTGTGTTGAGATATTGCCAAAATCACACAATGTACATTCTTTAATAGTTATTCTTTTATTCTTTCTTTATTGGATCACTTGTTGTATCTCTCCTTATATAGCAAATACAGTTATTCTTTAATATATATAAATTATATATATTAAAGAATAACTGTATATATTTTCCACAAAAAGTGCCCCAGTGATTCTTGTTGTGGGGGCGGGGGGGGGTAAAAAAACATGTGTTTCCCATGTTAATTCACATAGGAAATTTACACACGACTACAGCCCAAACTGCTGAACGGAATAACACCAAATTTGGAAGAAAGGTAGCTGTTAGTCCAGAAAGCGCCCTTTTGTAAATTGGTGTAAATCTGTTCAATAGTCTTGGAAATATTAAGGAAAATCCCAATTTGTATATATAGGATCCGACAGTCTCCGAGCTCAAATCTGATTCCTGCCAATACTTCAACCAGGAAGTGTTGGCAGACATCTTGGAACTCAGCTTCGGCCGAGTCCCATAAAAAATCTTTATAAAAGAAAATGGGCAGGGAAGGAATACCCTGACCCCCTACCTCTGGTCCTGGGATCCTGCTGGGACCCCGGCAGGTCAAAAAAGCACTTTTTAAACATCAAACTGGCACAAAAATGTGACGGAGCAGCGAATCCGCTGCAACATTTTTTTAAAAACACAAGAGCAGACTCTCGTGCTTCTTTTAATTGGAGCCTCCGGGTGCCCAGGTCCCTGGGGCATTTTCTAAAATACTTCAATTAGGCTATACCTGGGCTAAGGGCTATTCTGTGGGCACAGAGTCTTTGTCACAGATCCACAGTAGGACACTGTTTACCAGGTTCATTATCATTCAAGCCTAAAAATGGGCCCTCAGTGGGCCTTAGGTCAGACTCGGTACTGGGGTAGTTCTCACTCCAGGAGTGAGGCTATTCCTGCCTAAAGGGCCTTCCCTTTATCTCAAAGTCACACCCGAGAGGGGTTTGTCCTCTTAACATGGCACATGATTGAGGATAAACCTGCAAATAAATTCTATGCTTCTTGCACATTAAAAACGTTTCCTGCAATCCCCAAAATCCAGTAGCATGGAGGAAGCAGCTGGGATGCATTTTACAGAGGTCACAGAATGACGAACATGGTGAGCATCAGACACCGCCATAATTGATCCCATGGAAGCAGAGCCGATAAAGCTGCATGTCGGAGTATGAGGGCAGAACACAACGGGGGCGCTCGGTACCTCTGCTCCAGAAATACACCTTAAACCAGCTGATACACTGTATTAACCTTATCTAGCCAGTTTCATCACTTCCAGACATCTCATCTTCAAACCCAGGAATGTATTCCCCAAACGCAGCACGGCAAACTTGCGTTATTTGGCACAACTATCACTCTCCTCACAAAAGTGGCAGACCAGTGTAAAAGACAAGAAATGCCAGCTCACCTTTTAGACGTGCACTTCAGCTTTGTTAAAAAAAAATACGCTGCAGAAAAACCAGAACCTGCTCAATCCTTCTGTATCAAAGCTCACCCCAGTCACACAGCTCCCATTAACCACTTTTTAAATAAAAGTGACAGGGTATGATCAAGGAAATTTGTCATACAGTTACATTATCAATAACAAAAGAGAGGGGGACAGGCAGCAATTAAAGGTCTAGCACCCTTGCTCCCAAGTAGGAATATTGATACACAAGGAGAGTAGCTGTTCCTAGAAAGGAGACGTCTGGTTGTAATGCCAATGGAGTGAGGGACTCTTCCTTATTGGAAGTTATTGGCCTCACACACCCTTGTGAGTGTCATGCTTCATCAACAGGCTTAGCTCCTCGTGGGGCCGGCACTGCAATGCCCCATGGGCCCCGTGAGAGGGCTCTTTCAAGCACAAGATGCCAATGCACATTTAAAGAAAACCATGATGGCACACGTGCTCACCATGCCACCAGAGTCAAACTATACTGGCTGATGAGGGGTGAAACACCAAAACCCAACCCTAGGAAGCTTGTTTCTGGTCCGGGAAGGACCTATCCTGGCAGTTCGGGCTAGACTGTTCCAATGGGGAGCAGGGTTGAGACTGCTTTGCTTATGGCAAAACTAGAATGGCGTGGTGAGCTAAAAACAATTGATCTATGCCCAGATCTCTGTATTGTGGGAGAGCGTTTGACATTGATCAGCATTCAGTCCATCATTTGATGTTTTTGCATAAAATACTATGGCATTAGAGGCCCGACAGTAAGTGTAAAATATCTCGAGAGAATATCAGCCATCATTACTGCCACCACAGACACAACTCCCTTAGGTATAGAAAGCATGCATTATGTGTAACATTTAGCGTATAATATACACTTTACAGCTAGCATAGTTCACATTATCAGTCAACCACAGATATATAGGAAACACTCATTGAGTATGGTGTTCAATCTGTATACAATTGTTCAGAAAAAGCCAGATTCCTAATAACAAAATGTTAATGTTGTCAAAGAGAAATTCACCTTACTATAATGTTGCCTTAACCTTTGTTTTTTTCTGTGAATTTCTAGTTTTTAAAAAACATATAATAATAATTAATTACCATCCGTAAATGCAACTGCCCGCCACAGATGGCCTTTGGCTGTGCGCGGGGTTTGCTGCAGGGCCTAGACTGCAGCCAGGCCCTGCAGCTATCACCCCCATACAGCCGACCCCACCCCACGCCTGGCTGAGGTTGGCCATAGGGCCATGCCGTGGGGACCCCAGACCCACTCATTACAATTAAGGGGAGGGGGGCCATGCGGCCTCCCTCCCCAAGCCTTAGTAGGCCCTGGGGACCCAGGCCCTTTTTGCATTAAAGAGTAGGGGGGCCCTGCAGCCAACATCCCCATATAGCAGATTCAACCATGCGCACAACCGAGGTTGGCAAACGGGTCTGGCCCTGAGGACCCCATCCCCCAGGGTCACACATTAAAATTAAGGGGAGGGGGGGCCGTGCAGCCCCCCCCCAACCTTATTAGGCCCTGGAGACCCTATTTCCCAGGCCACTTTTGGTAGGAAATATTAGGGGGGCCACGTGACCAGCCTCCCCAAGCCTTGATAGGCTCTGGGGACTCCAACCTCTAGGGCCATTCATTAAAATTAAGGCGGGAGTTTCCCAAGCCTTACTAGACCCTGGGGACTTCATCCCAAATGACCTTTTTTAATTTAAGGAGAGGGGCACATGGCCCTCACCCCAGGCCAATTTTGGCTCAGGGACCCCATCCCCGTCGCCCAGTGCTGATATTTGTGGGAGGGGAGCACACCCCCCCTCCCTGGGCTGATTTGGACTTGGACCCTATCCCCCGGGGCCAGGCACTGAAATTAGGAGGAGGAAGCAATCGGCCCCTCTCACCGGGCTGACTCTGGCTCCGGGGATTCCATCCCCTGGGGCCCAGCTTTATAACTATATTTTTCAAGATTCCGCATGCTGTATAGGAGCCGCAATTTTTTTTTAATTAAGGGGTGTCCACCCGGGGCACCCCATACATTTATGTTTCTTTGTGGCCACAGGGGGAGTCCTATGACCCCCAAGGCCCCGCCAGTTGCCTTCTCTTGCAGGCGCCAGCCACATATTTGTTTTATTTTGTGGCGTGCCCTTGTGCTCACGTGGGGAACGCCACAAAAGGTCCCTGGCTGCCAGGGCCCCACAGCCCCGCCTGCTCTCCTGCTTTCACCCAGCGTGGGTGCAGCGGAAGCTGGCAGTGCTCCTGCTCCGCAGGAGCAGTTTTCTTTTGCTCTAGTGGGATGGGAACAAATCTGTATTATTTTCCCTGCCTCAGAGTGTGGGCAGGGAAACACTTTGTTTTCCCAACAGGCAGGAGCAGCTTTCTACTCCAGCCCACTGGGAGAACATTACTTCTCCCTGCCCTTGGGCGGATGGAATCCTGGGGTTTGGGGACCCCAATACACCGTACCTGAGCAGGCCTCAGGATGGGGTCCCTAGCGCCACTGCATGGCTCAGGTAGGGGTGCCGCGCATTCCCCTTCCCCAATTCATAGTTGTTGGCCCTGGAGGAGGGAGTCCATAGGGGGCCTCTTCGGACTCTGGAAGAGGGGCAGCAAGAATATCAATCAATCTTGTGAGAGCGCTATACTCACCCGTGAGTATCTCAAGGCACTGAGGGGGGTGTGAGCCGCTCCGTTGGGGTCATTCGAAGAGCCGTGTCTTGAGTTCCTTTCTGAAATGGTGCAGTGTCGGGCTTTGGCGGAGGTGAGGGGGGAGTTCGTTCCAGGTCTTGGTTGAGAGGTAGGAGAAGGATCTTCCACCTGCTATAGTCCTGTAGAAATGGGTGACGGTGGCTAGGGCGAGGTTGGCTGAGTGGAGGTTTCGCTTGGGGGCGTGGAAGGAGAGTCGTCGTTGAGGTATTGGGGTCCGGTGTTGTGAAACTTTGTTGGCATGTGTGAGCAGCTTTAAGGTTATTCTTTTTTTGACTGGGAGCCAGTGGAGGTCAGAGAGGTGTTGGGTGATGTGGTCGTGTCGAGGTATGTTGAGGATAAGTCTGACTGTGGGGTTCTGGATGGTCTGGAGTTTGCAGAGGAGTTTTTTGTTGATTCCGGTATAGAATGTGTTGTCGTAGTCCAGTCTGCTGGTGATGGGTGCGTGGATGACGGTTTTCCTGGAGTTGGGGGGGATCCACTTGAACGTCTTGCGAAGTATGCGGAGGGTTGTGAAGCATGTGAAGAATATGGCGTTGATCCGGCGATTCATGGTGAGGAGTCGAGTATGATGCCGAGGATAGTTGCATGGTCTGTTGGGGTGGGTGGATTTTCGAGGGCGGGAGGCCACCAGGTGTTGTTCTATGCGGAGAGGGTGGAGATGAGGATGAGCACTTCTGTTTTCTCCGAGTTCAGCTTCAGGCAGCTGTTGATCAATCAGGTCGTGATGGCTTTCATCCCTTCTTGGAAGTTTAGCCTAGTGATGTTGGGTTCCTTGGTGAGGGAGAGGATGAGTTGGGTGTCATCGGCATAGGAGATGATGTTGAGCCCATGGTTTCTGACGATGGTTGCGAGGGTTGAAGAGTGTGGGGCTGAGGGAGGATCCTTGGGGTAATGCGCATCTGATCTCTGTTGGTTCTGAGAGTAAGTTGTATCCAGCGTAAGGCTTTTCCTCAGATGCCGGCGTCGTGTAGTCTGGTGGCGAGCGTGCAGTGGGAGACGGTGTTGAAAGCTGCCGATAGGTCCAGGAGGATGAGGGCTGCCGTGTGGACTTGGTCGAAGATGGCGCGGATGTCGTCGGAGGAGGGCGGTCTCTGTGCTGTAGTTGCTGTGGAATCCAGATTTGGAGGTGTCTAGGATGCTGTTGGTTTCTACGAAGTGAGCTAGCTGGGTGTTGATGGCCTTTTTGATGACTTTGGTGGCAAAAGGAAACCTGTAAAATGTTAGTGTTTGGTTTGCAAATAATGCATAGCTCAGTAATATGGTTTAGTAAGCTTTATTTTGTAAACATGCATTCTCTTGTAATAACATTAACAAGTATTTGTATATATTAATATTCTAATCTGAGAATTTGGGAACTGTCTTTTGACACTCATGGAGGAATATGCATTTGATATAGTGCACATCACTCTTTAGGCCTTGGGCACTTGCCTTATTACCCCCCTTTTTTGACACTATGCAACGAAAATGGAGCAGCAATACATCAATATGGTCAACCTTTTTACCTATTAAGATGTCTGATGTACACATATACATTTATCTGTTCGATACTTCAGCAATTTGAGCAAGATACAGATACACACTATGCGAGCTTATCTGTCTCACAATTGTAGCATATGAGATACGTTATAACCGACCGGCCATTTGTAAACACGTATCGTTGACACAGTACATACCTGACTTGATACGAGTTAACTGTACACCGAGGCACATTTATTGCTTCAGTTTTAACATGTTTACACCGATTTCATCTGGAGTTATCTGATGACTTATTGTTTGCATATACACATATAGAGGTGCCCCAGAAGGATGCTTTAATTTATAATTTTTCATTTGCATTTAGCATTTAATCTTGTTCAGTTAGGGGCATCCAAGGCACTTATCCGTTATCATGGATTATGCTCCATTCCAAGATGTCTGCCAAGTTGAATCCTTTAGTCCCCTCTTCATGTTTGCTTTCTTGCCTGTGATTGACATGATTACTATCAGCTCGGCTGTCATTGGGTGCACAATATTAACGGGATCAAGCTTGTCTAAGCGTAACGCGTTGTGAATAAACAGCGATATTCATATGCTACACGGAGTTGGTGTTTCTGAGAGCGCACTTATTGAGGATTCATGCATTGTTTACGAACCGGCTCTCTCCGCCGGTGCGTGCGCCACTCTTCAAGGGTCCCGAGCTGACTAGAAGGAGTAACTTACAGTGTTGATATATATATATATGCATAGGGGATTAACATATAATAACTATCATATTATAGTCCCAAAGAGAAGCATATATATATTGCTATAAAAGTATAGACATGATATAGCAGATATGCTTTATAAATGAATTCTAATAGAAAGTATTTGTTATATCTTTTTTTGAAATGTTTGGTAATATACATTTGTTTAACATTTACAAGTTTAGGTTTGTTTTACTTACCTTTTAATAGCGTTATTAGGATGTCTTCTGGGTAAATATATATATACATTTGTAAAAAATATATTTGTTGATATATAGTTGGTGCTAATCTATATTTGGTGACCATTTAAAACTATAGTTTTATTTTACTTACCTTTTAAGTGTGCTTCAAGATCTAGTTTGGGCAAAGAAATATATCTATATATATTTATTGTAATAATAATAATATATATATATTATCTACTGGCGGTCGCCAGTAGATAGTTATAGTTAGGACCTATTTTCCATAGGAAATCCGCAACATTCTATTTGGAATAACGTTGGCGCCGGTTGATGAATCCACGCAAAATTTTCCAAACTTTTGGCCAGCTCCGCTCCGCTCCTACCCTGAAAGTTTTGCGGTGATCCGTCAAGTGGGGGCCGAGAAAAAAGGGGGGTCCCAAAACGCGTTTTCCCCATGCAATTTCCCATAGGATCTGTTGTCGCAGCTACAGCCCAAACCGCTGAACGGAATGACACCAAATTTGGCAAAGAGGTAGTCCTCAGTTCGGACTCGTGCCTTTTGCATATATGGTGTGAATCCGTTCAGTAGTTCCTGAGAAAATTAGGGTAAAATAGTTAGTGATATCTATGGCCGCGGAGGATCCGCGAACCGTACCCGCACCATAAGTGCACCCTGCCCGAACCGAGCGCGCACGCTCCCGATCGCGCGCTGAATGCTAATTGGCTGTCGAGTGTCTCTCTACATTCGAAACCAGGAACTGTTGGCGGCCATTTTCTGCCTCGGTAGAAGCGAGGCTGAAGAAGCAAGGGGAATAAGTGTGTAAAACATATAAAGGGGGCAGAGTGGAAATACTCTGACCCTCTAGAGGTGCTTAGGGGGTCCCAGAAGGACCCCCTGGGGCCCCCCCTTTTTTTTTTTTTTTTAAACGGCGAAATACGCCACGGTGCGCGCATCCTAATGCGTTGGGTGCACGGATTCTCACGCGTTGGGTGCGCGGATCCACGGCAATGTTTTTTGAAAAAAGACAAGAAATCATTGGTTGTATGACTACTTTCTATACTGAAAGGTAGGGTGTATATTTCTGTTTTTTAAAGGTATGATTCTTATTGGTTAACAAAAAGAGATTGTAAGGAACATTATATATGATAAGCTGATATGTTGAAAAGTCAAGCACATTTCCTGTCTTGTGTAGGAACATTGTGTGCTGAACTTGTGACCTGTGAGCTCAGTGCAGTGTTCCATGACCTGTTTCTATGGTAACAGGCAAAAGGCAGATTGGGGGAAGGGTTGAAATGTATTTCAGTTGGAAAGGGTTGAAATGTTTAACCAATAGAAATGTTTATTTGCTTTTGAGTTTATGTGTGAAGGATTGTGATTTGATGTTTACATGTATATGTGTGGAAAATGAAAGGGAAACTTTTCCATTCTTTGTTTTTGCTGAGAGGTGCACAGTGCAGAGATTCTGTAAAAGAAAATATGGTGAGTGATTGATATACTTCTTAATCTACAAAAGAACTTGAAAGATGAGTTATTTAATTGTGAGGGGATGTATGTAGACTATTTTGATTTTAATCAGACTAATGTATTTCTCCTGCTAAAGTGTAGGGAGTACTTTTTTTCTCTACAATGTGTGTGCATGTAGAAACCATTCTGTGATAAGCATTTGTGTTTTTCATGTGTTTGTAGACAGAAAACTGTGCTGTTTTTATATTTTGGTAGAATTAGAAACCAGTCATTGTTTATGAATTTGTGAAATGAGTTATGTTATGTTTCTATAGTAAAATGTAGTACTACTTCTAGATGAAGAAATGTGTTTTGGTATCGTGCAAGGGATAGTGGTGTTTGTCTAGAATCACACAGTGAGTCTGTGTGCATTTGGGAACCACTGTGAGAGAAGCTTTTGGTAACATCGTGTATTTGCTGACAGATAACTGTTTTAACTTGTCATGTTGTGAAGTTTTAGTAGCATTAGAAGACAGTTATGGCTTATGATTTGATTAAATGAGTCAGGCTTTGACACTAAAGTGCAGTCCTGAAATATGTAGATTGTGTGCAGTTCCCTTACCAATTCCACAGTAGTGAATGATTTTTGGTAAACTCCTAGGTATATTGGTTGTTGTCTAGAATCACACTGTGAGTCTGTGTGCATTTGGGAACCACTGTGAGAGAAGCATTTGGTAACATCTTGTATTTGCTGACAGATAACTAATTTAAAACCTCTCATGTTGTCAAGTTTTTGTAGCATTAGAAGCTAGTCTTTGCTTATGCATTGATAAAATGAGTCAGGGTTTGACACTAAGGTGCAGTACCATGTACTATTCTGTTTACTGTGGCAGAACTGACAATTTAAAAGTTTTACCTAAGCACTGTCCTAGAAGTAGTCTGATTATTTAGTCAGTTTCTAAGTACCAAATAGATTGCTTCAACTGTCTATGCAGTATGCATGTAGTGTTCTAACATACTATACACTTGTCTTTTACACCTTCAATTCCCTAGTCAGTATCCATACACTTCCAGGAAACATCCTGTCACTTCCTTTGTAGTCCTCTAGAGACCCATTCAACAGCATGTACTAATCCATTCACTTTGCTAAAACCCAAACACTTATAAATTCACCAAGACACTCTCTTTCCAGTAGTCTAATGATTCAGTCACTGCCTAAGTATTCATGCACTGAGCCAGGTCTTAGCACATGGACTTCTTCAAACCCCTATCCACTATGCATGCAGTCCTCTAACCATCTACACACTTGTCTTTCACACCTTCAATTCCCCAGTCAGTATCCGTTCACTTCCAGCAAACACTCTGTCACTGCCGTTGCACTCCTCTAGTGACCCATTCAGCATCATGTACTAATCCATTCACTTCGCCTAACCCTAATAAATTCACCCATGCACTCTCCTTGCTGTACTCTAATCATTCAGTCAGTACCCAAGTACTCATCCAGTGACCCAGGCCTTAGTATATGGACTGCTTCAAACCCTTATCCACTATGCATGCAGTCCTCTAACCATGTACACAATTGTCTTTCACACCTTCAATTCCCTAGTCAGTATCCATACACTTCCAGGAAATACCCTGTCACTCCCTTTGCAGTCCTCTAGTGACCCATTCAGCACCATGTACTAATCCATTCACTGTGCTAAAACCCAAACATTTATAAATTCAGCAAGATACTATCTTTGCAGTACTCTAATCATTCAGTCAGTGCCTAAGTATTCATACACTGAGCCAGGCCTTAGCACATGGACTGCTTCAAACCCCTATGCACTATGCATGCAGTCTTCTAACCACCTAGACACTTGTCTTTCACACTTTCAATTTCCTAGTCAGTATCCATACAGTCCAGCACTTGTCACTGCTTTTGCACTCCTCTAGTGACCCATTCAGTACCAAGTACTAATCCATTCCCTGTGCGAAAAGCCTAGCACTTATAAATTCAGCTAGGCACTCTCCTTGCTTTACTCTAATCATTCAGTCAGTACCCAAGTAGTGATGCAGTGAGCCAGGCCTTAGCACATGGACTGCTTTAAATGCCTATGCAGTATGGATGCAGTCCTCTAATCACCTACACAGTTGTGTTTCACATCTTCAACTCCCTAGTTAGTATTCATACTCTTCTAGCAAACACCCTGTCACTCACCCAGTGTGTCTCCTTATAGTACTGTAATCATTTAGTCAGTTAGCATGTAGTCTTTTAGTGAGGTAGGCTTTAGGGCATGAACTGCTTCAAAGTAGTATGCACTATGCATGTAGTGTTTTAACGATTGCCACACTTGTGGTTCAGGGCTATAGTTTCTTAGTCAGTTTTTATATAAAATGTGTTTGTACAGTAATGGAATAGTATAAATTTGAAAGTTATTAATATACATTTATTTGTGATTCTTTTTTACAGATTCAGAACAGGAGTGTTTCTCATCTGTTTGAACTCTTCTCGTGCAAGATTGTTTGGATGAAGGGTCCTTAGGTGTTTCATCATACTTGCTGTGCCGCACGAGTATTTTTTGTTAGGATCCCCTCGTAACAGAACTCTTTGGCAAATCTTGCGAGTGATGAAGGTGGCATTGGTCTTTGTTTGCCCCTTAGGAAAAGTAAAAAATGTCCTCACCACTGAAGAAAAACGTTGTGGGCGTGGTGCCTTCTGCAAAAACATTTCCTCAGATTCGGTAAATATTTTAAAGCGGCAATATTTACAGTTTTTGTAAGTTAAACTTATAAAATTTTGTTAGCTGTATGCATTTTATATATCTCTGATTTGTTTCTTGTGGTATTTTGTTGAGAATACCATGTTGTTGTTTTTTTTAACAATCTTTCTGATTTTCCAGGTCTGTCGTCGACATCCATGATTCCCACAGGAGTGTTCCGCCTTGTTGTTTTGTATCATTGTTGTTACATTTTGTTTATTAGTTTATTGTTCATATATATGTTAATAAAAAAATAAAGTTTGAAAATTGTTTATCGTTTATATATTTATTATAAGAAAAAATAAAGTTTGGAAAAAAATTAATAAAGTTTTTGGTTGTTCTCTTAACTGCTGTGTGACTCTTTCTTGTTCTTATTACTGGTATTTGATGGAGTCCACCATGGTGTTAAATTTTGGGGCACTTATCGCTGGAATACTGGTGATATCTGCAGTTTGCACCAATTTCTGAATAGTGTGTTAGATTTATCTCAACTTTACTTCCGTTAAAGTGCTGATAAGGAAATGGAGAGTAGCCGTTCCTGTGCAATAAGACACGAGGTGCACCTTTCCGATTTATTCTAAATACTAAAATCCTGTATTGAATTGCACTGAGGTATTGGCTGCACTTACAGTGTACACACAAAATCTATTAAGAAATCTCATTGTATTTATATTGATTGGGAATAGTGCGTCAGGTCCTGGATCTTGACGAGATACACTGCTCAGTTCGTATATTGTTCTGCATACGAAAAAAATCACATCACAACTTTCACACCAATTGCAATGCGAAACAAATTCCGACGATAAGACACGTTAGCACAAGGGATTTTACACCTGCTTTCTGCTGGTGTTAAGCAGGACAACTACCTGCACCATGAAAGGGAACACAGCCAAGATGCACACCAGAACACCCACAGGTGCCATAGAGTCAATGAGCATGATACAGGGATACCTATGAGGGCCACAAGACTCATCGCAACAACTTCAGGACCGCCAATGCCCCCCAAACCCGCATCTGAGCAAGTGTGTCCCTGTGGTCATTGTGTTAGCATGATGGGCACGAGCCCTGCAATATCACAGAGTGCTGTCACCTCAGCTTTGGCAGTGAGCCTGGAAATGTAGCTACGCACGCATCCTCCTGCATGTACAATCGGCGTGTGTTGGTCCGGGGTACACAGGTCAGCGAAGGGGTGTGCCTATTCGGCAAGGGGAACGGGGTGTCTCGGACATGTCCGTGTACAGAAAGTGCGGTAAGTGTGTCTCTGTGTTCTGGTGTGGCCTGCCACAATGGCCGCAGCAGTCGATGTTGTAAAGTGGCATGCACCACCTCCAAACGGCAATGTGATGGTGTAGTTGGAATGCAGCAGGACATGCACGAATAGGCATTACAATGGTGTGCCGTACGAGTGCACGAGATACAACAGCACACCGTACATAAGTGTGGGGGCTCGTGTGAGGGAGGAGCAGCTGTTTGGCAACGTAACAGACAGTGAACTCGCCCATGTGCCACGTGCTGGGCATCTCATCCATGATGACCACGGTCGCAGACATCCCACAACACCAATGACTGGCCTTTGTACACATCCTGTATGAATGTAGCGTGGTTTTCACTTCTATGCTCGTTCAGTGATGTGATGTTGGCGGGTTGTGTGACTTGTGCTCCTTGTTGGTGTGTTTCATTTTGGCCATTGTTAGTCTATATGTGTGTTGTACTTAATTGTGCATTCTGCCCATCTCCCCCCCTCCCCCCACTCTCTGCTTCTTCGTCTTCCTAGTGCTGTTGTGTCTATAATTTTGTTGCTGCACACATAAATACATGTAAAGAATAAATTAGAATAGTTCCTTGATTCTTTTAGGTTTCAAAACTTCTCTATAGGTTTCTTTTTAATTTTCCAGATGAACCGTTTTTTTAATATTCCACAACACATAGAAGTCAAAAGTGCAACGTATTCTATCAACACACTTTCTAGAACATTTTACAATACGTGCAGGTTAAAAGTTCATCAATTTTTTTAAACTTTACGATATTTTTTTGTAACATTTTATTGAACATTTAATGACACGTGCAGGTTAAAATTTGACGATTGTTTTAAGTTCGAACAGTGCCTTCCAAATGCAAGTAGCAGGTGTGGTTGAGCTGAGCAAATTTTATCCTATGATATGTACTCCACGTTGAAACTGCTTTTTCTTAACCAATCACAAAGATGCTTTTCCACAAAACTAATGTGCACCCTACTTTTCAAAAAGAATGCTTTTCATGATATCTTTAGAGATAAGTTATAGATAGGAATTAGCATTTAAAAAACCTTTGAAATTCACTGAAAAAACCATAGGTTTCAGGGGTGTTATAGTTAGGAATTGGCATTTAAAAAACCTTTGAAATTCACTGAAAAAACCAAAGGTTTCAGGGGCGTTATAGTTAGGAATTGGCAATCAAAAAACCTTAGAAATTCACTGAAAAAACCATAGGTTTCAGGGGTGTTATAGTTAGCTCGACATTTCCCTCGTACAAAACCCTAGAAATTCCCCTGTTATAGTTAGTTCAGCTAACTATAACTCGCGCCCCCGCAATGCACTGCTGATGACGTCACATATTACATAACTCATGACATTGTCAGTGACATCACTGATGACATCACTGATGACATCTCAAATGACATCACTGATGACATCACTGATGACATCATCCATGTGATAAATTACTGCATCTTCTCACACCCTAATTTAACCGTTGATACACGAACTCTAAATTTCAGACGTCCATTCTCAAAACCATAGATACTCCAATACCAATAACTAAATACCCACTTAATAACTCTTAGGTCTACATACACCTCCACTCATTCACATGTACAGTCACTCATACTTACAGTCACTCCGTACAAGACTATCATATGCATTTATACACCTACATAGACACTCACACACCACCAATCATCCATAGAGGTACTGTCACACCTAGTCAGTCATGCAAATAATTAATCACACTCCCATTTACTCACCTATGCAGTTATACACACTAAAGTTCACTTACTCATAAAAATAGTACCACATTCTTATGCTCTTATACAATCATTGATACAAGCACACACTCATCCATACAGCCACTCTCACATATACCCACTTATATACTCTTACACGCATATATACTGCTTTTCACATATGTAGTTAGTCACAAATGTACCACTGAGATATACATTCAATCCCTAACACACCCATACATACACTCACTCAACCATACAGTTCATCACAGATGCACTCTTAAAACCATGCACCCATAGAATGACCCACTCACACATCTATGCACAGAGTCACACACAGCCTACCCACACAAACACTCAGGCACCCATACAGATACTCAGACAACCAATCAATAACCCCTATAGACACTCATATAGCTATTCACAAAACCATGCAGCCACTTATGCACCAACAAACAGAAACATACAGACATTCACACAGTTTAGTCACTAGTCTGCAGTAAGATACATTTAATGACTCACTTATAGAGTCAGTTACGCACCTAGAAAATCATCCATTCACACACTTGTACAGCCACTGATTCTTCCACAGGCCTTTCACTATAAATATATAAAACATATTTAAAATTTACAGAAACACACAGTCACTGGATGATGTCATCAGTGATGTCATTTGAGATGTCATCAGTGATGTCATCAGTGATGTCACTGACCATGTCATGAGTGATGTAATATGTGACGTCATCAGCAGTGCATTGCGGGGGCGCGAGTTATAGTTAGCTGAACTAACTATAACAGGGGAATTTCTAGGGTTTTGTACGAGGGAAATGTCCAGCTAACTATAACCCCCTGACACCTATGTTTTTTTCAGTGAATTTCTAAGGTTTTTTGAATGCCAATTCCTGACTATAACGCCCCTGAAACCTTTGGTTTTTTCAGTGAATATATATATATATATATACACACACACACATAAATATATAAATTATAGTACCAAAAACAAGATGAATAAGAATGGGTTATAAAAGATATATCTTTGTAAATTTATCTTGATATGCATTAATGGTAAACTGTTTTGAATGGTATTTTCTTATAGCTTGATTTTACTTACTTGTTAACAAAGATTTCCTTTTATGGCTGCATTAACATTTCTGTATGCAATTTTGTGTGTAATGTATTTTATAGCATTTACAAGTATAGTTATAAGTATTAACATTTACAAACACTTTTAGTAACAGTTGTACATTAGTTATATAAAATAGGTATACTAATAAGCATTTTTTATCAGTGCTGTTCTTTAAGTTTTTGTTCTATAACAAACATAAAAAAGACTTTATTTAAATGCAATATATTTTAACTTACCTCAGATATTTTTCCTGACACACTTAATAGTGTCTTTTCATTTGCTTCTCTCACTGTCTTTATGGGAGACAGTGGTGGGACTGGTGGCTGCAAAATATATTCAGCTTGTTGGATAGTAGCTGGTGTTATTGTAATTGGCGGCATTCTTGATATTTTTGTTTGTTTGGTTATAAGTAATATAGCATTTTTGATGATATAATTGCGAATTAGCATTCCATTTTGCTCTTTGGTTTGAGTATAATAATCTTCATTGTAACAAGTTGCTTTAATAGACCCACTTTGATCTGCCAGAGCCATATGATATAATACTTTGTTTTCTGGTTTGGCATTGCGATAATAGGTTTTTGCTGAACATTTAATAATGTTGACACATACTGCCTTTTGGTATGGCTTTGTATCTTCTTGTTTCATGTCTTTCAATTCTTGAATGGAAATCATCTGTAAAACAATATGCAGTAGTTAATAAACATTTAATAAAATATTGTTTAAACAAGATTTGTTAATATACTTGCATGTAATACACTTATGTTTAATAGCTATCCATATTGGTTTGTGATCACTGTAATATGATTCTAATGTTCCATAATATGGTATATGTGTGTTTGTAAAAATATGATCTAACAAAGAATTGTAGTCTGTTGTAAGTGTGCTTATTTTTTGGATGCAGTTAAAGTGTTCTGTCATGTAATTTAATAACAAATTGCTATTGTGTGTTGTTGTTATATTAAAATCACCCATTATTATATATTTTTTAATTGGGGAAAGCATTTAATGTGGTTGTTAAGACTTTCAGTAATGTTTGTATTGTGACATTTTTTTGGAGCTAGCTGGGTGTTGATGGCCTTTTTGATGACTTTGGTGGCAAAAGGAAACAGTGAGATGGGCTTGAAGTTTTTGAGATCTGTTGGGACTGTGGAGGGTTTCTATAGGAGGGGTTGACTTCGGCACGCTTCCAGTCATCAGGGAATATTGCGGTCTCGAGGGAGCAGTTGATAATTCGGCGTATATCAGGTGCAATGGTAGTGGCAGCCCTGTGGAAGATGTGCAGTGGGCAGGGGTCAGTAGGTGCTCAGGAGTGCATGTTCTTCATTGTCTTTAAGGTGTCTTTTGTGGTGAGAGGGGTCCGGGTGTAAAGGGTCTGTTGGATGGCGTCATTTGGGGTGGGAGTTGAGGTGGTGCCGTGATCTTGGTGATCAAAGTTGTAGTAGAGCGTCTTGATCTTGAGGTGAAAAAAGGAGCTACGTTTGTTGCAGAGGTCTTGGGAAGGAGGAATGTCGGTTGCTTTGCTGTTGGGTTTGGTGAATTCCTGTATGATGGCGCAGAGTTCCTTAAAGTTGTGGGCATTGGAGAGGATTCTGTCTTGCATGAAGTTTATCTTTGTTGATTTGATGAGTTGGTGGTGTGCTGTGATGGCTGCTTTGTAGGCGGAGTGTGGTTCTGGTGTTATGCTGTTTCTCCATGTGTTCTCTAGTCATCAGCAGCAACACTTGGATTCTCGGAGGTCCATGGTGAAGCAGTTGGCTTTCTTTTTTTTTTAAACATACTTTATTGAATACCATAATGAGATTGCGTTGGTGACATATTAAATACATAAGGCATTTTTCTCTTTTGTTGTGTTCCTTATCCTATATACTATACAGTTTTATGCTTAGTAAACAGTTTGGTATAAGATGTTCCTGATTATACACCCAAGCAGTTGGCTTTCTTGTTGTGTCGACTCGTGGTGTTCTGGAGGGGGGAGAGAGTGTTGGCGCAGTTGCCGATCCATTGGTGGAGGTTGCTTGCCGTTGTGTTGACATCTGGCATAGTTCGGGATGGGGTGCAACTGAGGGCGGAGGGGAGGTGTTCTTTGGAGACTTTCTTCCAGCTTTGCGTGGGGGGTGGAGTGTGCGCATGTGTGCGGTGGGTTTCATGAAGGAGAAATGGATGATGTGGTCGTCTGTCCAGAGCAGTTCTGTGGTGTGGCTGAAGCAAATGTTGTTTCCTCCGGCGAAGATGGGGTCGAGTTTGTGCCCTGTTGTGTGAGTGGGGGTAGAGATAAGTTGTTTCAGTCCTATGTTGGTGAGGTTCTCCAGGAGGGCGGTAGTGTTGGGATCATTTTGGTTGCACAGGTGGAAGTTCAGGTCTCTGAGTAGTACATAATCCATAGAGACGAGGGTGTGGGATGCAATGAGGTCTGTGACGACTTTGGCGAAGATAGTGCGGGGTCCAGGCGGTCTGTAGGTGAGTGTTTCGCGGAGCGTCGTTCTGGGGTTGGACTGGATCTGGAAGTGGATGTGTTCCATGGGGGTGAGGCGTTGTCCGAGTTGGTGGTTGTCAATCTGTGGGAGCTTTTGTGGACAATGGTGATGGCCTCCTCCTGGGTGGTTGAGGCAGTCTTTTCCCATGTTCTAGTATCTATCTGGATGGCGGTTGCGATGTCGGGTGCGGAGCTGGCATTGGTCCAGGTTTCTCTGAGAAAGGCGACGTCGACATATGAGTGTTGAGGAGGTCCCAGATTTTCACGCCATATCTGTGCAGGGAGCGTAAGTTGGGAGGATGCAGCTCAGTGGCTTGTGTGAGGTAGTGTCCAGCTGGTTGGGGGTGGCTGCCTGGGTCAGGAGGTGGGTGAAGGTGCGGCGGCAGTGTCGACAGGAGGCTTGGCCTTGGGTGTCTCTCAGGGTCGAGAGCTGGCAGTTGTTGTTGAGTCCGAGGTTGAGTGCATGGAGAGTGCTGGGGTCATACCGGCAGGGGGGACCAGGGTCTCTGTCGCTGGGGCGGACGGGCACAGATGGGCTTGCCTTTGGTGCGCCAGCGCCGCAGCCGCTGCGTCCAGCCGCCATTAAGTAGGGGGAGGGTGAATAGCTGGGAGGTGGGAGTGACACGCTAGGGGAGAGGGGCTATGGGGGCAGCAGTGGCAGGGAGCGTGTGGGAAAAGGAGGCAGAGGAAATGAGAAAGAAACAAGAGGCAATGAAAAGAAAAAAAGCAGAGGAACAAAGGCAAGGAAAGAAAGGCAAACAGAAAAAAGATGACACACACAGAGGTGACTAGCAGAAAAGCAAGCTCTTCCACTAGACCACCAGGGATGAGACGCATGCAGGATCCTGCTGCAAGGAGCTCGAGGGATGCTAAGATCAGTCCTACAGCGGTGGAGCTGCGCGGGAGGAGAGCAGTGACTCTCACCAGGAGGTCATATATGTATATGTTGATCAAAATATGCACATGTGCAACAATACAGGAACATTCTCCGTAAGCAAATTAAAAACATAGTCCCTGTAATTTTTTTAATGCACTAAAAAGTATAAATGCAGGTAGCCACTGTTTTTTACAGGCTTTGAAAACACTGGAAACCCCAGTGGCATTCACAACAATTAGAAAACACAAATCAGAAAAGCTTATGCATAACGAACACACACTGAACAGCCCCTAGGCACAAGTAGGCAGCACCCATCCCTATTGTTCAGACCCTTCCAATAGGAAGGTAGCAACCCCAAAAATAAGAGCAATCCCCTAGTGTATTATGCAGCATCCTAGTTACAATGTGGTTGGAAACTAAAATAGCTCATAATTCACTTCAGCAAGAGTATGTAATTTCCTTTCAAGTTCACCCTAAAATGTCTTTACCCACTTTGGTGCTTTCCATTTCCGTAGTGTTGTCAGCAGAAAAGAACGTAATACTTTCCTTCCTGTGATGCCACTGTAGGTCAAAGGGTGCGTCATGTTTGTACCACAGCTGGATTGATTTTGGTGAAATGATGCCACTGAGTTAACCACATTATTTAAATGTTTTCACAATGCACTTAAGTCGGATGAATTGCTGCCACTCTATAAACTGCGTGGTGCCCAAATGATGCCTTCTGATTGATACCGCCATTTTGGAAAGAGACACACGATATTTGGCCAGCTCTTATTCTGCTGTACACAAGAAAATTATATAAGAGCTACCAAGGCACTTCAAGCTTACAAAAGCTAAACTAAATGCAAAAGCATTAGCAAATATATAATGTCCTGCTTTCATCCAATAAACTATAGCACTTGTAGGACAGCTGTAATCAAGGAGTACATTACAAAAGGGTGCTCAGGTGGCAGGGAATTTCGACCTCCACCAGTCAGGGCCAGACTAGGAACCTAAAGCAGCCCTGGCAAATCATATCAGACCAGCCTCCGTACGGTGCATAGCAAGCGAGATAGCATGCAAAAATGATGCATTCTACAGCACATTTTCATTATATAATTAATTGTATTCGCTTTTAAGCATATTAAATGATGACCTTACAGTGCACCAGGATACGACAATCTTTGTTGGGGCTCTTCAATGATTCCTTCACTATCACCCTGCAGAAATGCACCTCATCTATCCATAGGACCTATCTCACTTGTATTTCATTTGTTTTGTAGTGTCTCTCATACCAGTGTAGGGTGTTGGAGCACTTAACATCCCACACACATAGAGACAATGAATCACACGCGTATAAATCAGGGTACTGAAATTGTTCCATAAGACAAAAGGGAATAAAGGTGTAGGATTCACATGTCATCCATACTGGTAAGAATTTTTTTAGGAATGCTTGGTCTGAAGAAGCACAAACTCAGGATTTATAACTCACCACTGTGGTTGGGGTTGGATATACTAATATGAATGTATTTCTAACCCCAAAAAAACATTTTAGCAACATTAGAATAATGAAAGACGAAGGAAAAACATAACTTTCAAACCTATACCATGCAGTTTGCATGCAGTTCTTTGATGGCAGTTCATAGCTCACTGTGCTAGATTATGATTGTACATTATGAACTGCAAAGAACAAAAGGATCTAGGTGACAAAAGCAGGAAGCCACTCAGTTATGCACATAAAATAGAGTTCTGTGATCTGCATGGTACACATTCTTTGCAGCAGGCATATTAACCCTCTGCCCTAATTTAGATGAGTCAAAACTTCCAATAGACAAAGCTCAGATTTCTCTCGAACAGGAAGATTAATCATCAGAGATATCAATCTTGGCATTTTTATTGTTATATGAATGCTGCTGGATATACAAGGAGTTCTGCAGCAAGAGTGTGAAGTGAGTGATTATGCTGGCCAGGCCTTCTGATTTTGTTATTGGGGGCCGCTATTGCAGCGCTGCTAACAAAAGCCACACTCAGTAACTAAACTGGCCCCCCACCCCTCCAGCCTCCCAGTCTGGCATTTTTACCAGTAGGATTGCAACGTTGGCAATATTTTACTGGTATGGCCCATAGTTTTATGTCAAGCGTTGCAAATAAAATACATAAGATCATCAAAAGTATGTTTTTCTTCTCTTTGAAATATAAACTTAAAAACAGGAGCTATATAAAATATTCCTAAATGAAGATTACATCAAGCAAAAGCAGAAATGCTTTTGAAAAAGAAAACATTTGAGTTTAGATGGATATTCATTTACCAATGACTGGCCCATTCCAGAATTTAACAAGCATTTGCAATGCAATAGGTCTCGCATTATGAAAGTTGGAGCTATCGGTATTGCAAATAAGAAAGCAAGTATAATAGTTGCAACTTTTTTAATGTGTGTTAATGAAACTGCAAAATAGGTTTGTAATGGCTTACTTGGCACTTGTGGTATTTTTCTGCTAGTTATTTTTTATGTGGCATTGGTGTAGCAGTTAAGGTAAGTACTGTATTTTAACATTGGTAATCCAAATTTTTCAGATAAAAAAGGACAACAATGGACTTTTCTTAAAGTATAACATAGTATAGTATGGTACTTTTGGAAGTGATATTTTGTTCTTTGTATTATTTATATGCTGACCTGTAAAATGTTAGTGTTTGGTTTGCAAATAATGCATAGCTCAGTAATATGGTTTAGTAAGCTTTATTTTGTAAACATGCATTCTTTTGTAATAACATTAACAAGTATATGTATATATTAATATACAATATAGTCTAAGTATACGTTATCTTATTAGTGTTATATGTGTATATAATTTTAGAAAAGTAAACAATATTAATAAGTTGTCTTTGCATTTTTGCAATTACTTTTTGTAGATAAATAGTTCTTGGTGAAAACAGTTGAACAACAAGCTATATACTAGACATATTGTATTTTGCTAATGAACAATCTACTGTGGATAGATATCTATATGCATAGTTATAAAAGGCTAACCTTCTTTTTTTATACATTATAATGCACCATATTTAAAAAATTGTCAGCGAAGGCTTCTTTGTAATGTAGGTTGTTTTCTTATATAAAATTACAACAAACAATAAAGTATAAGTAAACATTAGAATATAGTATTTACAGTTGCCTAAAGTTGTGGTCTATAAAATGAGATACCATAGTTGTATTATGTATTGTACAAAATAGTATTTAGTATTACTTTTTACAATTTGGCATGCACAATTAAATGCTTTTAGATATACATTTCTATGCATAGGTTGTTCAGACATAGTTGTTTTTTGTTGTACATTAAAGTTGCTTAATTATCTCTGTGATACATCCATTAGAGAATAGTACATTAAGAGTTATTGGCAGTTGTGGCATTAAGGCATCCCCAAAGTCTTCAGTATCCGCACTTATATCCAAGAAATCCATTAAAGTAATGTTATGTATTTCCATTGATTGGAAATGTTCTGTTTCCTCGACTTGCACTGTCATAGTGCTTATTTCTTGAAAAGTTTTCTCCAGTCCATATAGTGTAACAGTTATATTTTCTTTTGGTGGTTGTATTACCTATGGATATATGGTTTTAGTAATGGTACTGTTTACAATTTTTTTCCGAAAAATATTATTATATAAAGGTAGGCTTACTTGTATTTGAGTATGCCGAGTTGTGTTTAAGATTTTTTCTCCGTTGTATTGATGAGCATGTAAGTTATTGTCAGCCAGTTTTTTAAATTTGCAATAAAAGTAATTACATTAAGTAATAATATATTTACATTTTAAGACATATGATAAGAAGTGCATGCAATATTATCATATGTTTTCTTTAAGTTGCTACAGTTTGTAAATGTAGTACTTTGCTACACAATGTTAGTATCTGTGCTTAGGATAATAAGTAAATGCTATGAAATATTTGCAATGACATTTATGTTGTCATTGTTTCAATATATATTTGCTTAACATTTATTATTGAAAGTTTAATTTTACTTACCTTTTAGTGGCGTTTTAAAGATGTAGCTTTGGTTAATGTCTCTATATATATTTGATGGTACATATTGCAGATATGAAAATGATTACTTACTTGTTATGCTGCTGTATGTGTAAGTTTTTTTGCAATCAAAAATACATCTTTTTTTTCATACATTTGATATAAACATGTTTAATGTACATTATATATTGCTAAATAGCATGTTTTAAAATATTGTTATGTAAGTATTTACATTATAAAACAAATATGCATTATATATTAATACTGATTTATATTGCAATTGCAGTTGAGATGACAAGTTGCTAATATATATTTGCTGCAAATTTATTTTGTCTTTGTTTTACTCACCTTTTAATAGTGTTTTAGAGGGTGCTTGGCTTATTAATCATTTGTTGATAGTAGCTTACTTGTTATGTTGCTGTATATATAAGGTTCTTAGGAATTATATATAAATATTTTCTTGTTTTATGTAACATATACATATATATGTATATATATATATATATATATATATATATATATATACACACACATAGGGGATTAACATATATTAACTATCATATTATAGTCCTAAAGAGAAGCATATACATATTGCTATAAAAGTATAGATATGATATAGCAGATATGCTTTATAAATTAATTCTAATAGGAAGTATTTGTTATATCTCTTTTTGAAATTTTTGGTAATATACATTTGTTTAACATTTACAAGTTTAGGTTTGTTTTACTTACCTTTTAATAGCGTTATTAGGATGTCTTCTGGGTAAATATATATATAAATTTGTAAAAAATATATTTGTTGATATATAGTTGGTGCTAATCTATATTTGGTGACCATTTAAAACAATAGTTTTATTTTGCTTACTTTTTAAGTGTGCTTCAAGATCTAGTTTGGGCAAAGAAATATATCTATATATATTTATTGTTTGCAAAATACTTTCTTTATTAGATAATAGTTTTTTTATTATAGGGCTATATTTAAAAGGTGCATAGCAATAAATTAAATAGTATTATTTCTTTTTGTTACATTGTATCTTATATATATATCTATATACTTATTATATATATATCTATATCTATATCTATATCTATATCTTATATATATTATCTACTGGCGGTTGCCAGTAGATAGTTATAGTTAGGACCTAGTTTCCATAGGAAATCTCAAAATTCTATTTTGAATAACTTTGGCGCCGGTTGACGAATCCTCGCGAAATTTTCAAAACTAATGGGGCGCTCCGCTCAGCTCCTACCCTGAAAGTCTCGGGGTGATTCATCAAGCGGGGGCTGAGAAAAAAGGGGGGTCCCAAAACGCGTTTACCCCCTGCATTTTCCCATAGGACCTTTAGTCGAAGGTACAGCCCGAACGGCACAGAATTATGTGAAATTTGGCAGAGAGGTAGCCATAAGGTCAAGGAAGTGCCTTTTGCAGGTCTGGTGTAAATCTGTTCAGTATTTCCTGAGAAAATAGCATTTAAAAGCATATCAATATCTATACGCGCGCACCGTGCGCGCACTGTGCGCGCACCCTGGCGTGCGCAAGCGCAATTCTTTTTTTTTTTTTTTTTTTTTTATAAAAACCTTTATTTTCAAAAGTGAGGACACAGCTATTCAGCCGACAACCCGGAGGTTCGGCAGCATCGATATATAGAAACAGAGATGCGTCCCCAGTAGCGTGACAGGAGAAGTGCAAAGGTTCAATTTTAAGTAAACACAAAACACACAACAAACCCCAGCAAGGCAAGAACACTGAAAGCCCATGGTGAAAGCCCCCCAGGGGAGGCCGGACCCCACTCATCTACCAGTTACAGTACAGTGTAAAGAGGAAGAAGGGGGGAGAGCAGAGGCCAAAAAAGGGTCCATTAACCATACTGAGCTGGAAAGAAGGTCAGGAGGAAAGCTGTTCCTCGGGAGGATCCAGATCCGGGGCAACACATATTCCCCCCCTGTATTGATTCCACCGCCCCCAGATGGCATGCCACTTCCGGGGGCGGCCTCTAGCGCAATATACCGTCTTCTCCCTTAGCATACTCCAGTCCATATTTTCTTTCCACGCGGTCAATGTGGAGGGCCCCGCGGAGCCCCACAGTCGCGCGATATCTCTCTTAGCGACCATGTTGCCCAGAGTCACCCATTGGGTCTGTGCCGCATCGTGGTCAGTGGGCCCCCAGACATTCAGGAGGCAACACCGCGCTTCCGGCTGCATAGCAATGCCCGTCACCTCCCCCATCACTGCATGGACTCTCCTCCAGAATTCCGTAATGACACCACATTCCCAAATGATATGCAGGAAAGTACCCACCATACCACATCCCCTCCTACATAGGCCGTCCTCCGAGAATCCCATGTGAACCAGCCTTGGCCCCGTCACATACACTCGATGCAGTATTTTAAGCTGCACCAGCCTTAGACGCGACGGGATCGCAACCTCCTTAGGAGAGGAAACAGCAGACTGCCAATCCTCATCATCCAACTCGAGGCCATCCCTAGTCCACTGGTCCCTCAGCCCCAGAAGCATGTCCGCCCGGACGTTGATCAGTTTCTTATAGATGAGCGAGATCGTGCTTTCGGGCATATGGCCATCAAGGACCCGGTCCTCCAAAGGAGAGGACTCAGGCACCTTCTCACCCTCTACGAGGACTGATCGGAGGGCGTGACGCACCTGAATATATCGGAAACACTCGGAAGGCCCCAGCTCATACTCCATCTGCAACTCTTCAAAGGACTTTACCTTCCCCTTATTCAGCACATCTCCCACCCTGGAGATGCCGATCAGGTCCCATTTATCAAAACCTTTTGTGTGCCAAAGCCTTCCCAGCATCTCCGATTCAAACAGCGGGGTAGCGAGGGTGAGCCTATCCTTCCAGCCCAGCGAGTCAGTTGCCATCTTCCACACACGCACTGCCACACCAGTGGGCCCCGTGAGGGACGAGTCTAGGGACCGCGAGTACAACGCCCTGTAGTAGTTACCACCACGCAGCAGCCACCTGTCCATGGCATACCCAGGGCTGAGGGCAGGGCCATACAACCCATGATTAATCGCGCTCAGCTGGGTGGCCCAATAGTACCGTCGGATGTCTGGGAGCGCAATGCCCCCGTCGTACCATGGAAGCGTCAACTTTGCAATAGCTATTCGCGGCCGCCCATCCCACAGCAACGTTCGTTGGAGGCCTTCGACCTCCCGAAAGTATTTGGCCGGTACCCAGTCCAAAGTATTCTGCAGTGCGTAGAGGAAGCGGGGAAGAGACATCATTTTGAACAGGGCCGCACGCCCAACGAGGGAGAGCGGCAGCCTCCGCCAGCCTTCAACATCCCGCCTCAGGCGTGCCAGGGGGGGGAGCAGGTTCTTCTCATATCGCACAGCAGGGTCCATGGAGATAAAGATCCCCAAGTACACGAAGCCCTGCTGAGCGACCTGTATCGAGCATGTTCTAGGGATCGGTGGTACCTCGCCACTAAGAACATACAAATACGATTTACTCCAGTTGATAACGAGACCCGAGTTCCTACCAAATGATGTGAGTACGTCACAGACCACTATAAGTGATTTCTTGGGTGAGGCAAGATACAGCAGGATATCATCAGCATAGAGCGAAATACGGTCCTCGTGTTCAGGCGACCATCTAAGGCCCCGTATATCCGGGTGCCAACGTATCCACGCAGCCAGCGGGTCAAGGGCGAGGGCGAACAACAAAGGCGACAAGGGACAACCCTGCCGAGTACCCCTCCCAAGCTGAAACGGAGTCGACGCCCGACCATTCACCACCACACTCGCAAGAGGCCCCTCATACAGCAACCTCACCCAGCTCACAAAACCGTGGCCAAAGCCGAACTTGGTCAGCACGGCCCACAAATATGCCCATTCCACCGTGTCAAAGGCCATCGTGGCGTCGAGAGACGCCACAATAGCTGGTTCACGCAGCGTGCCCGCCCTGGCGATTACGCCATGGAGGCGCCGAAGATTTAACGCTGTGTTTCGGTGCGGGATGAAGCCGGATTGATCCGGGTGGACCAAGTCACCGAGTACCCTAATCAATCGGGTCGCCAGGATTTTGGCCAGAATTTTCGGCTCTGCGTTAAGGAGTGAGCTAGGCCTATATGAGGCGCACTTATCTCGGGGTTTGCCCTCTTTGTGTATAACCACAATCGTCGCCAGTCGCTGGTCCAACGGGAGGGTCCCACTCCCCCGCGCCTCCACAAACATGGCGCGCAGGTGAGGGGCGACCCTATCCGGAAACAGCTTGTACAGATCGACCGGCAAGCCGTTCGGTCCCGAGGCTTTGCCCGAGTTTAACGCGCGGATGGCCCCCGCCACCTCGTCAACCGTTATGTCACCATCTAGATCGTCCCTATCTATATCGGAGAGGCAGGGCAACTCGATATCACGGAGGAGGTCACACGAGTCCTCGGGCGGCCTGTCCGACACTGAAGCATAAACCCTACAGAAATAGTCCGAGAAACACTTTACAATCCTCTCAGGTTCCACAATCGCCTCTCCCCTCTCTCCCGTCAACTCTGGCACAACTCTATTGACCTGTTCTTTTCTGTCCAGCCAAGCCAGGAGCTTCCCTGCCTTGTCACCTACATCATACAAACGGCCCTGCTGTTCCCTACTGAGGGTCTTAGCGGCGTTCGTCACCAGGTCCTTATACTCAGTTTGCTTCAAGCAAAGCTCATGCAGTGAGGCCTCTGTAACCTCCTCCTCTAGCGCTCCCTCCAGAGCCGCGATCTCCTCCTCAACCTGCAGAACCTCGCCATCTCTCCGCCGCTTGGCAGCTACTACAAGGGAGAGGGCTTCCCCTCGGAGCACGGTCTTAAATGCTTCCCACAGCGACACTGCCGAGTCCACGGATCCCTGATTGTCGTTGAAGAAATTATCTACTTTCTTTACCAGCGCGCTGCGCATCTTGGGGTCTCGGAAATACCACGGGTTGATAGGGGCCACCCTTCCTCCTCCCTCCCGACCTAGATCCAGCCGGATCCATACTGGCGAATGGTCCGATATACCACGCGCCATGTGCCTCGCCTCGGAGACCAATGAGGCATGCGCAGCCAGAGTGAGTAGGTAATCAATCCTGGAAAGGCTACCATGTGCCCCGGAGTGGAACGTGTATTGGCTCTGTGTGGGGTGCCGGAGCCTCCAGCAGTCTATCAGGCCAAGCGTGTCTAGGAAGTCTGGAAGCCACTTCTGAGCCCCCCCTGTGTCTCTGGGCGGGTGTCTATCCAGCAGACCGGAGCCAACAGCGTTGAAATCACCTCCCACCACAAGCATACCCCCCGGGAGATCCAGCAAGGCCCTACCCAGATCTGTGAACGTGGAGGCCTGCAGGGCCGGCGGGACATAAACCGAAACCAAAACCAAAGTTCTTCCTTCCCACCCCCCCGCCACCGCCACAAACCTCCCCCTATCATCAACAATGGTGGAGTCCACCTCAAATGGCAGCGAGGCTCTGACTAGGATGCCCACACCCCTGGACCCGGAAGAGAATCCCGAATGGGCTATGAATTTATAACCCTTCCTATTCAGAGCATAGCACGTATTACCTATAAGATGCGTCTCCTGCAGCAGGGCAACATCCGGCATTGACCGTTTCAAGAATTGCAAAACAATCCCACGCTTAATGCGATCCCCCAAACCATTAACATTCCAGCTTATAACACTTAAACCCCTACCCCCCATCCTCAAACGTAAAGAGGCCCACCCCACACCCGAAGAGCCACCATGGAACAGTCCTGGAAATAATCACTATGCCTTGCAGAAATAAACCCCCCAACAACAAACCCAAAATCCCAGAAACCCCCCCCACCCTGCACCCCTGCTGCAGCTTACAAAGCCCCCCCAACTTGCAGTGTGCCTGTCGCCCTACAAAAACCCAAAATCTACAAAAAGTACCCTAAGGGAGGAAAAGAGCACCCCTCGTCCTCCCGCAACCCTCCGCATTTACTGCACTCTATTCAAGTCTTCAAATATAGCCAAATCGAGTCAGACCGGCTCCGAAAAATCAGCCCTGCCCATCCCGGCCACTGTCTCCATCCTCGGCAGTGTCCGCCCCCGTCCGTCGTCGGGGCAAAGCGTCCAGCCATTCATCGGCCATAACAGGAGAGTCAAAGAAGAATGTCCGATCTTCGTGCACCACACGTAATCTGGCAGGGAAGAGCATGGCATACTTCAGATCCCTCTCCCGGAGCCGCCTCTTCACCCCCAGAAAGCCCTGTCTCTGCCTCTGCACCTGCTGGGTGAAGTCCGGATAGAAATTCACCGACGCGTTCTGGAAGGGGACCGGGCCCGTCACCCTCGATGCTTGCAGGATAGCGTCCCGATCTCGAAAATGAAAGAGCCGGGCGACGATCGGCCTCGGCGGGGCACCCGCCTTGGGCCTCCCACCCGGCACTCTATGGGCCCTTTCAACCGCAAAGAACTTTCCAAGACCCTTAGGCTGCAGATGATTAAGCACCAAGTCCTCGACAAGCAGGTCAACCGAAGCCTCATCCGAGGACTCCGGGACCCCGATGACGCGCACGTTGTTGCGCCTGGCCCGGCTCTCAAAGTCCTCCAGCCGGCGGGCGGCGAGATCACTCTCGGTCCTCAGCTTACGAATCTCGGTCTGCAGTTCCGTGACATCATCGGTGAGGCCCGTGGTCTTGAGGTCCAGGTTCTTAACCCGTTCATTCGTTTTGCCCAAGTCCGCACGGATCAGGGTGACATCCACCAAGATGGCGTCCACCTTATGCGCCAGGGCATCAAACTGTCTCCCAATCAAAGTCTGCATCCCTTCGAGCGCGCCCATGACATCCTGTAGTGAGAGCTCCGGGGCCAAAGGCGAGGCCGCCTTCTGGGTATCCAGCGACTGGCTCGACCCACTCGGTGATCCCTTCTGCAGAGCATAGCGGTCCATGCTATTGACTTGGGTATAGGCTCCCCGCCTGGTAGACTTAGCCTTCAGCCGATCCACCTCTGCTTTGCCCGACATGGTTGACACCAGGCAGGTCGGTTCAGATAAGACGGGTCCCTCTCAACGAAAGGAATCAGGAGTGATCAGTTCTGCAGTGGGCCGCCAGAGTAGCCTGCAGAGCGTCCATAGGGTAATAAAGCCACCAAGAGCTCTCCAGGGGCAGGGCTGACAAAGGGAGAGAAAGCGAAAGTGAAAGGACGGGGACCTCCGTCCGACAGTTCACACCTCGCCTGGCCGTTGTTGTTCAACTAGGAGTCGGGCATCCTGCCAACTCTAGCCCCTGGCATCCCCCGGAGATAGGCCGCAATCTTCTGCCAGGCATAAGTCCGGTTCCCGGTGGGCGATCCGACCGCCGGTAGCATCAATCGCCTCCCTGACAGGTCATCCACACGATGCCATGCATACCGACAGGATTAAAGCCAGGATAGTCGACGGAGGGCGCGAGGGTCTCGGGAGCTCTGAGCTCACGCGGCCATCTTGGTCAAGCGCTAGGCTCCTCCCCGCGCAAGCGCAATTCTGATTGGTTGTTAGATGTCGGTAAACATTTGAATCGGTCGAAACCAGGAAGTGTCGGCCGCCATTTTGTCTCTCGCAGTCTGAGGGGGTGAAAAAAAAAGGTGGAGAACATGAAAAGGGGGCAGAGTGGACAGTTCCTGACCCCCTAGCCTTGGTCAGGGGATCACAGAAGGACCCACATGGGCGAAAAAACCAATTTATTTTTTTTTTTTTAAATCGCGAGGTGCGCGCACGTTGCGCGCACGGCGAACCGTGGGTGCTCGGTGCGCGAAGCGCACGTTGCGCCCACAGCGCGCGCACGGTGCTCGAAGTGCACGGTGCGCGCACGGTGAAAAACCTGAAAAAAAATAAAATAAATAAATACATAACTTAGCATTTAAAAAACCGTACAAATTCACTGAAAAAAACATAGGTTTCACACACGTTATAGTTCTGAATTAGCATTTAAAAAACCTTGCAAATTCACTTAAAAAAACATAGGTTTCACACATGTTATAGTTAGCTGGACATTTCACTCATAAAAAACCAATGAAATTCCCCCGTTATAGTTAGTGCAGGCAACTATAACTCACGCGACCGCAATCCTCTGCTGATGACGTCAGATATTACATCACTGATGACATATGTGTCTTTATGAAAAATAAATATTTGTAATATATGTATAGCTAAAGATTAATGGAAGAAGACATGGGTAAATAAGTGTCTAAATACAGTGATGTAATATCTGACGTCATCAGCAGAGGATTGCGGTCAAGTGAGTTATAGTTGCCTGCACTAACTATAACGGGGGAATTTCATTGGTTTTTTACGAGTGAAATGTCCAGCTAACTATAACATGTGTGAAACCTATGGTTTTTTAAGTGAATATATATATATATATATATATATATATATATATATATATATAAAACCAAAGGTTTCGGGCCGTTATAGTTGGGAATTGGCATTTAAAAAACCTTAGAAATTCTCTGAAAAAACCATAGGTTTCAGGGGTGTTATAGTTAGCTGGACATTTCCCGTGTACAAAACCCTAGAAATTCCCCTGTTATAGTTAGTTCAGCTAACTATAACTCGCGCCCCCGCAATGCACTGCTGATGACGTCACATATTACATCAGTCATGACATGGTCAGTGACATCACTGATGACATCTCAAATGACATCACTGATGACATCACTGATGACGTCATCCAGTGACTGTGTGTTTCTGTAAAGTTTAAATATGTTTTATATATTTATAGTGAAAGGCCTGTGGAAGAATGAGTGGGTGTACAAGTGTGTGAATGGATGATTTTCTAGGTGCTTAATTGACTCTATAAGTGAGTCATTAAATGTATCTTACTGCAGACTAGTGACTAAACTGTGTGAAGGTCTGTATGTGTCTGTCTGTTGGTGTATAAGTGGCTGCATGGTTTTGTGAATAGCTATATGAGTGTCTATATGGGTTATTGATTGGTTGTCTGAGTATCTGTATGGGTGCCTGAGTGTTTGTGTGGGTAGGGTGTGTGTGACTCTGTGCCTAGATGTGTGACTGGGTGATTCTATGGGTGCATGGTTTTAAGAGTGCATCTGTGATGAACTGTATGGTTGAGTGAGTGTATGTATGGGTGTGTTAGGGATTGAATGTATATCTCAGTTATACATGTGTCAGTAACTACATATGTGAAAGGCAGTATATATGTGTGTAAGAGTATATAAGTGGGTATATGTGAGAGTGTGTGATTGTGAAAGTGGCTGTATGGATGAGTGTGTGCTTGTATCAATGATTGTATAAGAGCGTAAGAATGTGGTACTATTTTTATGAGTAGGTGAACTTGAGTGTGTATAACTGCATAGGTGAGTAAATGGGAGTGTGATTAATTATTTGCATGACTGACTAGGTGTGAGAGTACCTCTATGGATGATTGGTGGTGTGTGAGTGTCTATGTAGGTGTATAAATGCATATGATAGTCTTGTATGGAGTGACTGTAAGTATGAGTGACTGTACAGGTGAGTGAGTGGAGGTGTATGTAGACCTAAGAGTTATTAAGTGGGTATTTAGTTATTGGTATTGGAGTATCTATGGTTTTCAGAATGGACGTCTGAAATTTTGAGTTGGTGTATCAACGGTTAAATTAGGGTGTGAGAAGATGCCGTAATTTATCACATGGATGATGTCATCAGTGAAGTCATCAGTGATGTCATTTGAGATGTCATCAGTGATGTCATCAGTGATGTCACTGACCATGTCATGAGTGATGTAATATGTGACGTCATCAGCAGTGCATTGCGGGGGCGCGAGTTATAGTTAGCTGAACTAACTATAAAGGGGAATTTCTAAGGTTTTGTACGAGGGAAATGTCCAGCTAACTATAACACCCCTGAAACCTATGGTTTTTTCAGTGAATATATATATACACATACACATAAATATATAAATTATAGTACCAAAAACAAGGTGAATAAGAATGGGTTATAAAAGATATATCTTTGTAAATTCATCTTGATATGCATTAATGGTAAACTGTTTTTGAATGGTATTTTCTTATAGCTTGATTTTACTTACTTGTTAACAAAGATTTCCTTTTATGGCTGCATTAACATTTCTGTATGCAATTTTGTGTGTAATGTATTTTATATAATTTACAAGTATAGTTATAAGTATTAACATTTACAAACACTTTTAGTAACAGTTGTACATTAGTTATATAAAATAGGTATACTAATATGTATTTTTTATCAGTGCTGTTCTTTAAGGTTTTGTTGTATAACAAACATAAAAAAGACTTTATTTAAAAGCAATATATTTTAACTTACCTTAGATATTGTTCCTGACACACTTAATAGTGTCTTTTCATTTGCTTCTCTCACTGTCTTTATGGGAGACAGTGGTGGGGCTGGTGGCTGCAAAATATATTCAGCTTGTTGGATAATAGCTGGTGTTATTGTAATTGGCGGCATTCTTGATATTTTTGTTTGTTTGGTTATAAGTAATATAGCATTTTTGATGATATAATTGCGAATTAGCATTCCATTTTGCTCTTTGGTTTGAGTATAATAATCTTCATTGTAACAAGTTGCTTTAATAGACCCACTTTGATCTGCCAGAGCCATATGATATAATACTTTGTTTTCTTGTTTGGCATTGCGATAATAGGTTTTTGCTGAACATTTAATAATGTTGACACGTACTGCCTTTTGGTATGGCTTTGCATCTTCTTGTTTCATGTCTTTCAATTCTTGAATGGAAATCATCTGTAAAACAATATGCAGTAGTTAATAAACATTTAATAAAGTATTGTTTAAACAAGATTTGTCAATATACTTGTATGTAATACACTTATGTTAAATAGCTATCCATATTGGTTTGTGATCACTGTAATATGATTCTAATGTTCCATAATATGGCATATGTGTGTTTGTAAAAATATGATCTAACAAAGAATTGTAGTCTGTTGTAAGTGTGCTTATTTTTTGGATGCAGTTAAAGTTTTCTGTCATGTAATTTAATAACAAATTGCTATTGTGTGTTGTTGTTTTTAAACTATATTAAAATCACCCATTATTATATATTTTTTAATTGGGGAAAGCATTTAATGTGGTTGTTAAGACTTTCAGTAATGTTTGTATTGTGACTTTTGGTGGTTTGTATAGAATTACAAAAAGGTAGTGTGTGTTATTGATAACTTTTGTAAATTGTAAAATGTCAATTTGCTGCTCAGTTGCAAATATTGGTTGTAATATGTAACAAGCATAAGCATCTAAAACATACTGTATGTCAATGTTAGCTTGCCATGCTTGTAATACTATATTATTATAGTTATTGATAAAACATCCAGCTGGTGTTCTTTTTAACCCCTTCAGTGCCCGCCCCTTTCCCCGCCCAGTGCCGGCCGTTGCATTAGCGGGCGGGGTCTATGACGAGCTGGACTCGTCATGGGCACAGCGCCACCGCGGCCCATGACGAGTCCAGCTCGTCATGGGCACTGAAGGGGTTAAAAGTATAGTTTTTTTATATAATTGATTGTATGCATGTTATATATTGGTTTTCAGTTAAGTGCATATGTTGTAAAAATTCTTCAAATGTATAACTATTAAAGTGTTGTGTATTCATTGTTGTATGTATTAATTCTATGTGCTGCCTTAGGATATTATCTGTCTTGTCCAATTGTATTGGTTCTAGTATAACAGTATATGCCATAGGATATTTAGTATACTGATATTTACATGTTCCCTTACGTTTTATGCGACAATTTTTGGTATGCCCATGTTTTTGTAATGGTAGTAAAGGCTCTATACATGTGTTTTCGGTCTTACTACATGTTATGTGGCGGTCAATAAAATTTATAACTTCCTCATCTTTTGCTTTGCTATATTGCGGAGCATTATTAATCCATAACAGTGCATGTATATGTGGTGATCCCCTTTGTTGAAATTCTATCCTATAAAAGTAATCAACAATTTTGCCTATAGGATTACTTTTGTGTAATAATATACAATTAAACAATTTTCTAACTTGATAGTCAAAATGTCGTGCACATGTTATAGGATTTTGCTGTATCAATGTGCATTTTGTTTCCCAGGACATACTTTGAAATTCTTCTTTGCTGCATTAATTTTTATTGTTAATGCGTAATAGTAAATTAATCAAATGATACCATTTTGTTTCTGCTGCTGATATAGTGAGAAAGAATGTTGGTATTCCCAACTGCCTTATCATTACAAATAAATCTTTTTTGCAATTTTCCCAATATGGAGGAGAACTTCGTATAGTTTTTAGTATTTTGTACCCTTCATTATATTGCAGTATGCCTTGTAGGTTGTCTTTTATATCTTTCACTGTTATAACTTTGCCATTATTAAAATGCTTTTTTAGTGATATGAATATTTTGTCTTGGATCTGTTTTATATGTAATTTTTTTAGCTTAAAAAATATATTTGTTATACAATTAGCTACCCTTCTGTCACAACTTCTTAATTCCCATTGACATATTGTACTGTAATGTACTGGTATATGTCTATCTTTGTTAGATGGTCTACGTTTTCCACCAAATATTGTTGGAAATGCTAGATATTCAGAATCTTTATCTTCATATAAACCATGTGGTGTGTTATGTTCTGCAGGGGCTAAACTTAAAATATTTATGTTATCCATAGTTATTGTTTCATTTGTTAATAATGTATCTAAGTTGCCCACTGGTATGTTATCTGTACTACTTGATGTATTATTTGCTTCAGAAGTGTTAATATCACTGTTTGTTTCTTGTGGAGCATATTCCCAATCTGTATTTACTGTTACTCCATATTCTTTGAACAAATTGCTATTGCATGCTAGCCACATAGCTGCATTTTTTACTACATTTGGTTTCACATTTTCAAAATGTGTGAATGATTTATAGCTTAATCTACGTTTTAACTTAATTGGAATTGTCATACTATCATTTATTTGTCTTGGTAAAATTGTAACAGTTGTCATAACATCAGATTGAACATTAACAACTGCACCTGATAATGATTTCTGAAATCCACGTGGCAATGTTCTAATTTGCAAACAAGGTATTCTCGGTGATACTAATCTCTCTTCTAAATTATGCAAATATAGTTCAGGTGGTATATCAGGAAAGTCCATTCCATTATACACAGAACATGGCGGTATTTTGTCCTTGCTAATATATTTGTAGCATGTAGTGCATATATAGTTTGTTTTATGTTTGCTAATGTTACATAACATAAAGGTTTTTTGTTTATCAATATTATGGGTTCCTTTTATTGTTTGTTTGTACCACATTTGGTTACAAATAGTACAAACATATTCTGGCCCATAATGTATTTCTGTATGAAAGTTATCTATTATAGACATCTGTAATGTTCTTTGTGTGCTTGTGTTATTTGTGCAATTTTGACTAATGTTTTCAATAGAAGGTACATTTTGACATTGTTTTTTTTGCAAACAGCTTTTAATTGAGTCAATTAGTTTTACAGTAACTATTGGTGTAGTATTGTTAATGTTATCTGTTATTTGAGTACTAGTTTCATTCTGTGCATTAATAGTATTTGTTTGTATACTTGTAGGCAAAATAGTTTTAGTTGTATTGGGCAATTGTTTTGTACAATGCACATACATCTTTTTGTGACTTTTTTGACTCTTTTGAAATTATTCTTTTTTGTGCTTTTTTAAAGGAGTTTTGTTTAATTGTATTTACATTAATTGGTGTTACTGTCAATAGTATAAAACTTGCATTGAAGGGTATTACATTATTTGCAAGTTCTATTATATGTTGTGTAAGATTATCAAAGGTGTTTAATTTTATAGCTATACTCTAACAGTTAATATGTAATGGTTTTTTGATGTTTGCTGTATGTGAATAAAATGTATAATATAGGTTGTTAGTTTTGCCAATAGAAATTATATTTGTATGTAGGCATATTATTATAGAATTATATGTAGCTAATGCACTCTGCAACGCTGTTTTGATGTCTTCCTGTAATGTATTATGTATTGATATACTATATAAATATGGTTTCTTAATTTTTATTGTATAGATTGTATTATTGTGTTTTATGTAAGTAGGTATATATTGTAATTCTATGTCTTTTTTGTTATAAAACCTTATTAATTCTATATACATTGTGTTGCCTAGATCCATTATATTATATAGATCTTGTGCAATCCACATGAAGGCACTTTTCTGGTGATTATATATAATAGCAAATATATTATTGCAATTATATGTGTTATCTATTAGGTTTTCTTTACACTGTTCATGTTCTATTTGAAAATCTGTTACTGGTTTCGTCTGTGTTACCGAAATTTTGTTTTTCTATGCTAAGTGATTGTTTCTTGGGGTGTTGGTGTTTAGTATTAGTGTATTCTGTTTTTGTCCTAGCTATAGTCATATGATGTACTACATTAGTACGTGTTTTTGTTGTGTTTAGAGCATCTATTGTTGTACTTTGTTGTGTGTCTTTGTTTGTGAAAGAATTACTAATATCTAATGGTACCTTTTGTACATCTGCATCTAATGGTTGCTTTTTTGCAAGCATATTTGTATTTGGTGTGTTACACATAGGTGGCGATTCCGATCCATTAAAAAAAATTCCCGTACGACTCGTATCCGTATATTTTTATGTACGAATCGTACAAGTCCCGTCCCACCGGTGAAGTACGATTCGTACGTGAAAAATACATACGAATCGCTTCGGGAAAAGGTCTACGAGACGTACCCGGACAGTTTTACGTACAAATCGTAAAACTGAAGTCCGAGCGCACAAGTACAATCCGTAACGCCCTTCCGATTACACAAGCGTATGTAAAATGTCCCGTACGGAGCGAACTCTGTACCACTCGTATCCCGGGTAAACTTGTGCCCGGGATACGAGTCGTACAGCCTCCCCCCGCGTATCTCCACATGTACCCCCGTATGTCAGCACCATACCCCCGTATGTCAGCACCGTACCCCCCCATGTCCGCACCGTACCCCAGCCCCGTACTTGGACACACCGTACCCCAGCACCGTACCCCAGCCCCGTACTTGGACGCACCGTACCCCAGCCCCGTACTTGGACGCATCGTACCCCAGCCCTGTACTTGTACGCACCGTACCCCAGCACCGTACCCCAGCCCCGTACTTGGACGCACCGTACCCCAGCACCGTACCCCAGCCCCGTACTTGGACGCACCGTACCCCAGCCCCGTACTTGGACGCACCGTACCCCAGCACCATACCCCAGCCCCGTACTTGGACGCACCGTACACCAGCCCCGTACTTGGACGCACCGTACCCCAGCCCCATACTTGGACGCACCGTACCCCAGCCCCGTACTGGTACGCACTGTAACCCAGCCCCGTACTTGTACACACCGTACCCCTGCACCGTCCCCCAGCATCACGTATGTACGGACCTTACAACAACATTGCGTATGCGAGCACGGTACAACAACATCGCGTATGTACGCACCTTACATACGCAAAAACGACTCGTACTGAACCAGGACACTGTAAAACAACACAAGGAGAGTCAATTCGACTCACACAACACCACAAAACACGTCTACAGTAGAAAAAACATAAAAATGACTGACCTGGCACATCCAAACAGGCAGAGGCCCAAACCCACAACCACCTCTTATAACACACCCACCAAAATTTCAAACTCAGGCACACCCACAAATGGACCAATAAAAAGGGCCCACACACACAAACCATGAGCCTTTGCAACAGACTCACTGCAGCTACAGAATACACCCCAACAACTGCACCCATACACCTTAACATATACACCTTCACACAAACTTCTTCACACATACCCCCTCTTCACATTCCCACACACACCTTCACATTTACACCCACACACCCACAACCATCCACAACCTCACCCCACACCATGCCCACAGACAAGAATCCAAAGTTCACAAGGGAGAAGCTGGACATCCTTGTCAACGAAGTCATCAGAGTCGAGCCACAGCTCTTTGGAACATTGGTCAGACAGACCAGCATAGCTGAAAAATCACGCCTGTGGCAGAGGATTGTCGATAGGGTGAATGCTGTTGCACCCATCAGAAGGACCAGGAATGAATGCCAAGCCAGGTGGTACGATCTGCGGAGGGCATTCAAGCGGAAAATGAACGAGGACTACGCCCAGAGCAACATCACTGGAGGTGGGCTGCCCCACAGACCGGTACATTACCATCCCTGGGAGAAGGTGAAGGTGATGGCCCTGCTTCCGCCAGGGGGGAGTACACGACTCGAAGGAGTTGCAGAGCCTGGTGAGTACACAACTTACGTAACATGGGGGTAATGGCATCCACACCCCAACTACACAAAATGCACGCAACTACCCCCAACCCCTCACCGGACACAACCACACTCAAAAACAACGCTCATGCCACTAACATGTGTATGCCCCATTCACAAAGCAAGGCCATGCCATGTCCCAGGCTACACGAAGCACTAACCCAAGACTGGATGTCCGGGATGCTGGGAGGGTGGGGCTCACGAAACACATTGTTCAACTCTGAATCAGACACCATTGCCCTCAGCTCATATGGCCCAGGGACATACCCATGCACCATGCTCAATGCACAGGGACTGGCAAAGTACTGACAAGGTAGCTGACACTTGGCCCTGCTGTAGGCAGCACAAGGCCCTCCTGTGACCACTGCAAACTCAAACACCAACATAACAAGCTCAGATATCTAAGACAGGAACTCACACTCACTGTCATGGCAGCATGCTCCATGGGGGGACAGATACATCACCTGGGAGACCCACTGCCAAATCACACTACACCCACCAGCAGGCCCTGTCACACATACCCCTTACACAAGCACACACCCCCAGGGCAGGCAATGGATTTACCCACTCTCACAATGGACATGTGACACAACAAGATCAATCCATAGCCAAAGAAGCATCCAAGCCAAAAATCTACATGTCAAACACTCAGGATAACATATCAATCTGTCCCCCGCAACATACCCATCCACAAGTGAACATTGAGGAGAATGCTAGGCACATACAACTACCTGGAGGAACTGTGCCAACTTGAATATGTATGAAACATGGATGTCGCATGAAACAGCATTAACATTGTCTCTCTCTCACACACAGGGCAACCTCATGGATCTCCCCCCAACAATGGGGGGGAAGAATCACAGTCCCAGGCTCGGGAGGAACCTGAGCCCACCGGCAGCGACGCCTCTCAACACTCCGCGGATGACCCCAACCCACCTGGACCCTCTTGTGTCCAAGCCCCTGCAGCACCTGCTTCAGGAACATCTGTGCCAACCACCACCCCCATTCCTGCCACATCCCAGGAGACACCCAGGAGCCCTGCCCGCAGTGAACAACTGAGCCAGTCTGACCTGGAGGGACAAGGTGCGCCGGGCACCCAGGAGGAGGCAGACAACCCCGCAACTGCCATCCCTCAGGGGTCCCGTAGACCCGATGTGCCCACAATGGCAGGTCAGGCTCGTGTGAGCAGGGGTGGTGGGAGTGGAGGCAGGCGGAGGTGAGAACCTGTCCAGCCAGCTGAAGGGACCGGTATGTCACACATACGCAACATCATGGACGCATACCGGCGTGACACCAGGGCCATCAGCCAGGTAGTGGAGACCCTCACAGAGATTAAGAACCAGCAGGTCGAGCAACACGCCAGTCAACAAGAACACCAAGGATGGATGGAGGCAAGACTGGCTGAGCTCCTGGCGGTGCAAACGGACATAAGCCGCTCACTCCATCGGATCGCCGACAACATGGGCAACCCTCCCTGCGCCACCAGGCGAAGACCACCACCAGCCACAGGGAGGGAGGAGGAGGAGGAATCATCCGACGGAGCGTCCCAAACATCGTCAAGGCCAGCATCTGAGGGTTCCGCGAGGAAGGTGGGTCGTCCACGGAAAAGACCGTCGGAGGCAGCGGACCATCCACATCTCCCAGGTCACCTGGCCTGGCACCTGGCCTTCATGTGCAACAGCATCACCTCATTCACTGACATTCTCTGCCACATGGACTTGCTGGTCACAGTCTGACCAATGATGACAAACACTGTGTTCTGGACTCTGATGACTTCAAATGCCAAGGATCCCTGGGAACTTTGGATTCTAGGCACACTGTATAGCACCTATTTTTCCCCACAAAACTCACCCCCACCGAGAATAAAACTAAATTTCTTTAATTAGATGTTGCAGTCATTTTGCATGAGTCCACAACATACGTGTGGGGAAATGTCAAACTATGCCTGAGTGTCGAACTAACTCCAGCCATCCATACCCTGGGATCTGAGTCCGGTACAGGACACACATGGGTCACAATGTATCATCCAATACAGACATGGAGCACAATACTCACCCGTGATGGCCTCAAGCTGCTGAGAGGGGCTTGCAATACTGTGCGGACAGACAAATTTGGAAGAGTATCATTAAGGCGGAGAGGTCATGGCTCATGTGGAGGTTCCCAGGGAGGGAGTCCCAGGTATGTTTGGCCAGGTGGGAGAACTATCTCCTGCATGCTGGAGTTCGGTGGATGTGAAGAATGTTGGCCAGGGCAAGGTTGGATGCACGGAGTTGGCACCAACGGGGTCTTGGATGACAGACGTCCAAGGTTGGTTTGGGCTCTGGGGTTGTGGACTGCCTCCTGAGTGTGGGTGAGGAGTGTGAAGGTCATCCTGCAGCAGACAGTGATCCATTGCAGCTATCTCAGGTGGACGGTGATGTGGCTGGGGCACGGGATGTTGAAGCTGAGGTGTGCAGATGCACCCTGGATGTGGACAAGTTTTCAGGGAGTTTGGCTGCACTTGCTCCGTAGAGGGCGGGGCTGTAGTTGACACGGCTGGTGTCGTGGACCTGGGGGACGGTCTGTCTTGCCTTGGAGTGGATCTATCTGTGGATCATGTGCATCATGCGGAGGGTGTTGTAGCATGAGGCACAGGTGCTGGTGAGTTGCATGGCAATTGTGAGCAACGAGTCCATGATGCACACCATCTTGTGTGCGTGGCCACTGGGTGCTGGTACAGTGCCCTGGCGGGTGGGACACAAGGAGTTGACCCAGCTGTAAGGGGACAATCCTCAGATGATTACCTCAGTCCTGTACAAGTCCAGCCTCAGGTGGCTGATGTTCAGCCATTCATCAATGGACCTCATGCCTTCTTGAAGGTTGGAACTGGCAATGGCTGTGTCTTTGGTGAGGGTGAGGAGCAGCTGGCTGTCAATGGCATACGAGATAATGATGTGTGTGCATGTGATGGTGGAGAGGGGGGTCCTGGACACATTGAAGATTGACACGCTGAGAGATGAGCCCTGGGCCATGTGCCAGATGACGCCACTGTACTACATGCTGAAGGCTTGAGTCCCACTCCCATGGCCTTGCTGGTGAGCTACTTGGTGATTTCATCCTGGTCCATCCCCTGGATACCAGTGTAGGAGATGTGTGAGCTGACAGTGTGTGAGCACATTGTGTATAATGCTGTGGAGAGGTCACCATTGTTGAGCAGGGCAAAGTGGTCGGTGTTGGTGGCAATGATGACGGTTGCACTGGGGTGATTACTGTGGAAGGCGGTCTTGTGCAGGTTGCCTGGAGCTCTTTGCGTGGAGGAAGTTCGTCAGTTGCTCGTTGACTGTCTCCCTGATGACATTTGCTGGCTAGGGAAGCACAGTGATGTTCCTTGAGAGCCAGCGTTCCTGCCGTCCATTGTCTAAGAAGGGCCTGTGTCACTGCATGCCTCTATCTACCATGGAATGTGGCTAACTCCAATGATACATAAATGACGTGCTGGACGGGGGCTACAAGGATGGGGAATGATGTGGTTGAGATGTTGTGTGGGAAGGGGCCTGATGGAGATCCCCAGGGGATGTTGCAGATGAGCTGGGTGTTGAATCTGCTGATGATGGAAGTCCAAAACCTGAGGGGGGTTGGTCCCGCGTATAATAGTGCGTTCTGCCTCTGTGTGCCAAGGCTTGCGTATATGTCCATGAGCTTACAGTGGTAGAAAGTTGCAAGGGATTGGCTCAGCCTTGCAAGGGTGGGGTGTCTTGGATGGAGAGCTGATGTCAGTGCACTCACAATGCTGATGAGCTCCTTGATGTGCGTTTTTTTGGCCTCGGCCCCATCTGAAGGATCTCCAATTGTCCTTGCTGATGATATGGTGATGGCTGTGTGTGCCGTTTTCCAGGGTTGTAAGGCCACTGATGGTTATTTGTGTTGCAAGCTGTGCACAAGAGTCCTGCCAGACGTCGATGAGTCCAGTAGGTCTGCCTTGTCCCAGGTGGCTTAATTGTTGATGTGCGTCACAGGAAAGTCCGTCAACGTGGCTAGATTGTTGGATCAGTTGCTGATCCAGTGTGTGAGGTTGCAGGGTGTGGCGGTGGTGTTGGTTCCAGTGTCCCACACAGCATGTCTGTGTTGACTTACATCAAGCATCTTTGGGGGCTTGGTAGCGGGGTGTGTGGCAGTGTGTTGCTCGTCAGAGACGTGGATGCTAATGTGGATGGACCAATGATGAATGCTGGTGTGGTTCTCATCCAGCCAGAAGTTCCCGGCCCACAGCCACGTGTATCCTGTGGATGTGAGGGCGTGCGTGAAGATGGACGTGTTGATGGCTTTGCGGAATTGTGGATGTAGGCCTGGAGATCTGTAGATGAGTGTTACTCTGAGGGTTTGCAGAGGGTTTGTGCCAAACCGGATTTGTGACCCTGAGTGCGTACGTGGGAATAGATATCAATTCATCCTCCGGGATTGTTAGTGCCGTCTCTGCGGGTGCTCTTGTATCCGTCTGAGATGGCAATGAAGAAGTTGTGTGCTGAGGATGCTTTCTTCCAGGTCACTGTCATGAAGGTCATGTGTGGGCCTGTTGTGTTGAGGAGGAAACAGAGTCCAATGGCGTGCTGGTGGACGGAGCCGGTGTGGAGTAGGAGGCACATGACCTGGTTGGTGTGACAGGGCCTGGAAGGCGGGGCAGCACTGTGTAGGCAGTTGGAGTTGCACACTCAGCATGCGAAGGTGTCGTGTGTGCGCTTAGGGTATGCCTGAGAGCAGGCGGTTGATTTTCGGTTGGACATTGCTTGGAGGGTGGCTGCAACATGAGACTGTTGTGTGATGTGGGTCATGCAAGGACATGAGGGTCGTGTAATGTGCACGTTGCATGCGCTGATGGTCCTGCCTTCGGCACCACGTGGCCACAACAGTGGCACAGACAAGCTGATGACAGCCTAATGAATGGGTGGAGGGAGGAAGGGAGGAGCATCTTGGAGGTGTGTGGGTTGCAGAATCCTGGAACTTGGTGGGCCCTTGTCGCAGGGGCCGCAGCAGCAGGCGGCATGTAAAGGAAACTAGGCCGAAAGTAGCACACAAAGACAAGGATGTCAGAAAGGACAACTGCAACAGGCGTATGTAAAGGAAGGAGTGTCAGGTTACTCATGGCTCACCCAGAGAAAATGGATGAACAATCACCAAAGATGACTGACACAGGATCAGGAAACAGAAGGCCGAGCTGCGCACAGGAGACACACCCTCAGCAGGCATTGACGGCGCTTTGGGGGGAGCAACCTGGCCAAATACATACACAACCATGGACTTCATGCACAATAGAGATTATTAGCCATGAAGAACTGCATGCATGTTGCCGAACTACACATACACTCATATGCACAATCTTTGACAACTATGCCAGAGATTACGCATGCAAAGTGGCAAGAGACCTGCATTGACAGAGATGAGGCACTTTGGAGGGTGAGGAACACCTTTAATCCTCAAGCTCACACTAAGGGAAATGCATCAATATGAACAGACTCACAGGTCATTTGACTGAACATGTGGGACCTACGCTGGACACCCCCTTCACAACACGGATGTTGTAAATCCAAATGAACTGGCACACAAGTTAAGGGGATGAGCCAAACACCTCCTGCTGCACACGGAGAGGCTGCAATTCCCCATTGAGCCTGTTATGGGGATGCCCCACACTATGTCCACCCGTAGCATCCCGTATGTTTCAGAGGGAAGTTTTACACACATTGATGCCTTCCTCAGAATCCAAAATCCATTACAGATGACTGTCACGAAGGGTGACTATCAATTCATGGGAGTCATGCTACATGTTATGTGCTCCATGGTGAGTCGACATGTATGCATGGTAAAACAACATGCACAGAAGCAGTCCCCACACATTCCAAACACGTACCACCCCCAAAATGCCTTGCTGCAATCCTTACCCAAAATGACATTTCCCCATGTCCGTGCATTGAACGCTGATTCAGCACACGTTGCAATACTCATGAGGAATAGCAGGAGGACAACGATGACACGAGCAGACAACATGCGCAAGAACCTGGGAATGACAGACACACAAGAAGTCAGCTAAAAGATTTTTCTCCGCATACATGGCCATATACTAAACATGAACAATGTTGTCCCCATGCTAATTTAAAAGAAAGAGTCTCTGCTAAAATGTGTGGAATTACATCACCACTCGAGTGACACATCAGAACACACATCTAAGTCACTTAGCATCCAGTCAGCTGGACACACACATTGCAACACATGCCACCCAAGGCTACAAGCATGCACACTCAGACCCAGTGACTCACCATTATGAGAAGAAGTTGCGTATGAGCTGACTCGGATATCCTCCTCCTCCTCCTCCTCCTCCTCCTCACTTGCCTCGTGACCAAGCCCTTCATCCTCCACGGGTGGATGTTCCTGCTCATCCTGCTCCAGGATGAGTGGCACTGCCTTCTCCACTGCCATGTTGTGCAGCATGCAGCACACGAGGAAGATTTTGCAGACCTTTGCCGGTGCATATGGGAGGGACCCGTCTGTCTTGTGAAGGCACCCGAATCGGCTCTTCAGGAGGCCAAACGTCCTCTCAATCACGCGCCTGGTCTGCCCGTGTGCATTGTTGTACTGGTGATCTGCAGCTGATCTTGGGTTGCGGAGAGGCGTCATCAGCCATGGCATGTTGGGATAGCCAGAGTCCCCTACATGGAAACATCATGTAAATAAGTGGGTCAGGAGATGCCGTAAGAGCCAAAGATACCCCAACACACAGGACAAACAGAGTATACCCACCAACAAGACATGCTCGTTCGTTGTGCAGCCACAGCATCATTTGTGGCACTCTGCTACGCCTCATGATGTAGGCATCGTGTGCTGACCCTGGAAAACGTGCACGGACATGGGAAATCAGCATGTTAGCAAGACACACCACAAGGGCATTTATAGAGTGGTAATGTTTACGGTTGCGATAGGCTACCTCCTGTGCCTGTGGTGGTACCAAAGCCACATGTGTCCCATCAATGGACCCAATGACATGGGGCATCCCTCCCAGGGCATAGAAATCACCCTTGACACCTGTCAACTTCTCAGGAGTCGGAAAATTGAGGAATTCATCAAGGTGCTCCAACATGGCTGCCAAAACATCATGCAGGACACGGCTGAACATCGTCTGTGACATGCCACCAACATCAGCTATGGTGAATTGAAACGTACCTGTGGCAAAAAAATGTAGGGCTGCCATCACCTTCATCTTGGGGGTCAGCACAGTAGGATACCTGTGTCGCGGTTGGAGGTGTGGTGCCAGCTTGGCAGTCAAGTCCTCAATCAACTGTTGAGTGAATCTGTAACGTCGGATGCAGGCACGTTCCCTCATGGCACCCAAGTCTGGCATTGGTCGGGGGACAGGCGGTGCCCTGCAGAAAATTGTAATGAATAATGAAGATTGAGAGTATAACATCAATGTCAATGAACAGAGCACATGCTAAACTGCTACTAAACATCAGCTAAATACAGAGTCTGGTGTGTGCAATACATCCAGGACACGTATGCCAGCTTGGTGATACTCCTACGAAAAGCCAGATACACCCGTTGATTGGCAAGTCTACATGACATGCCCTGAAACGAGCTGGGGGCCAGTCTGAGTGAACAGCCAGAGACATCACAGGAGTGACATACATCCACATAGCTGCCTTTAAAGGATGTCATCTCATACAGACAGCTGACGGCAAGCTAGATGCACAGGTCACATGGAATGTCAAATGTACAGATCAAACACATTGCGATGAAGGGGTACACGTGAAAACAGAAAACACAGACACTGAGACGACGCAGATATGTCCTCATGTGAAAATATCATGTCCGATGCATACAGACCCTGCTTACGTGGGAATCCACATGTGGCATGGTGTGCGTAGATGTGTGCCATGCCCATCTCCACACAGACACATGTTGGATGCAGCAACAGCAGATGTAGTTGACGGAACACTAACAGCAAGCTCATGGGAACATATGACACACACATGATATAGTCACATTGGGCCACGCTGATCGTGAAATGTCAGTTGTTAGTGTCCCTGTCCCTGGCATCAGGGGACAGTTGCGGGTGGTGGTGACTGTGCCATACCAGTGATGCTGTGCTTGACACGTTTGTACTACAGGCACACATGTGCAAAGTGTGAAGGGGAAGTGTGCCACATAGTGCCCCATCACGCATGACATGTGTACACAGGTCATCACACATCAATTGTGCAACTACATGAGGAGACATGTGCAATATCACTGCCTGACACACCTAGGCCCTGCACATGAAAGTCTGCAATGACAATGACTTGATGTACAGCCTTGTGCGAGTCGGAGACCTCCATTCCTTTCGTGTGCGCCTTCTATCACCAGTGTAAGCGTGTGAAACGCTCCGTACACACGCTCTCAGAGCATGTGTACGGTTCGTATCACTATAGTAGTGGTGCCGTAGGAGTACGCGTGGTACGGACCGTACACAAGTGTGTACGGTCCGTATCACTATAGTAGTGGTGCCGTAGGAATACGCGTGGTACGGACCGTACACACGTCGTGTGTACAGTCTGTATCACTATTGTAGTGGTGCCGTAGGGGTACGCGTGGTACGGGCCGTACACACGCTCTCAGAGCGTGTGTACGGTCCGTATCACTATAGTAGTGGTGCCATAGGGGTACGCGTGGTACGGGCCGTACACACGCTCCCAGAGCGTGTGTACGGTCCGTATCACTATAGTAGTGGTGCCGTAGGAGTACGCGTGGTACGGACCGTACACACACGCGTACTCCTACGTCACCACTATTATAGTGATACGCACGTACCCACGCTATGGATGTGTGAGTACGGTGCGTATCACTATTGTAGTGGTGCCGTACGTGTACGGGTATGTGTGAAACGCACCGTACATGTTTTTTGGAATCAAAAATGACATAGGGGACAAGTATTGGGCCCAAAATGCATGCTGGTTGTCATGGATACAGAGATTTCAGTTGCAATGTGGCCATCATGTGGGCTTGAAAAGTCAGTTGGCCCAAAAATTACAATGTTGCAAAGTGGTGTTTGCCTTACTATGATGCTCAAAATTTGAACAATGCAAATTTGTGTCATTGGTGTATGTTTAAAGGGATTGGAAGAAACGTAGGATGCAAATGAGTCTGACCAATCACTCTGTACTCCTGTAAATGAAAGCCCCCAGCAAGACAGATGTAAGTCAGCCAGAACCCATGAGAGGGCACTTGCCTGCACTACTTTCCTGTCGACCACACTGCTGCTGTCTGTGCTTCCTCTGGCACCATGTCGTGGACTGTGGAGAGGGCCCAGCCATTCACACTTGAGGAGAATGAGGCATTGCTGAATGTCCTCCTCCCACAGTACCCCAGCCTGTAAGGGAGACCAGGGGAGCAGGTGAGTGCTGACTCCACTACCTTTGACTGTGCACCTTTTTTGTGACTGTCACTTCTGGCATTGTGTCCAGGTGTGACAGACATGCAATGTGGTTTAGAGTGGGTCCCGGGGGGGGGGGGGGTAAAAGCTTATGTCTGTCATGCAGAGCATGATGTAGTTCCTGTGTGCACTCCTCACTTGCATTGTGCTTACTGTGACATTCACTGCATAGTGCATGACACATTCAGCCTGGCAAATCCTTGGTGGCATTTTTTGGCTATTGTCCTGAGGTGATTCAGTGGTCCCCCCGGTGTGACAGGTGACAGTACCTACAGATGTGTATGAGTTGAGTGGAGCTGTGGTGAGAGTGTCCAAGTGATGTGTACGCCCTCCTGGACATTGATGTGTGTGAAGGTTCCTTGTCATGTGGGTGAGTGTCTATGTGAAGTGTTGCACCACAGCTGCATGGAGCAGGCAACAGCTCTACCCATCTGATGTGAGAAGTAAGCCGTGCTGTGTGTCTGACTTGCTGAGCTAGCCCAACACCTGTGACACCCCACAGGCAAGTGGCACATGTGCAGAGTGAGGTATGTATCCGCTGTTGTCAATGGCAGGTGATTGATCTGTGCCTGTGTGTGTCTGTGTACTCTGCTGAGGTTGCGTCAGTGGCCTGGGGCATGTAACTGCTTTGAGGTGCTGTCCATCAGCCTTGTGTTGCATGTGATGCACAGTGTGTGCCATGATCAGGGAGTGTGTCGCACCCCTCCTGCCACCTGTGTACTTTCAATGCTATGTAGTGCATTGGGGCTTCCACAGAGGCCAATGTCTATATGCGAAAGATGCTATTCCTTGGCAGCATCCTATGCCCTGTTCAACATATCATCGATGTTCAAATGTGTGTCTCTGTGACATGGAGCAGGTGTAGTGATGTTGTCTCACTTTGTCATCCTCACAGGTAACTGCCTACGAGAAGGGGGGGATCTGGAAGGAGATCGTCAGGGCCGTGAGAACGGCGGGGGGTCGCAGTCGGCGCCTAGCCCAAGTACGAAAACGATGGCAGGACATCTGGTGCTGGACCCGGCGGATCGCCCGGGTCCAGCTGGGGCTCTCACCTCCACACCCCCACGGCAGGTGCCGACGCCTGGCCACCCACATGATGCGTGTCCTGGCGGTGGACTTCCCTGACCTGGATAGGCAGTTACAGGAGAGACAGCAGCAAGGAGGGGGTAGGTACATGTCTGTTTGTTGTGTTGTGTGTCCTCAGCTTTTGGAAGTGCTCTGTAGCCTGGATACACTGCCAGGGTTTATATGTGCAGTGCATATTCTGTTCCCCAAAGTCAACCGGTGCTCTTATTCGTCCCTTCCCCTCCTTGACATGTGTCCCCTGGTCTGTGTGTAATCAAAATTGCACATGGTCATCTAGGCTGCCAGTTAATCCAAGTGCACATTGCTTTCTGCATCATGTGGGAGGGTGGTCTGTGACATGTGTTGGTACCTTGCCTGTGCCCTGTCCTGTTCACTCTGTTAGGGGTCCATATTTGTTGGCACTGATGATGAGTCTCAACATGGGAGTGTGAGGTTTCAAATGAACACACTTGCAGCCTCAGACATGATGTGCATGAGTGGGAGATATGCATAGTGCCAGGACAGTTGCTCATGTTACAGTCAGATCATTCCAGGAACAAGGAGCAGTGTGCCCACTACAGTCCCGAGACACCCTTGCCTCATAATCATGTGTGTCATCCAACACTGTGTCCATTCTCAGTGTGTTCAGCATATGTTTGCCTCTGTGGCATTGTTCCCTGGCCTCATTTGTATTTATCCAAAGTGTGCTACATGTGTCCACTGGACAGGGAGACCCCATTTGGCTTGTGCATACTCACACTGGGCAGTGCCTGTGTGTCTATTCACAACTATCTGTCGATGGTTGTTTGTCACAAATATGTGTTGGCAGCCTCACGAGGTGATGCGGAGTACATTTGGGAATTCTTGCAGCATATTTTTGTAAACCCTGATTAAGAGGTGTCACTTCTTGATCTGTCTCAATCACATTGTCTCAGGTATGGGGGATTTGTGCGGGCGAGGCCTACATTGACAAACCTTATGTCTCCTTGCCAGGTCTGACCTGTGTGTGATAATTGGCTGGACAGAGACTCAACGTGCAGTGACCCAGTGATGTTGTGCAGGGTTTAATGTTTGTGCTTTGCAGCATGTGTCAATTGTTTAAATACATGATTCCTGCTCATACATTTTTGGCACCAGTGTGTGGTCCAGATGCTACGTAGTTTGGTGTTTGTGTGCTGACATCTGTGCGGACATTCTGGCTTGCCATGAGGGTGTCTCCTCAGTGCAGGTATGCCTTTTTACGACACAATTGCAGGCCCATTAGCTTATGCATTGTCCTGGGTTTGGACATGTGTGCCACTCCACATGACAGGCAGTGGGTCAGATGTGTTGCCAACTGTGTCATGAGGTAACGGATGGCCATGTGACAACTGACATAATTCAAGTTGTTAGTCAAAAGGTATTGTACCTTGGCACTCACAACACTTGTCAACAGGTCTTCATGTTTTAAATGCTTTAGTTTGATGTTTTGTTGTTAAGAACAATAATGTGCCTGCATGACAGATGTCTCCCAAGGAAGTGCACAACAAACCACCTTTACACTTTCAGGGAACACGCTGGCACATTTTAAAAGAAGGCACTGTTCTAATGAGACTGTTTTTCAGATTATACATATACATGTTCCCCCAGTGTTGTGGAATTTGGGTAAGTCCTTGGTTGTTGGTGATACCAACTTACGAGTGTTAAGTCATCAAGACCTCCGTGGTCCCATGTATATGTACTTTCTGCAACACCATTTCTTTCTAACAGTGGCTTCTTTAAAGAAGGCTTCCAGCTTCTTCAATGACTGGGTAAATGTAGTTTTGTGTGCACCTCCTTGGGAGCCATCTTTTATGGAGGCACATGTGTGTTCTGTTCACAGAATGGCACGTTCCCACATTCTGACCATGTCGATTGTGTAAAGTATTGTGATTCCCAAGGGACCAACATTTTTCCGTTTTGTTTCCCTAAGTACTTACAGGTCTCGGAGTGTGGGGACCCCTTTGGTTTTGAGGTATGTTACTTTGCCTTGGGTGCACCACTACTGTTTCTTTCAGGGTAAACAAGAGGTGGCATGACTTCATTGTATTGCTGTGCTCACCTGTTCCCAGACACTAGCTCCTCAGTGTATTTCTCATTCAAGTTTTGGGCTGGTGTGTCCTATTTTTCCTTGTGTCCAAGTGGCATGGTGGCTCTACCAACTGGGGAGTACAGGGCTTACATATGTGTGGAGTAATCTAGCTGTTACTCATGATGCATTGCATGATATGCACTGTGACCTATTGGTTTTGTACTCATGTGTCAGGTGTATACAGGTGACTGATGTGTTTCTGTATCTCACCTTGCCCACAGCATCATCATTGGAAACCGAGGGAGACACCTGCACGGACCTGGATGAGGGACCCAGCACCAGTGCCACCAGTGCTGGCGAGTCTGCGGGAGCCAGTGGCACGGAGGGCGAGGGGAGTCAGTTGGAGGACCTGTCTGGTGGCGATTCCAAATACGACGCAGACAGGTCTGAGGCTGACCTCATTGAGGGGGCGGAGGCTGATACAACACATGGCAGCAGCCCACCATCTGTCCCCGCCTCCTCCATTCCCATCACCGCCCTCCCAGTTGCTTCGGTCCCTTCTGTCTGTGCAGGGCCCCACCATGTCTCCTTCGGGACAGGCACCGCACCCCCTGCCCCTGTCAACCCTGCTGCCCTCAGTGCAGAGTCTGTGGACATACTGCGGCAGTTGCAGGTTGGGCAGGCATCGGTGCTGACTGTCCTCCATGGCCACACCACACTGCTGACACAGATGGTGTCGTTCATGGAGGGCATGTCAACAACGATGTCTGAACAACGCAGGTTTCTGCGGTCCATGAACTCTTCCCTGACGGCAGCAGTGAGCCTCCTGCAGCGCTTCATCCCCCCCTACCCCAGCCCCATCCACACTTCCCTCTCCCATACCTGTCGCATGCACACCCAGACATTCCCAAGCACGCACCCCACCAGGCACAGGCAGCACACCACCAAGTAAGGGCAAGCGCACACCTCCTGGCACGTACACTCAGGGGAATGTAGGCACACCCACTGTGTCTGGGGCAAAAGGACATACACGCAGCCACAGTATGAGTCCGCAGGCCTCACAACCCAGTCCCTCCAAAAGCACTCCCTTTGGCTCCCCTGCCAAAGTGTCACCCAAAGAGCTCTACATGGGTGGGCTGGCCCTCACCCCCACTGTGACACCACCCCGCAAGCGGGCGAGGAAGTCCCCAGGCAGGGTAGTTGAGTCCCCCCCTGTCCACCCCCTCCCCCAAGAGCGCTGCACCCCATCCCTCGGCCACCCCCCCTCCGTTGGCCCTGGGGTTTCTTCCGGTACAGAGGTTACCCTGGACGCCCTGGCAGCAGTGTGCAGCGCCGAGCTGTTTTGAATGTGGCTTCTCACCAATAAGCCACACCCAATCCCTGCACTCCCAGCTGGGAGGCAAATATACCACTGCACCTTTGAATAATATACACTTTTTTTTTTTTTTTTTAAAACCTTTATTCGTATAAATCAGATACACAGCTATTCAGCCGACATCCCGGAGGTTCGGCAGCTAATCAGTCAACACATGAAGTCCTCCATAGCTCTAATGCAGGATAAAGACAAAGGTTTCATTTTTGAAAACTACCTACAATAAACACGAACAAGCAAGGCAGTATACACCACAAATTCGTGCCAGTTCCCAGCGGGGGCGCGGCCCCATTTCCAACATCAAATCAAAGCCACCGATCGGGAGGATGAGGGAGAAGCAGAGGCACTAACATTCTAACGGAGGTGCATCAGAAAGACCCAAGTCGGAAGTGAGGCTAGGGGGAAAGTTGCTCCTCTGGCGGTTCAATGGCAGGAGGCAGACATATGCCCCCCTTATATTGGTTCCAACTGCCCCATACCTTATGCCATTTCTTAGGCCTCCCCCATGCACTATACACCGTTTTCTCCCGAAACATGCTCCAGTCCATGTTGTCCTTCCATGCATCCAGGGTGGGCGGGCTATGAGAGCCCCACATTCGTGCTATATCTCGCTTAGCCACCATATTGCCTAGGGTCGCCCATTGAGTCTGCGCTGCGTCATAATCTGTAGGACCCCACACATTCAAAAGACAGCGCCGCGCCTCTGGGTGCAGTACAATACCCGTGACCTCCTGCATCACAACGTGAATCCGCTTCCAAAAGTCCGCAATCACACCACACTCCCATATGATATGTAGAAAGGTGCCCACCATCCCGCAGCCCCTCTTACATAGCCCATCCTCGGAAAAACCCATATGGACCAGCCGGGGCCCAGTGACATAGACTCTGTGCAGTATCTTAAGCTGGACCAGCCGTAGTCTGGCGGGGATCGCGACCTCCTTAGGAGAGGAGACGGCATATTGCCAATCCTCATCGTCCAGCTCAAGGCCGTCCCTAGTCCACTGATCCCGCACCCCCAGGAGGAGGTCGGTCCGGACGTTCACAAGCTTTTTGTAGATTAGGGAGATTGTGCTCTCTGGCATATGGCCGTCAAGGATCCGGTCCTCCAAGGGAGAGGACTCAGGCACCTTTTCCCCCTCAACGAGTACCGACCGCAGCGCATGGCGCACCTGCGCATACCGGAAATATTCCGTGCCCTCCAGCGCATATTCCGTCCGTAGTTCGTCAAACGACTTAATCCGCCCCTTGGCCAGCAGGTCACCCACCCTGGAGATGCCAATCAGATCCCATTTCTCGAATCCCTTAGAGTGCCAAAGTTTCCCCAGCATATCGGAGTCATACAACGGAGTAGCGAGGGTGAGCCTATCTTTCCAGCCCAACGAGTTCGTGACTGTCTTCCACACATTCACCGCCACCCCGGTCGGCCCCGTGAGGGACCCAGCCGGGGGCCTCGAGTAAAGTGCTCTATAGTAGCCACCCCCACGCAGCAACCACCGGTCCATAGCAAAGCCAGGGCTAAGCGCCGGGCCGTAGACTCCATGATTGATCGCACTCAGTTGGGAGGCCCAATAGTATCTTCTGATGTCGGGAAGCGCGATACCCCCATCGTACCAAGGAAGAGTTAGTTTTGCTATCGCTATACGCGGACGGCCGTCCCACAGCAGCGAGCGCTGGAGACTCTCAACCTCCCGAAAGTAGCTGGCCGGAACCAGCTCCTGGGTGTTCTGCAGGGCATAGAGAAAACGGGGAAGAGACATCATTTTGAATAGCACAGCACGGCCAAGGAGGGAAAGCGGCAGCCGCCGCCAGCCCGCTACATCCCGCCGCAAGCGCGCCAGCGGAGGGACCAGGTTCCTCTCATACCGTACCGTTGGGTCGGTAGAGATATAAATCCCAAGATACGTGAAGCCCTCCCGGGCGATCTGGATCGGGCAATTCCGCGGGGGAACCGGGACGTCTCCACACAGGGCATACAGATATGACTTCCCCCAGTTAATGGTTAGTCCCGAATTCCTCCCGAAGGAAGTCAAAATGTCGCAGACAACTATGAGGGACTTCCGGGGTGAAGCGAGATAAAGCAGGATATCATCGGCATAAAGGGAGATGCGGTCCTCGTGGTCAGGTGACCAGCGAATCCCCCTCACATCTGGGTGCCATCGTATCCAGGCCGCCAGCGGCTCGAGAGCAAGAGCAAACAACAGCGGCGACAGAGGACAGCCCTGCCTGGTACCTCTCCCCAGCTCAAAGGGACGGGACGCCCTACCGTTGACCGCGACTTTAGCGAGAGGTCCTTCATATAATAGTCTCACCCAGCCCACAAATCCGGGTCCAAAGCCGAATTTCGCAAGCGCAGCCCACAGGTATTCCCACTCTACCGTATCGAAAGCCATCGTTGCGTCGAGCGCTGCCACAATGGCCGGCTCCCGCATCGTCCCCACCCTTGCGATCACTCCGTGGATGCGCCTAAGGTTCAACGCGGTGTTACGATGCGGGATGAATCCGGATTGGTCAGGGTGGATCAGATCACCGATCACCCTGACCAAACGGTTAGCGAGGATTTTAGCGAGGATCTTCGGCTCGGCATTAAGGAGCGAGATCGGCCTATATGAGCTGCACCTGTTCCTGGGCTTACCATCTTTATGTATGACCACGATTGTTGCCAGGCGCTGGTCGCGTGGGAGGCATCCCATCTCCCGCGCCTCCACGAACATAGCTCGCAAATGCGGAGCGATCTTATCTGGCCGGAGTTTGTAGAACTCAATGGGCAGGCCATTCGGGCCCGAGGCCTTGCCCGAACGTAACGAACGGATAGCCCCCGCGATTTCGTCGACTGTGATATCGCCATCAAGATCGTCCCTGTCTATGTCGGAAAGGCAAGGCAAAGCAAGATCACGCAGGAGTTCACACGAATCCCCCACTGGCCTGTCCGACACAGAGGTATAGACCGTGTGGAAGTAATCCGCAAAGCACTGGACTATGCCATCCGGCTCCGCGACAACGACGCCATCCTCCGTCACGAGGTCTGGCACAACACGATTGACCCGCTCCTTTTTATCCAGCCACGCGATTAGTTTCCCGGCCTTGTCCCCGACGACGTACAGACGGCCCCGCTGTTCCATACTCAAGGCTTTGGCCGCGTCCGTCACAAGGGCCTTGTACTCCGACTGCTTAAGGGTCAAATTGTGCAGCGCCGCCGCCGTAACCTCCCCCTCCAATCCCAGCTCCAGATCCGCGATCTCCGCCTCAATCTGGGCGACCTCCGCGTCTCGCCGACGCTTGGCCGCTGCTATCAAGGAGAGGGCCTCTCCCCTAAGCACTGTTCTGAACGCTTCCCACAAAGACACAGCCGACGTGACCGAGCCGAGATTTTCCTGGAAATAACGATCGACCGCCTTCAGCACCGCACTACGAGTCATAGGGTCCCTGAGATACCACGGGTTAATTGGGGCCACCCTACCCCCCACTCCTCTACCAACATCCATACAGATCCACACCGGCGAATGGTCAGAAATACCCCGTGCCATGTGTCTGGCCTCAGAGACAAAGGAGGCGTGTGCAGCTAGGGTAAGCACATAATCAATTCTGGAGAGACTGCCATGCGCCCCGGAGTAGAAAGTGTATTGCCGCTGTGTGGGATGCAGTAGTCTCCAACAATCAACCAGACCAAGGGTATCTACGAAATCCGGAAGCCATTTCTGAGCCCCCCCCGAGCTCCTTGGCGGGTGTCTGTCAAGCAATCCGGAGCCAACCGCATTGAAGTCGCCACCCACCACCAACATTCCCTCTGGGAGATCCAACAAAGTCCTCTCTAAGTCCGCAAGTGTGGAAGGTTGCAGTGCAGGAGGGACATAAACCGACACCAGGACCAGCGTCCTGCCCTCCCACCTCCCCGCTACAGCCGCAAAGCGTCCCCTATCATCAACAGTAGTGGAGTCGACCTCGAAGGGCAGGGAGGACCTGACGAGTATTCCAGCCCCTCTAGACCCCGAGGAAAACCCGGAGTGTGCGACAAATTTGTAGCCTTTCCTGTTGAGTGCATAGCACGTGTTACCAATCAAGTGCGTCTCTTGCAATAAGACAATATCAGGGGTACATCGCTTCAGGAATTGCAGGACAATCCCACGCTTAATACGATCCCCCAAGCCATTTACATTCCAACTGAGTATTTTTAAGCCCCAACCCCCCATCCCAACATGTAAGGAGACCACCCCCCCCCGCATGGAACCGCACTAGAGTCACAGAAGCTTGCATCCTTACGCCTTGCATAACCAAAAACAACAACAACCCCAACAACAACCCCAATCCACCCCCCACCCTGCACCCCTGCGTAAGCTCTAAAATGCCCCCCAACTTGCAGTGTGCCTGTCGCCCCATACAAAAACTAATCTACAAAAAGAACCCCAGAGGAGGAAAAAGCTCCCATACTGCCCCCGCCACCCCCCGGACTGTCACCCTCCCGGGGGAACCGGAGATCTGGTACTTAAGTCCTGGCTCATTGTTCATCACCGCCACCGTCTGCTCCACCGGAGCGTTCCACGCTAGTCCGTCCTTGGGGCAATGTGTCCAGCCAATCTCCGACCATGTCCGGTGATTCAAAAAAGAAAGTCCGCTCTTCGAACACCACACGCAACCTGGCCGGGAAGAGCATGGCGTATTTCAGTCCCATCTCTCGTAACCTTCTCTTGACCGCCAGGAAGCCTTGTTGTTGCTTCTGTACCATCTGGGTAAAGTCCGGATAGAAACTTACAGTGGTGTTCTGGAATAGCGTCGGGCCGGACACCCGTGATGCTTGCAGAATGGCATCCCGGTCCCTGAAGTTAAAGATCCTGGCGACAATCGGCCTCGGAGGGGCCCCCACCTTGGGCCTCCCGCCAGGAACTCTGTGGGCCCTTTCAACAGTAAAAAACTTACTAAGGCCTTTGGGCGCCAGATGGTTCACCACCAGGTCCTCCACAAACAGGTCCACCGACTGTTCCTCCGAATTTTCCGGGACCCCAATAATGCGCACGTTATTGCGCCTTGCACGGCCTTCGAACTCTTCCAACCACCGGGCAAAGTGATCATTTGCAGTCCGCAAGGTACGGACTTCCAGCTGAAGGCCGGAGACGTCGCCCAGGAGGCCTGCAGTCTTGAGGTCCAAGGACTGAACCCGCTCATTAGTTTTCCCCAGGTCTGCCCGAATCAGATTGACGTCGATCGATATGGCGTCCACTTTATGCGCCAGGGTCTCAAATTGTTGCCCGATAGAGGACTTCATCCCCTCGATAGCCCCCATGATATCTTGCAGGGTTGGTTCCGCGGAGGGGGGCGACACGTCCTTCAAGGCCTCCAGTGTCTGTCCCGATCCGCCCGGTGACCCCTTCTGGTGGGCATAGCGGTCCATGTTGTTAGTCTGGGTGTAGCCTCCCCGCCTGGTACTTTTGGGCTTCTGTTTTTCGGCGTCCGATTTGCTCGACATCGCAATCTGCCGCGGGGACAATCTCTTTGCCCATACAGAGTAGACAACCATGCAACCAGTGACTGGCGCTACCCACATCCAGGCCGGGCGCGGTGGAGACAGGAAAGCGAAAGCGAAAGTGAAAGTGAGGACACCTTCCTTCCGACGACTCGCCCCTCGCGTGGCCGCTGTTGTTCAATTAGTGCACGGGCACTGTGCCAACGCAAGTCCCGGGCACCTTCCGGGGAGTAGGCCACAAACTTCCAGGCAGTACAACTTCGGTCTCCGGTGGGCGATTTCGATCCGGACAACGGCTCTCGCCTCAGCAACGGCTCCCCTCCAATATTCCGGGAGTCAAAAGCAGGATAATAGACAGGATATCTGCCGGAGGGAGCGAGGGTCTCGGGAGCTCTAGGCTCACGCGGCCATCTTGATCACGCGCTAAGCTCCTCCACCATAATATACACTTTTGAGCATGTCTTACCACTCCTGGCACAGCAATACTTCAACACAAAACAAACAGCACCTTTTGAAAGGGGGGTTTTATTTAACAAAATGCAAAGACTCTATCACTTTTAGAATAAGGCTTGGGGTTTATTACATAATACTCTCTAAACAAAGGCTATCTCAGATACCAAATGCATAAGATTCAAATATATGTAGCAAACTTATAATCTAAAGCCACGAATCAATAACTGAACAAACTATAATACTGATTAATAAACAAGCAATAACTGATATAAGATAAGATACACTGGACGTCCTGCAAGAGATCAGAAAGATGTATATATAGATATATATATATATATACACAGTAGAGGATCACTCTGGATGTGCACCTCCCACACCACAAAGAAAACACCTCAAACGATCACAGCCACTGGCTCACATCACAATGGCAATAACCACAAAACTCAATACATCACCTGGTGCATACACTGCCCACTTCTGACCGGGGGAATCACAGCCGGGGTTCAGAGCTCAGCACCAGGGTTCATAGTCCGAGATAGACATGACTGCCCTCGCTCGGAATCCAAACTCCCAGTTTCTCAGCCTGCAACCCTCAGCTTTAAACACACTAGAAGATTCGTGAAAGACCTCCTCCCACCGCCAGAGGAATTTTACCGGAACTGGCCAAGTTCCAAGCAAGCATCTCCATGGCAATAAGGAGCTCTCAAGTCTCTTCCTCCATTCGCACTTCTTCCAGCCTCTGTCATGACAAAGCTCTCACAAGACCTTCCACAGTACACTAAACAAAAACAATCGCTCAGGAAAACACCAAGACCTTGAATGTGAATAACCCAAACAACTTGCAAGCACTGCTGTGCACGCAGCAGCAAGGCAGAGTCAGACATGAGGCCCTGTCAAAGGCAATAGTCAGCACCTATAATTCTGATCCACACAACTTACAAGCACCACTGTGCACACAGAAAAGTTTGAAGCAAGGTAAAGTCAGAAGGCAGGATGACATGAGGCCATCTCAAAGAAAGACAGCAAGATTACAGGATGGAAGAGAAGCAAGTATATGCAGGACCATCCTACATTAAGGCAAGGGTAAAATAACACACTAAAGTCAGTTAAAATGGTGGTGGTCGGAGGTCATCATAGGGTGCCAGACCACAAGAGTGGCTCTTTCACTACATTCCACCCCATGACCTTCGACTATCACCATTCACATATATCAAAAACTTAACCTCTTAACTAAAGACACCACCACTAGTAAAAGCACAAAAACTGCATTCCTTAATTGGAAACACAACTATAAGTGAAAAACCTCATTTCATAACTGAAAGTCACAAATGTAAAAATGCATGTGATAAGCATTACTGGAAAGCAAGTTGTAACTGAAAACATAGCCATGATTGAAGAACTGCATTTCTCAAATACATGTAAAAGCAATAACTTTGGTGCTAAACGGAAAAGCACAAAAATAACTCCTACATATCTGGATACATATTGATTGAACACACAAAATAAATGATGCATCAAGCTTTTAAATGCTCTTAATATCACTAATCGTTAAACTGGAACCTCTACTTGCAAAACAGCCAAACTCATATAGTGTAGCAACAGGTTTTTCTCTTCAGTCTCTAGCTCAGAAAATATATACTCTAATTGCAGCACAGCATCTCTGTTGGTCTCCTTCCCTAAAAAAAAAAAAAAAACTGTTCTTCGGTGTGAAAAACACACAGCCCTGATGCATTTAAAGTCAACCTCATGTGAAGAAAACAGTTCCAATTGTAACACATTCAGTTGTTCCCTCTTCGCTTGAAAAAGCAGTCGTTCTGTGTAGGACACAGCTTTCTGGCATCTATCTTCATCTCCATCGCAACAGTTCATTGGGCTCAACAAAGGAGGACCCTATCCGGTCCAGTCAGCAAAGGAGGACCCCATCCGGTCCGGTCAGCAAAGGAGGACCCCATCCGGTCCGGTCAGCAAAGGAGGACCCCATCCGGTCCGGTCAGTCACAGGACTTCAGCTTCCACTGTCCAGCGATTACTCCAGGCTTGGGGGGGGGAGGGGAAGGGGAAGGAGGGGAAAGGGGGGATCCCACTCATACGGGGTCTGGGCACCACGCACACCAAGGCGCCGCAGTACGATGATCTGAAAAAAGAAACAAGCATCACTTTTCTTGCAAAAAACATTTTTCAAAAGCACGCGTTTTTTCCTGTCCCCATCTTGAAAGTACAAGATTTTCATTCTTGTCTGCATAGCTCTCCGCCGGCTTTGGAGAATTGTCTGAGAATTCTACCGACGCTTTAGCCTCTGAATCCTTGGTATTGGAATTAAACTCACTTTTTCCCTGCACAGCAAGAAGGGCTGGGGCAGTCTACTTCCTGACTATTTTTTCACTCACTGCTGAATACGTGCTCCCTTTATCAATTGGCAGCAGCCCAAGGCACTTCATCTGCTCTGGTAATTTTCCTTACCCCAACACGCCCTTCACCATCGGTGGGGCTGGTCTGGCTTGTGCATTCTGACACATAATAATCACAAATCTGAGGAAATCTAGGGGGATATACATCCCTTCATTGTCTGCCCACCTGTTTGTATGGTCTTTATCTCCTAGGTGCTCGAAATTAATCATGCACACCAAATTTGAATCCTGTATCACCACCTCTGTTAGCCTTTTCATCTGTAAGGAAATTAAATGTGATGTCATGTACAATAACTGACACTCTGGGGAATCCTATATATCAATTTCCACCCCTGGACTTTTCATTAGGACCTGAGAAATCACATTGTATATTTACCTTTCCCTGTACAATACAAAAACTATAAAGAACACACTGCACATTCCTGAATTTACTACATTTCAGTTTCTAAAATAACATTCCTCCCTGTAAAGCAAAATGCATTATTCACCAACATGTCTAAGTTATACCTACGAACAGCGATCGTTAAATCTAAAATAAAAATAAAAACTGGTCTGTTCATTTTCCTCACGTTTTCTAAACTCACATTTTTTCATATCTGACTCATCCTAGCTGGTCAAAACGAATGGCTTGAGTACATGTTTAATTCTCTCTTCAAAAAAGAAAAAAAAAAACTAACTTGTTTTCAAATTGCTTTAAAAATACATCTCTCCATCTAATGTTCAAATCTGTTACAAGGATGGCAAAAGGACACCTTTTAACTCCTATTCTCTGTACCTGTTTCCACTATCAGAAGCTGCTCTCTGTGTGTCTCTCAATCCCCCTTGAGCACTGCCCCTCCTCTGTAAGGCTTCCGCGGAACCTTCTGGGCCCCGTGCCAAAAATAACAAGCAGAGCCTTCTTCCTCTGCTGCCTCTAGCCCCCACCTTATCTCCTCCAAGGCCGAAGTGCCATGCACTCCTGCCAACTTTCGTCTGCTCTGCGACTCTCCTCATGGGGGGGGAGGGAGGAAACCTGCGCCTTTGCAAGCCTCCTAAACATCTATCTCAAAGAAGCTGTCTCTGTCTACTGGGGCGAGGAGCTGGGATGACCCCTCACGTAGGAATTCCTCCTCAGTCTTAACAGAAAGCCTGACCTCTTCTCAGCGTTGCTGGATGATCTCACTGCAAGCCTCCCAAACATCTATCTTAAAGACGCAAGCACTTCACCATCACTAAAATACAGATTGTGTATTTAATTTCTCCACCTGCACCAGATTTTTATGTGCCATCCACTCCCAGGACGCATTTCATGTCAGAGACGGAAAACAGCCTCACATTTTTTTTTCTCAACCCCTTCACCTCTTGTCAGAACGAAACAGAATTCACAAGCTAAACATTTTATTCGACACTAATACACCATTGTCTCCCTTTCTTCTGTTCTTATCTCAAAGCTATAAACTGCCCCCTATCAGACCATGAGTCTGTATTTCACTTGTCCTAGTGCACATTTAAAATGCGTGTGTGTGCAGCACAAATTCATACTGGCCTGAGCAGTCATAGAACTGCTTTTGATTTAAACGCACATTTCTTTTTCCTAACATTCCTCTCATGTTAAATCACTTCCTATGTTAAAATAATGTATACATTCTAATACTTCTAATCAAACCATATTTTTTACATTTGTTAAATTTTACAAATTAAGAACAACCAGGACAACAAGAAACTCATGCCAGGCATTTTCAGAAAAGGACCAAATTCATTAGTTTGCCTGGGAAAGCAATTGCAAATGCTCCTTTAATTTTATAATGTTCTCAAAGAAGCCAAACAATTTCATGCGACGTTAAACAAAGAACATCCCACATTTCAGGGTTCCAGTCAATTCCAACCTTTAAACGCACTGTTCTCCTAGTAACCCTTCTTCTGGCTTTCCTATACTTATTTTGCATGATACAAACCATATCCTTTTTCTGCCACAGTCTGAAAAGTTTCCCACTTATCTTTGCAATAATTTATTCTGACAGGTTAACATTGCAGAGGTCTTTTTGGCTCCACAAACCGTGTCTCTCGTGTCTCAAATTTACACTGCAGCTGAACATGTTTTGTATACATTTCTTAATAAACACTTGAAAGGGATCCAGCCCTTTCTGCCTCATGTAGCAAATTATCTGTAAGCACTTTTTACAAAACACACTTAAGCACACACTCCAATTCTCACTCAACCAAGCACAATTAGCTCACTCACGGGCTAGCACACCATATGGGCTACCTCTCATCCAAATATATTCATATATCAATTGGTATCTGAGAGTCCGCTTTTAATTTCTAGAAAACATATTTCTTCCCCTTATAAACCACGTTCACATCCTGCAACCGACTACGCCAAAATGTTTTGAATGTGGCTTTTCACCAATAAGCCACACCCAATCCCTGCACTCCCACCTGGGAGGCAAATATACCACTGCACCTTTGAATAATATACACGTTTGAGCATGTCTTACCACTCCTGGCACAGCAAGACTTCAACACAAAACAAACAGCACCTTTTGAAAGGAGGGTTTTATTTAACAAAATGCAAAGACTCTATCACTTTTAGAATAAGGCTTGGGGTTTATTACATAATACTCTCTAAACAAAGGCTATCTCAGATACCAAATGCATAAGATTCAAATATATGTAGCAAACTTATAATCTAAAGGCACGAATCAATAACTGAGCAAACTATAATACTGATTAATAAACAAGCAATAACTGATATAAGATAAGATACACTGGACGTCCTGCAAGAGATCAGAAAGATATATATATATATATATATATATACACACAGTAGAGGATCACTCTGGATGTGCACCTCCCACACCACAAAGAAAACACCGCAAACGATCACAGCCACTGGCTCACATCACAATGGCAATAACCACAAAACTCAATACATCACCTGGTGCATACACTGCCCACTTCTGACCGGGGGAATCACAGCCGGGGTTCAGAGCTCAGCACCAGGGTTCATAGTCCGAGATAAACATGACTGCCCTCGCTCGGAATCCAAACTCCCAGTTTCTCAGCCTGCAACCCTCAGCTTTAAACACACTAGAAGATTCGTGAAAGACCTCCTCCCACCGCCAGAGGAATTTTACCGGAACTGGCCAAGTCCTAAGCAAGTATCTCCATGGCAATAAGGAGCTCTGAAGTCTCTTCCTCCATTCGCACTTCTTCCAGTCTCTGTCTTGACAAAGCTCTCACAAGGCCTTCCACAGTGCACTAAACAAAAATAATCGCTCAGAAAAACACCAAGACCTTGAATGTGAATAACCCAAACAACTTGCAAGCACTGCTGTGCACGCAGCAGCAAGGCAGAGTCAGACATGAGGCCCTGTCAAAGGCAATAGTCAGCACCTATAATTCTGATCCACACAACTTACAAGCACCACTGTGCACACAGAAAAGTTTGAAGCAAGGTAAAGTCAGAAGGCAGGATGACATGAGGCCATGTCAAAGAAAGACAGCAAGATTACAGGATGGAAGAGAAGCAAGTATATGCAGGACCATCCTACATTAAGGCAAGGGTAAAATAACACACTAAAGTCAGTTAAAATGGTGGTGATCGGAGGTCATCATAGGGTGCCAGACTACAAGAGTGGCTCTTTCACTACACGAGCTCACCTCCACCTTTGGCGCTGCCCCACCCCCTGTGGTGGAGACGTCCACCCCTGCACCCACCACACCTACCCTTCCCCCTCCTGTCCCTGCGGTGCCTGGTCCTTCCCCACATGATGCCCCCCCCCCCCGGTCGACGAACCTGAGGGTTCCACTGTGCAGGCAAGCTAGGGGAGACGCGTGCCCATGTGTCCCCCCAAGGACTTCTATTATGGACTGGCCATTGGCCTTTGTATATAGTGTGATTTAAAAATTGTTTTTTTATGCTGAATAAAGCATTTTTTTTTACTTTGAACACTATTGCATTTCAGGTATTGATGTTGGTGCTGAGGCTCCAGGAGTTGGTGTTGTGGTAATGTGTTATGGTTCTGAAAAATGTTCTAGTCTGATGGTCATGAGGTGGACCATGGTATCTGCGTGCCATCACAAGGTCTCTGCAAAGAATCATTGGTAGTGTGTGTTATTTTGGTTTTGAGACATTGTCCCAAGGAGTGTTCCTTCCTCTGTGGCCCCTGACATCTTCCCTGCAAAGAGTTGCACAATTGTTGTGCTGACCTGTGTCTACATTTCCTTTGTTGGTGACGGATCCCTTCAACTATGGCCATGCCTGCTCAGCAATGTCTCCGGCTGCATCGTCTGTGCCATCCTTGCTAGTCACTGTACTTGTGTATTGAGTATGTTGAAATGCCTTCATGGAGAAATTCTCCCTTTTCAGCACTATGCATGTGTGTACTGCCGGCCTAGCACACATATGGTACTTGTTCTGCAGGGTATTTGGGCACCTGACTCACAATTGTGGGCATTGTATCTGTGGGAACTCCACCCTATTCCTTCCATGAAAGACGACGTCTTGGTGACTGGCCCAGCACCTGTACATTCCTATCAGTCCTGGGATGTGCGTGACAGTGTGTGTTCCCTTTGGCTCTCTTAGTTTAGTAGGCAGTGACATGACTATACAGTCTTGTGGCATGATCTCAGTGTGTGTATTGTGCTGCATCCGCCAGGGGTGGGTATACATGTGTTATTTGTCCTCACACCCACATGTGGTGTGTCATGCAGTGGGGGAAAGACATCCATCCTCCTGGGAGTGGGACACTGCTGTCAGTGATGTGTTGTTATGGCACTATCATCATTGTCCAAAGTTAGGGATGCGTACATACACCCATGGAGTTGTGGTCATCTGATAATGATGTACACCCCCATGTCTCTGTCCACTGCTGGGAGTCCTCTGCACCTACCCCCATGTCTCTGTCCACTGCTGGTAGTCCTCTGCACCCACCCCTATGTCTCTGTCCACTGCTGGGAGTTCTCTGCACCCACCCATATGTGTCTGTCCACTGCTGGGAGTCATATACACCCACCCCTCACAAGTCTGTCCACTGCTGGTAGTTATATGCACCCACCCCCATGTCTCTGTCCACTGCTGGGAGTCCTCTGCACCCACCCATATATGTCTGTTCACTGCTGGGAGTCATATACACCCACCCCTCACATGTCTGTCCACTGCTGAGAGTGATATGCACCCACCCCCATGTCTCTGTCCACTGCTGGTAGGGATATGCACCCACCCCCATGTCTCTGTCCACTGCTGGGAGTCCTCTGCACCCACCCTCACATGTCTGTCCACTGCTGGGAGTGATATGCACCCACCCCTAATATTGCAGGCCACTGCTGGTAGTCATTTACACCCACCCTTGACATGTCTGTCCACTGCTGGTAGTGATATGCAACCACCCCCATGTCTCTGTCCACTGCTGGGAGTCCTCTGCACCCACACACACATGTCTGTCCACTGCTGGGAGTCCTCTGCACCCACCCCTCACATGTCTGTCCACTGCTGGGAGTGATATGCACCCACCCCTCATATTGCAGGCCACTGCTGGTAGTCATTTACACCCACCCCTGACATGTCTGTCCACTGCTGGTAGTGGTATGCACCCACCCCCATGTCTCTGTCCACTGCTGGGAGTCCTCTGCACCCACCCCTCACATGTCTGTTCACTGCTGGGAGTGATATGCACCCACCCCCATGTCTCTGTCCACTGCTGGGAGTCCTCTGCACCCACCCATATATGTCTGTCCACTGCTGGGAGTCATATACACCCACCCCTGACATGTCTGTCCACTGCTGGGAGTGATATGCACCCACCCCCAGGTCTCTGTCCATTGCTGGGAGTCCTCTGCACCCACACACATATGTCTGTCCACTGCTGGGAGTCCTCTGCACCCACCCCTCACATGTCTGTCCACTGCTGGGAGTGATATGCACCCACCCCTCATATTGCAGGCCACTGCTGGTAGTCATTTACACCCACCCCTGACATGTCTGTCCACTGCTGGTTGTGATATGCACCCACCCCCATGTCTCTGTCCACTGCTGGGAGTCCTCTGCACCCACCCATATATGTCTGTCCACTGCTGGCAGTCATATACAGCCACCCCTCACATGTCTGTCCACTGCTGATAGTGATATGCACCCACCCCCATGTCTCTGTGCACTGCTGGGAGGCCTCTGCACCCACCCCCATGTCTCTGTCCACTGCTGGTAGGGATATGCACCCACCCCCCATGTCTCTGTCCACTGCTGGGAGTCCTCTGCACCCACCCCTCTTATGTCTGTCCACTGCTGGGAGTGATATGCACCCACCCCTCATATTGCAGGCCACTGCTGGGAATCCTATGCAGCCACCCACCCACCCACCCCCTTGGTGCAGTACACTGCTGTCCTGGGCCTACACACACACCAATATAAAGGTAATATGCTGCACCAGGCCGTAGGCCAACATTCGTGGCGTGTGTACGCCATGTATCCCAAATGTACTGGTGCCGCAGGGGTACGTGTGATACGGACCGTACCCCCGCATTCATAGGGTGTGTACGGTCCGTACCACGTGTACCCCCACGGCACCACTACTATAGTGCTATGGACCGTACCCACGCTATGGATGTGTGAGTACGGTGCGTATCACTATTGTAGTGTTGCCGTAGGGGTACGCGTGCACGTCCACTTCCGTTGTTGCGGGACGCAGAGGTTGGTGGACACGCCCCCCGGAGTGACCTGACCCTGGAGGTAATGTATGTCCTCAATATTGTAGGTTTTTATTAGGCCTGGGCAAAATTTCCGTTCCGTTCGCGGAATTTGCGATAATTTGGCATTTCCGCGTTCCGCTGAGAGCACGGAAATGTCAAAATTTCCGCATTCCGCAGCTTTGCAATAATTTGGTTCTTGCTCGCGCTGTAAAATAATACATTCTCGCGCCCGCGCGATCGCCTTACCTGAATCCCCGCGTTCGCCGACAAGTTTTCCCGATCCGGTCGCGTTCTCCATGAGATGTTGTATTGTTTTAGCCATTTGTGCTGTCTCGCGACAGTTCGCGCCCGCAGTGACGTCATGCGTCGCGCGATCACGTCTTTCTTCTCGCGATCATGCACCGCGAGAAGAGTGAAAACAAGATGGCCGCGGCCGCAAGCAACCGCATGGGTAAGTTGGCGAGCCGCGAACACGCAGAAAATACCGCGAACGGGCGGGAAAAAAAACTTCCGCATCTTCGCGATATTTCCGTGTGTTTGCGGAGATTTTAAACACTTTCGCGATAATTTGCGAAAGTCGCTTTCGCAAATTCCGCCCACCCCTAGTTTTTATTTGGGTAGGGGGTATGTTTCCTGCCCCTCACCCCCCCCTTGGCCCCTGGGTGTTGTTCTCACCTTCTGCGGCGTGTGCGTCGGGTTCGGTGCACCAGGTCGTAGGCTAAGAGGGCCGGGATGACACGTAGGATCGGGTCCATAGCAGTCCGTCGCGTACCGAGGCTCCGTTTTTGCATCGGACTCAGTTTTCCGGCAATTTTTGGCTGCCGTAAAAAAAAATAAAAAAAAAATCGCTGTGCGGAGTGACGTAGGGACGAATCGTACTTGCTGGTCCGTAAAACGCTGCCTGACTCCGTACGGACGTCACGTACGCGCTGTCCAGGATCAGACTCGTAGGTATTTTTTAGCCGTACAGTGTTTTGTACGAATCGTACAGAAATGCTATTTCTGTACGAATCGTACTTGCTGGATTGTACGGTGGATTTCCCGGGTACGAGTCGTACGGAGAATACGCTCCGTACGACGAACCGTACCCGGGTTTTACAGGATTGGAATCGGCACCATAATGTTAAATTGTGGTATATCATTTTCTAATGTTGTGCTTTTTTTAGTTCTTTTAAGTGGTTTACAAATAACTGTGTTTGAATTATGTCTTTTTTTGTTGTTTTTTTTTGTACAGCAATTGTATGGGGTGTATTTAATAATGAGGGTAATTGTTGTGCATGCTTTGTTGCATTAGTATTTGTATCATGTGACTGTGATGTTGGTGCTTGATTAGTACAGCATTTCGTAGTGCTATCAACTTTTGCAAATAGGCTAGTATTATGCACAAATAATGTAGAAGTTTTATCTGTAGTATTTTGTTTCTTTGTGCGTTGAGCTCTCTCAAAGGACTTTTTTTGTATTGCACTTATATCAATTGGTGTTAATTCAAATGGAACATCTTCTGCATTATATAGCTTTATGCAAGTTGCTAAATTGTTAATGTAGTTCATTAGGTCTTCAAACGTTTTTTTCTGTAGGACTATGCATGCTCCATTTTGATGGGGCATTCCATTGCTATCTCGACTATGTGAATCAAAAATGAAATACTTATCTTCATTTTTCATTATAGAAATAACATATATATCCATGCAAAGCAAAACTCCAGAGTGTGTCAATGATATAGCTAATGCCGCTTGTATATCTGGATATAATGAATCAAAACGTTTAAATATGTTTCCATAGTATGGTTGATAAAGCTTAATAGAATACACATTATCCCTTTAGGTAGATCGTCAGGATGCATAAGATCTTCTTTATTAATGGAGTGCATTTCTGTATATAAAGCATCTCCAAGGTCCATTATATAATGTAAATCTTCTACATCCCATATATTTGCTGGTTTGTCATAGTTGTGGACAATAGCAAATGTGCTATTTGGCAAACATTGCCTACCTCTAGAAGTCATTGCAAACTTTGCATGGCCTTGGTGGTAATTGGCTTGTATTATATTATGCATTTATATTTATTTATACAGACGTGTTCTTTAAAGTATTGCTGCTTATATTTGTTTTTTTATATGTTGAATTGTATAGATATGTAGCTTTATATGTGTTTTTATATATGTGTTTTTATTGCAACTATGTAAATATTTTTTTATCTGTTTACCTAATTAGTATCAAATATAATTATATGATTTGGTGGGACTATAACATACTGGTATGTATAAACTATCTGTATGTAATTGACATTAATTGATTTTGTAACATAAATCTTACCTTGCTGATATATATATATATATTTTTCTTTTGTAAGTATCTGCAAATAAAAAAAAAGATTATAAGAAAGTATTTTGCAATTTTGCTTGCATTTACAAAGTTTTATCACATCACACTGCAAGCTATTTCTTAACTGCTTGCAAAGTATTTCTTTACTCATTGTAGCATTTATTAGACAATAGAAGTGTTCTTTGAAAAATAAGTCTTGAAATTACATGATAAATATATATATACTTTGAAATGTACATTTCCTATGATATTAGTAGCATGTGCCTATTAGGTATTAAGTTTGTGTGATATTGTGGAGAATACACCAAAGTTAACTGCTAATTATTGATATCTATATGAAAAAAGCTGTTATCAAAAAGTTTAGAAAAGGCAAAAAGTAACAATTAGAATTGTATTGGAAAAAGCAGCTCAATTTTAAAAAGCTTTATTTAAATCATTGGTTAAGCAAGTATGCTATTCAAGGTGTGTCACTATTATATTGTAGGTAAGATAAGTACTATAGTAGCAAACATATATATAGTTGATACACATTAAGCGAACATTTTTTTTTTTTTTTTTTTAAACTTTGTTTATTGAAAGTTTTATGTCATGGCAATACATACATACAAAAGCAAAAAGAAAACCATAAGCAGAGGCAAGTGGCAGTGCAAGTCTCAAATCGCATTAGCATCAGATCCAGTGTGGTCGCAGGGAGCAAGTGAGCAGTCGTGTACAATAGAATGAGTGTTGATCACTTGTATACAGGGTAGAAACATCAGGCAAAAGGCCAATACACATTATAAACACCTGGCAGGGGCGTGAGGGACCCCTCAGACAAAGTTCATCCATGCGCTGCACATCTCCCATAGCGTAATCTCAGTCAAAAAAGCTCGTATAACGAACGTTTACAAACAGTCCTCGCGCCCTGGAGCATCGTGGCGGAAAGGCCCAGAGGGACCGTCCAAAGAGGAGGATGGAGAAAAAAAGAAAAGAAAAAAGCCGCAACCCGCCCCCACATGTCCACAGCGGCACACAGTCTCCCCTATGCAGGATTCCCATCATTAAGGGCAGGGTCCGAACCGGCATCGGTCAGGGGAGGGGCGTCTGTTGTCAGAGCCTCCGGATACTGCAATAAGTAACTTTGTAATGGTCCCCAGATATCGGCAGGGCGGACTGGGCAGGGAGCAGTTCGGAGTATGTCAGTACTTGCTCCTGGCAGTATACCAGGTCCTTGAGCCATTCCTTAAATTTCGGAGCCCGTCCCCGTCCCCACCGGCAAGCTACGCGCCGTTTCGCCAGCAGGAGCGCCGTCGTAACGAATTTGCGACTCGCCCGCGGGATAGGTTTTGTGTATCCCAGTAGCGCTTGTATGGGATCCGGTGCAAAGGGCAGCTCTATCATCTGTGAAATGGCAGAGCACACCTGTGTCCAGTAGCTCTGAATAGTGGGGCATGTCCAGGACAAATGTAAGAAGCCCGCCTGGGGGGCATGGCATCTCTCGCAGTTATCCGAGTCCTGTAGCTGAAATCTGTATTTGGTGGCCGGGGTGCAGTAGAGACGGTTCAAGAATTTAAAGTGTATGATACGGTGTCTACTACTCGCTGAAATCTGTGCCGTCTGCAAACAGCAGTATGTCCACCTATCATCCCTGAGTTCTAGCCCCAGCTCCCGCTCCCACTCCCCGCGTGCCCGGGAGACGTCAGGTGCAGCATCAGAGCGGACTGCATGATACAGTATCGAAACCAAATGGGAGGGTGAGGTGGCCTGGAGGACTCCGTGTAGGGGAGCCATAGTGTCAGGCTCAGACGGGAAAGCCGGCAAGATGGCCTTCATGCCATGCCTCAGTCTAAGGTAGGTGAAAAGCTCCAGGGGGGTAGGCGTGTATCCATCAAAGAAGCTTTCCCGGTCACGAAAGGTCCCGCCAGAGAACAGATCTCCCCATCTATGGAATCCCAGCTTGCGAAGCAAATCTTGGAACAGTTTCTCTTGGAGAAGAGGAAGCTGTGAATGATAAGTAAGTGGGAGAAGAGGGGAGTACAGGAACGGACTTCCCACTCGCTTCGACAGCTCCAGCCAAGCCCTCACCGTGCCCTGCAAGGCGTTATAGCTGGCAGTGGTATGCGGGAGCACACTGTGCAGTAGGCCAGGCAGGGGCAGGGGCGCCGCTAGCCAGTCCTCCGCTGCGAGCTGGGGCATGAAAGCGATCGGGTGGAACCAGTAGTATGCATAGTGCGCTTGGGCGCAATGATAGTACAGTTCCAGGTCCGGTATATCGAATCCTCCGCGCGAATATGGAGAAGTCATCACAGCCCACTTCAAGCGAGGTCTCTTCCCACCCCACACCAATCGTATCAATTCAGATCTCAGACGAGTGAAGAAGTGCCTGCTCGGGGGGAAGGGAATATTCATAAACAAGTATAGGAGCCGGGGAAGCACCACCATCTTAATCAGGGCTGCGCGCCCAGCCATTGACAGGGGGAGCGCAATCCAGCGGTCGACACAAGAGGAGACGTGCAGCAATGTCGTACCGTAGTTCATCCGCATAAGCTCCTCCCTGTCTCGAGAGATCTTAATGCCTAGGTACTTGACTTCGGACTCACTCCATTCTATGGGATAGTCGAGCGGGAAGGTCTGGGAGCCATCAGTTAGATGGAAGATCTGGGACTTCGACCAATTGATTTGTACTCCCGACATTTCCCCATATATCAAGAATTCCCGGAGGAGAGGGTTCAGGTTATTTTGTGGGTCCCGCACGTACAGAGTAATATCGTCTGCATACATCGACAGCAATATCTGTCTCTGCTCACAGAACAGCGCTCGGTCTTGGTGGCGCTGTCGGAGCCGCGAGGCGAGAGGCTCAAGCGCCAGTGCAAATAAGAGTGGGGAAAGTGGAACCCCTGCCTGGTCCCTCGGGCAATTCCAAAGGGTGCGGACGTCCTGCCATTGATTAAGACCCTGGCACACGGACCGCCATAAAGAATAGTTATCCAGCCCAGGAACACCAGAGGGAAACCCATGTGAGTCAGTACAGCCACCAGATAATCCCACTCCAAGGAGTCGAACGCTTTCGTAGCATCCAAAAAGACCGCCACCATCTGTAGGCTGGGATCCACATTCTGCAAGGTTGCAAATAGCGTGCGCAAGTTGTGCGACGTCGCCCTTCCGGGTATAAAACCCGATTGATCCGGGAGTACCAGTCCCTCCATGAGGAGCGTCAAGCGATTAGCCAGAGTCTTAGCAAGGATCTTTGCATCACAGTTAAGAAGGGACAAGGGCCGATATGAGTCCGGGGACGTTGCCGGCTTGCCTGGCTTCAAGAGGGAGGTAATCAGTGCCTCTCTCATGGAAGGGGGAAGTTTCCCCAGTGTGTGGGCCTTGTCAAATACCTCTTTTAAAATCGGGGCAAGGATATCAATGTAGGATTTATAGAACTCTATCGGGAGGCCATCAAGGCCCGGGGCCTTCCCCGAGGCCATCTGCATTATGGCCTCCCGAATTTCGTCAACCCCCAGAGGAGCCATGAGGAACCGGCGCTGTCTATCAGAAAGCCATCCTAATGTAATTTCCTCCAAATATCTGTCCAGCTCCGGCGTGTGTGCGTGAGTAGAGGAGTACAGTGCAGTGTAGTGGGCAACAAACGTTTGCAGTATAGACTGGGTATCCCTGTGGAGTGCTCCCGAAGATCCATGGATCTCTAGGACATGGTTGTTGAAACGGGGCGGTCGTATCGCCCATGCCAGGAATTTACCCGGCCGTTCTCCCTCACCGTACCTACACGCTTGGAAGTGTTTCCCCCTAAACCGAACCTCTCTATCCGCGGTGGCTTTATAGTCAGACAGGAGGTCCCGGAACCTGGCCTGCGCCTCCGCATCAGTGGGAAACGCAGGGGCGGTCTCCAAGGCCCTGAGGGCGATCTCCAGTTTACTAAGGCTATTACGTAGGTCCCTGAGGACTCCCACCCCTTTTGAAATGCACAGCCCCCTGATGGTAGCCTTAAAGGCCTCCCAGACTACAGCGACACTGTCCACCATCCCACCATTGCGCTGAAAGAAGCTCTCGGTCTCCTGTGCAATTTCCGAGCGAAAGACCTCATCCAACAGGGCAGAAGGTTGCAATCTCCAGGACATCGGAGAGCCAGCAAGGTCGACCAGTTCCATACCCATCAGGACCGGGGCATGATCGGAATACGTGCGCGCTAAGTGTTTTACCCGGCATATCGTGGGAGCAAGGCCTGGGGAGACCAAAAAATAATCCAATCTCGCCCATGGCGTGTGCGGCCGACCAGTGCGTGCCCTCCAAGGTCGCCGGGTGCCTAGAGCGCCATGCGTCCAACAGATGGCGCTCAGTAAGAAGGTCGTGAACATATGCCTGCGAGCGAGAGTAGTGTTGAGGGCTGGGGTTTGCCCTATCTTTCATGGGATCAATAGCTACATTAAAGTCGCCTCCCCATACCAAGTAAGTGGAGCCTATGCCCAAGATCTCCCCCAGAGCACCCGAAGGCATTGCGGATCATCAGAGTTGGGGCCATAATAACACGCCAGTGTGAGCGTGTCCGCACCAATGCGACCCCAGATAATACAATACCTGCCCTCCCTATCAGTCAGTTCACCCAGGCACACAAAGGGGGTGTGTTTCTTAATAAGGATTGCGACCCCCCGTGAGTAAGTGGAGTAGGAGGAAAAGGAACGGTGCATGGCCCACCTTGATGCAAACAGTGATGGCCTGGACGGGTCCAGGTGCGTCTCTTGTAGGAAGGCCACGCTGATGTGATGTCTATCCAGGTACGCCAGGGTCTGTCTACGCTTTCTAGGGTCTCCCAAACCCCTCACATTCCAGGTCAGAAAATTAAGTTGCCCAGTAAAGTCCCTGCGTGTCTGTGGATCACCCATGAGGAGCAACAGTTCTCAGAAATAGTAACCCAATGCCTCCGCCGCCCCTAAAAGGATGCAAAAGAAATGATGCAAGTACTACAACACACCAATGAACACTAACAAACAGCAAAGAAAATTCCCCACCCCCCCCCCCCCCCTCCACCCTCCACCCACAGCAGCATCCCAATCATGCCATCTGGACAGTCCCCTTCCTCCCCACCCCAAAACCAAACCCTACTATGGCCAACGCCACAAGGGATTAACATTTAAACAGAGATACAATGGGGTAATACCCTTCGGAGGTCAGTCTAGGTGGATACACCGTGTCTCCTCGATCCACTGGAGTGCGCCCGGCCAGAGACCGAGCCCACTCCAGGGACAGGGAGCGCCCAGCGAAGTGAAATGTCCTGAGAGTCAGGTGCGCGGTAAAAGGAGTTAGGGCCCTGGTTACATCCCCCCACCCACAGCGCAGCCAGGCCTTCAAGTCCCCATAACATGGTCCGTGGCAGCATACATCTGCATCAGCTTACCAACTGTCAATCATCTGCCACAGAAGCACCAGGTCGACGACCCCGCGCTGTCACACCGAGGCCGGCGAGGATGGGCTGTCCATATCTCGCCTCTTGACCCGCTTCAGAAATTCAATGCTTGTTGGGGTTTAGTGCAGAAAAATTGTTTCCCCTGGTGGGTGATGCGTAGTCGAGCAGGGTAGAGCAACGCATAATCAATTTGAGCAGCCCGCAATTTTTGTTTGATCTGGATGAATTTCTTCCGCTCCTCCTGGACCACTGGAGTGAAGTCTGGAAATATGGTAAAGGCAATGCCGTCGTACGAGAGGGTCTTCTTCTCCTTCGCCACTCGGAGCGCCGCATCCCGGTCCTGGAAGTTTAGCAAACGGGCGATGATAGGGCGGGGGGGGCCCCCGGCGGCGGCCTCGGAGCCAGTGATCTGTGCGCCCTCTCAACAATGAACTGCGGGGAGAGGGAGTCAGCCCCCACCACCGCGTGCAGTAGGCCCTCCACATAGTCCTCCATCTTGCCTGTGTGGGTCGACTCTGGTATGCCAAGTAGGCGAACATTATTCCTCCTACTGCGCGCCTCTAATTCCTCATTCTTGGCCGCTATCACGAGAAGGACTTTGTCCATGCGCGCTACAGTGTCCGATAATTGTGCTGTGCGATCTTCGGAATCAGAAACACGCCGCTCCGTTTCTGAGATACGCTCTCCATGACTGTCCACCTTGTGCACAATCGAGTCCATACGTGACTGCATGGAGTCCATTTTGTCCACTATGGTCGCCAGACTCTGACGCATATCTAACAGTATGGATTTGACGTCGTCGCCCGCCTGGGCATCCACCGGTGCCGGACCCCCCGCGCCGGCCTCCGGCTGGGATCGGGTGGTCTTTTTCGACTCGAAGGTGAGGCGAGGCTGGCGGCTGTCCGGTTTCCCCATGCCGACACCGACAGGCAGACCACAGTAAGGGCAAGGATATGGTCGGAAAGACCGGATCGCACAGTAGGCCACGCGGTGGAAAAGGAACCAAGGGGGAACGCAGCTCCGCAGGGGCAGAAGCGACCCAGCAATCCGGGCGCAGGCACACCTCAACCTCCACGAGAGCGCCAATCAACCCCCTCCACCGGTGGCGAAGCAGCGCGCCAGGGACGGGTCCAGTGCCCGGAGCCGCCCTCGATCACCTGGGGCCGCCACACCCCTCGACAGCAGGTCCCCCGCTATCAGGGCAGCAGGAGCGCCTTCACTCCGGGCCACCAATCGCCATGAGCCAGTCAGGGGGGGGCAGAAGGGCCCGAACCGGGACCCTCAAGTACTCACTCGCAGCAGCCGTAGCTCTCCAGAGGGATCCAGTCCGACGAGAGAAGCAGGCCCCAGCGCTTCCAGGCCGATAGCGAGCTCCGCAGGTCCGCCGCAGCCTCAGCGCGATCTCAGACGCAGGCCTCTCCAAGCAGATTGCTACGCCGATCTGGCCATAGGCTCCCGCCTCCAGCTAACAGGTCTCCCCGGGTCTCAAACTCCAGCTGACTCCGCCGCTCGTCACATCACACCCAGCGGAGGAGGAGACAGGCCACAGCGGGGGTGGATGGGTCCCCACAGCGCAAGGCAGGTGAGGCAGCGCCGCGCCGCCGCAGCGTCCAGAGATGGCCGGGGGAGGTGACCGCCGCGGTCGCCGCGGCCGTCTGCAGCTCACCCCTTCAATGTGCATGCCCTCCGCAAGTTTTCGATGCAGCCGCCGCCGCGGCAGTGGAGTCAGCCCAGGGTGAGGGCATCAGTCGGGGCGCTCGAGGTCCGCCGCAGCCGTAATGCAGGGAGGCCCTCTGACCACGTGTGCAGCGCCGCCCTCGCGTAGCGGCAGCACTCCGGTCACGGTTCCAGACGATTGCACGCGCCAGCCGGCGCGGTCGGCAGCAGCCCCTCAGTCCGGTCCCACCGAGGTACTCAGGGCAAGGCAGAGCTCTGGCAGCAGCAGCAGAGTACGGGAATCCACCAGGGTCCGTTTTGGCAGTGAGTCGCAACGCTCAGGAAGGATTTAAGTAGGATTTTGCCGCTGGGCTGCGGGAGCTTCACCCACAGGCAGCCATTCCGCTGTGCGCCACCTAGCGCCTCCCACATTAAGCGAACATTGAAAACCTATAATAGATATGCTTCGGTAAATATGTTTTTTGGTAGGGTGTTTGTTAATTGTAATATAACAAGGCTATTTATAATAGCTTCAGCAATTTGAGAGGCTTGGCCACTTTCACCTTTTTTTTTGTGATATGTGCATTAAACTTGCAGCAAGCAATATAGGATTGTGTCATACTATCTCCATGTTTATTTGCATGTGTCATTAAAAGCATGTGCATGGGAACTATTGGCATCCTGTTAATAGCTAAATGTGATGTGCTGTAAATACACTCTTAAACTAAATGGACCATTTTATTAGATATTATTGTTGTATGATTTTTGAAAATAGTTTTAGTGAAGCACCAGGATTATTATTGTTTTTTATCTGGGGTCAAAATTTATGAGTTAGTTCTCCTAAAAGTTATAGAGGGAAATATCAGCAATGAAATAACTATCCCTGATTTATACTTATATTATTGTGCTTTAAATTTATGAATTCATAGAACTTCTATATTACAACAAGATTTACAGACCTTGTTTAGCTTTGATATATGCACATAATACATAAGCTGCCTCCTTTATATGAAAGCTTGAATATATAAAGCTTTCCAAAAGGTTAGACTTAAGTTTAAAGCAGCTATTAAAAACTGAATTCAAGTGGGAGTAGTACTATATATATTTTATTATAATAAAGGTATACAAAGTTAGGATGCTGGGCTCACGTTTGCGTGTTTAGAAGATGCTGTGGGACAAGTGTTTTTCCCTGTTGTAACCCAATGGGCCACAGCTATATATGGTAGGAAGCAATAGAAAAATAAATATTGATAGGAGGGGACTAGACATATTTGAAAGATTTCTTAGAATGGCAGCAATAAATGCATCAATCTTATTGTGTAGAATTTTCCGATTAGTACGCATACAAGAAGTTATATGCCTTTTCTCTGTAAGTGCATATTTAGCTTTAAACCTGTTTGCTCTTATTAGTTAGCGCTATGTATATCAGTTAGGCTGCTTTGAAGACTTGATATAGAATTTCTTTGCTGATAGGGCAATGTGTTAATTTATAGGGACGTCAAATCAGGTTGTCAAGTTGGAAACTGTCCTCCAGGAAGCAGAGGGCAGTACTGATTATAGGTTTAGTCCAACGCTGCTGCTCTAAAGGCAGGGTTAGGCATAATATGTACACACAGATGGGAAGGGGGAGCCTATAAAAAAAAGGCACCCTAGAGGGTGTATCTAATTAGCTTTTACCTTTTCTGCTGTAAACATTAGCATTATGTAGTTTGTAGAATGATGCACCGTGTGCCAAAATAATGCCATACTTTATGAGATGTGAGCATTAGTATGCGGAGTTGCCTTTTTTTGATTGGCGAAAATTAAGGCACTTCTTCAGTAAAAGAATTTCACATAAGTATGTACTAGGTGTACAGTATTCTATTTACTGCCTGTAACTAAATGCACCAAGAAGTGATTTGCTGAAAATAGTTAGCTGCGCAAGGAATTCTAAGGGGGGCACAGCATTCTATATTTACTGCCTGTAACTAAATGCACCATAAGTGATTTGCTGAAAAGAATTAGCTGCGCAAGGAATTCTATGGCGCGAATTTGGAAACTCTACCAAGTAAACTGTATATTAACAAAACATGTTTGCTAAAGGACTCTATAGTCACACTTCATGCAGGTTAAAATAGCTCATATAGACAGTTTTACAAACAGTACTAGTGTATCTGTGAGGCTTTGTCCTAGTAAATTGGGAAATTGCAAGTTTGCACATAAAGTGTTCTCTTGAAGGTTCCAAAACCTTGCTTTGTGTTTTGTATACTTTGGCATCTGAAAGCAGAACTCTAGGAAGGAGTTGTAACTGTAGCCAACTCACCAATGCAGATGGCATGCAACATGTGTGAGAAAAACTTAGCAGAATAATTTATAAAGATGTGTCCTTGGCACAAAAGCAGTAATTACAAAATGGGGCAATGTTGTTGTAAGTACTCAAAATGACTAACTCAGGTAAATCTGTATGGTTGGTCCCTTAGAGCAGTCAGTTTTTTTTTCAAGTGCAAGCTAACTACATATGGTTTTAAAAAGAACAATAGTATATAGCAATGACAATCAAGCTGTATAGTATACGTAACTCACAAAAAGTAAATATATACTTTAGTAAAGAATATAGCATAGGCAACCAATTATTAAAATACACTAAAGTGTGCTGAGGAAGCATGCTTTAATGTACCATCATTATAAAGAGCAACACTTGTTGTGAGCAACATTTGTTGTAAGGAAATAGCTTGGCATATGATGTGCACTATTTTAGCAAACACCTTGTAGTAGCTTTAATAATCTTTATTGCTGATAAGTTTAGTCAACTTTTATAAAAAAAACTTTGTAGTAATGGCCCTAAATGGAGCATTCAGGCTTAGTATTGCAAAAATGCTAAGTACCTTTTTCACCAATAAATAATACCTTTAATAATTAATAAAAGCAGAATTATATTAGATATATGCTGCGTTCGCCAGGCGAGGCCTAAGGAAGTGCAATAGTGCTCCTGGAAATTTTACAGTCCACAATATCGGGTGTATTTTTAAAGAAGATTCTTCATTTATATCATATTCATATGCAAAATTCCCATTAAATAAACATCAAGACAATTTCTTTTTATAAAACAAGCATTTGAACTTTGTTAGGGCTCTAATATTTTAATATTCTTTAGACTCTTGGTTGAAAAATTAGTGAGACTAGTCTGCAAATGTATTGGTCAAACTTAGTAGAAATTGCAATAAGAAAATCTCCATATACCTGAGTCTAATTCACAAGACAAATATCAGCTGGTCCAATAATAAGTGGGGCAATAGTGTCCTCATATTATACCTGAATATGTATCACATTCGATCCTTTAGGAGGAATGTTGATGCAATATAAGGTTAACGATAGGTGTTATAACATTGACAGTTTATAGTTGGAGCTATAGATCAAAGGTATTGTATCGAGAATCACTGGTCATTGGTATGTACCTTTAATCATTGCTGATACAGTCTTGAGAATTATGGACCTGTTTGCATGCCGCTAAAAGGGTTTAGTAGTTGGTGCTGTGCAGAGAGTATAGGGCGAAGTACAATTTTTATTATTCATCACAATCTCTAATTATAATGTATTTTCTATTATCTGTATGTAATGATATTCTTGCTATATGGTCATGCTATTTTGCTTTAGTTAAGCATTCGAGAGACTTATTCTACTAAAATGGTTATTTCACAAACATTTTCTTTGCAAACCAGTGTCGGAGTGACTATAAGAGAGAAGGAATCCCTTACATTCAGTTTCCATACAGTATATTTTGTATTCATGGCAGCCAGTGTGCATCATTTCATGTCATTGCCATAACAATCACACACATCTTGGGAAACAAATTGTAATGTTGCCCCTCCTTAGAGACTCCTTGGGAGTTGATCCATGGCTGGGAGCCATAGTATAGGATGGAGTCACTGATCGCTAAGAAAGTTTGGTGAGCATCTGAAAGGTGACACAATATCAATAGCCATTGATAAAGTATTAAGACCGTAGAAGTTGATAACTTGAAACTTTTAAACAGAGACGTTTTAAAGACTTAAACTCTGGAGGCGGGTCTCTCAGAGTGCAGGAACCAGACAACAAAAAAGCTGGACTGTATATTGAGAACAGGTTGCTACTATTTCTGTCCTAAGAGATTCATAAGGGTATTTAAAGGCACCAGTCAATGACGCACTACTGAGGCACTACTGTATTATATCACCCTATTATAAAAGCCAAATTTATTCGTAGGATGTATTAAATTAATTATATCTGCAAGCTACACACCAGGGCTGCTTTGTGCTCTAATTTTTGGGAAAGTGCCTTTTATTAACAGGGCTTATTTAGAGCTAATTGTTTAATGCCACATCTTCTAGTATGCTTTTGCTGCTTTCTTAGCATTTGGCCCGTTAGCTAGCATGTTTGCCAAATATCACAAAATAAGTATGCCTTTAAAGCATTTTACAGTAGTGTTATACTATACTGCATTGAAATGTATTCGTAATAATGTATAAAAAAATAAGATTTGCTGCAATATTAGCTATGTAAAGCTATGCTATGCTTGTAGTGACCGTAGTTGTAATCTAGGCTTAGTGTGCTGCTCCTATAACGTATGGCTAAAAAATGCTAATATTGGCATATGCTTCTGTATTATACACATGGTAGCGTCATGGTTGAGGTATTTATTTTGGAAAAGCAATTTTGACTGGCTTTGGTGTTGTGGGCGGAGAGATGTGCCTGCTGGTGCGCGTTTGTTGTCAAAAAGCAGCATAATGAAAATCAGGCAGCAGAGATTGGAGGCGTTGCAAAGGAGAGTTACGAGCGGTCACGCGCTGTGTGCTACTTGTTGCCTGACAGCCGCATTGTATTCAGTACTTGCCCACTTCAGGGAAGACATTGAAATAGGAGTTTTGCAGGCAGCATACTAATGAGCAACATTATGCGCACACATTCAAAGCAGCAATTTGTACGAGAATGCTAACACAGACGCTAAGTGACGCTTATAATGGTGGCTGATTCAACGCTCGACATAAGAGGCGCTGCTGGGTTCACATGGATGCTGTAATTTGCAAGTATTGATTTGAGATAGACTAATTTTTTTGTATAACGTATACAGCTTTATAATGCACTGATGCCAAAATGCCGATAATACTGCACAGCAAAGTAGTTATAGTCTATAGCTACGAGCTAATGTGCATCTTTGTGTGCAATGTAGCAACATTTTGTGTAGACATTAAAAGCAGCAATTTTAACGAGTATGCAAACATTGATGCTAAGTGACGCTTACAATGGTGGCTGATTCGACGTTTGACATAAGAGCAGTTGCTGCGGGCACAAGGATGCTGTATATTTGCAAGTATTGATCTGGATAGATTTATATTACCGTGCAATCAATATAGCTTTATAACGCACTGCTGCCAAAACGCCGATTATACTGCACAGCAGGTTTGTGTGTGTCTATAACTACGAGGCAATGTGCTTGTTCGTGTGCAATGTATGCAAAAGACTTTTAAGTGTGTTTTTGTGAGGCATGGAAGCAATAAATAGTTTCCTAAAATGACACGACCTGCATAGTTTTTTATGTTTTTGCTGTTACGCTTTTTGTTTTTTAAGCGAAGGCTTTTAAACACGTTTACACGTGTTTACATTATGTCTTTAGACATGCATCTATTTAGTGTGTCGCCGAAAGAGCAACATTTTATAAGCAAACATTTAAAACGCATCTTTATCTGCAGACTATTTTTGCTAAAAGAACAAGCATTTATTTCATAGCTGTTTGCCATAGCTGAACGTATGCTGGACAAAAAAAAAATATCACGTGGTAATACTTGGCTGGCGTGCCCGTGCACATTTCTGCTGAGAGCGTTTTGCTTTGGACGCCATACACGTTTACAATTTGAATGTTAGCCGGATGCGAACATGGAAGCTCCCTAGCGATGCTTTTTTTAATGCTGCTAACTGTAAGTACCTTAATATATTATTACGTAGTTTATATTATATTGTATGTTTTAATTGCTATTGTTATGTAGCGTAATTTCCAAATACGTATTGCAATAGCGAGATTAAGCTAATGTAATAGCGATGGTTAAAAGAGCAACAGTGAAAACTGCAGTAGCGTGGTTTTCAGGGTATAAGTTTTAAGAAATGGTTTTCAATTGTGCCGCAGTAAACATTAGTAGCAAAATATAAAATACCATATAATATATAATATGATATGTGGGAAATGTTTTTCAACTTTGCATAGCATTATATGCGAAATGGTTTTGGTAAATGATGCAAAGTAGTTGAAGTATAAGAAGACACCGCTCAACAAATATAGCACGTGTATACACTGACGTGATTAGTAGAAAGATTTGTAGGAGTAGAACTCTGTGGTTAGATGTTTGAGTATGTTAGAAGAGTGATGGCGGAGGTCTAGGGGAAAGACGTGTGGCGCTAACGCGGTAAGTGGCATAATGGGGGTAGAGCAGAGAGGCGCGTAGTGTTAGTGTGACGCAGCAGTTGTGGCGGGGATAAAGCGAAGGAGTTTGGTGTTTTAGTGGGATGAAAGGTATGGTGGGGATAGGGCGGTGGCACTGGGGTGTATATGTATTGCAGGGGGAGAAGGGGATAGACCGCAGGGGCTAGGGGCCGTAGTTTGATAGTAGTGTTAGTGGGGGAGAGCAAAGGGGCAAGGATGACAGTGTGGTCGGAGTTGTGGCAGGGGTCATGTGGAGGTACTGGGGCATGCAGTTTAATAAAGGCGTCCTGGTGAGAATAGCAAATGAAAGCGAAACTAGTAGTGAGATAGAGGGTCCTATAGCGAGTAAAGCGGGGGATGCAGGGGTAGTAGTTTCGCAGCGCGATAGGAATTGTAGCATGATGCACAATAATAATTGTATCTGGTTTGTGTCTGTAGTGTGAAAGCAAGGTGGACCGGCGAAACGAACCCTCGGTATAGGCAGCAGTAAAAGGAAGCTTTATGTGGTTAGCTATATACACTTGATCAGTGGCTACTAAAAAGGCAGCGTACACAGAGGCAGAAACGTGCAGTAAACCCCAAACATAAAAGTAAAGCGGACAGCAAAAAAACATATGGGAAACTGGGAAAATGAAATGCATTTTGTTTATAATATTTACTAAAACTGGCGTACTCTTTTTGGAAAATGTATTTATACTGTAACAATAACAGATGCTGGTTAACGTAGCATAGGCTACAGCATGCACATAATACAACAGTGGTAGTAGCAATGAAAAACTACTGAGCACGCATTCCTAAAGACACAGCATGCAGTTTTTTATGTGTATTATGCTTTGGTTCTATAACAGCATAGGCAAAACCATGTACCTACTAATTAAATGTTTTTAGCATACTTTTCTATAAATAGTGAAACGTATTGTTAACAGGTGCATTATTGTCGTTTTTTTATTTAAAGAGCCAATGGTGGTGCACATACATTTGCGTAAAAACAGATGCTTCTAAATATAAAAGCAATCCTTTTTAATATCTATTTTAAAAACCATTATACATTGAAACGCATTGTTGCTGTAAGCAATAATATGCATATTTTTAAGCAAGCTTTAGTATAGAACTGAGTAAATATATGCTTATCAACATGTTTTGCACAACAAGTATATAACACGCTATGAATAAGCCAGTTAAACATATCGCGCACGCAAGCTAAACGAAGCACGTTTAAACAACGTTTATCAAACTGGCAAATAATTACAAAGCAAGCACAACAAGTAAATAACATGCTATGAATAAGCCAGTTAAACATATCGCGCGCGCCTGCTAAACGAAGCACGTTTAAACAACGTTTATCAAACTGGCAAATAATTACAAAGCAAGCACAACAAGTAAATAACACGCTATGAATAAGCCAGTTAAACATATCACGTGCGCAAGCTAAACGAAGCACGTTTAAACAACGCTTATCAAACTGGCAAATAAATACAGGCAAGTAGATTGTGGCAAGTTATTAAAGCAGTAATGAACTAATAGGTATTGACCCGAAAACCTTTTTTAATATGTACTTTACGTACAAGCAAACATTACGTGTATCAGTGTCAAAGGAAAAGCGCAAAACTATGGCTTCTTTATTAAAAGCAGTTTACTAATAAAAAAAAATGCAATCGCCGAAGCGGTTTATAGTAACAGGAAAATCGCAATTGCTGAAGCGATGTTAGTAACTGTAAAATTGGGCAATTACTGAAGTCGTTTTCACTAACAGTATAATCCCATTGCTGTTGCAGTTTATAAAAATGTTATTATTTACTCACTGGTATGGGATGTATGTCGTTACAACGCACACTTTTACAACGCATGCACTTACAACGCATTTTTTACAACGCATAATCCATTACAACGCATGACACTACAACGCATTTTTAAAAACTACCTTTACAACGCATTTCCATTACAACGCATACTACCTTTACAACGCATACCATTACAACGCATAATATTAAATTGCATTTAAGGTAAGTATTAGATAGTATAGGGGTAAAAGTTACTTTTCTAACTCCAGGGGGTGCAACAGTAGGGTAAGTGTTGGATAGTATAGGGGTAAAAATTACTATTCTAACTCCAGGGGGTGCAACAGTAGGGTAAATGTTGGATAGTATAGGGGTAAAAATTACTATTCTAACTCCAGGGGGTGCAACAGTGGGGTAAGTGTTGGATAGTATAGGGGTTAAAATTACTATTCTAACTCCAGGGGGTGCAACAGTAGGGTAAGTGTTGGATAGTATAGGGGTAAAAATTACTATTCTAACTCCAGGGGGTGCAACAGTAGGGTAAGTGTTGGATAGTATAGGGGTAAAAATTACTATTCTAACTCCAGGGGGTGCAACAGTAGGGTAAGTGTTGGATAGTATAGGGGTAAAAATTACTATTCTAACTCCAGGGGGTGCAACAGTAGGGTAAGTGTTGGATAGTATAGGGGTAAAAATTACTATTCTAACTCCAGGGGGTGCAACAGTAGGGTAAGTGTTGGATAGTATAGGGGTAAAAATTACTATTCTAACTCCAGGGGGTGCAACAGTAGGGTAAGTGTTGGATAGAATAGGGGTAAAAATTACTATTCTAACTCCAGGGGGTGCAACAGTAGGGTAAGTGTTGGATAGTATAGGGGTAAAAATTACTATTCTGACTCCAGGGGGTGCAACAGTAGGGTAAGTGTTGGATAGTGTAGTGTAATATTATGCGTTGTAATGGTATGCGTTGTAATGGTAGTATGCGTTGTAATGGAATGCGTTGTAAAGGTAGTTTTTAAAAATGCGTTGTAGTGTCATGCGTTGTAATGTCATGCGTTGTAATGGATTATGCGTTGTAAAAAATGCGTTGTAAAGGTAGTGCGTTGTAAAAGTTGCGTTGTAAAGGTTGTTCCCCACTGGTATGTTCGGCGAAGTACTATTGCCAAGGATAATTTTTAAAGCAGCTGAAAAATCGCAATGACGATATGGCACAATGGGTTTTCCCCTGTAATTAAAAAAAGAAGATCATGAAAATACAGGCAGTTCTAAATATATTGCAAAACTAATTATTAAGTAGCATAATATATGGTAGGTATACGGGTAACGCGCATAAAGCACATGTATTTGCAATGATATACGTCTAAAGCGGAAGATTACAGGTATGTTCTATATAATGCTGCATTATCAGAAATGTATGCTAAAAAAAGCATTTTAACTGAATACTTAAAGATATATTATGTGAATAATAAGCGTTTTAAAACATTGTAAATGATAACGCAACGCTTCCTGCAGCAGCCATATGTAAGTGGCGCCTCTAACAAACGCTGCGTAAGCGCAACAAATCCTGCAGCAGTTATATGTAAGTGGGGCCCCTAACAAACGTCGCGTTTGTATGCCTGTTTATGTGCGAGCAACTTTACGGTACTTTTGAAAAAGTAATATATCTGCAATAACGTAGTGTTTTACTAAAGCAGCTTAACATGCAAATAAATAGCATCGTAAAAGGAACGTTAACAGGAAAGTATAACATCCAATAGGCCACACACGTAATTAGTAAAAAAGAACGCGCAATTGTCAAGCATTATAAGAATGCACAATAATGACGAACAGTAAAATAAATACTAAAAATAAAACTGCTAAAACTTACCACGAAAAGAGTAGTAGCTGGTCGACTATGTAGCTCGTACAATGTATACCACAGCTCCGGCGTATTTAAGAATGTTTGATGCATCGCGTTTAAATAGAGCATTGGAAGCACGATAGCTATGGGGAAGAGGCATAAAATGGGGAAACACACAGTAAAGGAAATGCATGGCGATGGAGTGAAGATGCGCAGGTGCTACAAACAGCGTGTGGTAATTGTAAATGTGGAGAACGAGTTCCTGAATAAAGTGTAACCTTAAAAGCACGTATTTCAGCTAAATGTATATAGGATTAAGTAAAATATACAAGATATGCAGGAATGTTGAAAAACATGACGAAGGCGAACACCAGCCGAACTACAAGTTTGTCTGCAGCACCACTAATATGGACAGACTCCTTGCAACTAAAACCTTGGTGTATTTTATAGAAAAGCCCAATACCATGTGCACAGTGTGTGAAGGCTGCAAAGTCCCAATAAGCAGCAAAGGCGTATAGTAGTGTCCCCCCCTTGCACCACGAAGGTGCAGGCAACAATATCAGACACTAAACAAAATACTATGGGGCATATTATGAAGGTCTGCCGTTAAAATTATCATCGCTTTATCGGCAGAAAACTGCTGCTAAAGCGACGATAATGGCCTTGATAATATGGCGTAGAGAATCCCCATAGAAGCCCATGTTCTGGTGTGAACATGGGCTTCTATGGTGATTCTCTACGGCATATTATCAAGGCCATTATCGCCGCTTTAGCGGCAGTTTTCTGCCGATAAAGTGGCGATAATTTTAACGGCAGACCTTTATAATATGCCCCTATGTATATAACTATTTAAACGCAATGCCTTTGCAGGTTTTTTTACTTGTGCACACTGTTACTAAGTAGCTGTATTAGTAGTAGCTTTAGTGATTTTACACAAGAAGGTAGATTTCAAGGGAGTTCGCATGTATAACGTTGTTTGCAGGAGCTCCTTATAAAAGTGAGGTACTTTAGCACGCAACATCATGAAAGCAGACAGCCTGCTTGCAGCAGTAATCTTTAATGCTTTATAATAGAAGCCTAGTACCCAGTAGATACTGTGCCACTGTTATAGTGCAACAGTGGTAAAAGCTGGATTCCTGACCCTGTAGCATTTCAAACCAACACATACAGAATGGATTTCCCATAAACGTCTCATAAAGCCAAATCTCTACTGCAGTACATGATTTAGTAATACCTATAGTACAAGGCCTCTTGCATCAGTGAGTCAGCAAGGCAGCCGTTTATATTACCCTAAAGAGGCATATGTATAACGTTACTTCACAAGCTTCTTGGAACGGCGAACTGTAGCGCAGCATATTGTTCTGTAATAGTAGAGGCACAAACAAGACAATGTACTAGTAAACCTGCTATGCCTTAACTACTGCGGTACATGATTTTGTAATACCTATAGTACATGGCCTCTTGCATCAGTCAGCGCAGCATATTGTCCTGTAATAGTAGAAGCACAAACAAGATAATGTTAGTAGTAAACCTTGCTATGCTTTAAGAGGTGTTTTTAATGCGCACACTCCACCCATACGGCTTGTTTAACAGTAGCTCGTAGTCATACAAAGCAAAACGCTGCATTTCAAGACAGATCACATGCATCATCTGGTTTGTATATTTGTTCTAAGAAACGCCTCCACATGATACACAATTCTTTAACACTGTTGACAGATAAGCTCCTAAACAGTGAATCGGTATGCCTCATAAAAGAATCCTAGCACCAAGTAAACAGTGTGCCAGATGTAAAACGCATAAAAAGCAGCAGGCTTGTAGTATGTTATACAACATTTATAAGCACTGCATCAATGCTTAAAGATGAATAACTGTGCCTGCAGCAGTTTAATGTAAGCACATGCCTAATATTCTCCCCACAAGCTTTCTATCAAAGCTAATACTACCGCAATACATAAATTTGGTAAACCACAAACCCGAACATGACGAACAAAACTAGATGCCCAATAAGTTTATATTAAAAGCAAAGTACAGATGGAGGAGCCAAGATGGCGACCGGGACGGCAGCGTAGGCTCCCGGCTCCGTGAACCTCCACATCCCGCACAGATATCCTGCATGTGATCCTCAGCCTGCGCTACATGCCCGTGTTGGTGATCGAGAGCGGCAACCGATCGTGTGATCCTGAAGCTTCCAGCGGCGGTACCGCCCGAGAAATGCTCATTTGAAGTTTGCGGCCTGTGCAGCCCTGGAGCCGGGACCTCGGGTGGACAACATGGCCGGGCGGCAGTTCAACAACAGCGGCCATTGGTGACCGGGTGGAGTCGGACTACCGAAGCGGCGCGAATATTGGTCTGAATCTCGCAGTGGTCGCTCCTATCACCGAGAGTAGCGTGACGGGTGCATACCAGGGGTGACGATTCCAGGGGTTTATCGGCGATCGCCTGGACCCTCGCCAGTGAACTGATCGGACGCGGCTTGTGGCTCGTCCCGATTTGCGCGGGCTGCTCCCGGTTTTCGCGGACACTGGCCCAGGGGGAGAACGACTGTTACCTGTGGCCGCACACTGTATACACATTTTGCCTGCCTCCGGACCTTTGTTTGCAGGGATATGGAACTTGCTGTGCCCGTGCCTGAGACCCGGTCCCCATCTGGGATGGCCCTGCCCTGCGGCCATCTTGATGGGATGGACTCTGTCATCCTGTACACTGGGACACAGCAAGATTGGGAGTGTGTGGCGCAAAGGAGCGTGGCGGAGCGAGCGCGGGGGACCGTGCTGGGGTACGGTGACCTTCTAGATGCTCTCGGAGCCCTTCATTCCACCCTGGTCCACGGCACCCGGGTATTGGGGAGGAAGCTGGATGGTATTGCGTCAGCGTCGGAAAAGTTGCGGTCTGCCTGTCCCCAGGTACATAAGGCTCTGTCTCACCTTCCACAGGAGGAAAGTACCGTGACCGCCTCTGTGAATAAGGGACGGATGGAAACTTTGGACACTGTGGCAGCGTGTGGTCGGCTGGCTGTGGGGTCGGTCTGTTCCGGAGGTTTTGGACTTGAGCAGACGGTGGTGACTTTGTCCCATGCGCGGCCTCCGGCGACCTAGGCAATCTTCACGCAACGATCGCCTGCTCTGGCCGATTTCTCCTTCCTGGACCTTGTGTGCGGCGCGGGCCCTGGGGCAGTACTGGGAACGGTGATCTTCCATGACGATGACTGTGCTGATGTTTCGAAACGTCCTCCCCATATGTGTGTGTCCCTTCCTAGTCTTCTCTGGACGCTCCTCTTCCTTGTAGCTTTGGACATGATGGTGGGTCGATGGGTATGCACTGGTGGATTCGCAAAGAGTGGCCAAGGATAAGGCTGATCCTTCCGATGTGGTCAATTAATAGGCGGGCGGGCTGGGGGGTTGTGTGCTTTCACGACGTAACTAATAGTGTAGCCAGTGCATAATGCTCCCCATTTCTCTTAGATATGGCCGAATTTTTGCTGTTTACTGTTTGCGCTGGGGAGGAATATATTGTGCGGGAGGGAGAAGCCGGGGGCATGGTTGAAGGCCCTCCTCCAGTTTATTATTACTCTCTCCCCTTTTCTGTTAGGGGGGGTTTCCTCTCTTTCCCCTTTTTCTCTGTTTCTTCTATATTTCGGGTCTGGTTCTGGGGCGACAGGCACGCTGCGGGGGGGGGGGGCCGTAGTCATCTGCAGAGGTGCAGGGTGGGGGGGTGGGGGAGGGGCTTCTTTAGTCCTTTACTTTGTTTCTATGGCCTCCTTTTTCTTTTCTTATTCTTCTTTGTCTTTTTCTGGGGTCAGTGCGGTAGGTGTCCTTTGTGGCCAATCATTGTTTTTCATTTGTGCCTCATTTCAGTGGGGTTTTCTGGGTCCTAGGGCAGAAGACTGCAGGCGCAAACGGCTCGTGATATTCCTCCACATCCTGAACCTTTTGTTTCTGCGCCATTGACTTGATAGATTGCCATTTATTGTTGACGTTCATTATTCTGCCGGCCTTTATTCGCTGCTGAGAACTTGATTGGCACCTGATCCTTCTATCCCTTATTGTAAAATGAAAACCTTTTATATCCTGGTTCCCCTCTTGGGCTATTCGGTGGACAAGAGAATACTAGCATGGAAAATCTGCTTCCCGAGGTGCTACATGTGATTAAAATCTGTTTGCTGTTATTTTCACTGCTTAGCGGCCGGCCCCGAGGGTTGTAGGCCCATACTTGTCTTTATTTGCAATGTCAATAAAGGTTTTCCAAAAAAAAAAAAAAAAAAAAAAAAGCAAAGTACATCGCACTCTTAACACATATCACAAAAGCAGTTCCCATAAGCCTGAAAAAAAAAACAAGACAAATTTAGCAGAGACGTGAAAACAACTAAACACTAAACCGACATTCATCCCCCCTGCGCTTGTTAAGAAAAGAATCTCCGAATCTCCTCCGTTGCCGATGCAGATGCTTGTTAACGTAGCATAGGCTACAGCATGCACATAATACAACAGTGGTAGTCACATTGAAAAACTACTGAGCACGCATTCCTAAAGACACAGCATGCAGTTTTTTATGTGTATTATGCTTTGGTTCTATAACAGCATAGGCAAAACCATGTACCTACTAATTAAATGTTTTTAGCATACCTTTCTATAAATAGTGAACCGTATTGTTAACAGGTGCATTACTGTCTTTTTTTTATTTAAAGAGCTAATGGTGGTGCACATACATTTGCGTAAAAACAGATGCTTCTAAAAATAAAAGCAATCCTTTTTAATATCTATTTTAAAAACCATTATACATTGAAACGCATCGTTGCTGTAAGCAATAATATGCATATTTTTAAGCAAGCTTTAGTATAGAACTGAGTAAATATGTGCTTATCAACATGTTTTGCACAACAAGTATATAACACGCTATGAATAAGTCAGTTAAACATATCGCGCGCGCAAGCTAAACGAAGCACGTTTAAACAACGTTTATCAAACTGGCAAATAATTACAAAGCAAGCACAACAAGTAAATAACACGCTATGAATAAGCCAGTTAAACATATCGCGCGCGCAAGCTAAACGAAGCACATTTAAACAACGTTTATCAAACTGGCAAATAATTACAAAGCAAGCACAACAAGTAAATAACACGCTATGAATAAACCAGTTAAACATATCGCGCGCGCAAGCTAAACGAAGCACGTTTAAACAACGCTTATCAAACTGGCAAATAAATACACGCAAGTAGATTGTGGCAAGTTATTAAAGCAGTAATAAACTAATAGGTATTGACCCGAAAACCTTTTTTAATACGTACTTTACGTACAAGCAAACATTACGTGTATCAGTGTCAAAGGAAAAGCGCAAAACTATGGCTTCTTTATTAAAAGCAGTTTACTAATAAAAAAAAACGCAATCGCCGAAGCGGTTTATAGTAACAGGAAAATCGCAATTGCTGAAGCGATGTTAGTAACTGTAAAATTGGGCAATTACTGAAGTCGTTTTCACTAACAGTATAATCCCATTGCTGTTGCAGTTTATAAAAATGTTATTATTTACTCACTGGTATGTTCGGCGAAGTACTATTGCCAAGGATAATTTTCAAAGCAGCTGAAAAATCGCAATGACGATATGGCACAATGGGTTTTCCCCTGTAATTAAAAAAAGAAGATCATGAAAATACAGGCAGTTCTAAATATATTGCAAAACTAATTATTAAGTAGCATAATATATGGTAGGTATACGGGTAACGCGCATAAAGCACATGTATTTGCAATGATATACGTCTAAAGCGGAAGATTACAGGTATGTTCTATATAATGCTGCATTATCAGAAATGTATGCTAAAAAAAAGCATTTTAACTGAATGCTTAAAGATATATTATGTGAATAATAAGCATTTTAAAACATTGTAAATGATAACGCAACGCTTCCTGCAGCAGCCATATGTAAGTGGCGCTTCTAACAAACGCTGCGTAAGCTCAACGAATCCTGCAGCAGTTATATGTAAGTGGGGCCCCTAACAAACGTCGCGTTTGTATGCCTGTTTATGTGCGAGCAACTTTACGGTACTTTTGTAAAAGTAATATATCTGCAATAACGTAGTGTTTTACTAAAGCAGCATAACATGCAAATAAATAGCATCGTAAAAGGAACGTTAACAGGAAAGTATAACATCCAATAGGCCACACACGTAATTAGTAAAAAAGAACGCGCAATTGTCAAGCATTATAAGAATGCACAATAATGACGAACAGTAAAATAAATACTAAAAATAAAACTGCTAAAACTTACCACGAAAAGAGTAGTAGCTGGTCGACTATGTAGCTCGTACAATGTATACCACAGCTCCGGCGTATTTAAGAATGTTTGATGCATCGCGTTTAAATAGAGCATTGGAAGCACGATAGCTATGGGGAAGAGCCATAAAATGGGGAAACACACAGTAAAGGAAATGCATGGCGATGGAGTGAAGATGCGCAGGTGCTACAAACAGCGTGTGGTAATTGTAAATGTGGAGAACGAGTTCCTGAATAAAGTGTAACCTTAAAAGCACGTATTTCAGCTAAATGTATATAGGATTAAGTAAAATATACAAGATATGCAGGAATGTTGAAAAACATGACGAAGGCGAGCACCAGCCGAACTACAAGTTTGTCTGCAGCACCACTAATATGGACAGACTCCTTGCAACTAAAACCTTGGTGTATTTTATAGAAAAGCCCAATACCATGTGCACAGTGTGTGAAGGCTGCAAAGTCCCAATAAGCAGCAAAGGCGTATAGTAGTGTCCCCCCCTTGCACCACGAAGGTGCAGGCAACAATATCAGACACTAAACAAAATACTATGGGGCATATTATTAAGGTCTGCCGTTAAAATTATCATCGCTTTATCAGAAGAAAACTGCTGCTAAAGCGGCGATAATGGCCTTGATAATATGGCGTAGAGAATCCCCATAGAAGCCCATGTTCTGGTGTGAACATGGGCTTCTATGGTGATGCTCTACGGCATATTATCAAGGCCATTATCGCCGCTTTAGCGGCAGTTTTCTGCCGATAAAGCGGCGATAATTTTAACGGCAGACCTTTATAATATGCCCCTATGTATATAACTATTTAAACGCAATGCCTTTGCAGGTTTTTTTACTTGTGTACACTGTTGCTAGGTAGCTGTATTAGTAATAGCTTTAGTGAATTTACACAGGAGGGTACATTTCAAGGGAGGTCACATGCATAACGTTGTTTGCAAGAGCTCCTCATAAAAGCGAGGTACTTTAGCACGCAACATCGCAAAACAGGCAGGCCGCTTGCAGCAGTAATCTTTAATGCTTTATAATAGAAGCCTAGTACCCAGTAGATACTGTGCCAAGGTCGTAAGCTAAACACAGCAGGTTTCTGTAATGCTGCACAGCACTGTTATACTGCAACAGTGGTAAACCACAAACCCGAACATGACGAACAAAACTGGATGCCCGCTAAATTCATATTAAAAAAGCAGAGTATATCGTAGCCTTAACACATATCACAAAAGCAGTTTCCATAAGCAAGGAAAAAAAAAAGAATCAAATATAGAAGAGACATGAACCAAACTAAACACTAAAGCGAGATTCATTTCCCCTGCGCTTCTTAAGTAAAGAAGCACACACGGCGCCAGCGAGACGGCTGCCAAAGACCTTGCTAGAGAGTTGTAGGTACATTAATTGTCAAGCAAAGCAGGAAGCCAATTAACGCGTCGTGGTGCCAAGCGCCAGCTAAACACATGCTATTGTCAAACACTGGATGCTGCCGCGTCTTAAAGAACGTATCCAAAAGCTAACAACTCCCTCAGACACCGCAAAGGCAACAGTTTTAACGGAGACTGAGCGTACTATTCCGCAGAATCTCACATAGTAGATCAGCTGTTTGCTGGAAAGTAATATAAAGGCGTACATCATATCAGAATAGACACAAAGAACATAACTGAAGGAGAAACCGGCTAAATGCAAAAAAGCAGGCTTAACTATGGGAGCCACCGCAAGACGTCAGCGCTGTTAAGAAGCGGGCAGAGTAATCCATAGACCTTTGCAGTCCAGTGCTAACATAACAAAGAGCTAATACAGAGGCCTTATACTAGACTGATAAGTAGTGCGGAAAAGTAATTAAGCAATGTACTGTAGCAGAATTCGTACAAAAAACACAGCGCAACAATATGCACAGCTCGCATTGCCGCGAAAGCACGGTTCACTGCGAAAGGCATCGAAAAGGCAGTAGCCGAACAAAAAAGGCCACATCAAGGTAGACCATCAAAAGGTAATAGCATGCATTGCCATAAGCCCTTTATGAAGGTTAACCCAACCGCACTACATGTTTGTTTCTAGCACCACTAATATGGACAGACTTCTTGTACCACAAAACCTTGGTGTATTTCATAGAAAAAGCCCAATACCCTGCAGATAGTCTGTGAATGCTGCAAAGTCCCAATAAGCAGCTAAGTCCTATAGTAGTGTCTCTACTTTGTACCACGAAGGAGCAGGCAACACTACATCAAACATTAAGCAAAATACTAAGTACATAACTATTTAAAACACAATGCCTTCGTAGTTTTTTTTACTTGTTTACACTGTTGCTAAGTAGCTGTATTAGTAGTAGCTTTAGTGGTCAAGTCAATAACTTTATTCAATTGTAAATAAAAAACAATCATAAAAGTGTAAAATAGCAAAACATTACAGTTCATTAAAAAGGGAATTAATAAAGAAGTCACATCATATGGAAAACACATTTTCGTGGGTAAGAATAGGGAAAGATACCATTTACACGGTAATCCTATTTCTAATAGAAATCACTTTCTTTAAGTACAATGTAATTGTTGCGACACAGAGACAATTGTCCAACCGTTGAATTTCATACATAGCCGGGCGGCATTGCCGATGCCCGATCTCTCTTAAGAAAGGTATTAATTGGACAATCCTCATTTGATGGTAAAATTTACAAAATAAAACAACATGCATTGTACTTTGGGGGGAACTTCCATCACAGGGACAGGGAGGTAATACATAAGACCAATTGTTAACTGATGGGAAGCTAACCAATCTGTGAAACAGTCCTAACCTAAAACGGGTTAATATAAATCTATCGTAATTACCCATGACATGGATCAAATAGGGTTGAATGTTAAAAGAAGTTAAGATTAAATGATGATTTAAAACAGTGGGTTTTGTGATCTCAGAAGTAATTCTTAAGGATTCTAGAAAGAGCAAACCCTCTTTTTTAAGCTCTTTCCGTGAGATAGCAAGCATGGTATGGGGTTTTAGAAAATAAACCAGTTTACCAATATCACTTAAGAATTTTTGTACGTAATTCAGCCACGGTATCCTCGAATGTCCATCTAGTTTTATAACATCTGCCAGTATGACTCTGTTGAGTTTGGGTTCTTCTTTTGTCCATACCCTATGCCAAAGTAATACCGGTTCCAGCTTGATAAGGTCAGATATAAAGGGGAGTCCCAATTCCGAGTGACAGATATAATTAGAGGAACTCCTGGGGACAGCGAGGATAAATTTTAGGAAAGAATTTTCAAGTATCTGGAGCTGAGAAGTATCAGCGAGGCCCCAGATCCCACTACCATACATTGCGGCAGAAACGCATTTGGCTTTATAGATCTTAATTAATTCAATAGGTGGTCTGGTGCCTAATTTCCTCGTGAAGGATCTAAGGGCGGCAATTGCACGGTTCATTACCAATCTTTTAGCTGATATAGCCTCGCCCCAAACATCCTTCGCGGTAAATAAAATACCCAAATAGGAGAATTGCTTCGTACAAGATAACTGCTGACCCTCAATAAATATGGTCTTTTTAATTTTTGCACTTCTACCACAGCGCATGATGAAAGTTTTTGCTATATTGACTCGTAAGCCCAGATCTTTCATGAAAAGGGCAAAGTTCTCCACCATGCGTTGTAGACCCACTTGAGTGCGAGACATTAGTGCGGCGTCGTCCGCATACATTAATAGCGGTATTGGACGACCGGCTGCGTATGGGGGGTCAAAACTTGTGTTGCACAGGGCCTTCTCAAATCCATTAATGTATAAACTAAAAAGGAGTGGTGCCAGAACACAGCCCTGCCTAACACCACACCTGATAGGGATTTTGCCCGTGCATTCTCCCTTTCGTCCAAAACGAACCCGAGCGGATGCATCACTATAAAAACATTTAAGAAAATAAATAATATTTTCTTCAACCCTAATTTGATCCAGAAGTGTCCATAGTTTAGAGTGAACCACACAGTCGAAAGCGGCTGAGAGGTCAACAAAAGCCACAAACAAATTCTCCCTCTTAGCCCCGGTATACTTCCCGGTCAACATTAAAAAGTTAAGGCCCTGTTCCACGGTTCCCAGACCGGGACGAAATCCGTACTGTAGGTCGGATAAAATAGAGTTATTCTCAACCCATAAAAGTAGACGGTCCAGGACGACACGTCCAGCTATTTTGGTATAGGAATCTAAAAGGGAAATGGGTCTATAACAACCCGGGTCAAGTCTATCCCCCTTTTTATAAATTGGGACTATTATCGACTCCACCCAAGTGGGCAGTAAGTCCGTCCTACAGCTGGCGTTAAGCACCTGAACCAAAAGAGGGGCCCACAGAGACGGGAGAGTCTTAAACACATCTATAGGTACGCCATCAGGGCCGGGGGCCTTCCCACCCTTACTCATTAGTATAGCCTTTGCAACCTCTTTTAAGCAAAACTGCATATTGCCCAGGAGAGGGTAATCCAAAGGTTTACAAGGAGGATAAAACAGGCCGTCACCCTCGTACACATTAGAGAAGTGATCAATCCATTTGTCCTCTGAAATGGCTATCTCAATAGAGGGGCGAACCTCTTCTGTAAGAAAGGGGTTTCTAATGATTTTCCAAAACCTTGCACAGTCATTAGTGACCGAAGCCTGATGGAGCGCTTCCCAGGATTCTTTCCTTAACTCGTCTTTTCTCTCTTTTAATGCTAGTTTATAGACTTTCCTAGCTCTACGAATATCTTCCGTGCACCTGGGGTGGATAGCTAGCGTTTTCTTTAAATATGAATATGCTCTAGTGCAACTAGAGTTAAACCAGCCATCCCTCGGTGCAATATTGCTTTTGCATTTCCTCGTTAGGGAAGATTTAATTTCGTCACAGATCGTCGAATAAGAAGCAAGGATATTATCTGGTATAGCATCCTCTGAGAGACAAGTCAGGAACTCCGCAGCACATTTATTTAATACGGAAGTTAATACTTTAGATTGGTCAACCTTATCCCATTTAAGTGTGTAACCATTGGTACGACCGATGGTCAAATTTTGCCACAATATATCCCTGTCACTACTATTAGAAGCAGATCCCTTGGGAATAGAGATGGTTAGGCATAATGGGAAATGATCGCTTAGCGCCATATCAGATACGTTAAAGTTAACAATCCTTTCCGCATGACGAATTGTAGTTAGTGCAAAGTCTATGGTCGAAGAGCAACCACGGCCATTAAAAGTTGGTGGAAGGGAAAAAGGGTTTGTACAAATGTCATTTAAAAAGCCCAAATCAAATCGACCCAGAAATTCATTATAGTGTTCTCCTAAGTGCGAATGATTAAAATGTAAGGAACTCACACCATCTTCTCGCCCTACAATTAAAATATCCCAGGAAAAAGATCATCAAGTTGTGTCCAAAAGATTTTTCTTGATGAGACACTGAGTTAGCCAGTTTGTTAAGTATAGTAGGGGCCTCCTCCAGGGGAAAGTTATTATAAAAATTGATCAGAGCGATCGGGGTAGCTGAGGTGAAAACCAATATCAGGAATTGAAAGTAAGGATCTTTAACTGGCTCCAGAACCTTTAATAAAAGCAGTTTGTTGGATACGTAGGTTGTCAAACCTCCTTTAGCTCTGCCGTGTGCAGAGTCCACTGCTGAAGTATGGAACGTTATGAACCCGTTGATGTGAACTGGGTCCCCTATCCATGTTTCTTGGAAACATAGAAGTTCTTGCTGGTAAATGAAATTTTGCCATAAGGGGTTGCCAATTTTGGATTTGATTCCAGCAATATTCCAAGAGCAGATATTACATGTTAAGATATCAGTCGGGGGGCAATTGATAGGAGCCAGGGAAGTATCTATCCTCAATGGTAATAAACCACTCACTCTTGTATCTTCAATACACTCAGCCGACATCGCATCCCCACCCAAAAATCCATCAATTCCAGAACACAGACTAGCCATGCTGGGTTCACCATTGGTAGTAACCGGTGGGTCAGGAGGCAGCATAACGGTCATTGCAGGTAGCCAGGAGCTAAGTGGGGCATTAGTTTGCTGTCAATCATTATTGTCCAATCCACTAAGGGTGTCAAATCGATTGGAAATTGGGACTGCAAATCTCCCTCCCTCTAATTGCCCCCGGGTAGGGGGTAAAGGACAAAAACCTCGCAACCTTTCCTGCCGGGACGAATCAAAATAAGCAAGTGGGACAATATTTACATGATCTGTGAGGAGTTGGCCTGAAAAACATCTCTCAAGAATATCATTAACCAGAAGAGGTGACCGGAAAGAAAGTATCACACAGTCTCCTCTCAATGATTTGGGGGATGAACCAATCCATGCAACTCTTCTGGCCATCTTAAAATTGGAGAACAAAGCACCGTTTGACCCAAATTTGACTGATAAGAAATATAAAGATTTATTTCTCAGGGTTGACCAATGTTCGCATACGTTAGAAAGAAGGGGAGGGACATTGGCTAACACCACAGTGTATGGTAAGGCCCCCGGAGGCAGATTTATAGTAGGTAACCTAGGTGTAGAAATAGCCTCCCTAACATCAGCAGCTGCCCCTATGACAAATGGAACATTGTTTGGGGGAATTGAAGAAGGCCCTGGTATCACTAGCCCCGTCATGTCGGGATTTTTCAGTCTGGCGGATGACTGCTGAACAGGAATTTCGACCAATTGAGGTAGTGTATTAGGGTTATCTTTCGCCATGGGCATCGGATTGTGTGGTACAGGGTCGTTTACCCGTATAGGATGTGGTTCCGCCTTAATTAAACCTTCCATATGGGTGACCCTGGCTTCAATCTTTGATAATTTCGCCATAATGGGTTCCACAAGGGTCGTTAGTAATTTCTCCATTTTCCCCCAGAAACCTTCCCCCGTTAGCGGGTCACTTATATTGGTAATAGGGGAGTAACTAAGATATTGTTAGTGGCCTTTTTCCCTTTTTCAATAGGTTTACTGGTAGAGATACGTGGTTTGTGAGGTCCCTTTCCCTTTGAGTTAGTCAAGAGTGTCCCCTCCTTAGTGCAGTGGATTTGTTTCCTCTTCGCCTTTTGCCCTCTAGTTGTCATACGTAATGGGTCATTGTTGGTGGTCTGTTCAGATCCAGAAATTACAATTGGGCTTACAGATAATGCTACTCCCACCTCAACTATAGGATTCTCATGTAAAGAATGTTCAGAAGGTTGGTCACTGGGAAAAATAACAGGGGACAAAGATAACCTAGATTCCGCAGGTATATGATCTAATTGTGCCAGCGGAAGGGAAATTGGATTGTCCCCAGGTATTTGCGAAGAACGAACTTCGGGAAGTCCAATAAAGTATGGAACTATTAACGACTCCTGTAAATTAGAGGTAAAAAGCGATTCATTGTTGGCAGAAAGAGGGGGAAGCGTACCCGCTGGGAGAGAGAGACGCCTCTCAGTACTTTCAATGGCTGATGAAACCACCCCAATGGTCTTTTGCAACATCCGATCGATGGCAGTCAAACTGGGAAGGGGGGTGTTAACAGGATTTGAGGGTTGCGGGACATTGTGTACAAGAACAGACCTATGCTTGCCCATAATTTATAACAGCGATGCGATTATTGACACAAGTAATCAAACAGTAACGTCAGTATAGGTCAAGGGCAGAAGTCACTTACTACAAGGATTGATCGCAAATGTTGCAAAAAGTCCGGCCCAGTGGTGTGGCCCTGCCCTGCCACGGCCTGCCCCGGACGGCCACAGACGGCCCGCCCTTTGCCCGGGCTTAGCCCGGTGGAGCCCGCGCGCGAGCCCGCGACGCGGGGAGTATGTCCTGGTTTAAAGCGCTTCCGGGCGCGGGAGATGGTGACACTGCTTCCGGGATGTTGGCAGCCGGGGAGCCTGGGAATTGTAGTTTGTTCCTCCCTCCTCACTGCGGCTACGCGATGGCAAACGCGGCGGCGGGAGGGAGGGGGCGCCAGGAGCAGCGACAATAGCACCACACAGGGGGACCCGAAGATAAACTCAACAGGAGCAGGCAAGAGACCAAACAGATACAACACCCGCTCCACCGGGAGTATGTCCTGGTTTAAAGCGCCTCCGGGCGCGGGAGATGGTGACGCTGCTTCAGGGATGTTGGCAGCCGGGGAGCCTGGGAATTGTAGTTTGTTCCTCCCTCCTCACTGCGGCCACGCGATGGCAAACGCGGCGGCGGGAGGGAGGGGGCGTCAGGAGCAGCGACAATGGCACCACACAGGGGGACCCGAAGATAAACTCAACAGGAGCAGGCAAGAGACCAAACAGATACAACACCCTACAAGTAGCTTTAGTGATTTTACACAAGAAGGTAGATTTCAAGGGAGTTCGCATGTATAACGTTGTTTGCAGGAGCTCCTTATAAAAGTGAGGTACTTTAGCACGCAACATCATGAAAACAGACAGCCTGCTTGCAGCAGTAGTCTTTAATGCTTTATAATAGAAGCCTAGTACCCAGTAGATACTGTGCCACTGTTATAGTGCAACAGTGGTAAAAGCTGGATTCCTGACCCTGTAGCATTTCAAACCAACACATACAGAATGGATTTCCCATAAACGTCTCATAAAGCCAAATCTCTACTGCAGTACATGATTTAGTAATACCTATAGTACAAGGCCTCTTGCATCAGTGAGTTAGCAAGGCAGCCGTTTATATTACCCTAAAGAGGCATATGTATAACGTTATTTCACAAGCTTCTTGGAACGGCGAACTGTAGCGCAGCATATTGTTCTGTAATAGTAGAGGCACAAACAAGACAATGTACTAGCAAACCTGCTATGCCTTAACTACTGCGGTACATGATTTTGTAATACCTATAGTACATGGCCTCTTGCATCAGTCAGCGCAGCATATTGTCCTGTAATAATAGAAGCACAAACAAGATAATGTTAGTAGTAAACCTTGCTATGCTTTAGGAGGTGTTTTTAATGCGCACACTCCACCCATACGGCTTGTTTAACAGTAGCTCGTAGTCATACAACGCAAAACGCTGCATTTCAAGACAGATCACATGCATCATCTGGTTTGTATATTTGTTCTAAGAATGCCTCCACATGATACACAATTCTTTAACACTGTAGACAGATAAGCTCCTAAACAGTGAATCGGTATGCCTCATAAAAGACTCCTAGCACCAAGTAAACAGTGTGCCAGATGTAAAACGCAAAAAAAGCAGCAGGCTTGTAGTATGTTATACAGCATTTATAAGCACTGCATCAATGCTTAAAGATGAATAACTGTGCCTGCAGCAGTTTAATGTAAGCACATGCCTAATATTCTCCCCACAAGCTTTCTATCAAAGCTAATACTACCGCAATACATAAATTTGGTAAACCACAAACCCGAACATGACGAACAAAACTAGATGCCCAATAAATTTATATTAAAAGCAAAGTACATCGTACTCTTAACACATATCACAAAAGCAGTTCCCATAAGCCTGAAAAGAAAAAAAAAAGAAAAATTTAGCAGAGACATGAAAACAACTAAACACTAAACCGACATTCATCCCCCCTGCGCTTCTTAAGAAAAGAATCTCCGAATCTCCTCCGTTGCCATAACTAGCACCGTCTCGGTCGAATGCCCTGATTGAAAGCCATGCTGACAGCAATCAAGCAGGTTGTTGCTGACTAGATAAGATGTCAACTCTTGATTAACTGCCCTCTCAAGGATTTTGGCTGCAATCGGTAGGCAGGAGATAGGGCGATAGTTCTTAACCTCTAATGGGTCAAGAGCTGGCTTTTTCAAGATGGGTCTGATACAGGCCTTCTTCCAGACCATCGGGTAACTCCCTGAGGTGATCACCTGATTTAGAATAGGCGTTAGATATTTACTAATGGACTGGGACAACCGATGTATCACAGTCGGAGGACAGGGATCCCACGGTGACCCCGGCTTGGTGGAACATATAGATTCATTTACTTCAACAGGAGTAAGTGAGCGAAACATGTTCAGCTGACATTGCAGCGGCGTGTCATCGGTGGTGACAAATTGACCATCAACGCCTCCCTGCCTGTTATTTCGTAGTTCATCTTAAATCATATTGAACTTATTTTGAAAGAAATTTGCCATTTTATTGCAAAACACGGAATCAGGACTAAAACGTTTATTCTGATGCGATTTAGATAGTTCAACATTTTTTAAAAGTTGCTTGGTAGAGTTACTAGCCTCCACTACTTTTGCTGAATAGTAGGTGGTTTGTGCTAGAATGATGGCTTCTTTATATTGTTGTAGCGCAGTATTATAGGATATCTTATGTTCCATCCTGTATTCCGTTCTCCAGGTACGTTCGGTTTTCCTGCAAAGAACTTTCAACTTTTTCAGTTCCGGACAGTACCATGGAGATGGTGCCAGCGCTCTTCTAGGTTTAATTTCTTTCAATGGGGCCATTTTATTTACAGCCTTGGCTATCCAGCTATGAAATTGTCTGGCAGCCTTGTTGTTATCCAAAACCTGAGCAGGGGGGCAACTATTAGGTTCCTGCTCCAATTCAGTACCTTGGATTTTGTTCCACTGCCTGATTTTTAAGCTCGCTGGTTTCTTCCTATCCAGCTGAGCGGGAAGTGAATACTGAAGGTTAAAATTGATTGCAAAATATTCAGACCAGGGAAGAGGGACAGAGTTAATCAGTGTGACATCCGAGTTAGTGGAGAAAATCCCATCAAGCGTATGATCCGCCAAGTGTGTGGGGCTCACCACCTTTTTTTGGAAACCATAACCTGCTAGATTGTCAAGAAGCCGGCTGGTATCAGGGTTGTTTTTAAGTTCAAGATGGAAGTTAAAATCACCCAGAATAATGAGTGAATTGGAATCTATAGACGATTCAAGCAGGGTCTGTAAAGCCAGAGAAAAAGGGGCTCCGTAAGGCCTCCGCAGGCAGTTGAGTTGTGTGTTGTAACACCTTTTTGGGAGTAAATTTAAGTCTCTGCTAAAAACAGTAGTAAGAGGCAATAATACTAATAGCAAACAGTACTTAGTAACTGTATATTTATATATATATATAGGGCTTTTTCAGCGAGTACCACGCTACTCTGGACGACACAATTAGTTGTTAGGTTAGATCAATATTTTTTTTGTTGCAAATTTGTTGTGTTAGGTTTGTGCTCTTGATTTCTTGTGTGTTTAGTAGATTTCGGACTAGTGATAGAAAGATAGGAATGGACTTGAAAAGGGGGGTCTGGAGTAGGTGTAGAATGATAGGAAGTTGCAAGTTGTTTTTGAAAGTAGTGGCCGTGTGTGCTTGTTAGTTGGATGACATGGCTAAAAAAGAGGGGAGAAAGTTGTTTGGGAGTTCAAGGTAGTCAGAAAGGTTTGGTAGAGTCAGAGGAAGGAGGGGATGGAAGGGAAACATCCTTAACAATGAAGGCTACACAACCAGATGCCTTTACAAGGGAGGCTTTACAAGAAAAATGCCTTTACCAAAAAAGTATTTTACAACAATTTTGTTTACAACAGATCTGCCTTTACCACGGATGCCTTTTACCACGAAAATGTAAGTAATTTTTTTGTGTGATAAATGTAAGCAATTTGCAGGCAAGTAGATAGCATTTAAATTTTTTTTTATATATATATATATATATATATATATATATATATATATATATATATATATATCTTCCAACAAGTGCCCTAAAGCATTGGGAGAGCACTCCCAGCGTTCTCGCCTCTCAGCTTTTAGAAAGCAGCTCGCTTTTCAAACTCCAAATTAAAACGTACAATGCCAACGCGTTTCAACGCTCAAGGCCTCTTCTTCATGGGCTGCTATTAAAACGCATCACAGGCTCACATAATTTCCGGTGTTATTTATTCAAAAATTCAAACCCTGAGTGGGCGTTGCCAAGTGCAGATATTTGAAATGCATGATGGGACATCTAGTTCCATATCCTTTAGTAGGTTGATGCGCTTTTAATTAATTAAGCTTTTTAAAGTCCTTAGTATGATTTTGCAGTGTAGAAAAACGGGCTAATTATGCATGTAGAATGCTGCGCTGTCACGGTTCTGGACATTTCAGTTCCTCAGCCTCACTTGCAGTGACAGTGCTCTTCCCCACGGCTGGGCCGCCGCGTCAATTCATCTTCCAACAAGTGCCCTAAAGCATTGGGAGAGCACTCCCAGCGTTCTCGCCTCTCAGCTTTTAGAATGCAGCTCGCTTTTCAAACTCCAAATTAAAACGTACAATGCCAACGCGTTTCAAGGCTCAAGGCCTCTTCTTCATGGGCTGCTATTAAAACGCATCACAGGCTCACATCATTTCCGGTGTTATTTATTCAAAAATTCAAACCCTCAGTGGGCGTTGCCAAGTGCAGATATTTGAAATGCATGATGGGACATCTAGTTCCATATCCTTTAGTAGGTTGATGCGCTTTTAATTAATTAAGCTTTTTAAAGTCCTTAGTAGGATTTTGCAGTGTAGAAAAACGGGCTAATTATGTATGTAGAATGCTGCGCTGTCACGGTTCTGGACATTTCAGTTCCTCAGCCTCACTTGCAGTGACGGTGCTCTTCCCCACGGCTGGGCCGCCGCGTCAATTCATCTTCCAACAAGTGCCCTAAAGCATTGGGAGAGCACTCCCAGCGTGTGTGTGTGTGTGTATATGTGTATATATATATATATATATGTGTATTACCTACTGGCGGTCGCCAGTAGGTAGTTATAGTTAGGACCCTGTTTCCATAGGAAAACCGCAACATTCTATTTGGAATAACTTTGGCGCCGGTCGACGAATCCTCGCGAAAATTTTCAAAACTAATGGGGCGCTACGCTCCGCTCCTACCCCGAAAGTCTAGGGGGGATTCGTCAAGCGGGGGCTGAGATAAAAGGGGGGTCCCAAAACGCGTTTTTCCCATGCATTTTTCCATAGGACCTTTAGACACAGCTACGGCCCGAACGGCTGAACAGAGTTCCTTGAAATTTGGCAGAGAGGTAGTCTACAGGTCAAGGAAGTGCCTTTTGTAGGTTTGGTGTAAATCTGTTCAGTAGATTCTGAGAAAATAGCCTTTAAATCAATATATATATCTGAGCCAGCTTACGGTGCGCTTACGGTGCGCTTACCGTACGCGCACGCCGTCGTGCGCGAGCGCGATTCTGATTGGCTGTTAGATCTTAGTAAACATTCGAATCGATCGAAACCAGGAAGCGGCGGCCGCCATTTTCTCTCTCGCAGTCTGAGAGGGGGTTAAAAACCAAAGGCCAAAAACATGTAAAGGGGCTGTTTAGACAGCTCCTAAGCACCTCGCCATGTTGAGGGAGTCCTCAAAGATCCCCCAAGGACAAAAACGGAATTTTAATTTTTTCGATAATTTCGCTGATTACGCTTACCGTACGCGTACGGTAAAAATTAATTAAAAAAAAAAAAATATCCATACTCTCCCCACCCCATGTGCAAATGGTGCCCGAAGGGCACCATTTGCGCATTGCATATTAACGATGTGAAAAATTAAAATATTACCTTTCACAACGAAGCGCATCATATGTCCTCCATGCGCGCACGGTGCGCGAAGCGCATCGTGCGTACATGGCCCATCTAGCGTAACGTGGGCACGCGGTGCGCATAGCGCACCGCGTGCCCACCGTGCGCGCACGGCACTAACTGCGTAAAGTGGGCGCGCGGTGCGCGAAGCGCACCGCGTGCTCACTGTGCGCGCACGGTGCGCGAAGCGCACCCTGCTCGCACAGAACGAACTGCGTTAAGTGGGCGCGCACGCCACGAATGGCGTAAAGTAACTTAGCATTTAAAAAACCGTACAAATTCACTGAAAAAACCATAGGTTTCACACACGTTATAGTTAGGAATTAGCATTTAAAAAACCTTGCAAATTCAGTGAAAAAACCATAGGTTTCACACATGTTATAGTTAGCTGGAAATTTTACTGATAAAAAACCAATGAAATTCCCCCGTTATAGTTAGTGCAGGCAACTATAACTCACGCGACCGCAATCTTCTGCTGATGCTAATACTGTATTTAGACACTTATTTGCCCATGTCTTCTTCCATTAAATTTTAGCTATACATATATTACAAATATTTTTTTTTCATAAAGACACATATGTCATCAGCAGAGGATTGCCTACCTGACGAAGACATACTCTGCTGAGTAGCCGAGAGGCCGCTCGGGGGCAGCTATTGCTTAGTCCTTTTAAAAAGAATATCGTTTTGCTGCTAACTATTGCTATTTGCACAGAGTTCACTCGGGGTTTGGACAGAGGATTGATCCCGATTTTAACTCTTTAATTGTGTGTTTTAAAAAAGTGGTTTTTACTTCTGCACATCCGCATACTTGCACTATAAAAATTACTCTCTCACCTGCTGCTTGAGCGGGACCCCCCTTGCCTTACATCGCGATTTGCAGCTTGTCAAGCGCCATCTTGGAATAGGCAGGAAGGTCAAAGCCAGGCGCCATATTACCAGGGGCACCGGGTCTACAAGGGGGCAGGACATAAAAGAGGCCAAATGCTAGCGCGCAGGCCTACCTGACGAAGACATACTCTGCTGAGTAGCCGAGAGGCCGCTCGGGGGCAGCTATTGCTTAGTCCTTTTAAAAAGAATATCGTTTTGCTGTTAACTATTGCTATTTGCACAGAGTTCACGCGGGGTTTGGACAGAGGATTGATCCCGATTTTAACTCTTTAATTGTGTGTTTTAAAAAAGTGGTTTTTACTTCTGCACATCCGCATACTTGCACTATAAAAATTACTCTCTCACCTGCTGCTTGAGCGGGACCCCCCTTGCCTTACATCACGATTTGCAGCTTGTCAAGCGCCATCTTGGAATAGGCAGGAAGGTCGAAGCCAGGCGCCATATTACCAGGGGCACCGGGTCTACAAGGGGGCAGGACATAAAAGAGGCCAAATGCTAGCGCGCAGGCCTACCTGACGAAGATATACTCTGCTGAGTAGCCGAGAGGCCGCTCGGGGGCAGCTATTGCTTAGTCCTTTTAAAAAGAATATCGTTTTGCTGCTAACTATTGCTATTTGCACAGAGTTCACTCGGGGTTTGGACAGAGGATTGATCCCGATTTTAACTCTTTAATTGTGTGTTTTAAAAAAGTGGTTTTTACTTCTGCACATCCGCATACTTGCACTATAAAAATTACTCTCTCACCTGCTGCTTGAGCGGGACCCCACTTGCCTTACATCGCGATTTGCAGCTTGTCAAGCGCCATCTTGGAATAGGCAGGAAGGTCGAAGCCAGGCGCCATATTACCAGGGGCACCGGGTCTACAAGGGGGCAGGACATAAAAGGGGCCAAATGCTAGCGCGCAGCGCGCGCGCGCAGCGGACGCGCCGATGGCGCGCCGGAGGCGCACCAGAGGCAAGCCCGTCTGCGCCCGTCCGCGCGCCGGACGAGCATAGGATGGCTCAAGCTCCTGCCAGCGACGTTGAGGGACGCCGCCGGTACACCAGACTACAGCTCCTGGATATAGGAGGTAGGATGGCCCCCACTGTACCCACTCAGAGCAAGGGTGCTATGCAACCCTGCAATTCAGTACCTAGAACAGGCAAGAGACCTCTGAAAGAGCCAGGCACACTCAAATGTGCTCTGCTGAACTGCAGATCGCTAGTTAAGCATCACACTGAAACTGCACTGCTACTAGAAGATCTGCGGTTGGATGCGCTCTTCCTCACAGAAACATGGGCTAGAGCAGATGCAGCTGTGGAGATTGGCTCCGCCTGTCCAGAGGGTTTTAAGTTTATACATAAACCCAGACAGGGCGGTAAGGGAGGAGGGGTGGGACTAATCTATAGGGAGAATTTGCGCCCGAGCCTGTTACATACGGAGGCGATTGAGGGGATCGAAGTCATGGCCTTTTCACTACAAGGCGACAGAGGGAACTTACTTACAGGCCTGCTCTGTTATCGTCCACCGGGGCTGCACACTCCAACGCAACCTCTTTTGAATATAATCATCAACCTTGCACTCACACATTCTAAGATGGTTGTCCTAGGTGACTTTAACTGGCGGGAGGACGCAAGGACAAAGAACCAGTTGAGGGATCTAACGGCTACCTGTCTTGGCCTTGGCCTCCACCAGCTAGTTACATCTCCCACCCACCAAAAAGGCCACATACTGGATCTGTTGTTCGCAAATAAGACGGAGGTCGAACTTTTAGGCGCTCACCCGCTTATTTGGACAGACCATTTTTGTATTCAGTTTAAGATACTGCTACCAGCTACCTCTTGCCAATCCAAAACCACGGCAACATACAGAGAGGGTAGAAACTGGGTCAGATTGGCCAAAACCAGATCACGGTTGACTCTCCCCACAGCTAGTCTTTTCCTAACCTCCAGATCGGTGGAGGATAATTACAATGCCTACCATAAGTTTATAACTAACGAACTGGACTTTTTAATCCCGAAGAAGAGGATTAGAGTCAGGAGCAGACCATCAGCGCCTTGGTACGATGATGACCTGCCACAGTTAAAACAGCTCTGTAGGCAGATTGAAAGGAAATGGAGGAAGGTGCTTCTTGCCAGGGATAAAGCGGCGCTGAAATCCGCACAGAGTAGATACAAGCAACTTATCCTGGATCGCAAAGCGAGCTTCTACGCTGACTCTATAGCGTCTGCCCCAAATGGAGCAAGGGAACTGTTTAGAATAGTGAACTCCCTATCGGCCCCTAGCTGCCTCGAAAATAATGTAGTACCCTCCAAGAGGTTATGCGATGATATTGCTACCTACTTTAAGGACAAGGTTAAGAAGATCACGGACCTCTTCGGGGTCTCTGATAGAGTAGCTGATGCCTCTGGGAAAGGAACGCACCACGAGAAGCCAAGTGGTGATTGTTCTCTAACCCTTTTTCCATCTTTCTCAGATGAGTCATTTATCAAGACGGCACACAGCATCTCGTCAGGTTCCCCCCTCGACCCACTGCCCCAGAAGGTTTGGAAGCTTTGGGGTCACTCGACCTTCCCCTGGCTGCGCCAGATCTGTAATCAGTCGTTGGCAGAGGGCATGGTCCCGGATAGTTGGAAACTGGCCTTGGTCTCCCCTCTAATCAAAAAATCAACCCTGGACCCAACCGTCCCTGCCAGCTTCCGGCCAATATCACTCCTCCCGTTCCCTATTAAAATCTTGGAGAAGGCGGTGAGCAGATCCCTCTCGAGTTATCAGGAGGCTAACCGTTTGCTGGACAGGGACCAGTTCGGCTTCCGCCCTTGCCACGGAACCGAGTCCGCACTAGTCACCATGCTGGACACGTTGCGGATGCGGGCTGACACAGAGAGCACCGCTGTTTTGGTGCTCCTAGATCTGTCAGCCGCATTCGATACTGTGAGTCATGAAACACTGCTGCGACGGCTGACGGCGGTTGGGGTTGGGGGCCAAGCACTACAGTGGCTGCGCTCTTATCTAACGGGAAGACACCAAAGGGTGACCATGGGTTCCTTCATCTCAGAGACCACACCAGTGGACTTTGGAGTTCCACAGGGCTCTAGTATCAGCCCCATCCTATTTAATATATACTTACAACCGCTATTTTCCATCATTAAAGCGTTTGGGGTGGAGCTGATCAATTATGCTGACGACACCCAACTGGCCTTTTCCTTGGAAGGCAAACAGGCAGTCTCTCTGGAGCAGTTCCAAAATTGCATGAGGCAGACTACAGACTGGCTACGGAGAAATTGTCTGCAGTTCAACGGAGACAAAACAGAACTGTTGCTTTATGCACCAACAAAACTGATTCAACATCCTCCGGTGGACTTCAGAATCGCCCCGGATTCAGCTCCACTGACGCCAGTTAGCACTGTACGGAACCTGGGGGTTTTGTTCGATAACAACCTTCAGCTGGCTTCACAGGCTAGCAAAACTTCCAGTACCTGCTTTGGTCTACTGCGACTTCTACGCCGTGTCCTCCCATTGCTGCCTGCAGATTCTCGTAACACGGTTGTTAGAAGCATTATCCTCAGCAGGCTGGATTACTGTAACTCTCTGTATCTCGGAGCCCCCCAATACATTCTGCAGGGGCTACAGAGAGTTCAGTCAGCTGCTGCCAAGTTGGCACTTGGTCGTAAGTTTGACTCTTCCTCCACCCAGGCACTCCGAGATCTACATTGGTTACCCGTTAAAGAAAGAGTCCGTTTTAAAACTATGTGCCTGGTGCACAAGGCAATCCATGGACTAGGCCCGATCCCACTCCAGGAAAGATTTGCCTGGTATTCCCCGGTAAGGCAGCTGCGGTCATCCAAGGCCAACCTGCTGGTACAGCCCAGTTTTAAACGGGCAAGACTAGGAGGGAGGGCATTCAGGGTGGTTGGAGCTCAAAGCTGGAACGAGCTCCCACCAGCTCTCAGACAAACGCAGTCTTTGATAGAATTTAGAAGGAGCCTCAAAACCTGGTTGTTCCCAGCAGCGTAAAGTCTCCGACTTGTCCTCTCGTGCGATAAAACATCTTGTCTGGTCAGAGCGCCTGGATACCCGTAGGGTTACAGTTTTTGTTTTCTCTCTGCGCTATATAAATCCTTATATTATTATTATTATTATTATTGCGGTCGCGTGAGTTATAGTTACCTGCACTAACTATAACGGGGGAATTTCATTGGTTTTTTATCAGTAAAATTTCCAGCTAACTATAACATGTGTGAAACCTATGGTTTTTTCACTGAATTTGCAAGGTTTTTTAAATGCTAATTCCTAACTATAACGTGTGTGAAACCTATGGTTTTTTCAGTGAATATATATATATCCAAGATTCTTTTTTTTTTTTTTTTTTTTTTTTTTGAAACCGTTTATTGCATCCATAAAAAGGTTACAGGTATGGGCCTACAACCGCACGGCCGGCCGCTAAAGCATCACAAATATAGTACATACAGACAGTAAAGGTCTCTCAGCGGTGTACAGTAGAAACACAGGAGTAATCAACGGTGCAGGCCTCACGGCGTCCTGCCACAGAGTACGGTTTCATTTTAAGGACTAACAACATCAACAAAAACCACGACCGCAAGGCAACCCGAGATTCAAGATGACAACACTTGCTCCATAGTGGGGGATCCAGACTGGCAGGAAAGATCTGAAGAGGGGGATGGGAGGAGATCAAGGACTGGGGGGCCGCGTGCCCGCGGCCAAGCAAGAGGGTCCAGCTAGGGAGACGGAGCAGGCGAGGCAGCCGGCAGCTGTGGCGGCTCACAAATGCCCCCACGGTAGGCGTTCCAGGGGCCCCAGATTTTCACCCACGCCCCAGGCTTACCCCTCGCCACATACACCACCCTTTCACGGAACATACACCAATCCATGTGCTCTTTCCAGGCCGACACCGCAGGGGGCCTCTGGGATCCCCACAATTGAGCAATATCACGTTTCGCTATCATGTATCCCAGAGTCACCCACCGCGTCTGCGGAGCCGAGTAGTCATTCGGTTCCCATACATTCAACAAGCACCTCCTCGCTTCGGGCAGCAGCGCTACACGCGTGACCACACGCAGGACCTCATGCACACCACGCCAGAATCGCTCCACCTTCGGGCACTCCCACAGTATATGCATAAAAGTCGCCAACGCACCACAGCCACGCTTACACAGTCCGTCCATGGCAAGACCCATACGTAGAAGCCTCGGCCCCGTCACGTAGACCCGGTGAAGAACCTTGAGCTGGACGAAACGAAGGCGAGCCGGGATGGCCACCTCTTTCGGAGAGGCCACCGCGGACATCCAATCCTCGTCGTCCAGCTCCAGCCCGTCGGCCACCCAAGCCTCGCGTAGACTAGTTAACAGGCACGATCTATCATTAATCAGCTTCTTGTATATGAGGGAGATCGTGCTGTCCGGGACATGGCCATCCAGCACTCTGTCCTCCAGGGGGGAAGACTCCGGAATGGATGCAACATCCGGGAAGACGGAGCCCAGCGCATGGCGGACCTGCAGGTACCGAAAGTACTCACTGCCCTGCAGCTGGAACTCCGCCTGCAGCGTCTCAAAAGTTTTGAATCCCCCCCTCGTCCAGAGATCCCCCACTGTGCTGATTCCGATCGTGTCCCACTTCTCGAAGCCCTTCGATGTCCACAGGGAGCCCAGCTTCTCAGAGGCAAACAGTGGAGACGCCCGGGTCAAACGGTCCTTCCACCCCATAGCTGCATTAGCCGCGTGCCAAACCCGCACCATGACACGCGTCGGTCCCGTCAGACGGGAGTCGGGCGCGCCAGAGTACAGCGCTCGATTGTAATCGCCACCGGGCAGGAGCATCTTGTCCATCTCGAATGCCGGGTTCAGGGCGGGCCCGTAAAGGCCATGATTAATTGCAGCTAGCTGGGAGGCCCAGTAATACCGTTTAATGTCCGGGAGGGCGACCCCTCCATCGTACCACGGGAGCGTCAGTTTAGCCAGAGCAATACGCGGCCTCCCGTCCCAGAACAGGCGCCGCTGAAGGCCCTCCACCTCACGAAAGTAGCGTGCCGGGACCATGTCCATAGTGTTCTGGAGGGCGTAGAGGAAGCGCGGCAAGGACATCATTTTAAACAAGGCCGCTCGACCGAGCGGCGAGAGCGGGAGACGCCGCCAGCGCACCACATCCTCCTTCAAACGCTGGAGAGGGGGCAGCAGATTCCGCTCATAGCGGGCCTCCGGGTCAAGAGTGATATATATACCCAAGTACCGGAAACCCTGGGAGGCAATCTGGATCGGGCAGTCCCGCGGCAGGACCGGAGCCTCCCCGGAAAGCACGTAGACACAGGATTTCGCCCAGTTAATGACTAGGCCTGAGTTGCGACCGAAGGAGCGCAAAACATCAACTAGGACGATCAGGGACTTGCGCGGGGAGGCGAGATACAAAAGGATATCGTCCGCGTAGAGGGACACACGGTCCTCGTGCTCGGGGGTCCAGCGGAGACCACGGATGGAAGGGTGCCACCGCAGCCACTCCGCCAGGGGCTCCAGGGCCAGGGCGAACAGAAGAGGCGACAGGGGACAACCCTGTCGCGTGCCCCGCCCCAGCGCGAACGGGGTCGACACACGCCCGTTCACCACCACCTGCGCCATCGGGCCCGAATATAGTAATTTGACCCAGCTGATGAAACCCGGGCCGAACCCAAACTTCGCGAGCATCGCCCAGAGATATGGCCATTCGAGCGTATCAAACGCCATAGTGGCGTCCAAGGACGCCAAGATGGCTGGCTCCCGCACAAATGGGACACGCGCAAGCACGCCGTGCAAGCGCCGTAGATTAAGAGCCGTGTTGCGGCGTGGGATAAAGCCCGATTGGTCTTGGTGGACCAAATCGCCCACCACGCCAACCAACCGGTTAGCCAACACCTTGGCGAGGATTTTGGGCTCCGCGTTCAAAAGCGAAATCGGCCGATAGGATGTGACCCGTTCACGGGGCTTCCCCTCCTTGTGGATTACCACAATTGTGGCCAGACGCTGGTCCGGCGGGAGGGAGCCCCGCGAGTGGGCCGCGAGGAACATCGCACGCAGGTGGGGTGCCAGCACATCCGGGCGTAACTTATATAGCTCAATGGGAATGCCATTGGGGCCCATGGCCTTGCCGGATGAAATCGAGCGAATAGCCGAGGCAATTTCGTCCGAGGTGGGAGGGACGTCCAGCGAATCTCTGTCTTCCGCCGTAAGGGAGGGGAGTGCAATATCCCGAAGCAGGGCACGGGAGTCCGCCTCCGAACAGGGAGAAGCAGGGGAGTAGACTCCGCGGAAATAATCCGCGAAACAGGAGACAATGGCTTCCGGCTCCGTGGCACACGCACCATCCACACTCTCAATCAAAGGCACCACTCGGCTCGCTCTCTCTCTCTTATCCAACCACGCAATCAATTTACCGGCCTTATCACCCACATCATACAAGCGCCCCTGCTGCTCTCTACCAAGGCCCCTGGCCGCCTCCGTGACGAGGGCCCGGTAGGCCGCCTGCTTTAACTGCAGAACATGTAACTCGGCGTCTGTTACCCCGTTCCCCAGGTCACCCTCCAATTCCGCAATCTCGGCCTCCACCCGGGTCACCTCCTCCCGCTCACGCCGCCGGGCACTGGCAATAAAGGAGAGGGCCTCCCCTCTAAGAACCACTTTGAAAGCCTCCCATAGGGAGATGGCAGATGGGACCGACCCCACATTCTCCTCAAAATAGCGCTGCAAGGATGTGATCAAGTCGGCACGAATGGTGGGGTCGCGCAGATACCAGGCGTTAATCGGGGCCACCCTGCCATCCCCCCTCGGGAAGACATCGAAATGCAACAACAATGGGGAGTGGTCTGAAATACCCCGTGCCAGATGGCGCACCTCTCCCACCCTCCCCGCATGGGCCGCTGGGACAAGGATGTAATCGAGCCGCGAAAGACTACCATGGGCCCCAGAGTGGAAGGTGTATTGTTGCAATACGGGATGCTTTAGGCGCCAACAATCCACCAGGCCCAGTGTGTCTAAAAGGCCAGGCAGCCACGCCTGTGCCCGGGGGAGGTCCCTAGGGGGATGGCGATCCATAGATCCAGAAACAACCGCATTAAAATCCCCTCCAACCACCAATAGGCCACTCGGAAGTTCCAGAAGGAGGCGCCCCAGGTCCGCAAATGTAGTGGCCTGTAGCCCAGGCGGGACGTACACCGACACAAAACTGAACACTCTACCCTCCATACGTCCCGCCAGAGCAGTGTAACGTCCCCTCTCATCGTGGTGCACCTCATCAATCTCCAACGGGAGCGAGTTCCTAACCATAATACCCACCCCCCGCGAGCCTGAGGTGAAGCCAGAGTGGGCCGCCAAACGATATCCCCTCCGATTCATTGCATGAAAGGTGTTACCTATAAGGTGCGTCTCCTGCAGAAAGACAACATCTGGGGAAATACGTTTTAAATACTGCAGGACCACACCACGCTTAATCCTATCCCCCAGGCCGTTAACATTCCATGACAACACAGTCAAGTCCCTACCCCCCATCATACGTCGAAACAATCGGTCGTCCCCCACCGAGCAGTCTAAAGACAACAAAACAGTTGCAGGATTGCCTTGCGGTACGAACAAACAACACACCCCCCCCACCCCCCGGTCCCAACAAAACTCCCCCCTCCCTGCACCCCTGCATGAGCCCAGACAGCCCCCCCAAAGTGCAGTGTGCCTGTCGCCCCATAGCTAAATACTAACTAGTACCCCAGAGGAGGAGGGAAGCCCCCAGCAGACCCCACATGACCTCCATGGGAGGGGAACCTACAGAAGCAGTATGTGGTGAAGGAACAATGTCCCGAGTAAGGCAATACAGTCACCCCTCAATTCTGATCCAGCGGGCCCTCCTCGCCAGCTGCGCTCCCCCCACCCCCCCCGGCCCCGATCCCCAGGCAAGGTGTCCAACCAGTCCCCAGCCGCCTCGGGCCGGTCGAAGAAATGCGTGCGACCATCCACCTCCACCCGCAGCTTAGCCGGGAAGAGCATTGAGTACTTAAGATTTAGGTCCCTTAAACGACGTTTGATGCCAATAAAGCTCTGCCGCTGCTTCTGGACCGCCGGGGTAAAGTCTGGGTAGAAGTTTACGTCCATGTTGTCCAACCTGACCGGTCCCTGTTGCCTGGAGGTCTGGAGGATGGCATCTCGGTCCCGAAAATTAAAGATTCGGGCAATAAGGGGCCGCGGCGGGGCACCGGTCTTAGGGCGGCCCCCGGGGACCCGGTGGGCACGTTCCACTGCAAAAAACTTACTCAGCCCCCGGGGCTGGAGATGGGTCAGGATCAAGTCTTCCACGAAGAGATCCGCCGCCTCCGCCTCACGTCCCTCCGGCACACCAATAATGCGGATATTATTCCTCCGGGCGCGACCCTCGGAATCCTCCAGTCGCCGGTCCATCAGGGCGCTCGCCTGGCCAAGCCGGCGCACCTCCGTCTGGAGGGCCACCACGTCAGTCGTGAGGCTCGTTGTGGTGTGGGTCAGGGAATCGACTCGGTCGTTCGTCTTTGACAAGTCCGCCCTCACAAGGCCCACATCCACCAGGACCGAGTCAATTTTTTGCGACAAGGTATCAAAACGCTGGTCCACTGAGGCCTTCAGTTCAGCGATGGCGCCCATGACGTCCCGGAGGGTTAGATCCACTGGATGGGCAGGTGTCTCCGTCGGGCCCACCGGGGATGACCGCGTTGTCTCCGGAGAACCCTTTTGGAGCGTGTAGCGGTCCATACTATTGGCCTGGTGCGCCGTGCCACGGCGGGTCGTCTTCACCTTCGCCCGGTCGCCATCTTGTTTGGTGGCCATGCTGGCCCTTCCACCGTCGTGCCAAGATCTCCAAACGGGCCGTCACACCAGATCACGGGTGCCAAGGGGGCGACCACAGAGCCGCGGGTCGACCCACCGCCGGCGGGCCAGCTGGGCACCTGGACAAGGCCACACCACCGCACCCCGCTCCGCAGCCCGACCTCGCCAGAGAGCAAGGAGGGCGCAAAAGCGAAAGTGAAAGTGCGGGGTACGCGAGTCGCCCAGCCCCGCTCGCCGCTGTTATTCACCTTGTCCCCGGATCGCGCCACTACTCCAATCCGGGGGGCCGGCGAGGAGAAGGCCGCAACCTTCAGTCGATGTTCCCACCGGTGTTCGGGGTCCGATTCGAACCCAAAAAACGGGTAGTGCCTCAGCTCGGGTTCCCCGACACAGTCCCCTTAACAAGGACAGGATATTTCCAGGATTTTTTCAGGAGGTCGCGGAGGTCCTCGGGAGCCTCGCACCTACGCGGCCATCTTGGTTGCGCGCTAGGCTCCTCCTCCTTCATATCCAAGATTCTTAGGGTCCTTCCGGGGTTAATCCCATGGTCGGGTGGCGCATTACCGGCAGGTACCCCAAACGCCGGAAATCGGTATCACAATCCAGAGTAAAGTAAGATGCGCACTCAGGATACAGAGAATTGCCAAATTGTTTTATTTTCTTCGTTACGCGTTTCAACACCCACTGGTGTCTTGTTCACACGATAGTTATACTGAAGAGCAGACGTGTATAAGTAAACCATACAAAACACAAATGATGCACTTGCAACTTATTTTAGTCGAAACGACCGGGCAAATAAAGCGCCATCTTGTAATGGTGAATGTAAAGTGGAACTAGTAGGTCCTTTCTCATAATAAGACTGTTGTTGGCATGTGCTATGAAAGGCGTAATTGTGATTCCTGCTATTTTTCACCATTATCTTGACACAATAGCATAGACTGTGGCCCTGTATCAAATAATTCATGAATCAAACTACATTACATTTACGACTAGTGCATAATTTGTAACGAGACTTAAAATTAAGTTTGAACTCATGGAGTTGGTCAAGTGCCCAAAGATATTTCCGTACATCATTAACATCAACACTGTTAGAATGAGCGCGGACTAGTGCCTATATATGCCCATTGTTGATTCAACAGGGCCACAGAAAAGCATTTTGTATATACCATTCCTAGCATTCAATAATTCCTGATCTATAATCATATTCAATTAACTTTGCAATATGCATCTACTGAGTATAAATAAGACGATACAGAAATTTTATCGATGAAAAAATGTGCCAACACCAAATTAAAGAAAAAATCTCTGCTCTTATAGATAAATAGGGATAATAGAGAACCCATAAGCTTTCTCGAGCCAAACAGATTGAGGGTCCCTTCTTGATCCCTGTAACAAAACAAGTTAAAAACCTTGTTAAAACATATATACAAATATACATTTTTTTCTCTTTTTAAATCTTACACACAATCCAGACAATAGACAAGAAGAATGAGTTTGCATTTCATTACAATTTCGAATTTTGTAAACTTTTCAATTACCATGAAGGTGAGTTGCCAGTTCTTCATCTAAATTGTGGCCCCCCGGGAAACGAGTTTCCAATTCCATAATCCATTTTGATTCTTTCTTTCTCAATGTTAATTCTCTATTGCCACCCCTTTTTCCCATATTGACCTGTTCGATGGCATAGAATTTTAATAAAGCATTGTTTGACTGATGTTTTTCTTGAAAATGGCGGGCAATAGGATAATGTAAATCCCCATTGGTGATGGCCCTGAGATGTTCCTGTACCCGTTTTTTATATCTATTACCAAAAATACATAAAAATCCCAATATACCACCAGGGAGACCCATTGTTTCCTCTATGGGTAGCATTAATGAAAACCTATCCAAATATATCGACTTTTTCCTCAGTGAATATGTGACATCTTTACCATCATATATTAAGGATACAAAGGATTTCCTTAATAAAATGGACAAAATTGTATGGGAACAGGGTTTGATTCTCATTACCATGGATGTGAGTTCCCTTTACACTATAATAGATCACGATCAAGGAATTCAGGCATGTTTTCATTTTCTCCAACAGAGAGATATTTCATATCTGGAGCACACGCACATGCTTGTAGAGATGATGAGGATTTATCTCCAGAATAACATCTTTTTGTTTAACAACGATCTCTACAGGCAGGTGCGTGGCACCGCGATGGGTTCAAGCTTCGCGCCCAGCTTTGCGAACCTCTTCCTTGGAAAGTGGGAGGAGGAGATCCGCAGTGAAAGAAATCTCACCAAATTCTTTAGTCTAGTCAAAGTATGGATCCGTTACATTGATGATCTTTTCGTTATATGGAGAGGATCAGAACAAGAGGCTAAGATCTTCATTGAACAACTAAACAATAATCCATACAATATCAAACTCACATCAACAATGAGCCATGATGGTATCGAATTTCTTGATACCCAGGTAACCATATGTGAAGGGAGACTAACTACAAGTCTCCATAGAAAAACAACAGCAGGAAACAGCCTACTACATGCCCTCAGTGCTCATCCGGAGGCACTGTGGTAAATAATTTAATTACCGGGACTTAATTTGATACAGAAACATAATAAAATAGCTCAGTAAATAAGAGGCAGAATCCGTGGTATTAGAGGTTCGGAATGGGCTTTATTCCAGTGGTCGATTATAATCGGTTGCTCCAAGTTCCATCACCACGAAGGTTCAGGAAGTGAAGTACATACATTATTGATAATTATTCACTTTTATACAATAGGCATTACAGTGAGGCCAATACAAGAGGCGTAACAATTGATAGTGGTGATAATATATTCGTACGTAGCAAAAATAGGCGTAACTGGGAGTGATTTGAAGAACGTCATCAGATGTGATGTCATAAGAGGGTGGTTACATGAAAGAATTTCGCAATGTCAGCAGAAATACTTGGCAGAGATGCGCGCGCAGCAGCATGACGTGTGATTGACGTGCAACTAGGGGGTGAAGGGGACTTGACATTTAGCTCTACATGTGGCGACAGAAGTCTGGAGGGTCAAGTCAACCTAATCCCAAATCATATCTAACATCCTATGTTTAAAGAACCATGTTATCCAAAAGAGAAGTTTCTTAGAGTAGAATCTTATTCTATACTGACTATACTGACTGTTAGTGCGTGTACAAGCGTCTAAGTGTCTACACTAGATGCGAGGGCAGGAATCTTCCATAGTAACAGGGCTATGAATTACTTGCATGAAGACAGAGAAACCGGGCCTTTGCTCGGTAGCTGGAAGAATGTTTACTTAAACTACTAGACAGGAATGCATCGGGCAGGGAACGGAGCAGATAATTTCGAAGGTGAAATACAGTTTTTGGCAGGCAGCAGGCTGATGTCAGGCTTCGTGAGCCGCGCAGAGAATGAGACAAAGTTCATGGTCACAGATGCAGGCTCAGACTGGAGCTTTCAGAGGCAGAAGGCAAGAAGAGTTCGATGACAGAATCAGGGCCTACTTGCCTGGACTGTAAAATGGCATAAGTGAACCATATAAAGCCGGTGGCCTTTCATACTTAGGAATGGAATATCCGGCCTATTCATGGCGGATCTGAAAGAGGACATGTTGACGGTGGACGCACATGGGTTTGCGTCTTCATAACTGGAACTGGAGGGAGCATACATGTACTTGTGATTCATACATGAAACCGTTGGGGTCCAAGATAGGGGACATAACTGATCAGAAAAATCCATATTTCCACATTCCCTCCTTGTCCCCTACTTGCCCGTCAAGAGATATCAATCTTCATCAATCCATTGATCTGTTCATATAGCATCATTTGTTCTTCTTTTTTCTTCTGGGACGAATGAAATCTTGGTGATGGGACACACGATGTGGCACACAGACCACAAATCGCTGGTCCACATTGTAGACATAGACAGCAACTGAATAGTATGAGAAAGCCAATACCTAGGAAGGATAGGACCTTCCATCCAAAGGTAGATAATACATTCCAAAACCAACCGGACCAAGTCCAGGTGCCTGGATTCTGGTGTATCTGGCTTACAATCTTATGAAGGCGAGTTATGGCTTTATATACAGATGGCGAATTTTCTGGTATGAAAATGCAACAACTTGATCCGATGACCCTACAAGCTCCGCCCCTATCGGCCAGGATGACGTCAAGGACAAGACGATTTTGAAGCACAACAATCCGCATAGCAGACTGCTCTTCTGTTAAATTGCCTAAGGCGGAAATAGTTTCGTTCACTACTGCTTCAAGGGTTCTGGTTAATCTACGTATCAGCTTACTATTAGTAACTGTACCTATATAGGGAAAGAGACCTTTATTGAAATCTGTGTATTTTTCCCATGCTGTTTCAGTGTAATCGACTATTGGGAGATCTCTCCTTACTCTATTATATACTAAATGAGTATTTCTGTGATAATCAGGAGGAGCTAGAAAAACAGGCGGCAAAAGAAATCCAATATAGCAAGTACCATCCCAATCTAGAGGCAAACGTACATATGCCGTCTGACCACATATGAAATAGGAATGGCGAGAAGCTCTAAATGTAGACTTGCCTTGATCACTAAATTCTACTACAGTGGTGCATCTACTATGGCCCATATGTATGGAACCATTTTTTCTTACACATAGTTCACCCTTTACTGGAAATATTGACATAGCGGGCAAAATTGGAGTAACTTCGGATTCGACATTTAGGATCATAAGATTAAGCGTAAAATTACCTAATCCATACACTTCATTTTCGAGATCAGTTCCTGTTCTCTGGGGAAATCCCTCCTTGTTAGGATAGCAGACCTTAAGTAAAACTAAATTCAAATTTCCCCATACCCAGTTATCTTGATAAACTGCAGAATTCGAATCTAGGGAATTGATTAAGCTAAACCATGCTCCACAGGAGCCGTTGTGTGTGAACGGGTATGGAAAGAGAGGTAGAATTCCTTTATAATTCTGATAGGGAGGGAGTCGGCCACATATCCAACAATTTGTAGCATTGCTAACCTGATGGGAATGATGTAACATATTAATAAACGTGTTATTGCGCAGCGCAAATCTATAAGACAACTCAAGCGGAGGTAATTCACTAAAAGAATGTTCAGCAGTAACATTGTAAACATGTCTAGAAATAGGATAATATATGTGCAACAATATACTTGCAGTAATTATTAAAAGACTTAAGAAAAACAAAATTATTAATGTCACTATGCAATGACTACGCAGTGATTTACAGTACGCCTGTCGTTTCAACATTTTTCGGGTGTTTTCTCTATTCAGGTCCAAGGGATACATGTCAGAGACAATTCAACCGCTTCACCTTGGAGAGGACTTAAACAATCAAATTGCTCGACTGATTGGACCTGAGTTTCAGTTTATAATGTTCAGAATTACTCCTTTCAACAAGAGGGAGTTTTGAGTCAATGGGTGAAGACACACGAGGTGTGGTATTCACATCTGCTGGTAGTCCATGAAATTTCTTGATATGACTTGAATGAATCCAGCCTTTTCTGCCCTCGATCTTCACGGCTGTCCTTGTGGTGAGCAACACCAGCTGAGGCAACTTCCACCTAGGTTCCAGCTGAGTCTTTCGATCAAAGTTCCTCACTAAAACGAGATCCCCCGGAATTACGTCATGGGGTTTCACCTCAGTGTTGTCAGGAAAAGCTGCAGCTACCTGTGAACGACAAGATTGTAGTGCAGACATCAAGGAAGCCAAATAATCTGTCAGCATATTACAGTCAATATCAGTTATTTTGCGTGGTATGGGCGTCCCCCACATATTTGGTGGTCTGCCGAAGATCACTTCATACGGGGATAGCCCTGTTCGAGAGTGTGCTACCATTCTCATGTAAAAGAGTGCAACTGGTAATGCTACTACCCAGTCGACACCTTTCTCTCTGCATATTTTGGACAATCTTATTTTCAGGATCTGATTATGTCTTTCTACGAGACCTGCTGCCTCGGGGTGTCGGACACAGTGGAATTTCCACTGATAGCCTAACAAAAGTGAAACGTGTTTCATTAATTCGGATGAGAACGGCTGGCCGTTATCTGAGTGAACAACACGTGGTAAACCGTATCGTGGGAAGAATTCTCGAACCAACTGTTTGGCAGTAGTCGGGGCAGTGTAATCTGAAACCGGGTATGCCTCTGTCCAACGGGAAAGAGCGCAAACAACTACGAGAACATATTTGAATCCTCTACATCGTTCCATCTGGATATAATCCATCTGGAGGACTTCAAAAGGATGATCAGAAGGATGAAATCCACCCTGTTCTACGGGAACGCTTTTTCCTGGGTTGAACTGGCAACAGATCATACAGGTACGAACTTTTTGTTTGGCTGCAGCTCGTAAATGTTTATTGAACCAAATGTGTTGAATGCTATCTAGCATAGCTTTTTCTCCTAGATGCGCTGGACTATGTACAGTGTTAATTATAACCTGGACCATTGAATCAGGAAGGAACCACACAGACTTTTCCTTCATCATCCATCCTTGATCCGTTTGGATCCCTCCTAATTCAGTCCATTTCTTTATTTCGTCTGGTGTAGCATGTGTCTGTATATCAATTACGTCAAGAGTAGGATCTTTAACCGTCATACAATGTGTTGGCGTCGGGACTATTGTCTTTGTCATGTCGGATGTTTGAGTTTGAGCAGTCTGTTTAGCTGTTCTGTCAGCTAAATCATTGCCTTGAGAAATGATATCAGTAACTTTCGTATGAGCTTTACATTTCATAATTGATATTGCAGTGGGTAGATGTATTGCATCTAATAAGGCATGAATGAGGGGTCCGTGCTGAATGTGGGCACCGTGAGAAGTTAAATAACCTCTCTCTCGCCACAGCACGCCGAAGTCATGTACAACTCCGAATGCATAACGTGAATCAGTGTATATGTTGACTTTTTTATTTGTGGCTTGAATACAGGCTTGTGTCAGAGCGACGAGCTCTGCTGCTTGGGCGGACAAGGTATTTATGCAATTTGTTTCAATGATTTCAGTGTCTGTTGTGACTGCGTAAGCGGCCACTAGTTCTCCTGTACCTTTTCTCATACATGAACCATCTACATACAACGTCAGGTCTGGGTCTGACAATGGGACATCTGTCAAGTCTTGTCTGGGTTTCGTCGTGATTGTAATAACATCAATACAGTCATGAGCTAGTGGGTCTGTTCCATTTACAGGTAAAAGTGTGGCAGGATTCAATGTGTTACAACGTCTGATTTCTATATGTGGCTGAAACAGTGTTAGTTCGTACCCTGTAAGTCTTGCTATAGTCAAATGTTGTGTTTGCGTTCTATTTACAAGAACCTCTACTGCATGTGGTACTTGTACTGTCAATGGATGTCCTAACACTATGGCATCGCTTTGTCTGATTGCTAAAGCTGTCGCTGCCACTGATTTCAGACACGCAGGCAAAGCCTGAGCTACGGGATCTAATGTACTAGAAAAATAAGCACATGGTTTATGTGCTCCTGCTTGTTCCTGTGTGAGTACTGACAAGGCAGTACCTTCTCATTCTGTAACAAAGAGTGTAAAATGTTTTCTGTAACATGGTGTTGCTAAAACAGGTGCTTGGCATAGAGCTTTCTTTAAGCTTTCAAAAGCTTGTGTATGTTCCTGAGTCCAAGGGAGAACAGTCGATGTGGCTGCCTCCTGTGTTGTCAACTGAATGAGTGGTTTTGCTAGAAATGCATACTGAGGGATCCACTGCCTACAATATGAAGTGAGGCCTATAAAAGCCCGCACCTCCTTTTGTGTCTTGGGTATTGGCATGTTAGCTATTAACTGAATGCGGTCGGGTGTAAGCTGCCTTCCCTCCTTGGACAGCGAGTGTCCAAGATAAACAACTCGCTGGACACAGAATTGCAGCTTAGAAGGGGACACCTTGTGCCCCTTTTCGGCTAGAAATTGTAAAACTGTCAGTGATGCTTTCTCACATTCGGGTTCGCTTCTAGCGGTGATCGGCAGATCATCGACATACTGAAGCAAGGCAGTGTTAACTGGCATGTGGATACTGTCGAGTTCTCGTTTCAGTGCTTGGCTATAGATGCTGGGGCTTTCTGTAAATCCTTGAGGTGCGCGTGAGAATTTGAAGCTACGTCCATTTAAACTGAATCCGAACAAATATTGGCTTTCCGGATCTATTGGGACGCTGAAAAAGGCATTTTTGAGATCAATTACTGTAAAGAATGTTGCTTCGGAATCAATAGCTGTCAGTAATGACGAGATATCTGGGACCACAGGGAATTGTGGCACAATGCATTTGTTCAATTCGCGCAAATCAATAACCAATCGATATACTGGCGAGGCCTTCGGATCTGTTCGTTTAAGAATCGGAGTTATCGGTGAATTACATACATTGGAGTCTGTTTCTACAACCACTCCTTGGGCAATGAGTTCGTCAATGATTTGCAGTAAAGCCACTACAGCATCTGGTGGTAACTTGTATTGTCGCATTCGTGGTAGTACCACTCCTGCCTTTAGTGTAACTCGATATGGTGTAATATTCATGCAACCAACATCAGTAGGGCCTTGTGCCCATAGATGTGTAGGTAAAGTCTGCAATCGGGGATCCATGTCTCTAGACACATAATGACCTTTAAAATCACGTAAAAACAATCTTACTCCTTCCGGAGAACAACATATTATAGCTCCTAGAGCTTTCAGTGTTTTTATTCCTAACAGGTTTTCTGGACATGATTTAGTAAGCAATAAATCTGTAGTTCGGGTCAAAGGTCCTATCGTAAGTGGAAGAGGCTGTGATACTTCATTAACAATAGGTTTTCCTGAAAAACCAAGGGAAATATTCTGTGAGCCTGAGAGGGGTACCCCTGGAACTTCACTACGTTTTATGGTTGTTCGACTTGCCCCTGTATCAAGTAAAAATTTTCTATCTTGACCTAATAATTCACTATGTACATAAGGTCCTTCTTGGTCTACAGGGACCTCGATAAGGGGTAAGTCAACTTCCTTCTCTAGGCTGTTTCATGCATATCGTTGGTAATCAGGGTAGTCATACTGTGCGGTCTGGTACAGCTGTCGTGTCGTGGTTTGCGTGGCAGCAACAGGCAGCGCAGGTGCAGCTGGCACAAACTGTATAGACTGTTGTGGAGCTGGCATGGACTGTGCATGCTGCAAGGCTCCTTGTTCATTCTGATCCTGTCTAAGTGGCCGTGGTCTTTCTTTTGTAATACCTGTGGCGATATTACGCTTCAGGACTGGACAATCGTGTACATAATGACCTGGTTGTTTACAATAGTTGCATGTCCCTTTTACAGGTCCTGCTGAATCACCGGAATGTGTCGTACCCTTTTTATGTCCTTCAGCTGGAACTGTCTGGGAGACTAGCATTTTCATTTTCGTGTCTTTCATGCGTCTTTGTTCATGATCTTGTTCCTCTCTAATTCTATTGTGATGATACTGTAACATTTGTAACATTTGTGATGGGGTGTTACCTTGCCAGGTACTCTCGAATTTTAATACTCTATTCTTCACTTGGGGCAAGGAATTTTCAACTAATTTTGTCACAAACAGATGTGGGTATGATTCGCTACTTGCTTTTATGCCACTATTTATACCAAAACATTTTTCAAATCGTGCATAGAAATCACTAGTGTCTTCATCTTGCTTTTGTTTACAGGCTGAAATTGCACCCCAGTCTTCCTTTTTCGTGGTTAATAAACGTGGCAGTACCTGTACTAGTAAACCTGGTAGTGCTTTAGTTTTGTCCCCAAGCCCCGAACCTGGACCTCGGGCCTTTTCTTCATTTTCTAATGCTGTCCAGTCTATCTTTTGGTCTCCCACCTCCCACTCTTTTTCCTTGAGTTTTTCATAAATGCCAGCAGGCATCAATACCTTTAATATTGTCATAATGTCGGGATAGGTATACTCTCCCATGAGTAACATGTCTTTAATTTCTCGGTGGAAACCCGCTGGGTCTTTGTCATGACTGGGTACCACTTTCTTCATTTCCAATAATTCTATTTTTGATATGGGCGTATATACAAATACGCGTTTAAACTCATTGTCCTCGCCTTTTATTGGGTGTACTTCTCGTAAGGGATTCTGTCTGTCCATGTAATACGTGGTTCTTTCCTTAATGGGCAGTGAGACATGTTCTGGGCATATAAAAAGAATGTACTGCTTTCTTGATTCTAGTATTTCTTTAATTAGCTTAGTACCTGAACCTCTCCATCTATTCGTGAGTAATTCAGTCAATATATCAGGTAAGGGACCAGGATCTGAATGTTGGCTTTTATATAGTATAAGAAGTTGTTGAATCATATAAATCCCAGCTAAACGCTGTTCATCTGGGGTGAGATTCAAAAATGTGCGTGCTACTGTATCATCATCATACTTTCCGGGACTGTCAACCCAATGGACAGCTGACCTGGCTAATTCTTGTTCATCCATAGAATCGAGAAAATGATAACCCCTTCGTTCTCGGAGTAATTTGTCAGCTGCTTGGAATGAATGCTCGTTAGACCTTATATTTATTATTGGTGTTTGGAAATTCCTGTTATTATCTGGACATATCGGACGTATCGGGTCAATAAGACATCTAGTACTATTACAAGATCTTCCTCTACCTACGTATGGCTATAGTTTCTGACTGTCCTGTGGGCAGTCCTGATCCTTCCTCCTCCTCATTTTGTTCAAACTGGTCTACCGCTAATCTTTCTTCGTGTAGGCGTTCTATTTCTTTACGGATCTTTCGGCACATGGCTATTATACAGTTTTGCTTATCATGTCTCCCTTCTGATATATTCTGGCTCCATCTGGTAAGAATTTGCATTGCTTCCGGGTCTACCCCCGGTCGGTCTTGATTTCTGATCACACAATTTATGAGGAAACGTAACAGTTCCCCCTGTATTTCCACTTTCTGGTATTCCATAGCTCTGTTAATACATTCAGAATCTCGCCCTGTTTGGACAAAATGGTATATATTATCTAGATGCATAGTCATTCCTGGTAACTTCCCTAAATACACCGCGGCTCGTCTGATACGTAATGATGCCAGGGTCATTTCGTCCTCTTTTCCGGGCACAGGGTCATATCTACAATCTATAAGAAGTTCCTTAAGCGTACGGGCATTTATGAGTTTGGGGGTACGTGAATGTGCAGATTCTTGAAAAGTAAGTTTATTTATTCTGGGTGGCGTAGAAAAAATGTTGGTAGCACCTCCCGTAGCCCCATCTGGGGTATCGGGCGTGAAAGGATTCGTTGAACGCGATACAGCAACTATAGGTGTGGACACAGCTATGGAAGTAGCTGTAGGAACAGATGTGGAAACAGATGTGCTTGCCGGAACTTGTGTCAGGATTTGGTGCTGTAGAGATACAGATACAGGATTTTGGCGTTGAACCTCCCCGGCCAACGGTCTATGTGGGGCGGGGTTAGCATACTCGGGAGCTGCGTCATCTAAATATGAGGAAAGAAAAACATCTTCTGCGGTTCTAGGATGCCCCTTGGGATGTATCTTTATTGGAAATAATGGGGGTGGCAAGTCTTTTGGTATCCCCGGAGTAGCCTTAGGTAATCCTTCGGTCAGAAGGGGATACATACCCTTCATAAGGGCATGTCTTTGTCTGTCTACTTGTTCTGATTTCACTCGTGCACCTTCTTCAATTAATAAATTTTCTCGGACTTCATTTGAATTCTCTTTACTCTTCTCTTCCTGTCTACGTGCTTTTTCTGTACGTCTATACGATTCTTTACGCCATAATTCAATGGCGTCTTTCTGTGATTGTCTAGCTTTCTTTTTCCATAATTCTTCCTCTACTTTCACGATGCACTCTGCATCCCAGGTCCCAGCCGCGGGCCACCTCTGACTTTCTGGTAATTCCTTAGTGTAGTCTACCCATAAATCAAGAAATAATATAGCGTCTAAGCCGTGTTTATGATACATGAAGTACCCTGGAGTGTCCCTAGGAGGAATAGGAACAGCTTCTTCGAGTACCCCTTTTCTAGTTGTGATCTGTCTTAATTTCGAAAAGAGCGGCATATTGAGAACTGATCTGATACTTGATCTTGAACAAACTTAATACAGTAATCACAACAATGAACAGTCATTCATACCACAATATGCAGAACGTTTTTAAAACATTTAACATTTAACATTTAACTGAGCAACGATGATGATGACGATCTAAGGAAAACTTAATCACTTAAACATAATACTCGACTTTAACTGAATTATTCTGAATTTATATACTTGATATACTAGATATACTGCTAAACAGTACAGATACACTGCTGAAACAGTGCAGACCGGATTTGTGTACCCAAACCCGTCTTGACCGGCACAACCTATGTGCACGTCAGAACGCCTCCCCAGTAATGGTACTCACCGGGTAGCTCGGAACGGAAGGCCTCGGAAACTGAACTGAACTTGAACCGGACTGGACTCGACTCGAACACTTCGGACACTGGACTCGACTTGGGACTTCGGAAACTGGTGGGCCTCTGTATACCTCGGATCTTGCTCTCTCAGCTAGGCTCTGGTCGGGATACTTCGCACTTCTCACCGCCTCGTCTGGGTGTTGATCGCAGCCTCAGTCGCCCCCGCTTGACCGGAGGGAGATACAGGAAATCCTGCTGGTACGCGTTGTTGTCCGTCCAGCTGTGGCAGGAGACCGGGCCTGCAACGCACCACCGGCGCGTGAGATGAGAAAGTGTCCCTGTTCGGGCGCCATTCATGTGGTAAATAATTTAATTACCGGGACTTAATTTGATACAGAAACATAATAAAATAGCTCAGTAAATAAGAGGCAGAATCCGTGGTATTAGAGGTTCGGAATGGGCTTTATTCCAGTGGTCGATTATAATCGGTTGCTCCAAGTTCCATCACCACGAAGGTTCAGGAAGTGAAGTACATACATTATTGATAATTATTCACTTTTATACAATAGGCATTACAGTGAGGCCAATACAAGAGGCGTAACAATTGATAGTGGTGATAATATATTCGTACGTAGCAAAAATAGGCGTAACTGGGAGTGATTTGAAGAACGTCATCAGATGTGATGTCATAAGAGGGTGGTTACATGAAAGAATTTCGCAATGTCAGCAGAAATACTTGGCAGAGATGCGCGCGCAGCAGCATGACGTGTGATTGACGTGCAACTAGGGGGTGAAGGGGACTTGACATTTAGCTCTACATGTGGCGACAGAAGTCTGGAGGGTCAAGTCAACCTAATCCCAAATCATATCTAACATCCTATGTTTAAAGAACCATGTTATCCAAAAGAGAAGTTTCTTAGAGTAGAATCTTATTCTATACTGACTATACTGACTGTTAGTGCGTGTACAAGCGTCTAAGTGTCTACACTAGATGCGAGGGCAGGAATCTTCCATAGTAACAGGGCTATGAATTACTTGCATGAAGACAGAGAAACCGGGCCTTTGCTCGGTAGCTGGAAGAATGTTTACTTAAACTACTAGACAGGAATGCATCGGGCAGGGAACGGAGCAGATAATTTCGAAGGTGAAATACAGTTTTTGGCAGGCAGCAGGCTGATGTCAGGCTTCGTGAGCCGCGCAGAGAATGAGACAAAGTTCATGGTCACAGATGCAGGCTCAGACTGGAGCTTTCAGAGGCAGAAGGCAAGAAGAGTTCGATGACAGAATCAGGGCCTACTTGCCTGGACTGTAAAATGGCATAAGTGAACCATATAAAGCCGGTGGCCTTTCATACTTAGGAATGGAATATCCGGCCTATTCATGGCGGATCTGAAAGAGGACATGTTGACGGTGGACGCACATGGGTTTGCGTCTTCATAACTGGAACTGGAGGGAGCATACATGTACTTGTGATTCATACATGAAACCGTTGGGGTCCAAGATAGGGGACATAACTGATCAGAAAAATCCATATTTCCACAGCACTCAAATGGAGTATTCCCTACGGTGAGCTACTGAGGGCAAAAAGAAACTGCAGTACCACAGAATCATTCGAACTTGAACAAGACAGAATGATAACCAGATTTAAAGATCGAGGTTACCCAGATTGGGTATTGAATAAAGCAATCAATAAAGTCAAAGATATCACTAGGGCTGGCACCTTGGAAGACAAGGGGATCACTCCTTCCAATAAAGTAGAATCCAGAATGGTCACCACTTTCAACAAAGATTCGAAAAAAATCCGTAAACTGTTGGCAGATAATTGGAACATACTCAAATCTGATCCAATTATTGGCCCAAAAATTGATGATCGACTCAAAATAACTTATCGTAGAGGCAGAAACCTCAGAGATATTCTCATCAAAGGGGACATATCTGAAACCAGTAGCCACAATGCCCACAATCTGAAAGGTTTTTTCCCATGTGGACATTGTAGAGCGTGCAGAACTAGCAAGATGGTGAAAGATATAATAGTACCTGGGAAAAGAAACTATACTATCACACAGTTTCTCACATGTAGTACCAACTTTGTTATATATGTACTTGAGTGCCCCTGCAAACTAAGGTACGTGGGGAGCACCGTATGTATGGTTAAAAACGGGTACAGGAACATCTCAGGGCCATCACCAATGGGGATTTACATTATCCTATTACCCGCCATTTTCAAGAAAAACATCAGTCAAACAATGCTTTATTAAAATTCTATGCCATCAAACACGTCAATATGGGAAAAAGGGGTGGCAATAGAGAATTAACATTGAGAAAGAAAGAATCAAAATGGACTATGGAATTGGAAACTCGTTTCCCGGGGGGCCACAATTTAGATGAAGAACTGGCAACTCACCTTCATGATAATTGAAAAGTTTACAAAATTCGAAATTGTAATGAAATGCAAACTCATTCTTCTTGTCTATTGTCTGGATTGTGTGTAAGATTTAAAAAGAGAAAAAAATGTATATTTGTATATATGTTTTAACAAGGTTTTTAACTTGTTTTGTTACAGGGATCAAGAAGGGACCCTCAATCTGTTTGGCTCGAGAAAGCTTATGGGTTCTCTATTATCCCTATTTATCTATAAGAGAAGAGATTTTTTCTTTAATTTGGTGTTGGCACATTTTTTCATCGATAACATTTCTGTATCGTCTATTTATACTCAGTAGATGCATATTGCAAAGTTAATTGAATATGATTATAGATCAGGAATTATTGAATGCTAGGAATGGTATATACAAAATGCTTTTCTGTGGCCCTGTTGAATCAACAATGGGCATATATAGGCACTAGTCCGCGCTAATTCTAACAGTGTTGATGCTAATGATGTACGGAAATATCTTTGGGCACTTGACCAACTCCATGAGTTCAAACTTAATTTTAAGTCACTGTACAAATTATGCACTAGTCGTAAATGTAATGTAGTTTGATTCATGAATTATTTGATACAGGGCCACAGTCTATGCTATTGTGTCAAGATAATGGTGAAAAATAGCAGGAATCACAATTACGCCTTTCATAGCACATGCCAACAACAGTCTTATTATGAGAAAGGACCTACTAGTTCCACTTTACATTCACCATTACAAGATGGCGCTTTATTTGCCTGGTCTTTTCGACTAAAATAAGTTGCAAGTGCATCATTTGTGTTTTGTATGGTTTACTTATACACGTCTGCTCTTCAGTATAACTATCGTGTGAACAAGACACCAGTGGGTGTTGAAACGCGTAACGAAGAAAATAAAAAAAATTGGCAATTCTCTGTATCCTGAGTGCGCATCTTACTTTACTCTGGATTGTGATACCGATATATATATATATTCAAAACGCAGCTTTTGGAAGGTAACGAAAAGAAATCCAGGACACCCAGGAATGCTATTCACAAAGTTTTAATCCAGGCAAAGTCGTAGACTTCACCAACACGTTTCGCAATAAGCTTGATCACGGTGTGGTTTACAATACAAACACGTCCTCCTTACATATGCGCATTCAAAAAAATATTTACATATATAATATATATATATGTATGTAAATATATATTCTATTTTTTTTCACTGAAAAAAACAAAGGTTACAGGGACGTTATAGTTAGGCTCAGATTTCACTCGTACAAAACCAGTGAAATTCAGCAGTTATAGTTACCTGAGCCCCTACAATGCACTGCTTATGACCTCACATATTACATCACTCATGACATGGTCAGTGAAGTCAGTGATGACATCTCAAATGACATCACTAATAACATTATTGACAGAACCACTCACACACACACCCACTAACAGATCCAACCGCTCACACTCCCACTTACAGAACCATACAACCACTCACACACCCACTCATGTGGCACCCCTCTTTCATTGTGCAGAGGGCTAGTACCAGTGAGGAGGTAGCCCCCCGAGGCTGAAAACAGCCCGATAAGGAGGCCATGTGGCCTCTATCTCACTTACATATTGGTCATGCCACGGAAATATGGCCCAGGAGGGGGCTGTGTGGACCCCCTCCACCTTTTTAAACGTTTTGTGCCCCAGGGAGGTGGCGGTCCCTGGGGGAATTTCAATACCAGGAGGGGGTTTGTGCGGCCCCCCTCCTAATAGAGTTGGTAGTCCCCAGGGCACAAACTGGCCTTTGGACGGGGGGCCACATGCGTCCCCCTTCCACTTTTTAATACTGAATTATGCCCACAGGACCTGAACCACCCAGGGGCTGAAAGAGAAACAAGCACAGGAGACAGTTCTTGTTTTTTTTTCTGTGCTGAGAATTTGCAAATCTGTCAATTTTCAATGCTAATTTTTTTAATGCTTTTTAGCCCTGGCGGGGTCCCTGGGGTACTTCCCTAACACGCCTAGGGGGTCAGGGTATTCCTATTCTGCCCCCTTCCCTTTTTTTAATGTTTTTGTTTGGGACTCAGCTGAGTCTGAGGCCCAAGATGGCTGCCAACACTTCCTGGTTGACGTGTTGGTGGCCGATCAGATCTCTGCACGAGATTGGCAAGGTTCATGAGGGTCCGCGTTGCTAGATATACTTATTTGGTTTTCCTTTAATATCTCCAAAAATACAGATCTACACCAGGTAACAAAAAGGGCTCTTTCTGGAACAAGAGCTAATTAGGTGCAATTCCGTCCAGCAGTTCGGGCTGTAGTCCTGTTCCAAATCCCTAAGGGAAATTGCATGGCAAAAAAGCGTTTTGGGGTCCTCCTTTTTCTTGGCCCCCGCTTGAGGAATCACCCCGAAACTTTCAACACAGAAGCTGAACTGAGCGTCATACAAATTTTGAAATATAACTACCTCCTGCCGACCGCCAGTAGGTGATATATATATATATATCATACAGGCGGTCAGCAGGAGGTAGTTATAGTTAGGACGTAGGTTCCAGAGGAAAAGCGTTTTTTGACTTGCCTATATCTTTGACATTTTCCAAAGTGTGCCTGTGACTCTTGTTGCACATGGAAAGTTTTGGGGTGATCCATCAAGCGTGGGACGAGAAAAGGGGTGTAATAAAAAAGTGTGTTTTACCATGTTAATTCCCACAAGACCTTTGAACATGTCTACAGCCCAAACTGCTGGATGGAATTACACCAAATTTGGCAGAAAGGTAGATTTGGTTATGCAGACTGTGCTTTTTGTTAGTTGGTGTAAATCCATTCTGTAGAGAAATGAAAAATTAATTAGTGATATATATGTTTGCGACAACTTCGTGAAAAAGAACGAGCTCGTGCAGGGTAATGTAGAGCTCAGATTGGCTGTCGACACTTCAACCAGGACGTGTTGACAGCTATCTGTGATGTCATCAGTGATGTCATGAGTGATGTTAATGACCATGTAATCAGTGACATAATATGTGAGGTCATAAGCAGTGCATTGCGGGCATAAGTTATAGTTAGCTCAGGTAATCCGAGCTTAACTATAACGACCCCAGTGTGCGGGATTCAGTTCTATGGCAGTGGCTACAGGTTCAAGTACCCCTACAGGGAGAGGATTTTTCTTTAAAAAAAGTGACAAAGTCCCTTTTTGAAGTGGGATTTACAAACTTTTTAAAACTTTTCTACTTCCAGATTTTTACAACGACCAATTCACAGGGTGTATCCGATCAGAGTTCAACCGTGGTTGGTCTCAAATCGTGCCTAGATCCCAATCTACCGCTACCATTGGGACTTTGTGCTTTTTGGTGCTATTTTCACCTACATCTTTCAATTCTCATACCTCCGGTTCTATGTATTGGATTTCTGTCATTTTGGTGTCATTTTGTTTATTAAATTTCACTTAAGTTTCTGATTCAGTTTTGGATTTTTATTACTAATGTTTTTACTTTATTACTGCTTTGGTATTGAATAAATACTTTACACATTTACTTTAAGCATGTCTATTTGGGACCATTGCTTTTAGGGGGCTGTGCTCAGATAAATGTATTGCATTTGAGGGTTTTCTGTGATCCCATAAGGACGGTCCGCCCCCAAACTCCATGACCTCTGTTTTATCAGTGTTGATCTTAAGGTAATTATTACTCATCCAGCTCATGATGTGACTCAGACACGCATGGAATCTCGCGACTACCTGCTCCGACTGTTTTGATACCGAGATGATGATTTGGGTATCGTCGGCATACGATACAAACGAGAACCCATGCTGTCTAATGAGACTGGCGAGAGGGGTCACATAGATATTAAAGAGCGTTGTGACAGTGCCGAACCCTGTGGTTTCTGACTGCAGACTTTCCCAGTGTAGAGTTTGCTCCCTATCTTCTAGAAAAGAGGAGAGGAGGGACAGAGCCGCCTCCCCAATCCCCACCGCCTTCAGCCTTTGCACCAACACTGTGTGATTCACGGTGTCGAATGCTGCTGATAGGTCAAGGAGGATGAGGATCGCTCTCCCCCCATCCACCTGTCTCCGAATCTCCTCCGTTGCCATAACTAGCACCGTCTCAGTCGAATGCCCTGATTGAAAGCCATGTTGACTGCAATCAAGCAGGTTGTTGCTGACTAGATAAGATGTCAACTCTTGATTAACTGCCCTCTCAAGGAATTTGGCTGCAATCGGTAGGCAGGAGATAGGGCGATAGTTCTTAACCTCTAATGGGTCAGGAGCTGGCTTTTTCAAGATGGGTCTGATACAGGCCTTCTTCCAGACCATCGGGTAACTCCCTGAGGTGATCACCTGATTTAGAATAGGCGTTCGATATTTACTAATGGACTGGGACACCCGATGTATCACAGTCGGAGGACAGGGATCCCACGGTGACCCCGGCTTGGTGGAACATATAGATTAATTTACTTCAACAGGAGTAAGTGAGCGAAACATGTTCAGCTGACATTGCAGCGGCGTGTCATCGGTGGTGACAAATTGACCATCAACGCCTCCCTGCCTGTTATTTCGTAGTTCATCTTAAATCATATTGAACTTATTTTGAAAGAAATTTGCCATTTTATTGCAAAACACGAAATCAGGACTAAAACGTGTATTCTGATGCGATTTAGATAGTTCTTCAACATTTTTTAAAAGTTGCTTGGTAGAGTTACTAGCCTCCACTACTTTTGCTGAATAGTAGGTGGTTTGTGCTAGAATGATGGCTTCTTTATATTGTTGTAGCGCAGTATTATAGGATATCTTATGTTCCATCCTGTATTCCGTTCTCCAGGTACGTTCGGTTTTCCTGCAAAGAACTTTCAACTTTTCCAGTTCCGGACAGTACCATGGAGATGGTGCCAGCGCTCTTCTAGGTTTAATTTCTTTCAATGGGGCCATTTTATTTACAGCCTTGGCTATCCAGCTATGAAATTGTCTGGCAGCCTCGTTGTTATCCAAAACCTGAGCAGGGGGGCAACTATTAGGTTCCTGCTCCACTTCAGTACCTTGGATTTTGTTCCACTGCCTGATGTTTAAGCTCGCAGGTTTCTTCCTATCCAGCTGAGCGGGAAGTGAATACTGAAGGTTAAAATTGATTGCAAAATATTCAGACCAGGGAAGAGGGACAGAGTTAATCAGTGTGACATCCGAGTTAGTGGAGAAAATCCCAACAAGCGTATGACCCGCCAAGTGTGTGGGGCCCACCACCTTTTTTTGGAAACCATAACCTGCTAGATTGTTGTCACGATCCGGCTGGATATCTGCACGAGTGGCGATCCCGCCAGAAACCTGGAAGAACTACAAGTCCCAGGTACCCCGGCAGTCCACGAGTCACGTTGTGGGTGTGTCCTGAGAGTATAATACACGTCCTCTCCTTCACGTCCTGGCCGATTATTCCCGGACGTATCCTGAAGAGCTACGACAGGAAGAGTTCACGGTGAACCCGTACTGTCACCCGTCTACAGAGATACGACCTCTCGACCCCTGTTGAATCTCCGCCTTTCCCGGCGACCGCCAACGTCCCTCGGAACTGGCCGGGGAAAGGTTTCCTGTTCCTGGCTCCCGTCTCCCCTGAGAGACCGGAGTGGAGGCACCTCCCTACGGTGCCCTTCGTCACCAGTGGAGTACCGGAACGGGTACTTCCACCTTGGCTCTCCACGCCTCTTGGCTCCTCCGAGAGAAGAGGCGTAGCGCCGAGAGACCACCACGCCCAAGGATTTCCGGCGAAGCAACCACAGAGGTAATTCTCGTTCACAGACCTGCCCAAGGATTTCCGGGCATTCACGGTCGGTAGGTGTTGCGCTCCTCGGCTCAAGGATTCGGAGCCTGGCAGTAGTAGCGCCTTCACCTACCTACACATCTCACCGCGCCAATTGGGCGTCGTTCAGTGAGCTGGAAGACAGACTCTTGGGAACTACCAGAGGCCTCTTGGTCCAGCTCACCTCACTCACCGAGCACTCGTTCCCCCTGGGGTTTGTCCCCGCTAAACGGAACTTACCGGACTCCAGTGTTGGAGATACTTAGCCTACGCAAACGCCCAGTCACTTCACCGCCCCGCACCTCAGTAGGTGGGAGGAGACAGCAGGTAAGCGACTCACACTTAGGGGGAAACACGGTAGGGGGAGTTCGAGTCAGTCGACTATCACTCATTGTGTGTTTGTTTCATTCTAGGTTTCCGTCCCCACCGTTGCTGTCTCACTTCCCTCACTCACCTGCCTCCTCCGTCCGCGTGTGTAACACGTCCTCCGGACTAGGGGCAGATGGGAGGTGGAACCCATATAGCATCAGCGTCATTCCGAGGAGAGGAAACCCGCGGGTACGCGACAGAATAATCGGCCCACGAAAATATCTCCTCCCGATCACGCTGATCATGGCTACGTTAGAAGAAGTGTTAGCCTCGCTAGCCCTGATGCAGGCGGACTTAGCCGCTTCCCGGTCGGAAACGGCCGCCTTGCATACACGTATGGATAGATTCCAACGAAACCCCTTCGATGCCGGGGCCTCGTTTCCCTCACAGTCCCCTCAGGTAGTAGTAGAAATGCCTGCCCAGGTCCCGTTGGCCCCCCCTGAAAGGTTTCATGGAGACGTACATAAGGTTCAGGTGTTCATGACTCAAGTCATGCTACACTTCCACTGTAAACCGAAGCTGTTTCTTACCAATCAGGCCCGGGTGGCCTTCTTAATTTCTTACCTGGCAGGAGACGCGGCTCAATGGGCCGTTCCCATCGTCTGCAGGGACGAAGCCCTCCTATATGATTGGGACGCTTTCCGCAACGCATTCGAAGACACCTTCGATCGCAGAGCCGACACCTTTGCGGCGGACCGCGACCTGCTAACCCTCCGGCAAAAACCAAATGACTTTCTGGGCTATAGGAACAGCTTTCGTCGGTTGGTGGCAGAGACCGACTGGCCGGAAAGCAAGCAGTCGGCTATCTTTTATCAAGGGCTCACCGATGAGCTGAAAGATGTCATTGCCCAGATCGACCCACAACCCCAGACCTGTGTTGCGAGGATGGAACTGGCCTCCAGGTTGGAGCATCGTCTCCGTGAACGAAAAGGGGATCACAGAGGAAGAGAGAAAACGTCCGGCTCCTATGACAACACCCGACCTCCTGACCACACGAGTTCCAAATCGGAACCCATGGAAATAGGGACCGTGAGGGCCTCGTTGACCCTAAGTGAACGCGACCATCGCCGCAAACAGGGACTCTGTCTGTACTGCGGCAAGAAAGGGCACTTCCTCCGTGAATTCCCAGTTAGGCCCAAAACGAACAGACCGCGGTCCGGACAAACCGCCCTCGCCATCGAAGAAAAGGCACCGGGAAACGACAGAGCTTGACGGACCAAGGAGGGAAGCCTTCAAGCCCACACTTCATCCCTTCAATGGAATCCGCCCTAGGCCAAGAGCCGGATCACTTCTTCATCTCGCTAACTGCTGTCATCAACCAACGGAACAGATCCATACGAGCTATGATCGACTCCGGAGCCACGGGGTGTTTTATGGATAAAGATGAAGCCGACCGGCTCGGAATCCCGCTTACACGCAAGGAGCCTCCGGAGCTAGTATACGCGGTGGATGGAAAAGAACTGGAGTCGGGGCCCATAAGATATGAGACCCCGTCTCTTTGGGTATCCATAGGAAACGACCATGGAGAGTGGCTGCAGTTCAACATCATTCAAGCCCCGCGATGCCGACTCATTCTAGGGTTACCCTGGTTACGGAAACACGAACCAACCATAGAATGGTCCACCAATACCATATCGTTCAACTCTGCTTTCTGTAACCACCACTGTATCCAAACGGCCCACCCACAACTCGCGGGTCCGTCTCTGGCACAACACATCGCCACCGCCGCAGAGAAGGATGTTACGCTTCCCACCTGGTACACGTCCTATCAAGATGTGTTCAGCGTCCAAAAGGCAGAAGAACTACCCCCTCATCGAGAGTACGACTGCCGCATTGACCTGGTATCTGGTGCGGTGATCCCGTGTGGACGCATCTACGCCCTCACCGGGCCGGAGACCACCCACCTGCGAGAGTATCTGGACACATACTTGAAGTTGGGGTACATACGTCCCTCACGGTCCCCGGCCGCGTCGCCCCTCTTCTTCGTACCGAAGACTAGTGGCGAACTGCGCTGTTGTATTGACTACCGCGCCCTCAACGCCTTGACGATAAAAAACAGGTACCCGTTGCCCTTGATCCCGGTCTTATTGGAACAAGTGCGAGAGGCCCGTTTGTATACTAAGTTGGACCTCCGAGGGGCATACCACCTGGTCAGAATGAAGGAGGGCGACGAGTGGAAGACCGCATTTAGAACCCGGTTTGGGCTTTATGAATACTTGGTGATGCCCTTTGGTCTTTGTAACGCCCCGGCGGCCTTCCAGTTCTTCCTCAATGAGGTTCTACGAGACTTTTTGGATAGGTTCGTCGTGGTTTACATCGACGACATCCTGATCTTCTCCAACAACCAAGAAGACCATGTCGTCCATGTGAGGCGAGTGTTACAAGCCTTGCGGAACCACAGACTGTACTGCAAACTCACAAAGTGTGAGTTCCATGTGACCACCGTGGAGTTCCTCGGAGTCCATCTGACTCCCACCGGACAGGTGATGTCCACCCGAAAGGTCCAGGCGGTACAACAGTGGCCACCCCCTCGAACCATCAAGGAGATCCAGAGCTTCCTTGGCTTTGCGAACTTTTACCGCCGGTTCATACACCACTTTTCCCAGATGGTGTCACCGCTCACCAGGTTGACACGAAAGAACGTACCGTTCCTCTGGACGAACGAAGCCCAAAGGTCCTTCGACCAACTTAAAGATGCCTTCACGTCCGCTCCCATCCTGCGACACGCCAACCCCGACCTTCCCTTCTCAGTGGAAACCGACGCCTCGGACATCGCCGTAGGGGCGGTTCTTTCTCAACGTCATCCAGAGACAGGCATTCTTCACCCAGTGGCCTACATGTCCCGGAAGCTGAGCACCGCCGAACAAAACTACGCGGTTTCCGAAAAAGAACTCCTCGCCATACGGGAAGCGTTCCTAGAATGGCGACACTGGCTACTGGGGGCGCAACACCAAGTCACCGTCTTCACCGACCACAGAAATCTCCAGTTTCTGCGATCAGCGAGACACCTTACTCCACGGCAGAGACGATGGATGCTCTTTTTTGCCGAATATCATTTCCTCGTGACCTACCTCCCCGGCTCGCAAAACCTGAAGGCGGACGCCTTGTCACGTCAAGAAGTGCACCGGCTCCCGGCGGTGGAACCCAAGCAAGCGATCCTGTCTCCCGGACAAGTCATAGGACTAACGGTAACTGAGTCCTTCCTACACGACGTCAAACGAGGGATCTCCACGTTTACCTGGGTAGCCTGGATGAAGAGGCACCAGGACTGGCGCCTACAAGGCGGTATCCCCATGCGAGGCACACAGGTTCTGGTCCCCTCTCTCAAGTTGCGACAGCTCGTTTTTCGTTGGTGTCACGAGCTTCCTAGCGCCGGGCACATGGGAGGAACAAAGACTCTCGAGAAAGTTCTTCGACACTTCTGGTGGCCCTCGGTCAGGCCGGACATTTTGCGCTGGGTCAGCCATTGCACCGTGTGCTCCCAGATGAAGGCCGATCATCGCAAACAGCAGGGTCTCTTGCGTCCGCTACCAACCCCCTGTAACCCCTGGGAGAGGATTTCGGTGGATTTCATCGTGGGTTTACCTAAAGACCAGAACTGCACCGCCATCGTGGTAGTGGTCGACTACCTGACCAAGATGGGTCACTTCCTGGCCTGTGAACAACTCCCAACCGCTGGAGCCCTTGCGAAACTTCTGTTGCTCAATGTCGTCCGGCTACACGGCCTGCCGCTTGGTATCGTGTCGGACAGGGGATCTCAGTTTACAGCACGGTTTTGGAAGGTATGGTGTGCCGAACTGGGAATCCAATCCTCCTTATCCACCAGCTTCCATCCCCAAACCGATGGAAAGACCGAGAGGCTCAACCAGACACTTAAGCAGTACCTCCGGTGTTATGTGGACCAGGCATCCAACTCTTGGGTAGACTGGTTGTGGGTCGCGGAGGTGGCTTATAACGATTCCATGCATACCTCTACACAACACACCCCGTTTTTTCTTTTTGCGGGGTTCCATCCTAGGTTCACACCCTTCGTGCTCCCACACACCAATCTCAGCGTCCCTGACGTACAAGACAGGCTGTCCACTATACGTGCATCTCTCACCCAGGCCCGCAAAACACTTCTGGTAGCCAAGGCCAGATACAAACATCGTAGACCCAACCCAGTGTACCACAAGGGAGAGAGAGTATGGCTGTCCACGAAACACATCCGCTTCAGACGCCCTAGCGTCTTCAACCCTAAATTCATAGGACCTTACCCAGTTGTCAGGCACGTGAACCCTGTGGCCGTCCAACTAAAGCTCCCGGCGCGTTTGCGCATCCACCCGGTGTTCCACGTCTCCTTGCTCAAACCCTCCCTTGGCCCCAGCAGGAGGCGCCTGGCCCCTGTGTGGGTCCGCCACGAGCGGGAGTACGTGGTTCAAAGGGTGTTGGACTCCAAGAAGGTGCGAGGAAAACTCTGGTATCTCCTGGCCTGGAAGGGGTATGGGCCGGAAGAAAATTCCTGGGAGCCCGCGACGGCACTCCACGCAGACCGTCTGGTGGCGGCCTTCCATCGCCGGTGTCCGGACAGACCTGGCCCCCCACTCGTCGCACCCCTTAAGGGGTGAGAGGGGATGTGCTGTCACGATCCGGCTGGATATCTGCACGAGTGGCGATCCCGCCAGAAACCTGGAAGAACTACAAGTCCCAGGTACCCCGGCAGTCCACGAGTCACGTTGTGGGTGTGTCCCGAGAGTATAATACACGTCCTCTCCTTCACGTCCTGGCCGATTATTCCCGGACGTATCCTGAAGAGCTACGACAGGAAGAGTTCACGGTGAACCCGTACTGTCACCCGTCTACAGAGATACGACCTCTCGACCCCTGTTGAATCTCCGCCTTTCCCGGCGACCGCCAACGTCCCTCGGAACTGGCCGGGGAAAGGTTTCCTGTTCCTGGCTCCCGTCTCCCCTGAGAGACCGGAGTGGAGGCACCTCCCTACGGTGCCCTTCGTCACCAGTGGAGTACCGGAACGGGTACTTCCACCTTGGCTCTCCACGCCTCTCGGCTCCTCCGAGAGAAGAGGCGTAGCGCCGAGAGACCACCACGCCCAAGGATTTCCGGCGAAGCAACCACAGAGGTAATTCTCGTTCACAGACCTGCCCAAGGATTTCCGGGCATTCACGGTTGGTAGGTGTTGCGCTCCTCGGCTCAAGGATTCGGAGCCTGGCAGTAGTAGCGCCTTCACCTACCTACACATCTCACCGAGCCAATTGGGCGTCGTTCAGTGAGCTGGAAGACAGACTCTTGGGAACTACCAGAGGCCTCTTGGTCCAGCTCACCTCACTCACCGAGCACTCGTTCCCCCTGGGGTTTGTCCCCGCTAAACGGAACTTACCGGACTCCAGTGTTGGAGATACTTAGCCTACGCAAACGCCCAGTCACTTCACCGCCCCGCACCTCAGTAGGTGGGAGGAGACAGCAGGTAAGCGACTCACACTTAGGGGGAAACACGGTAGGGGGAGTTCGAGTCAGTCGACTATCACTCATTGTGTGTTTGTTTCATTCTAGGTTTCCGTCCCCACCGTTCCTGTCTCACTTCCCTCACTCACCTGCCTCCTCCGTCCGCGTGTGTAACACGTCCTCCGGACTAGGGGCAGATGGGAGGTGGAACCCATATAGCATCAGCGTCATTCCGAGGAGAGGAAACCCGCGGGTACGCGACAATTGTCAAGAAACCGGCTGGTATCAGGGTTGTTTTTAAGTTCAAGATGGAAGTTAAAATCACCCAGAATAATGAGTGAATTGGAATCTATAGACGATTCAAGCAGGGTCTGTAAAGCCAGAGAAAAAGGGGCTCTCGGGCCCAGCGGTCTGTAGAGAAGTATCCTGTGTACTGTGTTATTAATTTTCACCACAAAACGTAAGGCCTCCGCAGGCAGTTGAGTTGTGTGTTGTAACACCTTTTTGGGAGTAAATTTAAATCTCTGCTAAAAACAGTAGTAAGAGGCAATAATACTAATAGCAAACAGTACTTAGTAACTGTATATTTATATATATGTATAGGGCTTTTTCAGCGAGTACCACGCTACTCTGGACGACACAATTAGTTGTTAGGTTTTTTGTTGCAAATTTGTTGTGTTAGGTTTGTGCTCTTGATTTCTTGTGTGTTTAGTAGAGTTTGGACTAGTGATAGAAAGATAGGAATGGACTTGAAAAGGGGGGTCTGGAGTAGGTGTAGAATGATAGAAATTGATTTTAAAGGGGAAGTTGCAAGTTGTTTTTGAAAGTAGTGGCCGTGTGTGCTTGTTAGTTGGATGACATGGCTAAAAAAGAGGGGAGAAAGTTGTTTGGGAGTTCAAGGTAGTCAGAAAGGTTTGGTATGAGTCAGAGGAAGGAGGGGATGGAAGGGAAACATCCTTAACAATGAAGGCTACACAACCAGATGCCTTTACAAGGGAGGCCTTACAAGAAAAATGCCTTTACCAAAAAAGTATTTTACAACAATTTTGTTTACAACAGATCTGCCTTTACCACGGATGCCTCTTACCACGAAAATGTAAGTAATTTTTTTGTGTGATAAATGTAAGCAATTTGCAGGCAAGTAGAAACCATTTCAATTTATTTATTTATATATATATATATATATATATTAATTGAGGAGCCTGGCTCACTCGCGCCTTCCAACCCACGAAGGGATGTCTAATGCAGCAAAAGGAATGGCGCGTGGAAGGGATTTAAAGAGGGAGAATTCCCTGCTTTAATCGTGCCTGAAAGATGCCTTTCATTTCATGAGCCAAATACTTCAAAGACATTTGCGACAAGGATTTTAACTCACCTGCCTGCCCTGAAAACGATTCCTTGTAAATATCAGTGTTTGTGCAGCAGCTATTATCACCGAAGTAACTAAAGAACTCTGGATTGCCATGCCATCATTTGAATAATATGCACAATGCACTTTGGGAACGGTAGTATTTACTAATGCAGTCACGTGATACACCCTTTAAATAACACCTGTGCGCACCTGGGCGCTTGTGTTCCTGTCCGTGATCAAGGCGAATAGCTGAAACGTTGGGCGAAAAAGGAAACAGACGCTCTGTAAAGACTCTGAAATAAAGCAACTCTTAAGGTATTGGGCCTCACATTGTTTTTCCTGCCAGTGTGGTGTTTGTGAGCTGCTCCGTGCTCATGCAGTGAGGCCACCCTGAAGGGCCTGGGGCTCCGGAAACGGGGGAACGCTGTTGCTTCTTATTATATTAATTGAGGAGCCTGGCTCACTCGCGCCTTCCAACCCACGAAGGGATGTCTAATGCAGCAAAAGGAATGGCGCGTGGAAGGGATTTAAAGAGGGAGAATTCCCTGCTTTAATCGTGCCTGAAAGATGCCTTTCATTTCATGAGCCAAATACTTCAAAGACATTTGCGACAAGGATTTTAACTCACCTGCCTGCCCTGAAAACGATTCCTTGTAAATATCAGTGTTTGTGCAGCAGCTATTATCACCGAAGTAACTAAAGAACTCTGGATTGCCATGCCATCATTTGAATAATATGCACAATGCACTTTGGGAACGGTAGTATTTACTAATGCAGTCACGTGATACACCCTTTAAATAACACCTGTGCGCACCTGGGCGCTTGTGTTCCTGTCCGTGATCAAGGCGAATAGCTGAAACGTTGGGCGAAAAAGGAAACAGACGCTCTGTAAAGACTCTGAAATAAAGCAACTCTTAAGGTATTGGGCCTCACATTGTTTTTCCTGCCAGTGTGGTGTTTGTGAGCTGCTCCGTGCTCATGCAGTGAGGCCACCCTGAAGGGCCTGGGGCTCCGGAAACGGGGGAACGCTGTTGCTTCTTATTATATTAATTGAGGAGCCTGGCTCACTCGCGCCTTCCAACCCACGAAGGGATGTCTAATGCAGCAAAAGGAATGGCGCGTGGAAGGGATTTAAAGAGGGAGAATTCCCTGCTTTAATCGTGCCTGAAAGATGCCTTTCATTTCATGAGCCAAATACTTCAAAGACATTTGCGACAAGGATTTTAACTCACCTGCCTGCCCTGAAAACGATTCCTTGTAAATATCAGTGTTTGTGCAGCAGCTATTATCACCGAAGTAACTAAAGAACTCTGGATTGCCATGCCATCATTTGAATAATATGCACAATGCACTTTGGGAACGGTAGTATTTACTAATGCAGTCACGTGATACACCCTTTAAATAACACCTGTGCGCACCTGGGCGCTTGTGTTCCTGTCCGTGATCAAGGCGAATAGCTGAAACGTTGGGCGAAAAAGGAAACAGACGCTCTGTAAAGACTCTGAAATAAAGCAACTCTTAAGGTATTGGGCCTCACATTGTTTTTCCTGCCAGTGTGGTGTTTGTGAGCTGCTCCGTGCTCATGCAGTGAGGCCACCCTGAAGGGCCTGGGGCTCCGGAAACGGGGGAACGCTGTTGCTTCTTATTATATATATATATATATATATATATATATATATATATATATATATATATATATATATATATGTATGTAAATATATATTCTATTTTTTTTCACTGAAAAAAACACAGGTTACAGGGACGTTATAGTTAGGCTCAGATTTCACTCGTGCAAAACCAGTGAGATTCAGCAGTTACCTGAGCCCCTACAATGCACTGCTTATGAACTCACATATTACATCACTCATGACATGGTAAGTGAAGTCAGTGATGACATCTCAAATGACATCACTAATAACATCATTGACAGAACCACTCACACCCACACACAAAACCACTAACAGATCCAACCGCTCACACCGCTCACACTCCCACTTACAGAACCATACAACCACTCACACACCCACTCATGCAGTGCCCCTCTTTCATTGTGCAGAGGGCCAGTACCAGTGAGGAGGTAGCCCCCGAGGCTGAAAACAGCCCGATAAGGAGGCCATGTGGCCTCTATCTCACTTACATATTGGTCATGCCACGGAAATATGGCCCAGGAGGGGGCTGTGTGGACCCCCTCCACCTTTTTAAACGTTTTGTGCCCCAGGGAGGTGGCGGTCCCTGGGGGAATTTCAATACCAGGAGGGGGTTTGTGCGGCCCCCCTCCTAATAGAGTTGGTAGTCCCCAGGGCACAAACTGGCCTTTGGACGGGGGGCCACATGCGTCCCCCTTCCACTTTTTAATACTTAATTATGCCCACAGGACCTGAACCACCCAGGGGCTGAAAGAGAAACAAGCACAGGAGACAGTTCTTGTTTTTTTTTCTGTGCTGAGAATTTGCAAATCTGTCAATTTTCAATGCTAATTTTTTTAATGCTTTTTAGCCCTGGCGGGGTCCCTGGGGAACTTCCCTAACACGCCTAGGGGGTCAGGGTATTCCTATTCTGCCCCCTTCCCTTTTTTTAATGTTTTTGTTTGGGACTCAGCTGAGTCTGAGGCCCAAGATGGCTGCCAACACTTCCTGGTTGACGTGTTGGTGGCCGATCAGATCTCTGCACGAGATTGGCAAGGTTCATGAGGGTCCGCGTTGCTAGATATACTTATTTGGTTTTCCTTTAATATCTCCAAAAATACAGATTTACACCAGGTAACAAAAAGGGCTCTTTCTGGAACAAGAGCTAATTAGGTGCAATTCCGTCCAGCAGTTCGGGCTGTAGTCCTGTTCCAAATCCCTAAGGGAAATTGCATGGCAAAAAAGCGTTTTGGGGTCCTCCTTTTTCTTGGCCCCCGCTTGAGGAATCACCCCGAAACTTTCAACACAGAAGCTGAACTGAGCGTCATACAAATTTTGAAATATAACTACCTCCTGCCGACTGCCAGTAGGTGATATATATATATATATATATATATATCATACAGGCGGTCAGCAGGAGGTAGTTATAGTTAGGACGTAGGTTCCAGAGGAAAAGCGTTTTTTGACCTCCCTATATCTTTGACATTTTCCAAAGTGTGCGTGTGACTCTTGTTGCACATGGAAAGTTTTGGGGTGATCCATCAAGCATGGGACGAGAAAAGGGGTGTAATAAAAAAGTGTGTTTTACCATGTTAATTCCCACAAGACCTTTGAACATGTCTACAGCCCAAACTGCTGGATGGAATTACACCAAATTTGGCAGAAAGGTAGATTTGGTTATGCAGACTGTGCTTTTTGTTAGTTGGTGTAAATCCATTCTGTAGAGAAATGAAAAATTAATTAGTGATATATATGTTTGCGACAACTTTGTGAAAAATAACGAGCTCGTGCAGGGTAATGTAGAGCTCAGATTGGCTGTCGACACTTCAACCAGGGAGTGTTGACAGCTATCTGTGATGTCATCAGTGATGTCATGAGTGATGTTAATGACCATGTAATCAGTGACGTAATATGTGAGGTCATAAGCAGTGCATTGCGGGCATAAGTTATAGTTAGCTCAGGTAACTATAACTGCTGAATTTCTCTCGTTTTGTACGAGAGAAATCTGAGCTTAACTATAACGACCCCAGTGCGCGGGATTCAGTTCTATGGCAGTGGCTACAGGTTCAAGTACCCCTACAGGGAGAGGATTTTTCTTTCAAAAAAGTGACAAAGTCCCTTTTTGAAGTGGGATTTACAAACTTTTTAAAACTTTTCTACTTCCAGATTTTCACAACGACCAATCCACAGGGTGTATCCGATCAGAGTTCAACCGTGGTTGGTCTCAAATCGTGCCTAGATCCCAATCTACCGCTACCATTGGGACTTTGTGCTTTTTGGTGCTTTTTTCACCTACATCTTTAAAATCTCATACCTCCGGTTCTATGTATTGGATTTCTGTCATTTTGGTGTCATTTTGTTTATTAAATTTCACTTAAGTTTCTGATTCAGTTTTGGATTTTTATTACTGATGTTTTTACTTTATTACTGCTTTGGTATTGAATAAATACTTTACACATTTACGTTAGGCATGTCTACTCTGGGCCATTGCTTTTAGGGGGCTGTGCTCAGATAAATGTAGTGCCTTTGAGGGTTTTCTCTGACACGAAGTGTTATTATTCATTGAGGTAGGCAGTCACCTACCCCAAAATAATAATCAATTGTCTTACATACAGCAAGCGCTATAAGAAAAAAAATTGATGTCCAACCATCAATATGAACAAGCATTGGCATAGCCAATAGGTCTCGCATTTGGGAACTTCAACAGAAATACTTTATCTGCAGTCCAGGACACCTGTATTTTTACTGTGTGTAGGGAAATTAAATGCTTTGTCCAAAATCACACCCTATTGAGCAACATTTGAGAATGGAACCTGGTTTCCGAGCTCGTACAGTTAGAAGTTTTGCCCTTGAAAGCACATTCACGTCCCAATCAACACAAGTTGTGTGCAGCCTGTTAGGCAGGCTAAAAGAAAAAGTATGTTGTCTGAAGCTGCTGCCTAAAAAAAGCCCCAGCAGTTGTAAGGTTACAAATTAAGCATTGGGAGTGCGACTGGACCCAGTTATTTTGTCCTTTATGGTTTAAATCTTTTATTAATTTTCATACGAAGAGAGAAAAGGAAACCAGACCCAGACTCCTGAATACAGCGTATAACAGACACAAGTGGCGCGACTAATAGCATTACCCAGGTAAGAAGCATGGAGTGAGGTTACAAGAGAGAACATAATAAAAGGAAGAACATAGGAAAAAAGAGGAAAAAAGAGGGGGAACCCTCCAAAGGCAATATTCCCAAAAGCTTCCCAAACATGTCCACCCTCCGCCCTCCACCCCCCCCTGTCGTCCATCAACTAAAAACCCACGGAATAGGGAAGGAAAGGATTAAAGGACCCGCAAAGGATCATCTCAGTCTAGTAGGTCTACGCGGGAGGGCCTTCTGTGGGATTTGCATGTCAGCCAGACGCAATAATCTAAGATAGCGGGGGCATGTCAGTTCCCTGAAGTCAGTTTGGAGGAGGGTGAGGAAGGGACGCCAAAGTTCCGGGAACTCAGACCCTCTGCCTGCCAGAGTGAGAGTGAGCTTCTCCATACCCAACACCAACCATAGTCTCTGCAGCCATCCAGAATGAGGTGGGGGCAAGGGGGAGCGCCAATGCGCCAGTGTATTCTGTGTGGCCGCTCCCAGGGCAATGGCGATCAGGCAACCCCTTCGGGATTTTAGAGGGTACAGCAACAGGTTTGGCAGGCCCAAAAGGATGTAGGCCGGGAAGCGCGGGAGCTGTGTGTCCAGGTGAATATCTATTTCGTCCAGAATTTGGGACCAATAAGGTTGGATGTGCTCACAGCTCCACAGTAGATGTTCTAGGGTGCCCACCTCCCCACAACCCCTCCAACAGAAAGCACTCTGGCGAGGATCAAAACGGTGGCGGCGCTCTGGCGTATAGTACCAATAGGTAACCACCTTAGTCATTGTCTCAGTAAGGCCTGTGTGGTGTGCTGAGTGTCGGGCCCTGAAATAGATGTTATCCCATTCCTTATGGGCGAGGGATCTGCCAATCTCCCGTTCCCAGCGTGACCGGCCAGCATTGTACGTATGTGAGTTAGTAGCCAGGAGGTGCTTGTAAAGATCGGACATAAGCTTCTTATCCGAGGACCTAGTACTAAGCCATTTCTCAAAGGTGGTAAGGGGACGCTGGGCACCGGGCTTCACTTGGGGCTGCAAGACCCAATGTCTGAGCTGTATGTACGGGAGCCTCTCAGTCTCCGGGATGCCATATTCTGTTCGAATCTGTGGAAAGGAAAGAATGCCATCCGTATCAAATAGATGCCCGAGGCATCTGCACGGAGACGGCCGCCAGAGCGCAAAGGCCCCGGTTGCCATGCCAGGTTGGAATTCTGGATTGTTAAAGAGTGGCGTTAAGGGGGAGGGAAAGGAAGTCAGACCATGTGTGAGGGCAGTACGGTCCCACGCCTCCAAAATCGTGCCCGTGATGTAGGAAGCATAGAGGTTTGGCGGCCTGTGGGCCTTACTAAGAAAGGGGACACCCTGCAGGGTCGTTGCCGCTACCGCTTGGTCTTGGAACAACCAATGCTTCTCGGACTCCAAACGGCTCCACTCTACAAGGTAGCGGAGCTGTGATGCGTAAAAATAAAGCTGCAGGTCAGGAATCCCCACCCCTCCTCGCTCGGGCGGCAAGATTGTTATCGCGTGCTTGAATCTGGGCTTGCGGCCCTGCCAAATAAACTGCGCCAAGTCCGATTGAGTTTGCTGAATCCAGCCCGCTGGGGGACGGAGAGGGAGCGTCTGAAAGAGATACAGGATTTGGGGTAGGATGGTCATTTTAGTGGCCGCCATTCTACCTAGCCAGGAAAGGCTGTGGTGTTTCCATTTACCTAGTTCGCTGCGGATGTGGGTGCCAAGCCGATCGTAGTTAGCGGTAACTGCAGCTTGAATGGTGGGGCCTAAGTGCACCCCCAAGTAGAGGACTGTGGAAGCCGCCCACTGTATCGGGTGTTCCTCTTGAAGACGAGCCAGCGTGTGCGGGTAAGGGAGATATTAAATGCGGTCGACTTATCCATATTAATTGTAAAGCCCGAGGCCTGCCCGAAACTATGGAATTCGATGAAAAGCGCTCTGAGCGACTGGATTGGATCAGTGAGGGATAATAGAATGTCGTCCGCATATAGGCTGATGGCGTGGACATCCCCGCCAAATTTGATGCCAGTTATAAGGGGATGGCGCCTGATCCGAATTGCTAGTGGTTCCATATATAGCGCAAAGAGGAGGGGGGAGAGAGGGCACCCCTGCCGCGTGCCTCTGCTAATGGGGAACCGAGAAGATGTCTGTCCATTCACCCGGACAGTAGCCGCGGGCAGATGGTAACAATTCAAAATCCGTGTGCGCAGCTTCTCCCTTAGCCAAACCTCCGCAGAACCCGCTCTAGATATGGCCTATCCACCCTGTCAAAGGCCTTCTCAGCGTCTACGGCCAGTAACATATATTCCCCAGCGGTACGTGATGCCTTTTCAATGAGGTGGAGGACTCTCTTGGTATTGTCACTCGTCTGCCTCTGTGGTATGAATCCCGCCTGGTCCGGCTCCACGAGTTGGGACATGTAGGGCCCAAGACGGGTTGCGAGGATGCTCGTGTACAGTTTAAGATCGACGTTGAGTAGGGAAATCGGCCTGTACGCGTATTCGGCTCTATCTTGGTCCAGTGCAGCGAGCTGCTTCCGCTCCACGCACAACTGACGCCATGCTCTAGCTGCCCCTGTGCGCTGGTGCATCTGTTCCAATTCAGCAACCCTCTGGGAGAGTTCAGCTCGTTTGCGGCTGCGCTCCAGGTTACTGGCCGTCAAGATGGCTATGAATTCCCCCCGTATGACGGCTTTAAGGGCTGTCCATTGTATCGCTGGAGACGTGTCGGAGTTTGCGTTAAGGGCAAGGTAGTTGGCAATGGCTACCTTGATCTGATCGACAGTGGATGCAGAGTGTAATAGCGTGTCGCGCAGTCGCCAATGCCGCAGTGGCTGCTGGACTCGGGGGAAGTGGAAGGTGGCAACAACAGGGTAGTGGTCTGAGAGAGATGCAGTAAGGATCTCGGAGCCCGTCACGAGCGCCTGCAGCGGGATGGAGCTAATGAAATAGTCAAGCCTAGCGTATGTTTTGTGTGCCCCTGAGTAGTGCGTATAAGCGCGGCTACGGGGGTGAAAGTGGCGCCACAGATCGACGACCCCAAGCTCGCCAAGATGAGCCAACCCTGCTTGAGAAAGAGCTCCCACCTGAGTCGTCCGCTGGCCCGAGCGGTCACAGAGATTGTCAAATATTAAATTAAAATCACCTCCCAGTAACAGGCGGCGCTCGGCATTAGCTGTTGCCTCGGTAAGTACGGTGTGGAAAAATGTATCCTGACCTTCGTTCGGGGCATACAAAAAGCCTACTATGAGAGAGACCCCTGCCACTAGGAACTGATAAGTAAGTAAGCGGCCCTTTATCTCAGCCTCCTTCTGAAGGATCCTGCCCTGAAAGGAGCGAGAGACCAGGATAGCAACCCCAGCGGATTTGGTGGAATTAGAGGAGAATAGTTGCGTGGGGAAGGCGCGCGTTTTCATCCTATGATGGTCCTTGGGGGTGAGATGCGTCTCCTGTAAGAGGCATATGTCTGCCGCTGAATGTTCCAAAAAGTAGAGAACTGCCTTACGCTTGACCAGATTGTTAAGTCCCCGAACATTAAGCGTAAGAATCTTAAGTGGCTTATGAGGCATCTGGAATGTGGAGGAGAGACGTGCTAAGGCGGAGCGCGCAGCAACTACGCTGAGGCGCAACACGGAGACATTCCGGACATATTGCACTACCAGTACACCACCTGTCTGTGGAGGGGAGGAGGATGGACGAGAGGAGCAAACCCCAAAACAACCCAAGAACCCCAACAAAACAAGAGGACTCTACCCCCCTAACCCATGCAAAATACCAACCATAAACAACAATGAGCATAGTCCGTCGTCCCTGGACAACTGGTCAGTCAAAGTACAGGGGTCCATATCGTGGCCACCAGGAGAGCAGCCACCCACCCAGAGCCAGCAAAGTTGCTAAGAGAGAGATCAAGAGTGAAAGGTGCCCTCCCGCTTCACTTGAACGCGTCGTCACTCCCTGCAAGAGCCTCCGTGGCTGCGGTCAGGGCCGCCTGCTGACTCTGAGCGATCTCCGACTGGGGCGGCCTATGAGGGCGACGCCGTCTAGTCTGTCTCTGCCATCCAGACGAGGAAGTCACGGCCCCACCTCGATCGTCTTCATCACTTGGCGCCGCCAGGCCCAAAAGCCGGCAGGCATCTACCAAAGAGCGTAGTTGGTGGAGTCTGCCCTCGTGGCGAAATATGAGGCCCCACGAATAGGTGATCCCCCGCTGCCGAAGATGCTCCGTCACGGGGCGGAACTGCCGTCGTCGCTGTAGGGTAATCAAGGCCAAGTCTTGATATAGGACAGGAGCGTGACCTTGGAATGAGATAGGACGGCGGGCTCGTGCCTTGGTAAGGATGGACTCTTTGACTTTAAAGTCTTGAACACACACCAGGATGTCCGCCGGTGGAGCATTGGGACCTCTGGGCGGACCCACCCTATGGGCTCTATCCAAGACAACAACGGCATCAGGACTGCCCCCCACGATGTGCCGGAAGAGGGCCGCGGTGGTTTTCCTTTAATATCTCCAAAAATACAGATTTACACCAGGTAACAAAAAGGGCTCTTTCTGGAACAAGAGCTAATTAGGTGCAATTCCGTCCAGCAGTTCGGGCTGTAGTCCTGTTCCAAATCCCTAAGGGAAATTGCATGGCAAAAAAGCGTTTTGGGGTCCTCCTTTTTCTTGGCCCCCGCTTGAGGAATCACCCCGAAACTTTCAACACAGAAGCTGAACTGAGCGTCATACAAATTTTGAAATATAACTACCTCCTGCCGACTGCCAGTAGGTGATATATATATATATATATATATCATACAGGCGGTCAGCAGGAGGTAGTTATAGTTAGGACGTAGGTTCCAGAGGAAAAGCGTTTTTTGACCTCCCTATATCTTTGACATTTTCCAAAGTGTGCCTGTGACTCTTGTTGCACATGGAAAGTTTTGGGGTGATCCATCAAGCATGGGACGAGAAAAGGGGTGTAATAAAAAAGTGTGTTTTACCATGTTAATTCCCACAAGACCTTTGAACATGTCTACAGCCCAAACTGCTGGATGGAATTACACCAAATTTGGCAGAAAGGTAGATTTGGTTATGCAGACTGTGCTTTTTGTTAGTTGGTGTAAATCCATTCTGTAGAGAAATGAAAAATTAATTAGTGATATATATGTTTGCGACAACTTTGTGAAAAATAACGAGCTCGTGCAGGGTAATGTAGAGCTCAGATTGGCTGTCGACACTTCAACCAGGGAGTGTTGACAGCTATCTGTGATGTCATCAGTGATGTCATGAGTGATGTTAATGACCATGTAATCAGTGACGTAATATGTGAGGTCATAAGCAGTGCATTGCGGGCATAAGTTATAGTTAGCTCAGGTAACTATAACTGCTGAATTTCTCTCGTTTTGTACGAGAGAAATCTGAGCTTAACTATAACGACCCCAGTGCGCGGGATTCCGTTCTATGGCAGTGGCTACAGGTTCAAGTACCCCTACAGGGAGAGGATTTTTCTTTCAAAAAAGTGACAAAGTCCCTTTTTGAAGTGGGATTTACAAACTTTTTAAAACTTTTCTACTTCCAGATTTTCACAACGACCAATCCACAGGGTGTATCCGATCAGAGTTCAACCGTGGTTGGTCTCAAATCGTGCCTAGATCCCAATCTACCGCTACCATTGGGACTTTGTGCTTTTTGGTGCTTTTTTCACCTACATCTTTAAAATCTCATACCTCCGGTTCTATGTATTGGATTTCTGTCATTTTGGTGTCATTTTGTTTATTAAATTTCACTTAAGTTTCTGATTCAGTTTTGGATTTTTATTACTGATGTTTTTACTTTATTACTGCTTTGGTATTGAATAAATACTTTACACATTTACGTTAAGCATGTCTACTCTGGGCCATTGCTTTTAGGGGGCTGTGCTCAGATAAATGTAGTGCCTTTGAGGGTTTTCTCTGACAAGAAGTGTTATTATTCATTGAGGTAGGCAGTCACCTACCCCAAAATAATAATCAATTGTCTTACATACAGCAAGCGCTATAAGAAAAAAAATTGATGTCCAACCATCAATATGAACAAGCATTGGCATAGCCAATAGGTCTCGCATTTGGGAACTTCAACAGAAATACTTTATCTGCAGTCCAGGACACCTGTATTTTTACTGTGTGTAGGGAAATTAAATGCTTTGTCCAAAATCACACCCTATTGAGCAACATTTGAGAATGGAACCTGGTTTCCGAGCTCGTACAGTTAGAAGTTTTGCCCTTGAAAGCACATTCACGTCCCAATCAACACAAGTTGTGTGAAGCCTGTTAGGCAGGCTAAAAGAAAAAGTATGTTGTCTGAAGCTGCTGCCTAAAAAAAGCCCCAGCAGTTGTAAGGTTACAAATTAAGCATTGGGAGTGCGACTGGACCCAGATATTTTGTCCTTTATGGTTTAAATCTTTTATTAATTTTCATACGAAGAGAGAAAAGGAAACCAGACCCAGACTCCTGAATACAGCGTATAACAGACACAAGTGGCGCGACTAATAGCATTACCTAGGTAAGAAGCATGGAGTGAGGTTACAAGAGAGAACATAATAAAAGGAAGAACATAGGAAAAAAGAGGAAAAAAGAGGGGGAACCCTCCAAAGGCAATATTCCCAAAAGCTCCCCAAACATGTCCACCCTCCGCCCTCCACCCCCCCCCCTGTCGTCCATCAACTAAAAACCCACGGAATAGGGAAGGAAAGGATTAAAGGACCCGCAAAGGATCATCTCAGTCTAGTAGGTCTACGCGGGAGGGCCTTCTGTGGGATTTGCATGTCAGCCAGACGCAATAATCTAAGATAGCGGGGGCATGTCAGTTCCCTGAAGTCAGTTTGGAGGAGGGTGAGGAAGGGACGCCAAAGTTCCGGGAACTCAGACCCTCTGCCTGCCAGAGTGAGAGTGAGCTTCTCCATACCCAACACCAACCATAGTCTCTGCAGCCATCCAGAACGAGGTGGGGGCAAGGGGGAGCGCCAATGCGCCAGTGTATTCTGTGTGGCCGCTCCCAGGGCAATGGCGATCAGGCAACCCCTTCGGGATTTTAGAGGGTACAGCAACAGGTTTGGCAGGCCCAAAAGGATATAGGCCGGGAAGCGCGGGAGCTGTGTGTCCAGGTGAATATCTATTTCGTCCAGAATTTGGGACCAATAAGGTTGGATGTGCTCACAGCTCCACAGTAGATGTTCTAGGGTGCCCACCTCCCCACAACCCCTCCAACAGAAAGCACTCTGGCGAGGATCAAAACGGTGGCGGCGCTCTGGCGTATAGTACCAATAGGTAACCACCTTAGTCATTGTCTCAGTAAGGCCTGTGTGGTGTGCTGAGTGTCGGACCCTGAAATAGATGTTATCCCATTCCTTATGGGCGAGGGATCTGCCAATCTCCCGTTCCCAGCGTGACCGGCCAGCATTGTACGTATGTGAGTTAGTAGCCAGGAGGTGCTTGTAAAGATCGGACATAAGCTTCTTATCCGAGGACCTAGTACTAAGCCATTTCTCAAAGGTGGTAAGGGGACGCTGGGCACCGGGCTTCACTTGGGGCTGCAAGACCCAATGTCTGAGCTGTATGTACGGGAGCCTCTCAGTCTCCGGGATGCCATATTCTGTTCGAATCTGTGGAAAGGAAAGAATGCCATCCGTATCAAATAGATGCCCGAGGCATCTGCACGGAGACGGCCGCCAGAGCGCAAAGGCCCCGGTTGCCATGCCAGGTTGGAATTCTGGATTGTTAAAGAGTGGCGTTAAGGGGGAGGGAAAGGAAGTCAGACCATGTGTGAGGGCAGTACGGTCCCACGCCTCCAAAATCGTGCCCGTGATGTAGGAAGCATAGAGGTTTGGCGGCCTGTGGGCCTTACTAAGAAAGGGGACACCCTGCAGGGTCGTTGCCGCTACCGCTTGGTCTTGGAACAACCAATGCTTCTCGGACTCCAAACGGCTCCACTCTACAAGGTAGCAGAGCTGTGATGCGTAAAAATAAAGCTGCAGGTCAGGAATCCCCACCCCTCCTCGCTCGGGCGCCAAGATTGTTATCGCGTGCTTGAATCTGGGCTTGCGGCCCTGCCAAATAAACTGCGCCAAGTCCGATTGAGTTTGCTGAATCCAGCCCGCTGGGGGACGGAGAGGGAGCGTCTGAAAGAGATACAGGATTTGGGGTAGGATGGTCATTTTAGTGGCCGCCATTCTACCTAGCCAGGAAAGGCTGTGGTGTTTCCATTGACCTAGTTCGCTGCGGATGTGGGTGCCAAGCCGATCGTAGTTAGCGGTAACTGCAGCTTGAATGGTGGGGCCTAAGTGCACCCCCAAGTAGAGGACTGTGGAAGCCGCCCACTGTATCGGGTGTTCCTCTTGAAGACGAGCCAGCGTGTGCGGGTAAGGGAGATATTAAATGCGGTCGACTTATCCATATTAATTTTAAAGCCCGAGGCCTGCCCGAAACTATGGAATTCGATGAAAAGCGCTCTGAGCGACTGGATTGGATCAGTGAGGGATAATAGAATGTCGTCCGCATATAGGCTGATGGCGTGGACATCCCCGCCAAATTTGATGCCAGTTATAAGGGGATGGCGCCTGATCCGAATTGCTAGTGGTTCCATATATAGCGCAAAGAGGAGGGGGGAGAGAGGGCACCCCTGCCGCGTGCCTCTGCTAATGGGGAACCGAGAAGATGTCTGTCCATTCACCCGGACAGTAGCCGCGGGCAGATGGTAACAATTCAAAATCCGTGTGCGCAGCTTCTCCCTTAGCCAAACCTCCGCAGAACCCGCTCTAGATATGGCCTATCCACCCTGTCAAAGGCCTTCTCAGCGTCTACGGCCAGTAACATATATTCCCCAGCGGTACGTGATGCCTTTTCAATGAGGTGGAGGACTCTCTTGGTATTGTCACTCGTCTGCCTCTGTGGTATGAATCCCGCCTGGTCCGGCTCCACGAGTTGGGACATGTAGGGCCCAAGACGGGTTGCGAGGATGCTCGTGTACAGTTTAAGATCGACGTTGAGTAGGGAAATCGGCCTGTACGCGTATTCGGCTCTATCTTGGTCCAGTGCAGCGAGCTGCTTCCGCTCCACGCACAACTGACGCCATGCTCTAGCTGCCCCTGTGCGCTGGTGCATCTGTTCCAATTCAGCAACCCTCTGGGAGAGTTCAGCTCGTTTGCGGCTGCGCTCCAGGTTACTGGCCGTCAAGATGGCTATGAATTCCCCCCGTATGACGGCTTTAAGGGCTGTCCATTGTATCGCTGGAGACGTGTCGGAGTTTGCGTTAAGGGCAAGGTAGTTGGCAATGGCTACCTTGATCTGATCGACAGTGGATGCAGAGTGTAATAGCGTGTCGCGCAGTCGCCAATGCCGCAGTGGCTGCTGGACTCGGGGGAAGTGGAAGGTGGCAACAACAGGGTAGTGGTCTGAGAGAGATGCAGTAAGGATCTCGGAGCCCGTCACGAGCGCCTGCAGCGGGATGGAGCTAATGAAATAGTCAAGCCTAGCGTATGTTTTGTGTGCCCCTGAGTAGTGCGTATAAGCGCGGCTACGGGGGTGAAAGTGGCGCCACAGATCGACGACCCCAAGCTCGCCAAGATGAGCCAACCCTGCTTGAGAAAGAGCTCCCACCTGAGTCGTCCGCTGGCCCGAGCGGTCACAGAGATTGTCAAATATTAAATTCAAATCACCTCCCAGTAACAGGCGGCGCTCGGCATTAGCTGTTGCCTCGGTAAGTACGGTGTGGAAAAATGTATCCTGACCTTCGTTCGGGGCGTACACAAAGCCTACTATGAGAGAGACCCCTGCCACTAGGAACTGATAAGTAAGTAAGCGGCCCTTTATCTCAGCCTCCTTCTGAAGGATCCTGCCCTGAAAGGAGCGAGAGACCAGGATAGCAACCCCAGCGGATTTGGTGGAATTAGAGGAGAATAGTTGCGTGGGGAAGGCGCGCGTTTTCATCCTATGATGGTCCTTGGGGGTGAGATGCGTCTCCTGTAAGAGGCATATGTCTACCGCTGAATGTTCCAAAAAGTAGAGAACTGCCTTACGCTTGACCAGATTGTTAAGTCCCCGAACATTAAGCGTAAGAATCTTAAGTGGCTTATGAGGCATCTGGAATGTGGAGGAGAGACGTGCTAAGGCGGAGCGCGCAGCAACTACGCTGAGGCGCAACACGGAGACATTCCGGACATATTGCACTACCAGTACACCACCTGTCTGTGGAGGGGAGGAGGATGGACGAGAGGAGCAAACCCCAAAACAACCCAAGAACCCCAACAAAACAAGAGGACTCTACCCCCCTAACCCATGCAAAATACCAACCATAAACAACAATGAGCATAGTCCGTCGTCCCTGGACAACTGGTCAGTCAAAGTACAGGGGTCCATATCGTGGCCACCAGGAGAGCAGCCACCCACCCAGAGCCAGCAAAGTTGCTAAGAGAGAGATCAAGAGTGAAAGGTGCCCTCCCGCTTCACTTGAACGCGTCGTCGCTCCCTGCAAGAGCCTCCGTGGCTGCGGTCAGGGCCGCCTGCTGACTCTGAGCGATCTCCGACTGGGGCGGCCTATGAGGGCGACGCCGTCTAGTCTGTCTCTGCCATCCAGACGAGGAAGTCACGGCCCCACCTCGATCGTCTTCATCACTTGGCGCCGCCAGGCCCAAAAGCCGGCAGGCATCTACCAAAGAGCGTAGTTGGTGGAGTCTGCCCTCGTGGCGAAATATGAGGCGGAACGGATGTCCCCACGAATAGGTGATCCCCCGCTGCCGAAGATGCTCCGTCACGGGGCGGAACTGCCGTCGTCGCTGTAGGGTAATCAAGGCCAAGTCTTGATATAGGACAGGAGCGTGACCTTGGAATGAGATAGGACGGCGGGCTCGTGCCTTGGTAAGGATGGACTCTTTGACTTTAAAGTCTTGAACACACACCAGGATGTCCGCCGGTGGAGCATTGGGACCTCTGGGCGGACCCACCCTATGGGCTCTATCCAAGACAACAACGGCATCAGGAGTGCCCCCCACAATGTGCCGGAAGAGGGCCGCGGTGGTTTTCCTTTAATATCTCCAAAAATACAGATTTACACCAGGTAACAAAAAGGGCTCTTTCTGGAACAAGAGCTAATTAGGTGCAATTCCGTCCAGCAGTTCGGGCTGTAGTCCTGTTCCAAATCCCTAAGGGAAATTGCATGGCAAAAAAGCGTTTTGGGGTCCTCCTTTTTCTTGGCCCCCGCTTGAGGAATCACCCCGAAACTTTCAACACAGAAGCTGAACTGAACGTCATACAAATTTTGAAATATAACTACCTCCTGCCGACTGCCAGTAGGTGATATATATATATATATATATCATACAGGCGGTCAGCAGGAGGTAGTTATAGTTAGGACGTAGGTTCCAGAGGAAAAGCGTTTTTTGACCTCCCTATATCTTTGACATTTTCCAAAGTGTGCCTGTGACTCTTGTTGCACATGGAAAGTTTTGGGGTGATCCATCAAGCATGGGACGAGAAAAGGGGTGTAATAAAAAAGTGTGTTTTACCATGTTAATTCCCACAAGACCTTTGAACATGTCTACAGCCCAAACTGCTGGATGGAATTACACCAAATTTGGCAGAAAGGTAGATTTGGTTATGCAGACTGTGCTTTTTGTTAGTTGGTGTAAATCCATTCTGTAGAGAAATGAAAAATTAATTAGTGATATATATGTTTGCGACAACTTTGTGAAAAATAACGAGCTCGTGCAGGGTAATGTAGAGCTCAGATTGGCTGTCGACACTTCAACCAGGGAGTGTTGACAGCTATCTGTGATGTCATCAGTGATGTCATGAGTGATGTTAATGACCATGTAATCAGTGACGTAATATGTGAGGTCATAAGCAGTGCATTGCGGGCATAAGTTATAGTTAGCTCAGGTAACTATAACTGCTGAATTTCTCTCGTTTTGTACGAGAGAAATCTGAGCTTAACTATAACGACCCCAGTGCGCGGGATTCCGTTCTATGGCAGTGGCTACAGGTTCAAGTACCCCTACAGGGAGAGGATTTTTCTTTCAAAAAAGTGACAAAGTCCCTTTTTGAAGTGGGATTTACAAACTTTTTAAAACTTTTCTACTTCCAGATTTTCACAACGACCAATCCACAGGGTGTATCCGATCAGAGTTCAACCGTGGTTGGTCTCAAATCGTGCCTAGATCCCAATCTACCGCTACCATTGGGACTTTGTGCTTTTTGGTGCTTTTTTCACCTACATCTTTAAAATCTCATACCTCCGGTTCTATGTATTGGATTTCTGTCATTTTGGTGTCATTTTGTTTATTAAATTTCACTTAAGTTTCTGATTCAGTTTTGGATTTTTATTACTGATGTTTTTACTTTATTACTGCTTTGGTATTGAATAAATACTTTACACATTTACGTTAAGCATGTCTACTCTGGGCCATTGCTTTTAGGGGGCTGTGCTCAGATAAATGTAGTGCCTTTGAGGGTTTTCTCTGACAAGAAGTGTTATTATTCATTGAGGTAGGCAGTCACCTACCCCAAAATAATAATCAATTGTCTTACATACAGCAAGCGCTATAAGAAAAAAAATTGATGTCCAACCATCAATATGAACAAGCATTGGCATAGCCAATAGGTCTCGCATTTGGGAACTTCAACAGAAATACTTTATCTGCAGTCCAGGACACCTGTATTTTTACTGTGTGTAGGGAAATTAAATGCTTTGTCCAAAATCACACCCTATTGAGCAACATTTGAGAATGGAACCTGGTTTCCGAGCTCGTACAGTTAGAAGTTTTGCCCTTGAAAGCACATTCACGTCCCAATCAACACAAGTTGTGTGAAGCCTGTTAGGCAGGCTAAAAGAAAAAGTATGTTGTCTGAAGCTGCTGCCTAAAAAAAGCCCCAGCAGTTGTAAGGTTACAAATTAAGCATTGGGAGTGCGACTGGACCCAGATATTTTGTCCTTTATGGTTTAAATCTTTTATTAATTTTCATACGAAGAGAGAAAAGGAAACCAGACCCAGACTCCTGAATACAGCGTATAACAGACACAAGTGGCGCGACTAATAGCATTACCTAGGTAAGAAGCATGGAGTGAGGTTACAAGAGAGAACATAATAAAAGGAAGAACATAGGAAAAAAGAGGAAAAAAGAGGGGGAACCCTCCAAAGGCAATATTCCCAAAAGCTCCCCAAACATGTCCACCCTCCGCCCTCCACCCCCCCCTGTCGTCCATCAACTAAAAACCCACGGAATAGGGAAGGAAAGGATTAAAGGACCCGCAAAGGATCATCTCAGTCTAGTAGGTCTACGCGGGAGGGCCTTCTGTGGGATTTGCATGTCAGCCAGACGCAATAATCTAAGATAGCGGGGGCATGTCAGTTCCCTGAAGTCAGTTTGGAGGAGGGTGAGGAAGGGACGCCAAAGTTCCGGGAACTCAGACCCTCTGCCTGCCAGAGTGAGAGTGAGCTTCTCCATACCCAACACCAACCATAGTCTCTGCAGCCATCCAGAACGAGGTGGGGGCAAGGGGGAGCGCCAATGCGCCAGTGTATTCTGTGTGGCCGCTCCCAGGGCAATGGCGATCAGGCAACCCCTTCGGGATTTTAGAGGGTACAGCAACAGGTTTGGCAGGCCCAAAAGGATGTAGGCCGGGAAGCGCGGGAGCTGTGTGTCCAGGTGAATATCTATTTCGTCCAGAATTTGGGACCAATAAGGTTGGATGTGCTCACAGCTCCACAGTAGATGTTCTAGGGTGCCCACCTCCCCACAACCCCTCCAACAGAAAGCACTCTGGCGAGGATCAAAACGGTGGCGGCGCTCTGGCGTATAGTACCAATAGGTAACCACCTTAGTCATTGTCTCAGTAAGGCCTGTGTGGTGTGCTGAGTGTCGGACCCTGAAATAGATTTTATCCCATTCCTTATGGGCGAGGGATCTGCCAATCTCCCGTTCCCAGCGTGACCGGCCAGCATTGTACGTATGTGAGTTAGTAGCCAGGAGGTGCTTGTAAAGATCGGACATAAGCTTCTTATCCGAGGACCTAGTACTAAGCCATTTCTCAAAGGTGGTAAGGGGACGCTGGGCACCGGGCTTCACTTGGGGCTGCAAGACCCAATGTCTGAGCTGTATGTACGGGAGCCTCTCAGTCTCCGGGATGCCATATTCTGTTCGAATCTGTGGAAAGGAAAGAATGCCATCCGTATCAAATAGATGCCCGAGGCATCTGCACGGAGACGGCCGCCAGAGCGCAAAGGCCCCGGTTGCCATGCCAGGTTGGAATTCTGGATTGTTAAAGAGTGGCGTTAAGGGGGAGGGAAAGGAAGTCAGACCATGTGTGAGGGCAGTACGGTCCCACGCCTCCAAAATCGTGCCCGTGATGTAGGAAGCATAGAGGTTTGGCGGCCTGTGGGCCTTACTAAGAAAGGGGACACCCTGCAGGGTCGTTGCCGCTACCGCTTGGTCTTGGAACAACCAATGCTTCTCGGACTCCAAACGGCTCCACTCTACAAGGTAGCGGAGCTGTGATGCGTAAAAATAAAGCTGCAGGTCAGGAATCCCCACCCCTCCTCGCTCGGGCGGCAAGATTGTTATCGCGTGCTTGAATCTGGGCTTGCGGCCCTGCCAAATAAACTGCGCCAAGTCCGATTGAGTTTGCTGAATCCAGCCCGCTGGGGGACGGAGAGGGAGCGTCTGAAAGAGATACAGGATTTGGGGTAGGATGGTCATTTTAGTGGCCGCCATTCTACCTAGCCAGGAAAGGCTGTGGTGTTTCCATTGACCTAGTTCGCTGCGGATGTGGGTGCCAAGCCGATCGTAGTTAGCGGTAACTGCAGCTTGAATGGTGGGGCCTAAGTGCACCCCCAAGTAGAGGACTGTGGAAGCCGCCCACTGTATCAGGTGTTCCTCTTGAAGACGAGCCAGTGTGTGCGGGTAAGGGAGATATTAAATGCGGTCGACTTATCCATATTAATTTTAAAGCCCGAGGCCTGCCCGAAACTATGGAATTCGATGAAAAGCGCTCTGAGCGACTGGATTGGATCAGTGAGGGATAATAGAATGTCGTCCGCATATAGGCTGATGGCGTGGACATCCCCGCCAAATTTGATGCCAGTTATAAGGGGATGGCACCTGATCCGAATTGCTAGTGGTTCCATATATAGCGCAAAGAGGAGGGGGGAAGAGAGGGCACCCCTGCCGCGTGCCTCTGCTAATGGGGATGTCTGTCCATTCACCCGGACAGTAGCCGCGGGCAGATGGTAACAATTCAAAATCCGTGTGCGCAGCTTCTCCCTTAGCCAAACCTCCGCAGAACCCGCTCTAGATATGGCCTATCCACCCTGTCAAAGGCCTTCTCAGCGTCTACGGCCAGTAACATATATTCCCCAGCGGTACGTGATGCCTTTTCAATGAGGTGGAGGACTCTCTTGGTATTGTCACTCGTCTGCCTCTGTGGTATGAATCCCGCCTGGTCCGGCTCCACGAGTTGGGACATGTTTGGCCCAAGACGGGTTGCGAGGATGCTCGTGTACAGTTTAAGATCGACGTTGAGTAGGGAAATCGGCCTGTACGCGTATTCGGCTCTATCTTGGTCCAGTGCAGCGAGCTGCTTCCGCTCCACGCACAACTGACGCCATGCTCTAGCTGCCCCTGTGCGCTGGTACATCTGTTCCAATTCAGCAACCCTCTGGGAGAGTTCAGCTCGTTTGCGGCTGCGCTCCAGGTTACTGGCCGTCAAGATGGCTATGAATTCCCCCCGTATGACGGCTTTAAGGGCTGTCCATTGTATCGCTGGAGACGTGTCGGAGTTTGCGTTAAGGGCAAGGTAGTTGGCAATGGCTACCTTGATCTGATCGACAGTGGATGCAGAGTGTAATAGCGTGTCGCGCAGTCGCCAATGCCGCAGTGGCTGCTGGACTCGGGGGAAGTGGAAGGTGGCAACAACAGGGTAGTGGTCTGAGAGAGATGCAGTAAGGATCTCGGAGCCCGTCACGAGCGCCTGCAGCGGGATGGAGCTAATGAAATAGTCAAGCCTAGCGTATGTTTTGTGTGCCCCTGAGTAGTGCGTATAAGCGCGGCTAAGGGGGTGAAAGTGGCGCCACAGATCGACGAGCCCAAGCTCGCCAAGATGAGCCAACCCTGCTTGAGAAAGAGCTCCCACCTGAGTCGTCCGCTGGCCCGAGCGGTCACAGAGATTGTCAAATATTAAATTCAAATCACCTCCCAGTAACAGGCGGCGCTCGACATTAGCTGTTGCCTCGGTAAGTACGGTGTGGAAAAATGTATCCTGACCTTCGTTCGGGGCGTACACAAAGCCTACTATGAGAGAGACCCCTGCCACTAGGAACTGATAAGTAAGTAAGCGGCCCTTTATCTCAGCCTCCTTCTGAAGGATCCTGCCCTGAAAGGAGCGAGAGACCAGGATAGCAACCCCAGTGGATTTGGTGGAATTAGAGGAGAATAGTTGCGTGGGGAAGGCGCGCGTTTTCATCCTATGATGGTCCTTGGGGGTGAGATGCGTCTCCTGTAAGAGGCATATGTCTGCCGCTGAATGTTCCAAAAAGTAGAGAACTGCCTTACGCTTGACCAGATTGTTAAGTCCCCGAACATTAAGCGTAAGAATCTTAAGTGGCTTATGAGGCATCTGGAATGTGGAGGAGAGACGTGCTAAGGCGGAGCGCGCAGCAATGACGCTGAGGCGCAACACGGAGACATTCCGGACATATTGCACTACCAGTACACCACCTCTCTGTGGAGGGGAGGAGGATGGACGAGAGGAGCAAACCCCAAAACAACCCAAGAACCCCAACAAAACAAGAGGACTCTACCCCCCTAACCCATGCAAAATACCAACCATAAACAACAATGAGCATAGTCCGTCGTCCCTGGACAACTGGTCAGTCAAAGTACAGGGGTCCATATCGTGGCCACCAGGAGAGCAGCCACCCACCCAGAGCCAGCAAAGTTGCTAAGAGAGAGATCAAGAGTGAAAGGTGCCCTCCCGCTTCACTTGAACGCGTCGTCGCTCCCTGCAAGAGCCTCCGTGGCTGCGGTCAGGGCCGCCTGCTGACTCTGAGCGATCTCCGACTGGGGCGGCCTATGAGGGCGACGCCGTCTAGTCTGTCTCTGCCATCCAGACGAGGAAGTCACGGCCCCACCTCGATCGTCTTCATAACTTGGCGCCGCCAGGCCCAAAAGCCGGCAGGCATCTACCAAAGAGCGTAGTTGGTGGAGTCTGCCCTCGTGGCGAAATATGAGGCGGAACGGATGTCCCCACGAATAGGTGATCCCCCGCTGCCGAAGATGCTCCGTCACGGGGCGGAACTGCCGTCGTCGCTGTAGGGTAATCAAGGCCACGTCTTGATATAGGACAGGAGCGTGACCTTGGAATGAGATAGGACGGCGGGCTCGTGCCTTGGTAAGGATGGACTTTGACTTTAAAGTCTTGAACACACACCAGGATGTCCGCCGGTGGAGCATTGGGACCTCTGGGCGGACCCACCCTATGGGCTCTATCCAAGGCAACAACGGCATCAGGAGTGCTCCCCACGATGTGCCGGAAGAGGGCCGCGGTGAAGTCAAACAGGTCCCTAGTATCCTCGGTCAGTTTAACCCCACGGATCCGGATATTATGTCTTCGGGACCAGTTTTCCAGGTCCTCCAGATGTGTTTGAATATCCATATTCTGGTCCTGTAGGCGGATTACCTCCTGCTGAAGCATTGCCAGTTCATTTGCCGCCGTATCGCTTTTCTCCTCGAGGGTGGCTACTCTTTCCCCAACACCATCAACATCCCTGTGCATTTCCTTGATTTCCGCGGCAAATTCGGCCTTCACAGATTGGATGTCTTCCCGTAGAGTAAGGAACAGAGACTCCAGGAAAGCTTTAGTGATGGGCTCCTCCCCGGTGCTCGGAGGAAGTCTGGAGGGCTCAGCATCATGCGCCCTGCTCGCCATGGAGGCGGGCGACTGGGGTCGACTGAAGATATCCTTCAGGGGTTTCACCTTGGTGTGCCTGGGTTTGGACATGCTCTCTCTCCCCTGCCGGTTGCCTGTCGTTGTATGACCAGAGAGGGCATAGCCCCTCCGGGGGCTGGCGCAATCGCCGGGAAAAGTCCGTGAGAGTTCGAGATGAGGTCCCCCAGATGGACGTGGGTCCCCCGCTTACGCCACGAGGCCACCGCGGGCCCCAGCCGCCTCAAGCCCCGGGGACCCCGTCTGATGTCCCCGCGTCGAAGCGCCGCGTCGGCAGGATCTAGTGCGTGGCCAGGGGCGCAGCCGACCAGTCCCCCGTCGCCCCGAAGGCCAGGCCAGCACTGTGAAGTATCGCGGGAAGGAGGACCCATACGCCCCCGCCACTCCTCTCAGGGCGGCCTCGTCGTCCAGCCGTGCGATTCGCAGGGCCGACACTCCAAGCCTCTATCTCCAGGAGAGCGCCCACAGCCACAAGCCGAAGAAATTATGGGGCGCAGCATACCCACACGTCTCGGCACCAATCGTCCCTGCTGCTTAGGTTCCAGGACCGGTAGGGCCACCTAATAACTCGCCGCCGCTGTGGTACAGAGATGGGACGGCGTCGCGCTCATCTGAGGTCCTGGGGCCCCTGTCCGAACTGCCCGCTCTTCCTGTGCTCCGCAGCGTCCAGCTGGAGATGTTTTACAGCATGCCTGTCCAGTCCCACTCTCGGGGGTCCATCAGCGGGGGCAGCGAGGGACCAATCGACTGAGGGGGAAAGGGGGGGAGCTCGAGCGCCGGAGCAGTCCCACGCCGCCCGTATCGTCACTCAGTCTCTGCCCCCAGCCCCACCAGCACCTCTATACCTGCAGCTGTCGTCGCGGTGGGAACTCCACACTCGTAGGGCCGGGCATCTGCGCGGGCCGGCTCCCAGGCAGCACTGCCGCGACACTCCAATGCCACTTTCTCCGCTTCTCTCACAAGGCCCCGTCCCCGCCACACAGGCCTCACAGGCCACTCCGGATCGCCGTACCTCACAGGGGTGGTTTAGGCCGTGCCCCTGCGTCGATCTCTGCCCAGGCGGCCCTCTTCAGTCGAGCGGGCAGCTCAGGCTCCAAGGAGCCGCCGTCCGGTGGGGCGGTGTGCTGGAGCCCCCAGCAAGCAATGGAGCCAGCCTCGATGGACCCCGCCCCCGGCTCTTCCGCAGTGGTGAAAGACCCACCGCGAGACCGGGACACCCCAGACCGGGAACACGGGTCTCGCCGAGCTGGAAACGCCCCACACGGGCTGTGCTGTGCTACGCTGGGCGGGCGGCAGGTAGGAGCCGGCAGAGACGCGTCTTACCGCTCCGCCATCTTGGCCACTCCCCCTCAGATTTTGTCCTTTAAGGCACATTCCCTACATATTTACAAGGATTGTGTGCTGCCTGTTAGGCAGGCAAAAAAAAAATATATATATATTTTTTTAAACTGCTGCCTAATGACAGCCCTGGCAGTTACTTGGTTACAAATTAACCACTGGGAGTGCAGCTAGAGGCATGCCACTATTGTATTTCTGTTTTTGCCCAATAACATCAAAATATGTTCAGTGTAGTTACAGCAACGTATGTGCCTTATAAAAACAAAAGCCATACAGGTAGAATACATTTGGAGCTAGACTCCTATTTTAACTAAAAGTGCTTCAGAAGGTGATCGCACAGAATGTAATAAAAACAGAAGTAAAAGAGAAAGTTATCTGTGTGTATATAGAAAACCGAAAAGTACAGAATAAAATGCGCTATAATACAGTTGAAAGGCACAGATTTAGAAAAAACATTGCATGCACTTTCGAGCCCTATTTAGCATATAAATGAAATACGACAAACAGGAATTGCATAGATCAGTGTTTCCCAAACTGGGGTCCGAGGACCCCCAGGGGTCCGTGGCACATTCCCAGGGGGTCCGCAGGCAGCAGTTTTAAAAGCACTGCAAAGTTCCTTGTAAAATTAGCAGTTTTCAAGCAACTATAAAAGTGTCAAGAAAATGCCAGTGATTAATGTACCTGCTGGAGAGAGACGAGTGTTTTGTCCAGTGGCAGCTTTGACTTATCTTATGTGACACAGAGAGTTAATATGCCTACTGCAAAGAACGTGTACAATGCATTTTAACAAACAGTATTTTATGTGCATAGGTTAGTGGGTTACTGATTTTGTCACAGAGATTCTTTTGTCACTGTGCAATTCATAAGGGACAATCTAATCTAGCAGTGCCCTATAAACTGTCATCAAAGAGCTGCTTGCAAACTGCATGGTAAAAGTTAGCAACATATGTTTATTCCCAGTCTATCATTATCCTGATGCTGCTATGTTCCCACTTCCTGCACATGAAAAATTTTGTAATGCCGTTTTGTCACTTCTATGTGTGCTGCCTAATGCAGCACACATGGAAGTTACAAAACGTCATTTTTATTAAAGATTTTGTATGTGCAGGGATGGGCCACCTTCCTGAACATAAACAATCAAAGGTGTTTTGCTTTTTCCGTTGGAAAAAGCAACAAGCATTTACAATGCAATGGTCTCGGCAATATTATAGGTAGAGCTATTGGTATTGCTCATTATTTTTTTTATCATTTTTGTATCCCTAAATAAATGGCATTGTCATTAGCTTTTTTTTGCATATGTGATACCTATTGCATTAGCAGAGAGAGAGTGAGGTAGTGAGATAGAGAGAGGTATTGAAATAGAGAGTGAGGTAGTGAGAGAGAGTGAGGTAGATAGAGAGTGAGGGACAGGCAAAGCGGTCCATGCAGGAACGAAGAAGCATCTGTGGAGCCAGGACAGGGAAAAAGTGGTATCTGTGAAGACAGGGTAGGGAAAGGGGCATTTGTGGAGCTAGGGTAGGGAAAGGGGCATTTGTGGAGCTAAGGGGCATCTGTGGAGTCAGGGTATGGAAAGGGGCATCAGTGGAAGCAGGAACAGGGGCTCTGGGGGGCTAGGGTTGGGAAAGGGGCATCTGAAGAGCCAGGGTAGGGAAAGGGGGATTTGTGGAGCTAAGGGGCATCTGTGGAGGCAGGGTATGGAAAGGGGCATCTGTTAACCAGGAAAGGGCCCTCTGTGGAGTCAGGGTAGGGAAAGGGGCATCTGTGGAGCCAGGATAGGGTATTTGTGGAGCCAGGGTAGGGAAAGGGGCCTCTGTGCAGTCAGTTCTCTGTTGGACCGGTCAGAGGGATGCATTCTGGGAAATGTAGTCTTGGGTTGCTTCCACTAAAACAAGTGGCGCAGCAGGCACATTATTAAGGATGCTTGATACCAGAAAAGCACTGTCTGAAAACAAGGTCTACAGTGCCAAAATGCAGCGAGCATTGTGCACCACCCTTAACCTTTTTTTATTTTCGAAATGACAACAGCAGTTGTTGCAAATTATATCTAAAGGTTTTCCACAGAGCTGCTAGGGTGACTAGTTATTTATGTGCAAGGAACGCTTGTGTGGTGCTGGTTAAACACTTTAGATTTTCGCGGATGGTAAATAAATTTTAAAAATAAAGAAAAAAATACAACCGGTTGCAGTCTCCCCTCATTTTATAAGTCAGGAGTGCCCAGTGTTGGTTCAGGCTGAAGACATATTTAAACGAGATGCAGTGGTAAATAATACAAACTAAACACGACTCATTTATTTAATTTTGTATCTACCTGAACATGGGCCATAGATTTAGCTCTCTTGGACATGCGTTGGACCTGTAATGGGTGTTCTGTGGCTGAACGCCCCTGCTGCCTCCGGATCTGTGGAGGACGGGATGTATCGGGTTACCTGCTGGACTAGCCTGTGCGTGCGTTGCCACCCAGCCTGACTGCATCAACGAAGCCAAGATTTGGATGTTGGCGGCCGGGCTAAAGACTGCAGCTAGCAATAGCGATGCTATGAGAAGCAGGGGAGTGGGGGGTCCAGCAGCCCCGGCGATCCCAAGCCAAATGCAGGGAAACGTCGATGGCACCAGCCCTGCAATGTATTTCAGAAGTGCTTTGTGACTGTTTATTTCTATCGGGTTTCATGCATTCCTGACAGTGCCGCCTAGACGGTAGGCATAGCGTGCACCAGACCCCAGGAGGTTGTATCAGATTTTCTCACTCGGATTAATAGCATCTTGCTTTTCCCGTTTCAAAATATTACTAATTTCGCTCAATTGTTCTCGTTTGAAAACAACCATATAGTCACCACGAAAAAATACCTTGCGCAATATAAAAATATATATAGCTATATATATATATATATATATAAAAGACCCGTTTATCAAGCATAAAATCACCCCCACGCTACTACCACCCTTCCTAATAAACAACTAACTCGCCCATGATGCCGCGCCTGCTGCTTTTAAAGCCAAACCCCCTCCCCACAATCCTTCCGTGCAGGTCATGACGTTGATGTGTGCACAGCCAATAGTAGAGAAGAAGTAAAATTAAAACTGACCGCCTTTCACAAAGCTAACTGGCATTCATTATGCAAATTAGGCACACAAAAAATTCTTCGCCGGCGTTTTTACGCTTTTCTGTCTTTTGTTTTTGCTGTGCAAGTTTTACTTGGCAGTAGATAGTCTGTTTGAATGTGTTGTTGCTCGTGCCTTTGGTTAACAGGGCACCTAGAAGTCGGTAATATAGCCTCGCCGTTTCTGGGCAGTCTTAATTCGCCTTTTCGTAGTATTCCCTTCTAAAAGGACGCTGGGGGGCCAGGAAAACAAAACTTAAAGAGTGCCGTACTTTGCTCTTTCCTTACCAGTTGCAGCCACTTAGAACCTGCTATCTAGCTTTGCTCTTGCGAAGCAGAGCTCGTAAACGTGTGTTTTGCTAAGGGTTCAGTCTGTCTACGTGAATGGTAAAGTGTCTCGCGCTCGTTGCGTGGGGTCGGGTAGGGTAGAAGGGAAGCTGGAAATGGCAACATTTTGCTGGACTGCCAGTTTCCCCCGATTGCTCAGAGCGCTGCCTTTAGTAATCGGGAAGACGATTTACCAACATATTCTAGATAGAGGGTTGGGGTAATCTTTGCCACGGAACCTACAGGCACTGTAGACGAGCAGTTCAAGTGTTACCAGGGTTAGTTAATCCGATTCATTATTTTGTGTTACCTATGTGCAGCGCTTAGAAGCGCTGTGTTAAAAGAATATTTTCATTTAAATCCTGTGCTTTCAAACTGGAAATGCGTCTTTATTTGCCTGAGAGCATCTCTGGCCAGCCTCGACTGGCCTTTCTGAACCTATTTAACAATCTTGCACATGTACGTTTATTTATATATATTTTTAAATGCCTGCATTAGCACCATCAGCCTGCATGGCATACATAGCTGCCAACTGTCCCGTTTTTGCCAGGATAGTCCAGGCAAGTTGGAGGCTGTCCTGAGTAATTCACTATCCCGGGACAGTCCCAGCAATTGAGATTTTGTCGGCGGCGGTGTGCGAATGGCATCGGATTGCGGACAGCAGCCTCTGATCTGCGCAGATGGCTTACCTTACTCGTGCACAACAGCAAGAAGATCCTCACGGCCAGACGAGACGATACCAGAAAAATGGCGGATGGAAGCTCCAAAACTTTTTCGGATTCGGGGGCGTGTTCCTGCTGTTCTAAAGAGGGCGTGGCTAAAAAGTGGAAAGAACAGCAAAAAACACGCCCCCGAATCTGAAAAAGACGGAGCCTATTTGGAGGGACGGCTCTCTCCTCCAATGGCTGGCCTCCGTTTAGGAAGCCAGCCAATGGAGGAGAGGCAAAAAGAGAGGCGGGCTAAGAAGCCACTCTAGGAAACATTAAATCTCGACTTCCGGTTCTGCCTTCGGCAGACCGGTAGTCCTCGACCTAAAAATGAGGAGAAATAAGGCATTTCGCCAAGTTGAGACCAGGTTTTTCATGGTCTTAATGTTGGTGCTGTCTCCTTTTTAAGCTGACCTTTTAAATAGATGGCAGCGTCAAAATCAATGGGTGTTGGAGTGAAATGCCCACTGCCCACCTTTTTCACGCTAAGCATTGCGTGAAAGGGGCTCTTATTTACAAGGCAGTGTTAAGCCACAATAAGTGGCTTAACGCTGCCTTGTAAATAAGGCAAAGCCCCTATTGCCACAGGAATATCGCAAAAAGTGGCGATCCCATGGCAATAGGAACTTATAAATATGCCCCTTAAATCCTTAGTAATTCGAGTATTTGTTTTGTGTGCACACGTGTGTTTATGTTTTTCAAATTACTGTTTTAATGTTTGAAATTTAAATCCTACAAATTGCTTGGGGGTCCCCGGCTTCCAGTGGTGACTCCATGGGGGTCCTCAGGAGTCAAAAGTTTGGGAACCACTGGCATAGATTACAAATTAGTGAAAACAAGATATAATCTAGGTTACCTGTTTTAATAGTGAAACCAATCATGATTGTAGGTTACTGTGATTTATATTATATAGTGGTGTTTTAAACATAGTGAGAGTGTAGTTCTAAATATGAGCTGGTGGCTTCTGGTGCTCAACAGCAGCACCAAATAATCAACAGAAATACCTTATCTGCAGTCCAGGACACCTGTGCTTTTACTGCGTGTAGGGAAATTAAATGCTTTGTCCAAAATCACACCCTATTGAGCAACAGTTAAGAAGGGAACCTGGTTCTCGAGCTCATACAGTTAGAAGTTTTGTCCTTGAAAGCACATTCACTTCCCATTAACACAAGTTGTGTGCTGCCTGTTAAGCAGGCTTAAAAAATGTTGTCTTAAGCTGCTGCCTAATAAAAGCCCCGGCAGTTGTAAGGTTACAAATTAAGCATTGGGAGTGCGACTGGAACCAGAGGTTTTGTCCTTTGTAGCACATTAGCTTCATATTTGCATGGGTTGTGCGCTGCCTGTTAGGCAGGCTAAAAAAGAAGTATGTTGTCTGAAGCTGCTGCCTAATAAAAGCCCCGGCAGGTGCAAGGTTACAAATTATGCATTGGAAGTGTGACTGGAGCCAGACGTTTTTATCCTTTAAAGCACATTCCCTTCATATTTACACGGATAGTGTGCTGCCAGTTAGGCAGGCAAAAAAATATATGTATATATATTGTTTAAAACTGCTGCCTAATGACAGCCCCGGCAGTTGCTTCGTTACAAAATAACCATTGGGAGTGCAGCTAGAGGCATGCCACTATTCTATTTCTGTTTTTGCCCAATAACATTACAATATGAAAATATGTTCAGTGTACTTACACCAATGTATGTGCCTTATAAAAGCAAAAGCCATACAGGTAGAACTCATTTATGAGCTGGTGGTTTCTGGTGCTCAACAGCAGCACCTAATAATCAACAGAAATACGTTTTCTTCAGTTCATTACACCTGTATTTTTACTGTGTGTAGGGAAATCAAATGCTTTGTCCAAAATCACACTCTATTGAGCAACAATTGAGAATGGAACCGGGTTTCCGAACTCATACAGTTATAAGTGTTGTCCGTGAAAGCACATTCACTTCCCACTAACACAAGTTGTGTGCTGCCTGCTAGGCAGGCTAAAAAAAAAGTATGTTGTCTGAAGCTGCTGCCTAACAAAAGCCCCGGCAGTTGTAAGGTTACAAATTAAGCATTGGGAGTGCCACTGGAACCAGACGTTTTGTCCTTTAAAGCACATTCCCTTCATATTTACACGAGTGTGCGCTGCCTGTTAGGCAGGCTAAAAAAAGAAATATGTTGTCTGAAGCTGCTGCCTAAAAAACAGCCCCAGCAGTTGTAAGGTTGCAAATTAAGCATTGGGAGTGTGACTGGAGCCAGAAGTTTTGTCCTTTAAAGCAAATTCCCTTAATATTTACACGGGTTGTCAGGCAGGCAAAAATAAATATATAACATTGTTTAAAACTGCTGCCTAATGACAGCCCCGGCAGTTGCTTGGTTACAAATTAACCATTGGGAGTGCAGCTAGAGGCATGCCACTATTCTATTTCTGTTTTTGCCCATTAACATTAAAATATGTTCAGGGTACTTAGAGCAATGCATGTGCCTTATAAAAACAAAAGCCATACAGGTAGAATCAATTTAGAGCTGGACTCCTATTTTAACTAAAAGTGCTTCAGAAGGCGATCGCACAGAACGTAATAACAAGCATTTGCAATGCAATAATAGGTCTCGCATTTGTTAAAGTTAGAGCTGTTGGTGTTGAAAATGACAATGTTTTTTACTTTAGCTTTTTTATACCATTGGCAATAGTGCTATGCAAATATAAGAACTCCCCTGCAAATAAAAAACAAAGGTAAAAAACATTTTCAACAGCAATCGCTCTAACTTTAACAAATGCGAGACCTATTGCATTTCGCATGTATAACTTTCACTTTCTTAATCTATTTGGAAACATTTTCCATGAGGGAGCCCTATTTACTTACACTCCCTTGAAATGTATATATCTTGAAACATAGTTTCCCCTACTCTTTATAGGATTACACGTAAGGTCATTCCAAGGATGACAATTTCCTTTCTACATGTTTGTGAATATCACACATTTCAGAGGATTTAATCAAGTACTAAACGCAATTTGCGAAACAGGATTCTGAAATTCTGAATACAAATTCAAATATTAGTGGACTGTAGTTGACACGCAGCTGCACAGAATGTTTGGTGACTTGGGCAGTAAGGGTCTGTCAACTTTAAAGAAAATCTTAGCTTTGTCTGGACATGAGATTGCCTCTTCCACGTATTGCCTCTACCACGATAAAATCCTAGCTACAAATACAAAGAGACACGACTTTAAAGACACGCAGGCTTTATCTTGACAGGTTCAGCTATGGTATTCCCATTGTATCTCTGTTTTAGTACTTCCTGTTTTTTCCCACTCTCATATACTGACGTTTTCTAAATCTAATGTATAGTAAAATGAAGTTAAGTCACATTCCCCCCACCCAGAAAGACCTGAAGTGAAGAGTTCTACAAGCATGCACTCAATTCAACAAGTATTGAATCATTTACATGGCAATGACCTCAAGGAAGTAGTCCTACGCCACAGACTATCTTATGTGGCTCACCACGCAGCACTCAGAGCCAGCCTCTGACAAGACTCAAAAATTCCAAATCCCTTTGCAACAATGTGAAGAAATTGTTGAATTATTTCCACCTAGAGGCATGAAGGAAAGCGTCATATAAAAAAGCCCTAGTAGAACAAAGTAATGGAAAATGCTGCCCCATAGAAGTGACTACATGGTGGGAAAAAACTTTTTAAAAACCTTCCACCCTGTAATCACTACAACTGGGCCGAATTTACAATATTTTCGGCCAAATATGGCTTTTTGTGTGACATATTAGTGGGATAAGTGTGGCTCAATGGTTAGAGCGGCAGACCCTGATGCAGAGGTCTGGCCCGGGACCAGGCTTCAATTCCCGCCTCGGCGGGTCTTGGGCTCAGTTTCCTCGGACCTGTTAATTCTCGCCTCGGTGCCTATTCCTAATCATGGGTCCCACTCTGCAACTCTGGGCAATAGCTTGCTTAATTTCCACAACGGCCCCAACAGCGCTGGGATGCCTGGCTTCACCTTGGAGGTGCCCAGGAGTGGACATTTCACAGGGAAAAGACAGGAAGGGTTCCACAGCGGTATGAGTACATCGCCAGGAAACCCAGGTCCGGGGTATAAGTGAGCTATACAAGTACAAATTCATTCATTCATTCATTCATAAGGGTGCCTTGGATTCAGTCCCTCGTACTCCCTTTTTAAGCATGAAGATAGCAAACTGCATGAATGTAAAGAGGACAAAATACAAATACTGTAATATTTGACATCCGGTGTCTTTTAGACAATGGCAAACCTATGTGCTGATGTAGCTGTTTCCTGTATGTTCCCCAATAATACTGTTACCGGGATTTTATTCAGTCTCTGGCATCCCCTCCCATATCTTACTGGTGTAGCCTAGGACATCCTGGAAATCACCATCAAACGTTTTCCTTCCCAGCTGGCTCCCATGTCACTGACACCTAGTGCACAATCAGACACAATCTGTATGCATGCTCCACCCAATGATGCAAGCAACCGCGAGTATTGTTATGTTATGTTACTGCCATTCACCTATCACAATTTCCCTTGTTGATGGATCCTGCATCACAGATTTAGACAGCAGTTTGTGTGCTTCAAATAAATTTTCCACTGTATCGTACGCAAGGGCTTTTACCACCCAAGTAAGGGTAGAAATTTGGTTTTGGGTCGTTCCCCTCTGCTCCAACACCATGTGCGGTGATTTCACGCTCCTGAAATTCATTAATGAAACTCATAAGAGCATGATGTTTATAGATGGGGGGAGTGTATTTCCCTCACTCTTCTGTTGGCCAGTATCTTGAAATTCATTTTAGTTTTATTGGTCACTTATATGGTATCCAATTGCTGTGCATAAACTTCCCTAATTCAATTTTGGAAGCACAACAGGATAGCCAGTGTGGATGATCAAGTATGTGCACGCGCCCGAAATGACTGGGCACATTCAGCTGCAAATGATGCCAAGCTTTATTCCTGCGAACACTGGTGCATCTAGCACCAAAAACTAATGATCCAAGAGACACAAACAAAGTTCTAAAATGCAAGTCAACACACACCTGCAGTACAGAACTGCTTCAGATCATAAGCTCTCATCTCAATCCAAGCAACTAACTCTAGCTCACACTACTGAATATGATAGATTAGCAAATGCTGCAATGTCCCTATAGGAACACAACCAATCAATCTCCTGCAAGCGCGATCACTCGCACCACATTCAGCCCAGGCCTATGTGCAAACACTCCGACTTGCCACACTAGCTGTGGCACCACTTGGAGTGCTTTCAGGAACATCACACCACACAATTTTGCACAAACATGAAACCTGGTCAGCATGCACATGAACACACATATACATTATAAGCTAGTGCAGCGACATGATCCTTATGCATTCATCAAGAGCTGTTTTTCATCAAGTTTCTTAAAATTGTTTTTAAGCTTCTATTGTATTTTGCTGCCTCGTGCAACTAGGTTTGGAATATGTAAATAGCCAAAACAAATAAGCAGGAGCATGTGATGCCTTACAGCATGGTTTCTCAATCCTGTGGGTCGGGAGCATCATACGGTTGACAGAAAGCTGTGACGAGTTCACGTGGTCACGTCCTGTCAATAAAATAACAAGTCATAATATGCATAGCACTGTGGAAATAGGGGTAAGTCACAACACCGTCAAACTTCGTTTAATAAAAGTAAATAAGGCTCTTTTTATGAACAGCTTGGAAACTCTGCAACAACTGTAAACGATGAGTACCAGGTTATATTCTCAGGAATCCAAATACAAAATCCATGTAGTAAGTACTCCACATAGAACATGTTTTAATGCCACATCAGCTGAAACACAAATACAACCTCTTTGTACACCTCCCAAGAATCAGTGAATGACTCACTGCAATACCTAAGTGTTACTGCAATTGTCCTACTGGATATAGCGATAGAATTTAACAGCGAATAATTAGGAGTAGGCCCAGCTTCTCCAATTTGTGATTAAAAGCCTAAGGTGAAAAGAAACAATTGTCTGTTTGTTCAGGCGCGTAACAGGTCGAAATGCACCACCAAAGTATTTCACCAGAAGCTATTGCAAACCTGAGTCAGACACAAACTTTACAAAAAGAAGGAATCACTGGAGCAGCTGGAATTGTGATTTTAACACTAACTAAACCATATGGGCTAAATACATGAAGTCGGTGTTTACGCAAACTAGCATCTTACAACGCTGCCACACAGGGCTAACATTGTCGCACTGGGCACCACTAGCGTTAAAGCCGGCCTTGCAGCCACATTCATATTTGTGGTTAACGTGAAAGCCGCCAGCACACACAACAATTCAATCAAATGAAACACAATGCTGGATTTAACTCCACTGAAGGTAAGAACGAGAAGGGCAAACAAATAAAATAGATACGCTCTTACACGATGGGGACCAAAGCCCAACAAAAGAGGGGGATAAAGAGCAACTTTTAAGCAAGAAACAATGATCTAGCCAGTAGGAAATGGGGCTCACCTGTTGAGCTGTAATAGCGGTTCTGGCATCATCGGGAGCTAGTAGAACATTATGTCCGGGCACCGCTGCAAGCTTTGCCACAGGAGTTGCCATGTGCCCTGGTCCAGCATGAGAGGGAAAGAGGGAACACGGGACTGAAGCCTAAACCGCAGATTTGACAATGAGAGGCTCTGCCAGTATCTGATCTACCTGTGATGGGCCAAGGTTCAACACGCCTGTGGATGGTCTGTGTGCGTCTCAAAGTACCATAGGCCTCTGGTTAGTCTGTGGGGGAGTCTGGCTTGGCTATAGAGACCCTGGGCTCAGTAGCCATGTGGAGGGTCTGTGCAAGCCCTGAGAACTCGTATGGGGTGCCCAGAGGCTCCGTGGGCCCTGGGTTAGTCGGTCGGAGCGCTTGGGGCTTCATAATGGCTCATCTGTGGCTGGTATTTGGGGGCCATGAAGTACCCAAGGCCTCTGGTTGGTCTGTGAGGGCCCCGAGGCTCTGTCCCCCTCTGGGTGAGTGTGAGGTGGGCCCTGGTAATTGTGCTAGCTGGGAGTTATGTCACACTCGGTTTGCTGGTTCCTGTTGGTTTTGTCACACGTCCTTGCATGATCGGGTGCGTGAGGAATGCCCCGGCTCTGGCAAGCGATGACAGAAGAGAGCCCGCTCCGGTTTCACTGTCACGAGTCCAGCTGAGGTCAGAGACAAGGAGCCAAGGCCCTGAGGGAGCGACGGTGCCAGTCACGGAAGACGCGCGGCGCAGGCCCATACTGTGTGCCGGGTACACTTGGATCCTCGAGGCTTCTGTCGACCTGGCAGTAAAGCGCCATTATTTCAGCTGAGTGCCAGGAAAACAGAAAAGAGACTTAAAGTGCCGCGACCATTGGTGTGATTTGCGCCCTGAGGATGGAAGCAGCATAGACTCGGATTGGCGGAAAGCCTGCTGTCAACCATCACGTGCTTCTGAAAATATTACGTAGGAACCACGCTGGAGATAACACCCAATTAAAGTAAAATAAAAATTATCCAACCTCGTCTAATAAAGCTTCACCCACCCCCAATAAATAAACGAAGCGCGGGCGCTAAAGTCAGTGGCCCGCGCTCCAAATGTATTAAATAAATAAACCAAGCGTGGCCGCTAAAGTCAGCAGACCGCGCTCTAAATTAAGAGGACGTGTGCCATCTGAGTCACACGCAAACTCATCCGTCTCCAAGGACTGAGGCCTTTGAGCGGCCACACGATATGAGCTGGTGAGCAGGAGGGCAGCCGCAGCGCTGTATCCAGGAGACCGGCACACCCTGTACATTAAGGAAGAGGCTACTGAAAAACGCAAACACTGGCAAAGTCAACTGGTTTGAACCTTTTAAAGGAGCGCGCTCCTCCCCCCCGGCGTCTGACGCCGTGCGCGTGCACATTATCGCACGTGTCTGACGCTTAAATAAACACACGTGTCTGAAGAGACGCCGTGCGTGCGACCCAAATCTCCAGTCCGGTGGGCGGGGCCTAAGGGCGACAGGGCGGACACCAACCCCGCCTCCAGAGAAGCCGGACACAAAAGCAACGACAATAGTTCTCGCCAAGGCGAAGCAGCGCATGCACTGCAACGCAGGCGAGACCTAAAAACAGAAGTAAAAGAGAAAGTTATCTCTGAATATATAAAAAAACGAAAAGCACAGAATAAAATGCGCTATAATACAGTTAAAAGGCACGGATTTAGAAAAAACATTTGCGTGCACTTTCGGGCCCTATTTAGCATATAAATAAAATACGACAAACAGGAAATGCATAGATTATAAATTAGTGAAGCAAAAATATAGTCTAGGTTACCGTGTTTTAATAGTGAAACCAATTATGATTGTAGGTTACCGTGCTTTATTAGGTCTCGCCTGAGCCAGCGCATGCGCTGCTCTGGCGAGAGTTTTAGTAAGTGGGCTTCAAAAAGCTCACCACACGCTTTTTGTGTGGCCTAAAGCGTGCGGTTACGCGCACAGGCGCCATCTGGCTTTCCTCTCTCGTCATGGCTCATTAAGCGCATCGCTCGTGGGCACCCATACTCGCCAGACGTGCCTCCTTGTTTATTTAGAGAGAGAGAGAGAGTGTGTGTATGTATATATGTTTTCACTCAGACCTTTACCTATTGCTTTATTCAAGTCTAAGTTTGCTTCTACCCAACACAACATAATGCAGCATGGGGTAATGGTACTATCAGCTTCATTCTTTCAGTGGGAGTGACAACATTTTGCTTGAGCATATGTTCACATCCATCTAAAAAATAGTCCCTGTCATCAGCAGGACCTGCGGGTTAATCACTGTTTTATTTAATGTTTTTTTATTTGTTTTTGCAATGCGTCACTTTTTTGCAAATGTTTCGGAACAATAAATATAAATAAAAAAAAGTGTAAGCTTGCCAAGGCGAGACCTACTTGCTTATGTGACTTTGCAATCTGTACCCATCAATCTAAATTGGGCCTGGGATGTCAATTTGCAAATGTGACGTAAAACAAATGTAAAACGACAGGGCAGTTAGTCTAGGATTGATCTGATTAACACTGCCAAGGTTTCGCCATTCCTATATTCTCACCTGAATAACTAAAATTCCACATTTCAAAATACACTTAAAAAGCTTGGTAGAGCATGGCTCTATAAACATGCCCACATACACGTGTGTGCACCGCTGTTTAGCTTCACCGCTCGGTGTTTGCGGTTTAATGATGCTTCAGCAGCACGTGTACGTGACATCAAAGTGCGGTGAGTATTTGTTTTTCATTAAATCGGGCTCCGGATATAGGTTTATAGGACAGAACCTATCAATTAAATAGTTTGCACCAGTTCGCTAAATAAGATATTAAGTTATGTTATGTTATTGCAACTTTTATAGCGCGCAGCTACCCTAAGGTGTCCCGGCGCTTGCTGTAGTTCTCCCAACACCCAGCAACGAGAGGATCAAAACATCCATGTTTTGAGCGCTTTCCTAAAGGAAAGAAGATCCTTCGAATTCCTTAAATCAAAAGGAAGCTCATTCCAGGCCCTAGCCACCCCTGCTACAAAACTTCTCCCGCCCCATCTAGCTTTCCTAATGATAGGGAGGATGATACGTTTTGCTCCCAAGGAGCGCAATGCTCTTTCTGGTACATACCAGCGAAATTGTTGTAGAGAGCCTGTATTCTGCAAAGCGCGGAAGACTAAACAAAGGGCTTTGAATAGGATACGCTTTTTTACAGGCAACCAGTGGAATTTTCTTATTGCGCCGGAAATCGGGGTAGACCTCGAAGTTCCCGTAAGCAGCCTGGCTGCTGAGTTCTGGAGCATATGGAGTTTACGAAGATTACCCTCCTGCATGTTCAAATAGAGTCCATTACGTAGTCAAGGCGAGACAAAATCAAAGCTGTAACCACTGTGAATTTACAATCCGAAGGCAGAAGCGGAAGCACTTTTCTCAGGGTCCTAAGAATGTAAGTGGTGGTGGAAACTACCGCATTAACCTGAGCTTGCATGGAGAGGCACTCATCCAGCACTACACCCAAATTTTTGACTTTTCTCGAGGGGACTGGAAGAGTACCCATGGTCTCAGGCCACCAACTAGGAGTCCAGATATTGGCATTATTGCCGAATAGCATCACCTCTGTCTTACTTGCATTGAGCTTTAAACAGTTTTGAGACATCCAACCTCCTACAGCCCCCATACAGTCATGTAGCCTTTCCCCTGACGCCCTCTCCTGGCCTGGTAACATGGAGATTACAATTTGAGTGTCGTCAGCATAAGATGTAAGACAGAAGCCGAACGATTCAATCAAGGGGGCCAGAGGAGATACATAAACGTTAAAAAGTGTAGGGCTAAGGGAAAAACCCTGTGGAACCCCACAGGGAAGTGAAAAGGGGTTCGAGACAAAGTCACCTAAAGCCACTGACTGTCGTCTGTCGGAAAGGAAGGACTTTGAGAGAGACCAAGCTTTATTCCGTATTCCGCAAGCCGACAACCGGTCCATCAAAACTCCATGATGGACCGTGTCGAAGGCCGCGGAAAGGTCAAGAAGGATCAGCACTGCCTTGCCACCTTGATCCAGCCCTCTCCTAATCTCGTCCGTAGATTTGAGAAGAGCGGTCTCGGTACTGTGCCCTTCTCTAAAACCAAACTGCGTGGGATCCAGGACATTGGTGTCACGCAGAAAGGCACTCAGCTTGATATTCAAATGTTTTTCCACCAATTTCGCCGGTAGGGGAAGGCGCGAAATGGGCCGAAAATTGTTAGGATCATTCATGTCTAAGTTAGGTTTCTTCAGCAGAGGAAGTACCGAGGCTACCTTCCAACGTTTTGGAAACTACCCAAGAGAAAACATAGCATTGTAGAGAGCCGTCAATGTCAAAGCTATGGGTTCCGGTGCCAACTTTGCTATTGCCACTGGGCATGGATCATAAGGTGACCCAGATTTCGCAGTTACCAGAAAATTGAGGGTCTCAGGGTATGCTATAGGAGGAAAAATATCCAGAGTGGATTTTAACTCCAGACAGTCCGTCTGGCCTGAATTAAAGCTAGCTGGGTTCTTAAATGTATTGAAGATTATAGCCACTTTAGTCTGGAAAAAAATAGCAATTTCCTCACAGAAATCCCTCGTAGGCGTAAGAAGGACCGGCAGTGGGTGCGCTAGCCTAGTTACTATTTTGTAGAGTTCCTTTGTGGAATTACTTGCAAGTTTAATCTGGTGTGAGAAAAACTCTCTCTTAGTTTCCATGAGCAAGTGTTTGTAACACAAAATACTTTGTTTATAAATTTCTTTAGCAGATGGAAGATAGCTCTTCCTCCAAGCCCGTTCCAACTGTTTACATTTTAGTTTTTGGGCTTTCAAATCTAGCGAGTACCATAGGGCTGTGGGTTGTAGCCTTTTTGGGACAATAATTTTTTGGGGAGCAAGAGAAAGACAAACCTCCTCAATCCAGGCTGTATAAACAGAGGCGGCTTCTTCAACTTCTAAGGGGAGGGGTCTCTGTGTGGAGAGTAAAAGATCCCTAAGATCATTTCCTTCAACCTTATTCCAAGATCTAATTTCCTTAGGCTTCCCCCCGCAGGGGCTCTACCCTGATCTTTCAGGCCCATTACCTCTAACCTGATTGCATAATGATCAGACCAGGCAAGAGGAAAGATATCAGTGACCGAGAGCTGTGTGGAATTGGAGAAGATCCCATCCAAAGTATGCCCTGCCTGGTGAGTGGGAGCCCGCACCAGTTGTTTGAACTCCAGACTACCCATGAGCTCAAGCAGTTTTTCAGTGTCTTTATCCCCGTCCAACTCTAGATGAAAATTAAAATCACCCAGGATGGTAAACGACTACATGGACAAACCCTCCTCAAGAACAGCTCCCACCTGTTAAAAACGGGCTCCTAAGACCCGGGGGTCTATAAATTAAAACGCACCTAAAGATGTGGCCATGATGGAGGGTGAAAGCAAAGGACAAAGCTTCAAAGCAGAAACAGACGATTGTATCAAAAGTGGCTTTAATGAAACTATCGTAAATCACGGCCAGCCCTCCACCTTTCTTACAAGGTCTGTTTTCGGTATAGCAAGAAAAACCAGGAGGTGTGGCTTTCACGAGGTCAGGTCCCGAAGCTTCATCCATCCAAGTTTCCGTAATGAAGGCTATTTTTATGTTATTATCCTCCATTAATGTTGCACACTCAACACTGTGTTTGAACAATGAGCGTGCATTAACTAATAGGCATTGAAACACCGCCATAGTCCTGCCATTACATAGATTTGAACCAAATTCCCGGACTTCTCTAAGCGTTTTGCCAGAACCAAGCTCTGGCAAAGTTGTGAAACAAGCCGGGCACAGCCGAGGTGTGAACCCCGAACCAGAGCCAGGTGTGACACAAACACAGTCAGGCCGCCTAGAAGCCTTGTTCAAAGCTCGTAGTTGCCAACTAGAATAGCTCAAATTAGTTGGGTCACCTGGAGAAAATTGGCCAGAGGTTTTGGCGCATGGCGCGGCACGAGCGCGGACGGACGCAGATGGGCTTGCCTTAGGCGCGCCAGCGGCGCGCACGCGCCATGCGTGTTTAAGTAGGGATGAGCCCTGAAACGCTGGAACACCGACCACCTCTCCTCCCAAGATGGTGGCCCCTGCCGATCGTCGTAGCAAATCGGCAAGGGGCTGTGCAAGTAAGCAAGAAGTGCCGAGTGCCAGGTAAATGTGGTGCTACTCCAATTAAAAACAGGAACTGTGTCCCTAAAACAATAGCAGCAGAGGAAGTTAAAATTTCTAAAATCAATGAAATAATACCGCAATGATTGGCGCAGCCAGCGCTTCTCCCGGCTCAAGCCTCAGGAGATAACAGCGCTGTGCGCACGCGCCATGCGTGTTTAAGTATGGATGAGCCCTGAAACGCTGGAAAACTGACCACCTCTCCTCCCAAGATGGCGGCCCCTGCCGATCGTCGTAGCAAATCGGCAAGGGGCTGTGCAAGTAAGCAAGAAGTGTCAAGTGCCAGGTAAATGTGGTGCTACCCCAATTAAAAAACAGGAACTGTGTCCCTAAAACAATAGCAAACAAAAGTTGTATGAACAAGCATCAGTTTCTGGGTCGTGTTGCAGTTTCCCCGAATCCATCTTACTGCTGTTACCGCCTTTGATTGATCAGATGAAAAAGCTGAGAAGGACAAAGGGGGCTCGGCCACCCGGCGGGATGCACGCTGGGCCCCCCCATGCCCTTCTTGTCTCTCTCATGTCTTGGGTTCTCCTCCTCCTGCCACTCCCCTGCTGCTCTGCCAGTGCAAACCTGATTTAAGCCCTGCAGATGTTTCTCCTGGCCCCTTTCAGGGCCCTGGTGGCAAAAGCTTTTCAAAGTGTATTTTTGTTTCCAAATTCCTTTTCACCCACCTTCCACCGCCAGTGCATCCTTAGAAAAGGGTCTGCTGGGGTTTTGTGATTGTTATCAGCGATGGGGAGCCAGGGGCACGCCAGGGATGGTTCCATGTGGAGAATGCACAGAAGTGAGGATGCTCCCTCCCGCCCTTTTGTTGATGTGCCTTGAGACAGATGCCTTTATTATCACTCGACCACCCTCCCTAAGCCCCATCTCGTTCCTCCATGCCAACAGATGTCTACATCAACAAGCATTGGCCTAGCCAATAGGTCTCACCTTTGGGACCTTATAAGTGTTTATCCATGCAACACTTGATGTTGTTGCTCCAAGGATATTGTGCTGGATAACTAAACACTTATAAGGTTCCAAAGTCGAGACCTATTGGCTATGCTTGTTTTCGTTGACTTTGGAACACAGCCACATTGTAGAAGGCATGACCAACTTGAAGTATAAAACTGCCTTTTAAAATGTTGTTTGAAATAAACTTTAGCTACGTTATTGTTGTTTCAGGAGGTTGAAAATGGGAGGAAGATATTTGGGAGTTTAGTTTTCAAAAATGGAAAATGTTCTAAATTGCTCCCTGAGATCTGAACCTAACAACCTATGATTCATCAAAAGTAAGCAGAAGTAACCAGTCAGTGCCTCTCTAGAAGGGAAATGACCTTAAATGCACACGGAAAAAAAGGCTTTCGTCTGTATAGAAATTATGATGATGAATTAATGAAAAGTATTAATCTTGAATCTGTCTCTGCCCACCATTGGGATGACAGCTGAGAGTGCAAAAGCAGAAGGGGGAATAAACACATCAAGACCCCGAAACATCACAGTGTGAAATTTATAGCGGGAGAAATCCCAGAAATTAGAAGTGAAGGAAGGCTGCTGCAGACATATCAACAAAATAAAGCGCGGCTCGAAGGCTCTTGCTAGAAAATACTTTTTGAAGCTGTCTGTTCAGTTGTGGTAAATATTTCGTTACCGGTACTATTTTTTATGCGGTAAAATCTATCAAGAATAACTCAGTAAATATAAGAGGCAGAATCCGTGGTATTAGAGGTTTAAAAATGCTTTATTCCTATACAAAGGAAGACAATTCGAATTGTGGGCCTTCTGTTCCATCACCACGAAAGTTCAGGAAGGAAGGGCGCATATATTATTGACAGTTAAGCGGTTTTATAGAAAATGCATTACAGTGAAACAGATGCAAGAGGCGTGACAGCTGATAACTCAGATAAACTGTACATACGTAACTAAACATGGGTGTAACTAAAATACGTCATTTAAACATGATGTCACAAGTGGGTGGATCCATAGAAGAATCCTGCAATGTCAGCAGAAATATGTGGCAGAGATGCGCACGCAGCCGCATGACGTGTGATTGACGTGCAACTAGAGGGTGAAGGGGACTTGACATTTAGCTCTACATGTGGAGACAGAAGTCTGGGGTTATGTCAACCTAATTCCAAATCATATCTAATATCCTATGTTTAAAGAACTGTGTTATCCAAAAGGAAAGGTCTCTTAGGATAGAATCTTATTCTATACTGACTATACTGACTGTTAGTGCGTGTACAAGCGTCTAAGTGTCTACACTAGATGCGAGGGGGTAGGAATATTCCATGGTAACGGGGCTATGAATTACTTGCATGAGGACAGCGAGGCCTGGCCCTTTGCACGGTAGCTGGAGGAATGTTTACCTAAACTGCTAGACAGGAATGCATCGGATGGGGAGCGAAGGAGATAATCTCGAAGGTGAAATACAGTTTTTGGCAGGCGACAGGCTGGATCAGGCACCGTTAGCCGCGCAAGGAGTAAGACAAAGTTCATGGTCACAGATGCAGGCTCAGACTGGAGCTTTCAGAGGCAGAAGGCAGGAAAAGGCTTGATGACAGAATTCGGGCCTACTCGCCTGAATCTGTGAAATGTGGAAAGTGAACCACATAAAGTCGGTGGCCTTTCATACTTAGGAATGGAATATCTGACCCATTCATGGCGGATCTGAAAGAGGAAATGTTGACGGTGGACGCACATATGTTTGCGTCTTCAGAACTGGAGCAGGAGGGAACATACATGTACTTATAGCATGCACATGGAGCCGCTGGGGTCTACGATAGGGGACATAACTGATCACAAAATTCATATTTCCTCATTCCCTCCTTGTCCCCTTCGGACCCTTAGGAGATATCGATCTTCATCAATCCATCGATCTGTTCATATAGTATCATTTGTTCTTCTTTCTTCTTCCGGGATCTCGAATGAAAACTTGGATGTGGGATACACGAGGTGGCACACAGACCACAAATCGCTGGCCCACATTGTAGACATAAGCAGCAACTGAATAGTATGAGAAAGCCAATACCTAGGAAGGATAGTATTCTCCATCCCCAGGCTGACAACACGCCCCAGAACCAACCGGACCAAGTCCAGGTGCCTGGACTCTGGTGTATCTGGCTTACAATCTTATGAAGGCGGGTTATGGCTTTATATACTGACGGTGAATTTTCTGGTATGAAAATGCAACAACTTGATCCGATGACCCTACAAGCTCCGCCCCTATCGGCCAGGATGACGTCAAGGACAAGACGATTTTGAAGCACAACAATCCGCATAGCAGACTGCTCTTCTGTTAAATTGCCTAAGGCGGAAATAGTTTCGTTCACTACTGCTTCAAGGGTTCTTGTTAATCTACGTATCAGCTTACTATTAGTGACTGTACCTATATAGGGAAAGAAACCTTTATTGAAATCTGTGTATTTTTCCCATGCCGTTTCAGTGTAATCGACAATTGGGAGATCTCTCTGCTGTCTATTGTGTACTAAATGAGTATTTCTATGATAATCAGGAGGAGCTAGGAAAACAGGTGGCAGAAGGAATGCTATATAACAGGTACCATCCCAATCTAAAGGTAGACATATATATGCGGTCTGACCACATATGAAGTAGGAATGATGGGAAGCTCTAAATGTAGACTTGCCTTGATCACTGAATTTTATTACAGTGGTGCATTTACTGTGGCCCATGTGTATGGAACCATTCTTTTGTATACATAATTCCCCTTTTACTGGGAATACTGACATGGCGGGCAAGATTGGTGTAGCTTCAGATTCAACGTTCAGGATCATGAGGTTAAGTGTAAAATTACCTAATCCATATACTTCATTTTCTAGATCAGTTCCTGTTCTTTTGGGAAGTCCCTCCTTGTTAGGGTAGCAGACTTTAAGCAAAACTAGGTTCAGGTTTCCCCATACCCAGTTGTCTTGATAAACTGCGGAATTTGAATCTAGGGTATTAATCAAACTAAACCATGCTCCACAGGAGCCATTGTGTGTGAACTGATAGGGAAAGAGGGGCAAGACTCCCTTATAGTTCTGATAGGGAGGGAGTCGGCCACATATCCAACAATTTGTGGCATTGCTGGTTTGATGGGAATGGTGTAGCATACTAATGAATGTGTTGTTGCGCAGCGCAAATCTATATGACAACTCATGCGGAGGAAATTCACTAAAAGAATGTTCTGCAGTTATATTGTAAGCACGTTTAAGAATAGGGTAATACATGTGCAATAGTATGCTAAAAATAATAATCAGAAGACTTAGAAAAAACAAAATTAATAATGTTACTGTACAGTGACTACGAAGTGATTTACAATACGCATGCTTTTTCAGCTGCTTTCGCTGATTTCTTTCTCTATTCCGGTCTAGAGGATACATGTCAGAGACAAATTCAACCGATTCACCTTGGAGAGGACTTAAACAATCAAATTGTCTGACTTATTAGATCTCAATTTTAGTTTATAGATTTCTGAGTTCGATTGCTCAACCAAGGGGAGCTTTGAGTCTGTCTTTGAGGAAATACAGGGTTGTGTATCTACACTGGGTGGTAGTCCATAAAATTTCTTGATATGACTCGAGTGCAACCACCCTTTTCTTCCTTCGATTTTCACGGCTGTCCTTGTGGTGAGTAGAACTAACTTCGGTGACTTCCACCTAGGATCCAGTTGGGTCTTCCGGTCAAAGTTCCTGACCAGCACCAGATCCCCAGGAACCACGTCATGGGGCTTCACCTCAGTATTATCGGGAAAAGCTGCGGATACCTGTGAACGACAAGATTGTAGTGCAGACATCAAGGAAGCCAGGTAATCTGTCAGCATATTACAGTCAACGTCAGTGATTTTACGAGGTATAGGCGTCCCCCACATATTTGGTGGTCTACCGAAGATCACCTCATACGGGGATAGCCCTGTTCGAGAATGTGCTACCATTCTCATGTAAAAGAGCGCAACTGGTAAGGCTACTATCCAATCGACTCCTTTTTCTCTACATATCTTGGACAATCTAATTTTCAAAGTTTGATTATGGCGTTCTACGAGACCTGCTGCCTCGGGATGTCGGACACAGTGAAATTTCCATTGATAGCCTAATAGAAGGGAAACGTGTTTCATTAGTTCGGATGAGAACGGCTGGCAGTTATCTGAGTAGACAACACGTGGTAAACCGTACCGTGGGAAGAATTCTCGAACTAACTGTTTGGCAGTAGTCGGGGCAGTGTAATCTGAAACCGGGTATGCTTCTGTCCAACGGGAAAGAGCACAGACAACTACGAGAACATATTTGAATCCTCGACATCGTTCCATCTGGATATAATCCATCTGGAGGACTTCAAAAGCATGATTAGGAGGTTGAAATCCACCCTGCTCTACGGGGATGCTTTTACCTGGATTAAACTGACAACATATCATACAGGTACGAACCTTTTGTTTAGCTGCGGCTCGCAAGTGTTTGTTAAACCAAATGTGTTGAATGCTGTCTAGCATTGCTTTCTCTCCTAGGTGTGCTGGACTATGTATAGTGTTAATGATGACTTGGACCATTGAGTCGGGAAGAAACCATATAGATTTTTCCTTCGTCATCCATCCTTGATCTGTTTGGATCCCTCCTAATTCAGTCCATTTCTTTATTTCTTCTGGTGTAGCATGTGTCTGTATGTCAATTACATCAAGGGCGGGATCCTTAACTGTCATGCAATGTGTTAGTGTCGGGACTATTGTCTTTGTCATGTCAGTTGTGTGAGTCTGATTCTGAGCAGTCTGTTTAGCTGTTCTGTCAGCTAGGTCATTACCCTGAGAAATGATATCGGTAACTTTTGTATGGGCTTTGCATTTCATAATCGATATTTCAGTAGGTAGATGAATCGCATCTAATAGGGCTTGAATGAGGGGTCCGTGTTGGATGTGGGCACCGTGAGAAGTTAAATAACCTCTCTCTCGCCACAGTACGCCGAAGTCATGGACGACTCCGAAGGCATAACGTGAATCTGTGTATATGTTGACTTTCTTATTTTTGGCTTGGAGACAGGCTTGTGTCAGAGCGATGAGCTCTGCTGCTTGAGCTGACAAAGTGTTAATACAATTTGTTTCAATGACTTCAGTGTCTGTTGTGACTGCGTAAGCGGCCACTAACTCTCCTGTACTTGTTCTCATACATGACCCATCTACATACAATGTCAAGTCTGGATCTGACAAAGGGATATCTGTCAAGTCTTGTCTGGGTTTCGTCGTGATAGTAATGACTTCGACACAATCATGTGCCAATGGATCTGTTCCGCTCACTGGTAACAGTGTGGCAGGATTTAACGTATTACAACGTCTGATTTCTATATGTGGCTGAAACAATGTTAGTTCGTAACCGGTGAGTCTCGCTATAGTCAAGTGTTGTGTCTGTGTGCGGTTCAAGAGAACCTCTACTGCGTGTGGTACTTGTACTGTCAATTGATGTCCTAACACTATGGCATCGCTTTGTCTGATTGCTAAAGCTGTTGCTGCTACTGATTTCAGGCACGCAGGAAGAGCCTGAGCTACTGGATCTAATGTACTAGAGAAATAAGCACATGGTTTGTGTGATCCTGCTTGTTCCTGAGTGAGTACTGACAAGGCAGTACCTTCGCGTTCTGTAACGAAGAGTGTAAACTGTTTGCTGTAACATGGTGTTGCTAGGACAGGTGCTTGGCATAAAGCTTTCTTTAAGCTTTCAAAGGCGTGTGTATGTTCTTGAGTCCAAGGGAGGACAGTCGATGTGGCTGCCTCCTGTGTTGTCAACTGGATGAGTGGTTTTGCTAGAAATGCATATTGAGGGATCCACTGCCTACAGTATGAAGTGAGGCCTATAAAAGCCCGTACCTCCTTTTGTGTCTTGGGTGGTGGCATGTTAGCGATTAACTGGATGCGGTCGGGTGTAAGCTGCCTTCCCTCCTTGGACAGCGAGTGCCCAAGGTAAACAACTCGCTGGACACAGAATTGCAGCTTAGAAGGGGACACCTTGTGCCCCTTGTCAGCCAAAAATTTTAAAACCGTCAGTGACGCTTTTTCACATTCATGTTCGCTTCGGGCGGTGATCAGCAGATCATCGACATATTGAAGCAAGGCAGTGTTAACTGGCATGTGGATACTGTCAAGTTCTCGTTTCAGTGCTTGGCTATAGATGCTGGGGCTTTCTGTAAATCCTTGAGGTGCGCGTGTGAATTTAAAACTTCGTCCATTTAAACTAAATCCGAATAAATATTGACTTTCCGGATCAATTGGGACACTAAAGAAAGCATTCTTGAGATCAATTACAGTGAAGAACGTTGCTTCTGAGTCAATAGCTGTGAGTAATGAAGAGATATCTGGGACCACGGGGTATTGTGGCACAATACATTTATTTAATTCGCGCAGATCAATAACTAATCGATATACTGGTGGAGCTTTTGGATCCGTTCTTTTAAGAATCGGAATTATCGGAGAATTACATATATTGGAGTCGGTTTCGACAACCACTCCTTGTGCAATGAGCTCGTCAATTATTTGCAGTAAAGCCACAACAGCATCGGGGGGTAACTTGTATTGTCGCATTCGTGGTAGTACTATTCCTGTTTTCAGTGTAACTCGATATGGTGTAATGTTCATGCAACCAACATCAGTGGGGCCTTGTGCCCATAAATGTGTAGGTAAATTCTGTAGTCGGTGATCCATGTCTCTGGATACGTAGTGACCTTTAAAGTCACGTAAAAATAGTCGTACTCCTTCCGGAGAACAACATATTATAGCTCCTAGAGCTTTCAATGTTTTTATGCCTAACAAGTTTTCTGGACATGATTTAGTAAGCAATAAATCTGTAGTACGTGTCAATGGACCAATCGTAAGTGGAAGAGGTTGTGTTACATCATTAATTATAGGTTTTCCTGAGAATCCAAGGGAAATATTCTGTGAGCCTGAGAGGGGTGCCCCTGGAACTTCACTACGTCTTATAGTTGTTCTGCTTGCCCCTGTATCAAGTAAAAACTTTCTGTCTTCCCCTAATAGTTCGCTATGTACATAAGGTCCCTCTTGGTCTACAGGAACCTCAATAAGGGGTAAGCCAACTTCCCTCTCTAGGCTATTTCATGTGTATCGCTGATAATCGGGATAATCTGCTTGTGCATACTGATACATCTGTTGTGTCGTTGCTTGTGTTGCAGCAATAGGCTGCGCTTGTGGTGGTGCTACAATTTGTTGTGGAGCTGCCTGTTGCGGAGCTAGCTGTTGCGGAGCTAACCTAGGTTGTGCTTGCTGAGGTATTTGTTGTTGATTCTGATCCTGTCTAGGTGGACGTGGTCTCTCATGTGTTCTACCTGTAGCAATATTATGTTTCAGGACTGGACAATCGTGTATATAATGACCTGGTTGTTTACAGTAGTTGCATGTCCCTTTCGCAGGGCCTGCGGAATCACCCTTTTGATGACTATCGGCTGGAACTGACTGTGCAACAAGCATTTTCATTTTTGTATCTTTCATACGTCTTTGTTCGTGTTCTTGTTCTTCTCTAATTCTATTGTGATGATATTGTAACATCTGTAGCATCTGTGATGGGGTATTACCTTGCCAGGTACTTTCGAATTTCAATACTCTATTCTTAACTTGTAGCAGAGAATTTTCAACTAATTTTGTCACAAACAGATGTGGGTATGACTCACTACTTGCTTTTATGCCACTATTTATACCAAAACATTTTTCAAATCGGGAATAGAAATCACTAGTATCTTCGTCTGGCTTTTGTTTACAGGCTGAGATTGCACCCCAGTCTTCCTTTTTCGTAGTTAATAAACGTGGCAGTACCTGTATTAGTAATCCTGCTAGTGCTGTAGTCTTTTCCCCAAGCCCTGCTCCTGCAGCTCGGGCCTTTTCTTCGTTTTCTAATGCTGTCCAATCTATCTTTTGGTCTCCCACCTCCCATTCTTTTTCTTTGAGTTTTTCATAAACACCGGCGGGTAGTAGGACTTTTAATATTTTCATAATGTCGGGGTAGGTATACTCTCCCATGAGTAACATGTCTTTTATCTCACGGTGGAAACCTGCTGGGTCCTTGTCATGGCTGGGTACTACTTTCTTCATTTCTAATAATTCTAGTTTAGTTATAGGCGTATACACAAACACGCGTGTAAAATTATCACCGGCACCCCTGATTGGGTGTACTTCGCGTAACGGGTTCTGTCTATCTATGTGATACATTTTTCTTCCCATGATGGGAACTGGAACGTGTTCTGGGCATACGAAATTTAAATATTGGTTTCGGGATTCTAGTATTTCTTTAATCAAATCAGTACCTGACCCTTTCCATATGTTCGTGAGTAGTTCTGTCAATATGTCAGGTAAGGGTCCTGGATCGGAGTGTTGGCTTTTATATAATATAAGGAGGTGTTGGATCATGTATATACTAGCTAAACGCTGTTCGTACGGGTCAAGATTCAAAAACGTGTGTGCAAGTACATCATCATTGTATTCGCCGGGACTGTCAGCCCATTGTACTGCTGATCTGGCTAATTCTTGTTCGTCCATGGAATCGAGCATGTGGTACCCCCTTCGATCTCGGAGTAATTTATCAGCGGCTTGGAATAAGTGTTCGGGGGATTTTGTATTTAACATAGGGTTTGGAAAATGTCTATTATATTCTGGACGTATTGGACGTACCGGATCATTGAAACCTCTGGTATTATTATGGGGTCTTCCTCTACCTACGTAAGCTATCGTTTCTACTTGCTCTGACTCTTGCTCCTCCTCTTCTCTGTTTAGGTCAGTGGCGTCTACCTCTAATCTTTCTTCGTGTATTCGTTCTACTTCTTTGCGGATCTTTCGGTACATAGCTACTATACATAACTGTTTATCATGTCTCCCTTCTGATATATTCCGGCCCCAAGTGACAAGTTTTTGCATTTCTTCCGGATTTACCCCAGGCCGGTCTTGATTTCTGATTACACAGTTTATGAGGAAACGTAACAGTTGTCCCTGTACCTCCGCTTTCTGGTACTCCATGGCTCTGCTAATACTTTCAGGACTTCGCCCTGACTGGACAAAGTGATACATACTTTCTAAATGTGTAGTCATTCCTGGTAGCTTCGTTAAATATATTGCAGCTCGTCGGATACGTAATGATGACAGCAGCATTTCGTCCCGTTTACCGGGCACAGGATCATATCTACAATCTACTAGAAGTTCCTTAAGCATGTCGGGAGTTGCTAGTTTGGGTGTACGTTGGAGGGCTAAATCTCTAAGAGTCTGTTTATTTCGCGGCGGAGTGGCAAACATGTCTGTCGTACCTCCTGTAGCACCGTCTGAGGTGCTAGGCACGAAAGGATTCGTTGGGTGTAGGATAGAGATTGTAGATGCGGGAAAAACTGTAGAAACGGACGGGTCTGTTGGAGCTTGTGTAGGAGTTTGTAATTGCGGGGATACAGACGAATGCTCTTGGTGTTGAACACCATCGGCAAGCGGTGTGTGTGGTATGGCATTAGCATATTCGGGAGCAGCGTCATCTAAATAGGAGGAAAGAAAAACGTCCTTTGCTGTTTTGGGATGTGATTTGGGATGTGCTTTTATCGGAAACAATGGAGGTGGCAAGTCTTTTGGTATTTCCTGAGTAGCCTTAGGTAACCCTTCGGCCAGAAGTGGATACATACCATTCATGAGGGCGTTTCTTTGTCTATCTATTTGTTCTGAGTTTACTCGAGTACCTTCCTCAAGTAATAGATTTTCTCGAGTTTTATTTGAATTCTCTCTACCTTTCTCTTCCTGTCTGTGTGCTTTTTCTGTACGTCTGTATGATTCTTTACGCCATAATTCAATGGCATCTTTCTGTGACTGTCTGGCTTTCTTCTTCCATAATTCTTCTTCTACTCTCATGATGCAATCTGCATCCCAGGTCCCCGCTGCGGGCCATCTCTGACTCTCTGGTAATTCTTTGGTGTAGTCCACCCATAAATCAAGAAATAATACGGCATCTAGACCATGCTTATGATACATAAAGTATCCTGGAGTGTCCCTAGGTGGAATGGGAACGGCTTCTTCGAGTACTCCTTTTCTTGTTTTGATCTGTCTTAGTTTCAAAAAGTTTATAAGGTAACAGTGGTTCTGTCGGGTGAAAGTATTGCTTTTCGCATTAGGCCTAGTCACACATTGTTTAAACAATATAAAACAAATATCATTATACTGAAAATAACACACAGGACAGTTCAAATTCCAAGTAAATTCTTTATATATGAATTGCGTCATTCATATATACATACATTAATATTACCCGAAAGGCCGTCAGGCAATAATGTGGTGACACGAGTGACAAAGTGAATACTAAGTGCTCCGTGACAGTGTGTGTGAAGGTGTGATATGTACAGTAGTTTAAAATCAAAGTTATTCGAAAATGGCCAGGGAAATGCAAAAGTTCAAGCTGCGCAATGGAAGAGTTCTTTCTTTGGCGCAGATTCTATGCAAAGGTCCACGGAATAGTCGACGTTTCGACCCTAGTACTGCACTCTTGAAAGGTCAGTGCGGGTCTTCATCAGGACTTGAAAATAAGCGAGACGGCCTATGAGTAAAAAGGGGGGACTTAATTAGGTGTGTGTTAACACTGGAAATATGAAACATGGATTAAGGGTGGTAGATGACTCACCTTGAAAAGAGAAATGGATTCTCAGAATGGACTAAATCTAAGGAGTGGGTGAGTATCCGGCATATGTCTCAGGATTCACTCCAGTGGTATATCGTGTGGATGGGAAGATCAATGTGTCTGGTGGCGGTATCTAGAAGATAATGAATAACCAGGGTTTCAACGGGAAACCTATTACAAATTATCCGTGTAGTTGGATAAACTAGCGCATAGATGACGCTCACCTATTGGTTTACGAAGCGCTGTCTAAGTTCAAGCCCTTCTGTCTCCTTAATGTGGGTTAAATAGCTTCATCAGACGAAGTTTGTTTCTGAAAGGAAGCAAGGTTCGAGGTTATGCTAGAATACCTTGGGTCCAAAGGGACAAGGTCTGTGAATGAACGAGATTGGATGGGGATTCACAATTACCTTGTTTGGAAAAACGAACCGCTGGCCTCTGGGTCCTGGCTCGTATGATTGAATCGGTATCTGGAAGATAATGAAAACCCGGGGTTTCAACGGGAAAACTAATTTCAATTATCCATCAGGCTGGATAAACTAGCGCAAGTATGACGCTCACCTGTTGGCTTGCGAAGCGCTGTCTAAATTCTGTCTCCTTAGTGTAATCTTGTTTTCTTCAGACGAAATTTATCTGAAAGGAAGCAAGGTTCAGGTTTAGGTTTGATTGCCTTAAATCTGAAAGAACAAGCTCTATGAATGGACGCGATCGTATGGGGATCCCAATTACCTTATTCGGAAGAACGAACCGCCGGCCTCTGGGTCCTGGCTCGTATGATTTAATCAGCAAGGAGGTCTGACGTGCGTCTGCCTAAATGCTCAGTGTGGCGTGCGCGTGGACGCCGAGCGCTGTCGGTTGCTCGGCAACAGATTGTGCTAACGTCAAAAGACGTGAGTTGTCATGGAGACCAAATGCAAATACGTCATCCGGGGGATCCCATGTGTCAAAGAGTGAATCCTGAGTCATGCGCGGCGCGAACGCCCGCAAACGTCACTACGTATGCTACGTTGCCACCTGTGGCAAGGAGTGTCATACGTTACCATCGTAACAATGTTAAAACGGAGTGTTTTGGATTCACATACGTCAATGAATGCAACGCTGATGGTGCGTAGCACAAGCGTATGGAAACTTCAATTGTTGAGTGGCCAAATGAAACAGTGCAGTCACACCATTAGTCGTGCATCGTCTGGGCACAATCGTTATGATAAATGAACATTAGATGGGCCAGCATGGGTTGAATGCACAGTGAAATTACACTTAAAGGAAAGAGAAGGTAGTTTGATGATATTATGCTACATAGTGTGATTCATAGCATGCACATTACATGGGTAAGTTCAGGAACCGGAACACAGTACAACAGTAAGTATACAGACGGAAAGTTACACAAGGTGATTGCACAGCATCATGAAAGAATCAGGCAATGATAGTTATCAGAGTAGACCCATTTGTTTTGCGATCTCCTCCATCTCATTCAACCCATTCTGGACCGAGTTAAGTAAATGGATCCATCTACACTCCTTGTAATTCAATGATCTCGCAATTGACCCACCCCTGGTGCTAGGGATAATCTTTTCAAGTACCCACCATTTGATGTTATTGGGAGAATGATTGTGTGAGGTAAAATGTTCTACCATGGGGGCCCCCTGCACCTTACATCTCAGTCTGCTCATGTGCTGGAGAATTCGTACTTTCACTTTCTGAGTTGTTTGTCCCACATATGTAAGTCCGCAAGGGCATTTAATGGCATAAATAACATTCATGCTGTTACAGTTTGTGAACTGGGAAAGCTTGTATGTTCTACCAGTGTTTGTGAATGTAGATCCTTCTTGGCAAACGTCACAAGCCTTGCAATGCCCACACTTGTGATGTCCAGATACTGGTGTTAACCCCAAGAGGTCCCTGAGGTCAGGTTGTTTCGGTGTGTCCAAGTAGGCATTTACCACTGAATCCTTAATGTTTTTTCCTCTCTTGAAGGCGAATGTGGGGTCTTGTGATATTTGTAGTTCACTTGCGACCAGGTTCCAATACTTCTTTACAACCTTCTTTATCTCATTGCTTTTGGAATTAAATGTAGTCACACAGACTATTTTGTCTGTCTCTGGTTGTTTACAGTTAGTCTCCAGCAATTGTTCACGAGGGCAGTACCATGCCCGTTTCTTTGCCCGTTTGAGAAGGCCTCTTGGATAACCTCTCTCTCTGAGTCTTGACACGAGTATTTCAGATTCCCTAAAGTAGTCTGCCCTTCTTGTGCAGTTCCTCCTCAGTCTGAGGAATTGGCCATAAGGGAGGTTGTCTCGCAGGCTGCGTGGGTGATGGGACTGGTATTTGAGTAAAGAATTTCTTTCCATCGGTTTTCGGTACAAGTCACAATATAGCAGATTATCTTGTGAACGGAATGTTAAGTCCAGAAAGTCAATTGCTTCGTTGTTGCTTGCCATTGTGAACTGGATATCCGGAGATCTCATATTCAACCAAGTCAAGAAGTTATTCAGCTCGATGTTATCCCCATTCCAAATCATTATCACATCATCTATGTAACGCTTCCATACTACGATGGCATTCAGGTATGGGTTGTCCAGGCTATATAGATGTTCCTCTTCGTAGTGATCCATGTATACATTCGCTAGACTTGGGGCATATGTAGCCCCCATGGCTACGCCCTTGCATTGGTAATAAAATTGTTTTTTGAAGATGAAGTAGTTCTTCCTCATGGCAATATCCAGTAAGGAGATCAAGAAATCGGTGGGGATCCAGTGCGGTCTTGATCTGGAATCTAATGTGTTTCTGATGATTTCCAACGCAGTGTCTTGTGGAATTGAAGTATATAAGGAGGACACGTCAAGTGTGACCAAGAGCTGCGTATGGGGATCAAATGACTGACCTTCCAGCATTTGGATGGCATGTGTCGTGTCCCTTATGAAAGATTTTGTTTCTGATACGAAGGGTTGTAAAAAATGGTCTATAAATTGATTGAGTGGCTCAAGGATTGAGCCGCATCCAGAGACAATGGGCCTTCCAGGTGGCTTCTCCAATCGTTTGTGTATTTTAGGTAAGGTGTATATGGTCGGTGTTCGAGGGTCTTTGTTGTTGAGGAAATCGTATTCATGCTGGCTTAGGAATCCATGTGCAAGACCTCCTTTTGTCACCTTCTCTATCATGGATTTTAAAAGAGGCATAGGGTCACGTGGGGTAGGTTGGTAACTATCCTCCATTCCTAGTTGTCGTTCAAGCTCCTCTACGTAATCGTCTGTGTTCTGTAGTACCACTGCACCGCCCTTATCAGCCGACTTGATAATGATGTTTTTATTGTCGCTCAGGGAACGTAAGGCATTCTTTTCATCTTTGCTGATATTGTGTTTTATGTACTTCCTGGCTGACACAATTTGCATGGTTTCCTCGAGTACAATCTTCTCATATGCAAGTATTTTATCACTCACCATATGTGCCCCTGGGGTGAAAGTTGAGATGGGTCTAAATCCTGTGGCAGTCGGTACCGGGTTGTAGGTACTTTTGCTAAAATAGTACTTCAACCTGATTTTACGAAAGAAGCGTTGTAGCTCAATTTTGATCTGGAAAGAGTCTGGGATGGTTGTGGGGACAAAAGAAAGACCTTTGGCTAGTATATCTTTTTCAGCCTGAGACATGGTATGGTTTGATAGGTTGATGATTGGGTCAGATAGGTTAGTGCTATTCTGATTCATTGAGATCATGGTGTTGGCTTCAATCGAGTGTGGTATAGGTTGTGAAATAGTCACAGATGGAATCACGGGTGTGTGAAACTCTACCATCTGTAAGTTTGCCTCCGTGTAGATATTTCCCCGTGTGTTTCCGGTTGGTAGAACCGGACTCGTGATGTACCTTGCTGGGTGTTCCTCCCCCTGTTCCATCCTCTCGGTCTCTCCCAGTTCTGAGCCCTCCCTCCGCCCCTGTTGTTTTGGCGGTAGCCCTCTCCTAAAAAACGTGGACCCTGGTTGGTTTGTGGGTTTGAGGAAGGTCCGTCAGATTCTGTATCGGACCCACTCCCCGCAGAGGAATTTGAGAAGGTGTAAAATCTTCTGGGTCCCTGTCGACCTTTATTGCTGAAGAAACCCTGGCTATCTTGCTGGTAATAGTCGTCTGATAAATAAGGATAAGTGATGTTTTTATCGTAGTTCCTTATATCTTTGGATAACTTATCTAGCTTCCTGTTTAGAGTGATGGTATTGAATTCAGAGAGTGTTTTTTCGGCTCTTTCTAATGCTTCCTTAGCGTTGGTTAGGGAGGTATCGTCTAACAATTCCTTTTTAAGGTTCTCTATTTCCTGTGTTAGACTTTTAACATATTCCAATGCTGTTTCTACCCCGAGAACCATCCAATGCCTAGAGCAATTATTTGCTACGTAACTGAATCCTTCTCTGAATTTCGGAATATCTATGAATATAGCAGGCTCATTACGTACTTGTAAGCCTTTGGGAATTATATTGGACGTGAGATATTTTGTCAATACATGCCCATGTAGGCGTGCTCTAATTAACTTTTTCTCTAATCTCTCAATTTTAGCCAATTTCTCATTCAGACTGGTGTCTGCTGAGGCTCTATCAGAACCTAGTAAAAATCCAGAGGCTCCCTGGTCATGTATCAATTTTGCAATATAGTCTTCACTATATGACAGTGTTTCTCTTTCAGACATACTAAATCAAGACACAAAATAATACACAGAAGAAAAAGTTCACAATACAGCAAATTAAGAAAATTGAAAATCAATCCAAAAACATTAAATGAGAGTAAAAACCCTCGCAGGTAGGAACCTGCACCATTTATCTCTAAGCAAATAATGGGGTAACCCAGTATCCCTCAGAACCTGGGCAGTAAGTTTATAAGGTAACAGTGGTTCTGTCGGGTGAAAGTATTGCTTTTCGCATTAGGCCTAGTCACACATTGTTTAAACAATATAAAACAAATATCATTATACTGAAAACAACACACAGGACAGTTCAAATTCCAAGTAAATTCTTTATATATGAATTGCGTCATTCATATATACATACATTAATATTACCCGAAAGGCCGTCAGGCAATAATGTGGTGACACGAGTGACAAAGTGAATACTAAGTGCTCCGTGACAGTGTGTGTGAAGGTGTGATATGTACAGTAGTTTAAAATCAAAGTTATTCGAAAATGGCCAGGGAAATGCAAAAGTTCAAGCTGCGCAATGGAAGAGTTCTTTCTTTGGCGCAGATTCTATGCAAAGGTCCACGGAATAGTCGACGTTTCGACCCTAGTACTGCACTCTTGAAAGGTCAGTGCGGGTCTTCATCAGACCTTGCTTCCTTTCAGAAACAAACTTCGTCTGATGAAGCTATTTAACCCACATTAAGGAGACAGAAGGGCTTGAACTTAGACAGCGCTTCGTAAACCAATAGGTGAGCGTCATCTATGCGCTAGTTTATCCAACTACACGGATAATTTGTAATAGGTTTCCCGTTGAAACCCTGGTTATTCATTATCTTCTAGATACCGCCACCAGACACATTGATCTTCCCATCCACACGATATACCACTGGAGTGAATCCTGAGACATATGCCGGATACTCACCCACTCCTTAGATTTAGTCCATTCTGAGAATCCATTTCTCTTTTCAAGGTGAGTCATCTACCACCCTTAATCCATGTTTCATATTTCCAGTGTTAACACACACCTAATTAAGTCCCCCCTTTTTACTCATAGGCCGTCTCGCTTATTTTCAAGTCCTGATGAAGACCCGCACTGACCTTTCAAGAGTGCAGTACTAGGGTCGAAACGTCGACTATTCCGTGGACCTTTGCATAGAATCTGCGCCAAAGAAAGAACTCTTCCATTGCGCAGCTTGAACTTTTGCATTTCCCTGGCCATTTTCGAATAACTTTGATTTTAAACTACTGTACATATCACACCTTCACACACACTGTCACGGAGCACTTAGTATTCACTTTGTCACTCGTGTCACCACATTATTGCCTGACGGCCTTTCGGGTAATATTAATGTATGTATATATGAATGACGCAATTCATATATAAAGAATTTACTTGGAATTTGAACTGTCCTGTGTGTTGTTTTCAGTATAATGATATTTGTTTTATATTGTTTAAACAATGTGTGACTAGGCCTAATGCGAAAAGCAATACTTTCACCCGACAGAACCACTGTTACCTTATAAACTTACTGCCCAGGTTCTGAGGGATACTGGGTTACCCCATTATTTGCTTAGAGATAAATGGTGCAGGTTCCTACCTGCGAGGGTTTTTACTCTCATTTAATGTTTTTGGATTGATTTTCAATTTTCTTAATTTGCTGTATTGTGAACTTTTTCTTCTGTGTATTATTTTGTGTCTTGATTTAGTATGTCTGAAAGAGAAACACTGTCATATAGTGAAGACTATATTGCAAAATTGATACATGACCAGGGAGCCTCTGGATTTTTACTAGGTTCTGATAGAGCCTCAGCAGACACCAGTCTGAATGAGAAATTGGCTAAAATTGAGAGATTAGAGAAAAAGTTAATTAGAGCACGCCTACATGGGCATGTATTGACAAAATATCTCACGTCCAATATAATTCCCAAAGGCTTACAAGTACGTAATGAGCCTGCTATATTCATAGATATTCCGAAATTCAGAGAAGGATTCAGTTACGTAGCAAATAATTGCTCTAGGCATTGGATGGTTCTCGGGGTAGAAACAGCATTGGAATATGTTAAAAGTCTAACACAGGAAATAGAGAACCTTAAAAAGGAATTGTTAGACGATACCTCCCTAACCAACGCTAAGGAAGCATTAGAAAGAGCCGAAAAAACACTCTCTGAATTCAATACCATCACTCTAAACAGGAAGCTAGATAAGTTATCCAAAGATATAAGGAACTACGATAAAAACATCACTTATCCTTATTTATCAGACGACTATTACCAGCAAGATAGCCAGGGTTTCTTCAGCAATAAAGGTCGACAGGGACCCAGAAGATTTTACACCTTCTCAAATTCCTCTGCGGGGAGTGGGTCCGATACAGAATCTGACGGACCTTCCTCAAACCCACAAACCAACCAGGGTCCACGTTTTTTAGGAGAGGGCTACCGCCAAAACAACAGGGGCGGAGGGAGGGCTCAGAACTGGGAGAGACCGAGAGGATGGAACAGGGGGAGGAACACCCAGCAAGGTACATCACGAGTCCGGTTCTACCAACCGGAAACACACGGGGAAATATCTACACGGAGGCAAACTTACAGATGGTAGAGTTTCACACACCCGTGATTCCATCTGTGACTATTTCACAACCTATACCACACTCGATTGAAGCCAACACCATGATCTCAATGAATCAGAATAGCACTAACCTATCTGACCCAATCATCAACCTATCAAACCATACCATGTCTCAGGCTGAAAAAGATATACTAGCCAAAGGTCTTTCTTTTGTCCCCACAACCATCCCAGACTCTTTCCAGATCAAAATTGAGCTACAACGCTTCTTTCGTAAAATCAGGTTGAAGTACTATTTTAGCAAAAGTACCTACAACCCGGTACCGACTGCCACAGGATTTAGACCCATCTCAACTTTCACCCCAGGGGCACATATGGTGAGTGATAAAATACTTGCATATGAGAAGATTGTACTCGAGGAAACCATGCAAATTGTGTCAGCCAGGAAGTACATAAAACACAATATCAGCAAAGATGAAAAGAATGCCTTACGTTCCCTGAGCGACAATAAAAACATCATTATCAAGTCGGCTGATAAGGGCGGTGCAGTGGTACTACAGAACACAGACGATTACGTAGAGGAGCTTGAACGACAACTAGGAATGGAGGATAGTTACCAACCTACCCCACGTGACCCTATGCCTCTTTTAAAATCCATGATAGAGAAGGTGACAAAAGGAGGTCTTGCACATGGATTCCTAAGCCAGCATGAATACGATTTCCTCAACAACAAAGACCCTCGAACACCGACCATATACACCTTACCTAAAATACACAAACGATTGGAGAAGCCACCTGGAAGGCCCATTGTCTCTGGATGCGGCTCAATCCTTGAGCCACTCAATCAATTTATAGACCATTTTTTACAACCCTTCGTATCAGAAACAAAATCTTTCATAAGGGACACGACACATGCCATCCAAATGCTGGAAGGTCAGTCATTTGATCCCCATACGCAGCTCTTGGTCACACTTGACGTGTCCTCCTTATATACTTCAATTCCACAAGACACTGCGTTGGAAATCATCAGAAACACATTAGATTCCAGATCAAGACCGCACTGGATCCCCACCGATTTCTTGATCTCCTTACTGGATATTGCCATGAGGAAGAACTACTTCATCTTCAAAAAACAATTTTATTACCAATGCAAGGGCGTAGCCATGGGGGCTACATATGCCCCAAGTCTAGCGAATGTATACATGGATCACTACGAAGAGGAACATCTATATAGCCTGGACAACCCATACCTGAATGCCATCGTAGTATGGAAGCGTTACATAGATGATGTGATAATGATTTGGAATGGGGATAACATCGAGCTGAATAACTTCTTGACTTGGTTGAATATGAGATCTCCGGATATCCAGTTCACAATGGCAAGCAACAACGAAGCAATTGACTTTCTGGACTTAACATTCCGTTCACAAGATAATCTGCTATATTGTGACTTGTACCGAAAACCGATGGAAAGAAATTCTTTACTCAAATACCAGTCCCATCACCCACGCAGCCTGCGAGACAACCTCCCTTATGGCCAATTCCTCAGACTGAGGAGGAACTGCACAAGAAGGGCAGACTACTTTAGGGAATCTGAAATACTCGTGTCAAGACTCAGAGAGAGAGGTTATCCAAGAGGCCTTCTCAAACGGGCAAAGAAACGGGCATGGTACTGCCCTCGTGAACAATTGCTGGAGACTAACTGTAAACAACCAGAGACAGACAAAATAGTCTGTGTGACTACATTTAATTCCAAAAGCAATGAGATAAAGAAGGTTGTAAAGAAGTATTGGAACCTGGTCGCAAGTGAACTACAAATATCACAAGACCCCACATTCGCCTTCAAGAGAGGAAAAAACATTAAGGATTCAGTGGTAAATGCCTACTTGGACACACCGAAACAACCTGACCTCAGGGACCTCTTGGGGTTAACACCAGTATCTGGACATCACAAGTGTGGGCATTGCAAGGCTTGTGACGTTTGCCAAGAAGGATCTACATTCACAAACACTGGTAGAACATACAAGCTTTCCCAGTTCACAAACTGTAACAGCATGAATGTTATTTATGCCATTAAATGCCCTTGCGGACTTACATATGTGGGACAAACAACTCAGAAAGTGAAAGTACGAATTCTCCAGCACATGAGCAGACTGAGATGTAAGGTGCAGGGGGCCCCCATGGTAGAACATTTTACCTCACACAATCATTCTCCCAATAACATCAAATGGTGGGTACTTGAAAAGATTATCCCTAGCACCAGGGGTGGGTCAATTGCGAGATCATTGAATTACAAGGAGTGTAGATGGATCCATTTACTTAACTCGGTCCAGAATGGGTTGAATGAGATGGAGGAGATCGCAAAACAAATGGGTCTACTCTGATAACTATCATTGCCTGATTCTTTCATGATGCTGTGCAATCACCTTGTGTAACTTTCCGTCTGTATACTTACTGTTGTACTGTGTTCCGGTTCCTGAACTTACCCATGTAATGTGCATGCTATGAATCACACTATGTAGCATAATATCATCAAACTACCTTCTCTTTCCTTTAAGTGTAATTTCACTGTGCATTCAACCCATGCTGGCCCATCTAATGTTCATTTATCATAACGATTGTGCCCAGACGATGCACGACTAATGGTGTGACTGCACTGTTTCATTTGGCCACTCAACAATTGAAGTTTCCATACGCTTGTGCTACGCACCATCAGCGTTGCATTCATTGACGTATGTGAATCCAAAACACTCCGTTTTAACATTGTTACGATGGTAACGTATGACACTCCTTGCCACAGGTGGCAACGTAGCATACGTAGTGACGTTTGCGGGCGTTCGCGCCGCGCATGACTCAGGATTCACTCTTTGACACATGGGATCCCCCGGATGACGTATTTGCATTTGGTCTCCATGACAACTCACGTCTTTTGACGTTAGCACAATCTGTTGCCGAGCAACCGACAGCGCTCGGCGTCCACGCGCACGCCACACTGAGCATTTAGGCAGACGCACGTCAGACCTCCTTGCTGATTAAATCATACGAGCCAGGACCCAGAGGCCGGCGGTTCGTTCTTCCGAATAAGGTAATTGGGATCCCCATACGATCGCGTCCATTCATAGAGCTTGTTCTTTCAGATTTAAGGCAATCAAACCTAAACCTGAACCTTGCTTCCTTTCAGATAAATTTCGTCTGAAGAAAACAAGATTACACTAAGGAGACAGAATTTAGACAGCGCTTCGCAAGCCAACAGGTGAGCGTCATACTTGCGCTAGTTTATCCAGCCTGATGGATAATTGAAATTAGTTTTCCCGTTGAAACCCCGGGTTTTCATTATCTTCCAGATACCGATTCAATCATACGAGCCAGGACCCAGAGGCCAGCGGTTCGTTTTTCCAAACAAGGTAATTGTGAATCCCCATCCAATCTCGTTCATTCACAGACCTTGTCCCTTTGGACCCAAGGTATTCTAGCATAACCTCGAACCTTGCTTCCTTTCAGAAACAAACTTCGTCTGATGAAGCTATTTAACCCACATTAAGGAGACAGAAGGGCTTGAACTTAGACAGCGCTTCGTAAACCAATAGGTGAGCGTCATCTATGCGCTAGTTTATCCAACTACACGGATAATTTGTAATAGGTTTCCCGTTGAAACCCTGGTTATTCATTATCTTCTAGATACCGCCACCAGACACATTGATCTTCCCATCCACACGATATACCACTGGAGTGAATCCTGAGACATATGCCGGATACTCACCCACTCCTTAGATTTAGTCCATTCTGAGAATCCATTTCTCTTTTCAAGGTGAGTCATCTACCACCCTTAATCCATGTTTCATATTTCCAGTGTTAACACACACCTAATTAAGTCCCCCCTTTTTACTCATAGGCCGTCTCGCTTATTTTCAAGTCCTGATGAAGACCCGCACTGACCTTTCAAGAGTGCAGTACTAGGGTCGAAACGTCGACTATTCCGTGGACCTTTGCATAGAATCTGCGCCAAAGAAAGAACTCTTCCATTGCGCAGCTTGAACTTTTGCATTTCCCTGGCCATTTTCGAATAACTTTGATTTTAAACTACTGTACATATCACACCTTCACACACACTGTCACGGAGCACTTAGTATTCACTTTGTCACTCGTGTCACCACATTATTGCCTGACGGCCTTTCGGGTAATATTAATGTATGTATATATGAATGACGCAATTCATATATAAAGAATTTACTTGGAATTTGAACTGTCCTGTGTGTTGTTTTCAGTATAATGATATTTGTTTTATATTGTTTAAACAATGTGTGACTAGGCCTAATGCGAAAAGCAATACTTTCACCCGACAGAACCACTGTTACCTTATAAACTTACTGCCCAGGTTCTGAGGGATACTGGGTTACCCCATTATTTGCTTAGAGTTAGTTTCAAAAAGAGCGGCATTTTTAGATCTTGTTTCTAGAACACACTTTATACAAGAAAACACAATAATGAACAGTCATTCACACCACAATATATAGAACGTATTTAAAACATTTAACGCTTAACAGTTTTAACGAACAATGATAACTAATAGAAAACTAGTTATTGACATTATACTGACACTAGATAATACTTATTTATATACGAAACATACTATATTACTATATATACTGCTAAACAGTACAGATACACTGCTAAAACAGTGCAGACCGGATTTGTGTACCCAAACCCGTCTTGACCGGCACAGACTATGTGTACGTAAAATGCCTCCCCGATAATGGTACTCACCGGGTAGCTCGGAACGGAAGGCCTCGGAACGGAACTGAAACTGGACCGGACTGGACTCGACTCGACTGGACTCGGAACTTCGGAACTCGGTGGGACTCTGTATACCTCGGATCTTGCTCTCTCAGCTAGGCTCTGGTCGGGATACTTCGCACTTCTCACCGCCTCGTCTGGGTGTTGATCGCAGCCTCAGTCGTCCCCGCTTGGCCGGAGGGAGATACAGGAAATCCTGCAGGTACGCGTTTTTTTGTCCGTTCAGCTGTGGCAGGAGACCGGGCCTGCAACGCACCGCCGGCGCGTGAGATGAGAAAGTGTCCCTGTTCGGGCGCCAATTTATGTGGTAAATATTTCGTTACCGGTACTATTTTTTATGCGGTAAAATCTATCAAGAATAACTCAGTAAATATAAGAGGCAGAATCCGTGGTATTAGAGGTTTAAAAATGCTTTATTCCTATACAAAGGAAGACAATTCGAATTGTGGGCCTTCTGTTCCATCACCACGAAAGTTCAGGAAGGAAGGGCGCATATATTATTGACAGTTAAGCGGTTTTATAGAAAATGCATTACAGTGAAACAGATGCAAGAGGCGTGACAGCTGATAACTCAGATAAACTGTACATACGTAACTAAACATGGGTGTAACTAAAATACGTCATTTAAACATGATGTCACAAGTGGGTGGATCCATAGAAGAATCCTGCAATGTCAGCAGAAATATGTGGCAGAGATGCGCACGCAGCCGCATGACGTGTGATTGACGTGCAACTAGAGGGTGAAGGGGACTTGACATTTAGCTCTACATGTGGAGACAGAAGTCTGGGGTTATGTCAACCTAATTCCAAATCATATCTAATATCCTATGTTTAAAGAACTGTGTTATCCAAAAGGAAAGGTCTCTTAGGATAGAATCTTATTCTATACTGACTATACTGACTGTTAGTGCGTGTACAAGCGTCTAAGTGTCTACACTAGATGCGAGGGGGTAGGAATATTCCATGGTAACGGGGCTATGAATTACTTGCATGAGGACAGCGAGGCCTGGCCCTTTGCACGGTAGCTGGAGGAATGTTTACCTAAACTGCTAGACAGGAATGCATCGGATGGGGAGCGAAGGAGATAATCTCGAAGGTGAAATACAGTTTTTGGCAGGCGACAGGCTGGATCAGGCACCGTTAGCCGCGCAAGGAGTAAGACAAAGTTCATGGTCACAGATGCAGGCTCAGACTGGAGCTTTCAGAGGCAGAAGGCAGGAAAAGGCTTGATGACAGAATTCGGGCCTACTCGCCTGAATCTGTGAAATGTGGAAAGTGAACCACATAAAGTCGGTGGCCTTTCATACTTAGGAATGGAATATCTGACCCATTCATGGCGGATCTGAAAGAGGACATGTTGACGGTGGACGCACATATGTTTGCGTCTTCAGAACTGGAGCAGGAGGGAACATACATGTACTTATAGCATGCACATGGAGCCGCTGGGGTCTACGATAGGGGACATAACTGATCACAAAATTCATATTTCCTCACAGTGATGGAGACTTGTAGATTGTTACAGGCGCGGATAAACGGTACCGCCCTCTTTTCAAATACCGAGGCGGCTCCATCCCGTTTACAAACATATCCCCTGCAGAGGACCGGTGAGAGGGGAGCGACACAACAGGCAGCGACTATTTCACGCATCTCGCAGCAAGATGTGCACATCAAACACTGCCTGGTAATGGCACCCGCTTTAAAACTGTGAGAGAAAACGAGTGGTGCGCACTGAGACAGTGGGGGAGCAGGAGGAGGTGATCCCAGGAGTGGTGCATGCCCGAAAGTGAAAGTGATCGCGGCGGAGGGGTGGACCCACGAGTGGTGCGCGCGCGCTAGGGAGAGCTCTTTTTCCAACCACATACTCGTGCTTGTGGCTCGCCGCTGCGCACTCCCGCAAGACGTATGCCGCCACAAGCACGAGTATGTGCTTGGAAAAAGAGCTGCACGACGGCTAAAGGTCTCCTATGCAGTGCATGCGCACTACGTAGGCGAGACCTAAAAGGGGGGGATGGGAATGGGAGAGACTGGTGGGATACATGAGAATGGGAAAGAAGAGGAAGCATGCCAGTCACTATTTAGGAGAGAGAGTTCAATTATGAGGCACTCATATAAGCTGAATATTTCCTCTTAAGATACATTCTGCCCAAAAGACTGATTACAAAATAGTGGTTGAGAAACTAGCCATAAAATTACAAATCCAGTCATCAACCTCAGATGATGTACTAATGGCACAGTGAGTAAAAACAGGTCCCCAATTGATGCCTGTGTTTTTTATTTAATCTTTTTATTATCCTAACAGAGCAGAAACACATCTTACATTATCATTACTATGTACACAACCAAACACCACCGCCTCTCACCACAGGGTATCCCCAATAAGTCTTGCTGGGATATTGTCCTCTTTACCCACAGCCGTCGCGATAGTTTCATCAAATGGTCTCCAAGTGGGCTATAGACAAATTTGTTTCACCCAAAGGAGGCGTACATGGGTTCCCCCTGAATTTGTTCCAATATTTCCCCCCCATTTCTTGGAGCATCCTCTTTTTACATAGACGGTTTTCTCTGCCACCAGGCACCAGTCCATGTCTCTTTTCCAATCGGAAAGCGCAGGCGGGAGGGCAGCTCCCCAGTGGCGTGTTATGTTTCTTTTTGCCAGTATAAAACCTAGGGTAACCCAAGTTTGGTCCGTTTGTACCAGGTTTGTGTCCTCCCACACATTTAACAGGCACCACTTGGGCGATAGTGTAAGCTCATCTCCCACCATCCTCGACATACATGACTCAGTCTTACGCCAGTAATCCTGAATCACCCGACATGTCCATATAATATGATAAAATGACCCCGCCTCCCCACCTCCTCTGTTACAGGTTGCTTCTGCCCTATGTCCCATTTTCACAAGTGTAGTGGAGGAAAAGTATACCCCATGCAGTTTTTTGAGCTGGACTAGTCTGAACCAGGCCCTTATTGCTACTTGCCTCTGGTAGGCTAATGCTTCAGGCCAGTCCTCCTCTTGCAAGTCAGATATGTCCACCCCCCAGTGCTCCTTCAGGAATGTAAGCATGTCTGGTAAGTTGTTAATCAGCTTTCGATAAGTAAGCGAGATTGCCTTTCGGGGCAGGTATTCTTCTAGGAATCTACATTTCAGAGGTGAAGATTCTGGGAGCTCAGCTACCCGAGGCACTGCTGCCTGTATTACATGACGAATGCCTGTTTTTTTTTTTTTTTGCTGCTCAGGTACCCAACTTTGATTGCTACACCAATTGTTACCTTACTTATTTAGTAAAAAGACGAATTACCCGAGAACTTTGTAGATCTAATGAGTGTTGATGAGTATGTGCTATATAATTCAAACCTCAGTGCTGCCAATGTTGAGAAAATGGACAGCCACACATGAAGAAAGGATTCAGAGAAGTGCTAGGCTGGATTTTGCACACCCATGCTCCCACACAAGCACATGTACATCCCTCACTCTTTAAAAGTTACCGGATTGGCAGCAGCAGTGAAGGAGAGGCCTGACAGAAGAGGGTGGGGTGCGGAGTCCAATGGCAGGTGGAGAGAGAGAAGGATGAGTTGAAGAGAGAAGAAGGTGAAGCCGAGAGACTGGTGGGTAATCGAGAGGAGACTGAGGCAGGAGGGGGTAGTGAGGAAAAAAAAGAATGATGAGGGGGAGAAAAGGAGGGCACACCGGAAAACAGGAAGGCGAGGGAGAGTGAAGAGCAATGAAAAGGGAAGGATTAGGGAGAAGGATGGGATGGAAATAGAAGGATGAAGTGGAGTGAGAGTAAGTTGATGCACAATGAAAGGATGAAGAGGTCAGGAGAGTGTGAAACTAGGATAAGGCAGAAAAGAAGGTGGGTAAGGTAAGAGAAATATGAGGGTGCGGTGGAGAAAGAAAAGGGCACAGCAGAGAAACCGGTGGATAAGGACCAGAAAGAGTAGGATTAGGTGAAGAGAGAAGAAAGTGAAGTAGGAAGAAGTAGAGGGTGAGGTGAGCAGGGTGTAGTGGAGAGAAAGGAAGGTCAAGGCAGGGGAGAGAGACGGGGAGAAGGGAAGGTGAGGAGAGCAGAAGAGGTCTCAAGCCCATAGGTTTAAACCTCTAGAAATACACAGTTACCGCTAACGGACAGAACCTGGCAGTAGATACAGTATGAAACTCGCATCCTTACAAGACCATCCAGCATTCCCAGACCGAGCACTCAGACCCCTAGGAGACTATGGACAACCCCGCTCATCTTTGTGGCCCACCCACGGTTCTACACGGCCCTCCCAGAACGCAAATATTTAGGCCAGTCCTGTTGCCCGATTGCATCACAGTTTACTTAGACACAGTAAGGACGTATTGGCCTGGGGCTAGTTGACATATATTTATATTCTTCCTTTTTCATAAAAACATCTTAATATTTTGTTGAGTAAACGAGCACGCGTCTCTAGTTTATGTTAACTTAACACACTAAGGATGATTCTCTTCAAAGACATTAACAGAAATTAGAAATCTATGTTTGAAGCTAAGGTGGACAAGGGCAATGAAGCTTTTTCTTGCTGGATAAATAGAACATCCTGCTGGATATCCACGCTTACTGTGTTGCACAGCCCCCAGGAGGCGGAAGCAGCACCTTCCTGTGTGTGGATGGTTTCCGGCCCACAGGAAGTAATTGACGCGCCGGCGCCACGCTTGCGCAGAGCACACTAACGGCGAACGGAATGCAGCCAGTCTTCTCTCTCCGAAAAGCATGTTGTTGTCAGAGTGAGAAGCGTCTCTCATCCGAACAACCTCACTTACGCACAATACACACAAGTCTTTTATCAGACAGGAGATGAAAAGTGTCCCTCCAGCGTACGAATGCTTCACTCAGTGAGAAGTATCTCTCTTCTGAGCATCCTCAGTTACCCACAGTCCACCCTGAAGCACCCGTGTTACATGTAGAGCTAGAGAAGGGGTTGAGTGAGTCACTTAAAAACACAGACAAGAAATGGCCCCGCAGGGATCAGGTCAGGTGAGTTCTTCTCGACGACAGATGGTGGAGTTTATAGGTGGATACGTAGTGCATGTACGATGCATTCATTACTACAAAACAGATCATTGTATCTGTTCATAAGTAGCATCGTAACCCAGGATGTTGTATAGAATCTGTTTTTTTGTTTGATATATTTATGTAATCTATATATATTTGTTCATAAAATCAGCGATGGCTCGTATTTCTAGGTCTAGATTAGAATAATTTGATTTTGTGCATGAGGCGAATGAAGGCTAGGGACCAGTTACAGTTTAACACATTTTATGGTGAGGTTAGGCACAAAATGTGCATATTTTCAGGTTACATTCTCGATTAATGTTTTCATTCAACGGACAGTTTCTGTTGTTTGATTCCTGGGGACTTTCTGCAAAATTTCAACCTTCTGAAAGAATTGATAAAATTATAGTGGCCCCAAGCCTGTTGAAGTGTGACTCTTCGGAAGTTTATTAGGAAGGATTTCCAAGAATAAAATGCTGAAACTAGATTGTTAGGTTTGGAAAGGTGTATGAATAAGCAATACGGATTCACACAAGCTAACAGAACATATCCTTCAGTTTTGAAAATATTGTCTAAAACAGACACACAACAGCCAATATTTTAGAATTTCACATGTACGTAGTGACTTGTTTGCTGAAATAGTACCAATAAGGAGAGCGGTGTAACTGTGGCCTGTGGGGCTGAATAGTTTATTCTTTCTATAAGGAAACCGTGCACTATTAAACTGTCGTATGCCATTCACTCAGTGAGATGTTCTTTCATTGGACACTGCACAGGAAAACGGCTGTCAGCAAATACTGAGATGTTCCCCATGTATGAGTAAGATTCACATCTTCCACATGTATTTACTGATGTGAGGATAACATTTCCATATCGAAGGATTTCACTGATATAGTCTGCTTAGAAAACTCTGTAATCAATAATTTATTATCTGTACATAGTTTAGTTAACAAATAAATAGAATTCTTGACATCCATAGTGAATCGTGTGGACGCTGTTTCTTTGAAATTATTATGATAATGTTCAAATGTAGGGTGTGGGAAACATATTTGCCAATTACTTTGTCTAGCACCTACATTACAATTTAATTTCTGTATTTTCGAGAAAGAAATTGCAGTTTCTCTATAATTATATTTCTAATTTGTTTATGGTATTAAGCTCACAGCCAAATAGAAAAGTAGCCCAGGTCGACTCGGCCTCAGGAAACTGAAACAGCGAGAGCCCTTTATCTGTTCATGTATGGTACAGTATCCTATTTATGTATGTATTTAGTTCTTGTTAAGCGCATCTGTCACCCCAAGGGTATCCTGGCGCTGAGACCATTATATTAAGAACAGAGAAAGCTGTCTTTGAAGCGATACTCTAGGAATGCTGCTCAGAGCCAAGTGTGTAGTTTGGAGGGAACGAGTCAGATGCTAGTTCTGGCAAATGGTTTTAGAGACCAAAAACGCAAGGAAAGAGTCATAACTTATAGCAAATGTTTATTTAAAAACATCCACAAAAGACAGTTTTAAGAGTTAACAAGAATCGCATTGAAATGCTTTATGTCATAATATAATTTGAAGTTTGTCACGAGTTTCTTCCGACATTTTTCAATCAAGGTGTACACAAATAAAGTTACGTCTGCACGTCACCACTCTTGTTATGGCGTGCCTAAGTATAACACTTGCTCTTCCAGGCACCAGTTGCATTTTGTGATGTTGCCGCACATTTCTCCGAGGAGGAGTGGGAGCTTTTACATGAATGGCAGAAGGAACTTTACAGGAACGTGATGAAGGAAATTCACCAGGCCTTGATATCACTCGGTGAAGTTGCATGTCTTTGTTGATTTTTTATTTTTTTGGTTGGAGGGTGGTACTTGACTAATTCTCTGTAAAGAAAAAGAATGATTTAAAAAAAAAAAAGCTCGGTCATCAATAATTTGAATAGTTCTGATACTTCATTGTCACAGTCTTACATTTAAGCGCCAAGTCCTCGTCCATTGAGGCAAATCTACCTCCTTATCTCCTTCCTTCCTTTTTTTTTTTTTAAAGCTCATATTTCCCTTAAACCTAAATATTAATGGAATGGTAACTTTTTTTAATGAAACTATTCCACACAAGGCTTATAATAAAATAGAGCAAGGCCTCACCTGGACTTCTGTTGGTACTATGGAGTTGTGTACAAGGGAGCTGACACGTCATTGGGAGGAGGAAAGTGAAGAACTGAGAAGAGAAAGACTTTAGCTCGGAGTGATGACAATACAGATAAGCGATTGAAAATTTACCTCCCTGTCCATATACTGTGTATGTATATGAATGGTCATACCCACTACCTGGCTACAAAGCAGTGTAGAGCTGTAATAGGGTGAGAGTGGAATCGCGGAGGATGATGTGATGGTATTTAAGTAATGTGTATTTGTACAGTGCATTCTTACCCGCAAAGATATCCTGGTGCTGAGCAGGTGTGAGTGCCTAGCCCAGCCTAGGGTACATTAGTCAATTTAAAAGCCAGATCTTCAGCTTCTTGCAGAATTCTTGAGGAGGAGGCTCCGATGTGGATGGGAGGTTGTTCCACGCTTCAGGGTCATTTAAGAGAACGTCCATCTTCCTGATCTGGTTCTGTGTATGCGTGGGATATGTGCAAGTAGGAATACTGAAGACAGGAGGTGCCTGGGGGGGTTGATGGATGGAGATGCAACTGTTCAGGTTGGTGTGGCCTAACTTGTGTATTGTCTTGAATGTGTGTGGAAGGAATTTGAAATGAATGTGTTTGTTTATCAGGAGCCCATGAAGCTCCCTGTGACGTGGTGAGATGTGAATTCAGTGTTCAAGATGAGTCTGGTGGCTGAGTTCTGGATGGTTTGTAGTCTCTGGTGAGTTGATTGGTGATCCCGACGTAGAGGATGTTGCTGTAGTCCAACTTTCTGATGACTAGGGAGCGAGTGACTGTTTTTTTAGTGTAGCTTGAGGGCCATTTGAAGATCTTCCTCAGCATCTTCAGGGTGTGGAAACAAGATGCAGTGACTTCTTTGACTTGTGACATCATGTACAGTATGCTATCCATGATTATGCCAAGGTTCCTGGTATGGGTGTGGTTCCGAGTTCATCCGGACACTAGGTGGAGTCTACATGGCTTGGTGTTCTTGACATTGAAATGCTGGTAGTACAAGGGGTCGAACCAGCTGAGGTCCTTCATCTGGAGGAAGGGTTGCACATTGATGCAGTGTTCTTTATCACAGTCCTTCCAGCTATGAGGATGTACAAAGAAGTTAACAAGCGCAGCCTCATCTGCCCAGTGTATTTCTGGTACATTCCAACTCCAATCTCTTCATAAAGTAATGAAGACTACTTGACCCTTTTATAACTTTTGTAGGCCTTTTGTCAAAAAGCTGTAAGCAGTAAAACACACATTCAGCACCAGAGGGTACAGTTTGAAAACAGAATTTTGCACTATCAGCTATATTTGCATGGTTAGGTAGGTATGATGTTACCAGATTAGTCACCACCCTTTGCTTTAACCAAATACCCTGCTTTTGAATCCTACATGTTTCCCAGCCGTAAGTGCATGGCTGTGTGTATCTGGTAGCCTGACTTTTTATTTTGGCCCTGGTATTGCGCTAATTTAAGCGTGTGCAAAGGCTTGTCCCCAACTATGAGAGGTCCTGGACTGAAGGGGTGCACCATGCGTGCCATTGTTTACGACAGAGTACTACTGTCTTTAGTTGCAATGACTTTTGTTTGTAGCCTAGACTCTAGAGGGGATATATTGGCTTAACCATATGGCGTTTTGGTTCGTGAGATAGCACCCGGTTGGGTGTATGGGTTCTTGCTTAAAAACACACTATAAATAAAATAAAAATAGTGAGTAAACTTACAAGTACTTGTACCAGGATATCAAGGATTTTTCTCAATTTAAGACCTCTAGAAAGACACACCTACACATTTTTTACCACTTAATATTAGCGTGTCAGAACCATACAAAGCCAGTTATATGGAAGAACAAATATCCAAATTACTAACCAATCCTTCTCTGTGAAGTGACAGCAATGTTACTGTTGCAAACGCCAAATTAGACATCCTACAAGACAAGACCATCAGTGACGCAATAAAACTCCTTGACGAAGTCAACAAGCAAATCACTGAATTAAGAAAATTTACTATAAACCAAAAAACCACCAAAGTAGCGAAATATATACAACATCAAGAGGCCACTTATCCCTACCTAAAGGAAGACTTTGTCACAGCTAAAACATCTAATAATCACAAAGTTCCAAGCTATAGCAGATCATAGAGTAGAATTATATAATTCTCTGAGGCCTCCTCAGACTCTAGTATAGACACACATGAGGCTGCAACAAAAAACAAACAGTCTACTTCACATTCAGATCAGTTGATTGTTTTAGGAAGAGGGAGATGAAACAGAGGATACAGAGGCAGGGAGAAAAGAAGAGTCTAACACCCCAGGGAACTACAAACCCACAGGAAAGTTTACAGGTGGTAACTCCTATAGAATACCCAGTTTACAACTTTTCACCCCATGCCTTGACTGAGGCTGAATAATCCCTTCTCAACAAAGGCTTGCCCTTTGTACTTTCTACCACCCAAGATCCCACACAATTTAAAATTGAAATGTTATAATTTTTAGGACAGATACGATTACAGATCTATTTTCCTAACAGGGACTACTGGAGCAAAGAAAGGAAAACTGGTTTGAAGAACACGTCAAGTTTTTGTCTTCTCACTGCAGAAATGCCTCCTCAGTTGATGGTTTTCGAAGAAACTATTCTTTAGGAGACTGATAAAATGCACCAAAAACACCTGTTTGAACCCAAGAACCTTTCACACGATGAAACACAGGCATCAAAAGCCTTGTCATGAAACCCCCAGATTATAGCCAAACCTGCCAAAAAATGCGGAGGAATTGTAGTGCTGGACAGTGAGAAATACAATAGAGAAGTACTATGACAGCTTAACAATAAGGAACACTATTGTCCACTCTCACAAAACCCCCAACCACAGAATTCAAACATCAGATTCTGCCAATTACACAAGAGACCATATTGAACAATTGTATCAGTAACAAAAAACTTGACTTACTCAACAAAAAATACCCAGAGTTCCATTATTGTACGTACTTCTAAAGTTTCACAAAAGCTTATAGAATCCGCTAGGGCGCCCGATATTTTTGGGATGTGGATAATTACTTGAGCCTTTTGCTCAATATATAGTTTTTTTTCTCAAACCACCAGCACAAGAGACCGAATCATATATCAAAGATTCCATGGACTTCATTACTAAATACAAGGGCATAACTTTTGCCATAGACAACTAAGTGCTGGTAACAATGGGCATTAAGTCCCTCTATACCAACATCCCCCAAGATGAAGCCCTGGCAGTTATGGAAAATGTCTTGGCTAAAAAATCTCAGCCCATAACAGTCCCCAACAATTTTCTCAGCTCCCTTGCCACTTTGTGCCTTTGCTTTCAAGAATGATCTCTACTTACAAGTGAAAGAAATAGCTATGGGATGTGCATTTACCCAGATATAGCAAATATCTTCGTGGCATACTTCTAAGACAAATGGATTTATGGCATTGATAATATATACATTGTCAACATAAAATCTTGGCATAGGTATATAGACATCTTCTTGATCTGGCAGGGTTTCAGAGTCTAAATTAAACAACTTCCACGGATGGCTGAATGACAGGTCACCGGACCTCCATTTCATGATGACAAAAAGTAAGGAGAGATTAAACTTTTAAACCTGTGGATTACTACAGAGTGTGCCGTATATACACTGATCTATACACCAAACCCACAGACCGCAATACTCTCCTACATTATAAAAGCAGCCTTCCCTGGGATGGATCAGTTTCTACGTATAGGTAGAAACTGCAGCCACAAAGAAGATTACTTTGCGAATGGTGAAATTCTCTGTGGAAATCTTACCAGCCGGGGGTATCCCAAGAAATTGGTGAAGATGCTCTAAAAAGGGCATGGTTTACACCTAGAGAAAGTCTTTTAGTACCTAAAGCCTGTTGACATTTTTCACCATTACCAACAAAATAAAGAATATAATTAAAAATAATTGGAAAATGTTGGTAACATTTGATGAGCTGAATCCATTGCTTTTGTTCAAGAGTCAAACATTTACAGCAGCACTTAAAGCGTCTGAAAACAATTCTGGAGCTCCCTCCAGTTACAGGCCAACACAAATGTGAACATTCTACAGCCTGTAATTACACTAATAATTCCAAAGAAATGATCATCAATGACACTAAACATACAGTTTGAAAATTTCTGCTGTAACACCATAAACGTTATTTACTGTGTCTGGTGTCCTTATGCCAACCCACATATAAGACAAATCATCCAACCATTCGCGAACCGACCTCTACAACATAGATCCCAGATACGTTGTTGTTCTGCTTGGGTTTTCGGATCAGATAGAACCCACTCATCAGAGCCTCACTAACCCAGCCAGAACGTTACCCCCTCCCCCTCCCTAGGGCCTATTTACAATAGGTAACCACATATATCTACCACCTAAGGACAGGGAATTCCTACTCATACATACCAAGACCTCTTATAATCGGCGGCCTCGCGATCCCATACGGATCCAGACCTCTCTACCCAGACGGCAGTCTCAGCACAAGTGGCGGCCTCGCGATCCCATACGAATCCAGACCTCTCTACCCAGACGGCAGTCTCAGCACAAGTGGCGGCCTCGCGATCCCATACGAATCCAGACCTCTCTACCCAGACGGCAGTCTCAGCACAAGTGGCGGCCTCGCGATCCCATACGAATCCAGACCTCTCTACCCAGACGGCAGTCTCAGCACAAGTGGCGGCCTCGCGATCCCATACGAATCCAGACCTCTCTACCCAGACGGCAGTCTCAGCACAAGTGGCGGCCTCGCGATCCCATACGAATCCAGACCTCTCTACCCAGACGGCAGTCTCAGCACAAGTGGCGGCCTCGCGATCCCATACGAATCCAGAACTCTCTACCCAGACGGCAGTCTCAGCACAAGTGGCGGCCTCGCGATCCCATACGAATCCAGACCTCTCTACCCAGACGGCAGTCTCAGCACAATCGGCGGCCTCGCGATCCCATACGGATCCAGACCTCTCTACCCAGACGACAGTTCATACGACAGTTCATCCTATGAGCACCATAACATACAAAAAGGGAATCAGTCTCACTATTCATCAGATCACACAAGGACTGCCAGTTCGAGCATAGCCTGTTCTCCGGTTCGAGGGGCTCCTCTCTCCCTTATTCAGTTACCACTTACCTGATCAGGGTTAACATCTGTTCATGTAGCCGCAGCTGACTAGAAGAATAGGCTACCCTCTCATACAAGAACACGCAGCACATGTTGGTTCACTACAAACTGGGTACTTTATTACTCATTATATACGCAATCACATAACATTACAATATAACACATAACCTGCAAAGAAAAGTGAAAGATTAAGTTGTGCACTCTAATAAGAAAGGGTCGACATCACCTTAGTAGTGTGTAGCCTGCACTCAGTGGTCATCTAGGTTCCCTTCTTGTCTGTGCCTCGGCTCGCCTGGAAGTCACACCTCCGCAGTCACGGATACACGTCTGCACCACTATGCGCTGTTCCCTTCACCCTTCTCCGAGTCATTGGGACCTCTTCCTTATCGGCTACTCTCTCCTCTCTGGCTATTCTGCTATGAGAGTATCTGTCTCTCGGTTTTTCTCCGCCTCCAAGATGGCGTCTGTCTTCCCTGGAATAAGTAGTAGCTTTACTGCTAACGGCTAGATGCCGCCTACGGACTGAACATGTAACTGCCTCAGACTTTCACTAATATAGAGGTGCGTTTCCTCATGGAAAATTCCGGCCCGTAACCTGCCGCCCACCAAATTCTTGTACCTCCCCGTACCAAGGACACGTTCCCAGCCGGCCGGCCTGATGTAGTGTCTTCGGCATGAAGAAAAACACAATCCTTCGATAAGGGCCGGCCTGAACCGGTTCTCTCCAAGCAAATAACACCTCATAACTAAAACATTACATTTGACCTAGAAGCATCCCAAGCTGCCGGAGCAGAAAGAAAGATGGAGTCTCTCCCGTTTGAGGCCTACCAGGCCTGAATTCAGCACGGCTCCATGAAATACCCTCACTACAGGACAGGTTATCCCTAATACTAACGAATCTATCCCCTAGGCTATGTGTGCAAGCCCTGATCTATGGGGAAGAGCACAGGATCATGTCGAAGTGCCTAGTAAATAGGCTCCATTCACTACTCTAACCCTTAGACTTGAATGGTAAGAGACTGAAGTCACATTCAATCACCTTTCCTCACAAGAAGGCCGGGAAAATCGAGCAGAACAGTTGTAAAACAGCTACAGCACCGTTAGTACAACATTTCGAAGATGGAAATCATTCAGAAAACGAGATTAAGTGGTCAGTCCTATTTGTTGCAAACACGGACTCAAGGCGTAACTCAATGGAATCCCTTTTATTAAAAACGGAAGCCAAAAATATTGAATACACACACACGGGCTAACCAACCATGATGAACTGTGGGCTTTAATTAGAATCCAACATCGTTATGTGTGGCATCTTTCAGCATTGTGCTTCTGAATTGTAATAAAACATTTTATTGTACCTCTTATGTCCTATTTTGCTAGATTGTATGTACATTTTGAAATTAACAATTTGATACACGTATACTTTTTCTTTTTCTATACATTGATGCAGTGTTTATAATAGGCCATCTTTTTAACAGTGCACCAGTTTCATATATGACAAGGCATAGATTAGCAGGTTTAAAATTTCGGATTAATTTTCCAAACTTTACATAGACTATGTATCATTAATCAAGGGCAGCCACCGCTTTTGATTGATATATACATATATAATATCCAATGCTCGCTCCCTTCAAGATGGTGCCTTATCTCGTCTCCGCCATATCGGTCCATTTGATCCATATATACATATATGACATCTTATGCTTGCTCTCTTCAAGATGGTGCTCGATCTCTTCACCACCAGACCAGACCTTTAACTTTCACGTCAAAGGATGTCAAACCTATCACATATGAGGCCAGGGTAATCCGTTCATCCTTTGCCAGACACTCAGAAACCCAGAATATTCATCCAATCCGGGCTGAGTCACCACTTCTCCATGTCCCTCCAAAAGTCCCGTAGCTTCCATTCACTACGCCAAGATGGCGGGCAATGCTCCAGCACCAGCACAGCACCATGTGACTGTGCAGCACTCGGCCACACCACTCTGCGTCTCAGCTCACCATTATATGCCAAGGCTCATCAAAAGCATCTGAGCTACGTGGACGCGACTCATATGGCAATACGGAAGCAACCGCGTGATTCGTTTCCCGCTATCCAGAAGTAGAGAACTCTTCCAGTTCGTGAGTTATGTTCTCCCAACTGTCTTCACAGCTCTTTAGTGATTTGTTGTGCTATGTCTGATAACCTGGCCATGTCCAGTTTTAGTGATTGCGTTTTCCACTGTGACCGCACCTCCCAGCTCACAGGGCCCGACTGGCTACCGGGCATTTTGGTGTGCTGCCAAGCTGGGGGCTGATTTTGTTGACTGGGATCCCCATCAACGAAATCAGCCCCCACCGCAGTGAAATCAGCCCCTAGCCCGGCAGCACACCAAAACGCCTGGTACCCAGTCTGGCCTGAGTGAGATCCGCTACCTCACTGGCTGGTCTGTGTCAATGCAAGCAGGAAGACATTGGGTAAGCTTCACCCTTGACACATTGGTAGATATCAAATATACCCTCTGAGCCCACACTGCCCGGCCTCAATTTAACACTCTTGGCCTCTTGGCATGCTGTTTTCACACATGCTGTTTTTCCAGTGAGATACCTTAACAGTTACACCGTATGTACAGATAAACAGCCACTGTATGAGCACCATACACAAGGGGGTTATGCACTGCATAAAAGGTTTTTAAGGTTTCTATTTTCTTTGCACGCCACTGAACAGTGCTTGCTATGCATGTGCAGTTATTTTTTAAATTTTTATTGATGCATCATTCATTGCTTTTGGTTTGAGAAGGTGTCGTTGTGACCCCCTGACAATAAGGTTTTAATATATTCCTTTTAAGTGAATGTACATACCCTTGCTCAGACCTTAAGAGCCCTTGAACAAACAGGCTGAAACGCGTTGCCGAAAATACAAGGCACTCGCTGGACAAGACCTTTAAGAAACACAATTTGATTGAAGACCATTGCTCCAAGTAATCAGAGACATTGGATATATAACTCTTTGGGCCTGTCCTCCTCTTGGGTGGTCTACCTACTGATGGTAGAAAGCCCCAAACAACGGATAGACTGTCATTATCAAACACATATTGCTTTGGGAAGCATTGTGCAACATTTAAGTGATAAATTATTTTTTTATGAAAAATTGTTTCTATTTACACAAGTATTCTATTTTTGATTTAAGATGGAAAGTTTTTTGCATCAATTTATGTGGTGTCATATGATAAACAGAACACATATTACGATATCCAGGTTACCTATAAAAATTTGTTGACGGTATTTTAGTAGGATTATAATGATCCTGCTGATAACAATCGAAGTATTAATATCAGCTGATTTATGCTTTGAATTTATTCTGCAAGAGCTGTTTGCATTTTGTATGATTTTAGTAAGGTTGCGGTCGCATATTTTGTTTTAAGAAGGATCATCAGTATGACCAGAGCAAAGGAACCTGCCTACCCTGAATGAGGAGAGAGCGAGGTCCAGAATGTGCCTGGTGGGTGTGGGGTGCCCAGAAGAAGCAGACTTGTTGAGTGAGACCCAGGAGGACCTTGGAGTTAAAGGGCACCACCCAGACTGCTTTAGTTTCCAGGCAGTATCTGTGACTCCATGCAAACATGATTACAGAGGGCTCGGTCAGGGATGTGATTACCTGTTGCCAAACAGCCTGTGTTGGGCTGCCTCTGCCGAATTGCTGAACGGCCTATGCGGGAAAACTGCATCTGGTGTATTGCTGAACGGACCATGCAGGGCTGCATCTGTGAATGTGCCAGAGGTGCATATGGGGGTACCTTTGCCGAAGTGCTGAAGTCCCTGTTTGGAGACTGTCCCTGCTCTCCAGTCGAACCTGGCATGGTCTACAACTGCTGATTATAAAACCCCCTGTGGGATTGCACTTACCAGCAGTCTGGCTGGGACAGTGGCTTCCCAGGACTGCTGACCTTCAGGTGATCACAAGGTGAAGGCTGAGCGCCCGTGGTGCCGAACGCAACCCAGTGCAAAAGAAGCTCTATTGATGACTACTGGTACACTTCTGCTCTCCTGAGTGTACGGGCACGCCAGTGAAGCATCAAGCGGCCCTGAAACTATCCTCGGGTACCAAACATCTAAACCCCTAACCTAATATTGCTGTCGTTTCCCCTACCTCTTATGGAGATACATTTTGATCGGTGACATGTCCCCTTGGACAACTACACTTTATTTATCTAAAAGTTTTGTATAGTGCTGGTTTGTGATTGAAGCCACTTCATAGCAGCGTTGGGATCTAAAAAGTGGACTAAACCGCAGTGCATGATTATCTCAGTTCCCAATGTCCAGCGGGGCCTGCTAGTGTTTGTGTTGTGTTAAAAAGGATTGATGGTTACTCAAATGTAGACTCCCAACGAGTTTGAGGATTTGAACTTGAGGGTTTGAGGATTTCAGACTCATGCAATACAAAACCTTGCATGAGAAAGCAATATGCCAGAATAAAATGGGTAAAGTGCTAATCTCTTAGCTGCCACCTTCCTCGTACAGGGAGCTGGCATTACCCATTCACATCTTTCAACTTATCCCACCTACGTGACTGCACTTCGTTTATTCACAATGAGTTGGACAACATGTAGTAATACTTGACAATTTTCACCATAGTAACATTTATGGTGTTTCCTATAGTTTTATGATATCCTATATATCCATTTTAAATTTCAGTTTTCTTTACTCAACAGGCCCGCTGATTGCCACCTCAGTCTTTTCATTGCGACCAAAAGAAAAGAACGAGCTGCGCTCTGCACTTTTTCCAGACTTCGAGACGGAAGTCAGCAGCGTGAACCCTCCTTCAAGTGAGTATTCAACGCAAAAGTGCTCCATTAAGTATTGAAAGATATTATTATTCTGTTGTCGTTGGTTGACTTTGTTTTAAATTTGTACATTGGAGCATTTGACAGTTTGGCATGGACAGCTTTTTCGAACAGATTGGGATTGACATCATCTTGGCATCTCTTGAGACCAATCATTTAGGATCTGCCTTCATTGTTCAAATTTGAGTGTCTATTATTTTAATTTTAGCTATCATCTAAGGTTCACTTCACCCTCCTCTGAAGAGAACTTGGCGCACCTCTCCTTTTTGTAATCCTCTCATACTCCTGTAGTGCAAATTAGTCTCACTTGTTGTCACTAGTAGGGCATCCAGCTTGAACATGTATTGTCAGGTCTTGTGTCTTTCATGTCCAGGCATGCTTCAGGCGTACACAGTGTATGGCTCCCCTGCATCCATAAGACTGCTCACACTGAGTAGTGCAAAATATTAACAACTGGTTGATGAAAATAAAATCTTGTTGAAGATTTCTTGTACTTTCAACATTTAATCTATTTACTTTTTTATTATGTGCTCTCTGCATATACACTGGTATGGTTTTAGTTAACTATCAGTATATTTATTATAATTTTCATGGCTGAAACTCCTGGGACAAATGGGCTTTGCACCTCTATCCTTGCCCGCGTAAGCCCCAATGACTTGCGAGGAATTTAGGGCCTGATTTAGAGTGTGGCTGAAGGGATACTCTGTCACAAACAGGACAGATATCCTGCCTGCTGTATTACAAGTGCATCATATTCAATGGCACTTGTAATATAGCGGATGCGATAACTGTTTGTGAAGGAGTATGCCATCAGCCAAACTGTAAATCAGGCCCTTAGTGACAAGAAGGAAAAATATGTATAATCAAAAGGAACTATCCTGAAAAAAGGAAGCATCAAAGTTTGTGTTTCTCAAATCAAAGAAATACTATTTCTTATGAAAGCCCTCACCCACCAACCTAGTTGGTGGCATGCTTCATCATCGGGCCCCACCCGATGGCACCGAGCGTGCCCCGGATATGCTGCGACGCCTGTTTACAGTAGAGCGTTTTTTTGGGGGTGAGTGAGTGTGCAGTGATGGTGTGTGAGTGTAAGTTAAAAACTGTCCTAGGGTCCCACTACCCACGAGGGTTATTTCATTGGTGGACCCTTGGCAGTATTAAAAGCAAGGCGGCGGATGTGTATGGAGTTAACTATGGTCTCCCACATCCACTGGGATCAAAATGTTTCAGCCAGGCCTTGGTAGTGATCTGGCTTTCTTCAGGACCTTTATGTTTGGAAAGTGATTAAAGTGTGGTCAATAAAATATATGTGACCTGATATGTGAAGCACTCGCTAAGGTGCGATATGGGTAAGAGGGGAATTCCCTCTATGGTTTTATACCTGTAGTGAGTTAAGAACGTAAAAACAATACAGACAAACGCACAGATAGGAAAATTTGCTTCAGTGAATGCACATATAAATCATGTGGTTCTGTGCCGTCATGTCCGTGCTCTAACCGGATAATTAATCGGCGGTGAGGTACGGATAGTGACGGGCCTGTGATAGATGGTTGTCATTGTCAGCAATATGCACTATTGTGTTCATAAATTCAATAACGGAATAATAACATGCGTTGATTGTGGTGACAATTGTGCAAAGAAAAGGTCAACTCTTACTCTAATAATTGTCAGAGGTAAACCTCATGACTATCCGGCAGCCAAAGAGTTCTTTGAAAAATCACCCCTGAATTAATTCAACTGTGCATTAATTCCTGTGGGGTTAGAGACTCCTTTCCAGCAGTGGTGTTTTCACATATCCATCCATTATCCATTTAAAAGCTCATTTTTAAATTTTATCCTGCTTACCTATGATATATTGACTTTTGCCCTATATGGTCAATGTACTCCCTGCTTTTGGTAAACCCCTCATGGACTTCTGTAAGGCTTGAAATAGGCAAAATAATTCCAACATTTGTAGCAGGAAGTCGTGGTTTGCACAATATTTTAAACATGGCTTCTAGCTGTGGAGGCGTGGAATACTTGGTAGCTGCAACTGGCTGATGCGCTTCTTTTATCTTTCAAACCACCTGAGCTTGTGAGTGTGAATTTTTGGTGAGAGGCAAAACTGATCCTTGGATCTGCGGTCTCCTTAATACTCCAAAAGACTCTGTATCCGTAAGGTGTTAAGACAAAATTTGTAAAATAGTAATATTTCCACATTCCCCTGACCTTAATATTGATTACCATTTTTCTCTCGTGAAAGCTTTTTACTTCCAATATGTAAAGCATAGACATATTTGGACGTGTTTTTATCACTCTCTCTCCCAAAAAGTTACTGGAAGCACTTAATGTATTTTCTTCCACTCATATACTTGCATGAGTTCTTTTTTCAGGGGTTTCGTAGACACACAGCTATAATCGTAGGTCTTCTGGTGGCTGACCAGAGTGATTTTTGCACTTGGGCCACTGTACAGTGGTCAATGTGAAAAGAGTTTTTTGTGTGGAAAAAAACAATCATAGCTTTTGTGTTATTTATGCTGAACAGGTCTCCTGACCGATGAGCCTAATGTGTTATTCTTGGAAACCCCACATCAAGACCCTTGCAGCACGAAAAGGGAAAATGCTGATAATCCCAGATCAGGTAACGAATGACTGATGGTAAATGAGTGAATGAACGAATATCATCTGAAAGTCATGCACTGTATTAGCGTAGGGAAGACTAGTGTATGGTCGTACATGCGTCAGAGGGTTAAGCAGCCTAGGGTGGACATACTAGGTTTTTGTGCAAGCAGGTAGTGTGTGCTGTTTACATCTTTGTTAGTTTGGTGCCAGAAGAACTCTAGGTCAGCATGAAACACAGAGTGCTTGTGACACTAAAGCATGATAAGATTGGCTGTGTCGCAAAAAAAAAAACAAGCTGACTGATGAGGTAAATGGTTCGCCCTCCACAGACAGCATGCACACATAAATAAGGCTGCAAAAACCCTCCACGTTCACTGAGAAAGTCATATGAAGAGTGCAGGAACAGTCTTACATGAAGGAATTAAGCCTTTCACTTCAAGCCATGAAAAACGTAGGATACCTACACCGAGGTTAAAGAAAGTATAACTACAGAGAGAGAGATGGGAAGAGGTGCTTAACAGAGTATAGGGTGAAACATCTTGGAGGCTTGAATGGCTAGTAAGATCAGAAGACAATATTGTGCAGTCCTACTCCATGAACATCCAGAGACATCATTGTGAACACAAAATGGGTGTCCCTGCACAAAAGGTGAAGTGTGAAAGGAAAATGGACTGATGACTAATTAGAAGATAAACTGATGAATTAAGCTCCCATCTATTTGCACTAAGTAAGAATCACCCAGGAATTGGGCTCAGAAAGTATAAAAAATTATGATCAAGTCGGTTTAGTCTTTGAAGACCCTGGATAGACCCCATCAGTGTTCTTGGGATTGAGGAAGTTTGTCAGGAAAAAGCAAGGCTTAGGTTAAGGACTGAATTCCAAGAGAGAATAAGAAACTACCAGAAAACTGTGTCACCTGACACCCACTCCAATAATCTGCCAAGTCAGAGGATTCAGAAACTTCAAGATGGAGCATATTTCCAAAACATTGCCACTACAGGAGAAATTTTCAACAAAAAGATTTTCCTTTACAAAAGTATCCTTCGCAGTTTGCTTGTTTGTTTCCCTCACAAAATACCTACTTTTTGTACGTTTTTCACCCACTATTACACACACACGAAACCTTCCGCAAATTTGAGAAGTTGACAGAGGCCAATTTCTTATATTTAAAACTTCCTTCAAGAACACTGACCTTCAATGACGTTTGGGTATTTATAAAACCACATCTCATCCCTGGCACGAACCTAAATATGAGTCAAAGCAAAGCCCACTGGAGTCACGAGCAGCATGTGCAGGGTGGGTCTCCCACCCCTCCCTCTGTACAGAAACAAGTAAACGTTGAAGACCAGAAAGACAGGCCCAATCCAGTCATTTTGTTTCCTGCTTTCTTTTTTTAAGCACAGATCCTGCATAGCCATCAACCAATATGTCATTTAGAGGTCACCAGAGGTTTCGATTGCAACCCCATGTTGTTTCAATAGCTAACACAAGGCTAAAGAGATCAGCTTTTGGAGAACTTATCTCCAGCCTCTCTAGCACCCATGTGATGGTAGATAATGCAGCTGTTGTGTATGAGCAAGTCCTGAAAGAGTTGGTGGACAGACACTATGAGACATGGCTGGACCGCCGTGCTTTTTATTAATTAATTTCCACAAGTGCCCACGACTTTAGGACATACTCTCCATCGGCAAACTCAGTTTCATAAGGCAACAGCGCAGCCAACAATACATAGGCATAAATCAACTTGCCTTACCCGTTTCAGACATGTTTCTGTCCTTGATCACAGGCACAAGCGGCAGTGAAATGGTTGGTGAGCAAGCCTGCTGCGCCGGCGAAACGCGTCCGACAACAGCCGTCAAATAAATAATTTTGGTGGTTCAAGACAAGGCGTCGTCATCCTTGGGTTTACGAGGTCGAGTGGCAATTTGATCTGGAGCGGCCGCCAGTAGGTAGATATAGTTAGGACCTATTTTTCATAGGAAATCCGCAACATTCTATTTGGAATAACGTTGGCGCCGATTGACGAATCTTCGCAAAATTTTCCAAACTTTTGGCCAGCTTCGGTCCGCTCCTATCCTGAAAATTGCACGGTGATTCGTCAAGCGGGGGCTGAGAAAAAATGGGGGTCCCAAAACACATTTTCCCCATGCATTTTCCCATAGGACCTGTTGACGCAGCTACAGCCCGAACTGCTGAACGGAATTACACCAAATTTGGCAAAGAGGTAGTCCTCAGTTCAGACTCGTGCCTTTTGCTTAAATGGTGTAAATCCGTATAGTAGTTCCTGAGAAAATTATAGTTAAAAAGATAGATATGTCTATGGCCTCGGAGGATCCGCGCACCCTCCCCGCACCCTCCCGAGCACAAGCTGAATGCTAATTGGCTGCCAACACTGAATCAGGAAGTGTTGGCAGCCATCTTGTGCCTCGGTAGAACCGAGGCACAAGAAAACCGAAAAAAGGCGCAAAACACGACAAGGGGGCAGGGTAGAAACACCCTGACCCCCTAGGCCTGCTCAGGGGGTCCCACAAGGACCCCCAAGGCCAAAAGAAGATTTAAAAAAAAAAGAAATCGGGGTATGCGCTTAGGGTCCGCGCATCCCGCTGTCGAAAAAAAAACGAAGCGCGGGCTCCCGCGCTTCATTTTTATTTAGCCCCTGGGGGGGCAAGTACCGGGGGCAATATGTAAATGATAATGGGGGGCCCAGAGGCGCCCCGGGACCACCACCCCCCAGGGCTTTATGGAAATGTATGCAGGGGGGCTCACAGCCCCCCAACACGCCCCGGGGACCGCCCCCTCCCCGGGGCACTAAATATTTAAAATAGGGGGTTCTGTTACGGACCCCCAAGCCCCGGGGACCACCACCCCCCTCCAGGAGCCAATGATGGCCCTGGGGACCGCCAACCCCCAGGGCCGGCTCCTACAGTGTCCCGGGGTGCCCACCCCCGGGAAACTGCTGTTTGCAATGGCAGGGCGGGAGCCTCGCGGCTCCCACCCTGCCATTGCAAACTGCTTTGCTTCATTGAAGCGAGCGCAGGGAAACCTGCTCTCGCTTCATTCAAGCAAAGCAGATTGCTTTTCCACATGGGGAGCAGCATGTTAGCTGCTCCCCATGTGGAAAAGCAATGCCGGCTCCCGCAGGAAGCGGGGAGCCGGCTGGGACCGTGGGGGGATTGGGGACCCCCCCATGGTCCCCAACGAGGTGGCCAGGCCCCGGGGGATGGGGTCCCTGGGGCCAGTAGTGGCCCGGGAGTGGGGCCACGCAGCCCCCCTCCTAAAAATAAAAAATACAAATTAAAAAAATGGCCCCGGGGGAAGGGGTCCCCGGGGTCAAAAGGGGCCACAGGATGGGGGCAAGGCAGCCCCCCTTCAAAAAACAAACAAAAAAATTGGGCCATGCCCCAGGGGATGGGGTCCCTGGGGCAAATTAAGGCCTTGGGAGGGGGGCCACGCGGCCCCATTCCCGATTTTTGTTAAAAAAAAAAATTATTGGGGGCAGGCCCTGGGGCATGGGGTCCCAAGGGCCAATAAATTAGAAAAAGAAGGGGGGGCTACACAGCCCCCCTTCTAAAAAAAGAAGGCCACGCCCCCTCCTTGCACCACTCTGCAAACGCCCCCCCTGGCGCATTTGCAGAGGGGGATCTAATTCCCCTTGAATACTGGGGGTCCCTGGGGGCCAACTAGCCCACCAGGAACCTCCAGTATGCACCAGGGGGCTGCGTTGCAGAGAGGTGTAATGAGGCCACGCCCCTTTTTACACCTCTCTGCAACACAGCTCCGCGGCACTTACTGGAGGTACCTGGTGGGCTAGTTGGCCGCCAGGGGACTTCTGGATTCAAGGGGACTTAATCTCCCATCTTAAAACGTGCCACGGGGTGCGTTTGCACAGTGGTGAAGGTAGGGGGCGGGGATTGAGGTGATATGTGTGCAAACACGCCCTGTGGCGTGTTTTAAGTTGGGGAATTCATTCCTCTTCAATCCAGAGGTCCCCTAGGGGCCAACTAGCCCACCAGGTACCTCCACTAAGCGCCATGGAGCTGCGTTGCAGAGTGTTGTAAAAAGGGGCGTGGCCTCTGAACACCTCTCTGCAACGCAGCTCCCTGGCGCATACTGGAGGTACCTGGTGGGCTAGTTGGCCGCCAGGGGACCTCAGGATTCAAGGGGCCTTAATCCCCAAACTTAAAATACCCCACGGGGAGCGTTTGCACAGTGGTGAAGGTAGGGGGCGGGGCCTGAGGTGATATGTGTGCAAACACGCCCTGTGGCGCGTTTTAAGTTGGGGAATGAATTCCTCTTCAATCCAGAGGTCCCCTAGAGGCCAACTAGCCCACCAGGTACCTCCAGTAAGCGCCACGGAGCTGCGTTGCAGAGTGTTGTAAAAAGGGGCGTGTGCTCTGAACACCTCTCTGCAATGCAGCCTCCTGGCGCATACTGGAGGTACCTGGTGGGCTAGTTGGTCCCCAGGGGACCTCAGGATTGAAGAGGAATTAATTCCCCAACTTAAAACGCGCCACAGGGCGTGTTTGCACAGGTCACCTCAGACCCCGCTCCCTTCCTTCACCATTGTGCAAATATTCCTCTAAAATCAGCCGAACTACGAATTTGGATTTACTCACCTGTTATCAGGAGAGAACCCAGTGCTGCATCTTTTAGACCAGCACTGACTCTGACAAGTAATTCTAAGCGTACATACCAGTAACTTGTATTTCCTTCCATAGGAATCCATTGTGTGGTTTTCAGCAGAAAAGTTTCTAAGTGTCCATTTTTGAAACGTATAAATATTCCTCTAAAATCAGCCGAACTCCGAATTCCGATTTACTCACCTGTTATCAGGAGAGAACCCAGGGCTGCATCTTTTAGCCCAGCACTGACTCTGAAAAGTAATTCTAAGCGTACTTACCAGTAACTTGTATTTCCTTCTATAGGAATCCATTGTGTGGTTTTCAGCAGAAAAGTTTCCAAGTGTCTATTTTTACAAACTAAAAACATTCCTAAAACATCGTCTGTATGACTTAAACACATTCTTTCAACTGTTTACAGGAGGTTGGCCAGTGCTGGATCCAGGATCCTCCACTGAGTAAGAAAAAGTAACGATAACACTACTTACTTGCTAAGTGAATTTTCTGCCATAGGATAACATTGGTGATTCTAAGTGAAATTTTTTCTAAGTGTCAACTTTTAAAATACAATAATATTCCTTAAAAATAACTACTGTAACCAAAACGCTTTTACTCAACTGCTTACAGGAGATGTCCAAGGACTGAATCTAGGATCCAGTCCTGTGGTTAGAAAAGTAATCCATAAAGTAACTAATTGCGTTTAACTAGAAATTCACATTGAGCTCAATGTTGCTTTGTGTTTGAAATTGTGTTGCCCATTGCAACAACTGTAGCTACTGTACTTAAGTCTGTTGCCTATTTGCCAAGTATTTAAACTAAAGTAATTCATTCTGAGAAAGTATATTTTGTATTGTAATGTATAATGTAATTATAATGTAATAAAAAAAAAATATCTAAAAATAAATAGTTTACAAAATGTAGTAAATCAGTATCAAAAAAATCAGTATAACAATACATTAAAAATTGTCATTTACAAAACCTTTGAAATTCACTGAAAAAACCATAGGTTTCAGATCTGATATAGTTAGGAATTAGCATTTAAAAAACCTTTGAAATTCACTGAAAAAACCATAGGTTTCAGGCCTGATATAGTTAGGAATTAGCATTTAAAAAACCTTTGAAATTCACTGAAAAAACCATAGGTTTCAGGCCTGATATAGTTAGGAATTAGCATTTAAAAAACCTTAGAAATTCACTGAAAAAACAATAGGTTTTAGGGGTGTTAAAGTTAGCTGGACATTTCACTCGAACAAAACCATTGAAATTCCTCCGATATAGTTAGTTGTACTAACTACATCTCGCGCGCCCGCAATCCACTGCTGATGATGACACATATTACATCATTCATGACATCACTGATCACCTATATCAGGCCTGAAACCTATGGTTTTTTCAGTGAATTACAAAGGTTTTTTAAATGCTAATTCCTAACTATATCAGGCCTGAAACCTATGGTTTTTTCAGTGAATATAAATATATATACACACATATACTCAAAGATAGATATATATGTATTGTGTATATAAATATATTTATCGCCTTATCAACCCCAACCCCTAAACCCAAACACCCATAAATATAATCCTACCACTGAATACCCTTACCCACCTCTGTTATCCCTAAAAATGTCCTTACCACCTAATGCCCTTACCTGCCCCTAAACCCTAGAAAACACCTGTACCACCCAATACCCCTACCCATCCCAAATCCTAAAAATAACCTTACCGCCCAATACCCTTACCTGCCCCTAAAACACTCTTACCACCCAGTACCCCTACCCAGCCCAATTCCTAAAAATACCCTTGCCACCTATCACCCCTACCCACACTAAATTCAAAAAATACCCTTACCACTCAAGAACCTTACCAGCCCCTAAAAACACCCTTACCACCTCACACCCTTACCCACCCTAAACCCTAAAAAAGCCCTGACCACCAATATTCTTACCCCCTAAACACACCCTCACCACCCAATACCCCTGCCCACCCTAAACCCCGAAAACCCTTACTACCCAAATCCCCTACCTACCCTAAAATATCTTTACCATCCTATACTGTTGCCCACCCCTAAACCCTAAAAATAATATTGACACCCTTACCCACCCCAAACCCTAAAAATATGCTTACCACCCAATACCCTTACCCACCTCTAAACCCTTACAAACGCTCTTACCCTAATTCCTAATATATGTATATACATATATAAGCGTTTTTTCTTTTGCCAAAAAACTTTGGCGCCGTTTGATGAATCTTCGCAAAATTTTCAAAACTAATCACCAGCTCAGGTCAGCTCCTGCCTTGAAAGTTTTGGGGTGATTTGTCAAGCGGGGGCCGAGAAAAAAGGGGGGCCCCAAAACGCGTTTTCCCCATGTTAATTTCAATAGGAATTGTGGAACAGGCCACAGCCCGAACTGCTAAACGGAATTACACCAAATTTGGCAAGAAGGTAGCTCTTGGTTCAGAAATCACTCTTTTTTTTTATGGTATAAATCCGTTCAGTAGTTCCTGAGAAATTAAAACATATTTATATATATATCTGAGCACTGAGGAGGATTCGCGAACCCTCCTGAGAACAAGCTTATTTCTGATTGGCTGCCAACTCTCCAAACCAAAATGTGTTGGCAGCCATCTTGTGACTCAGTAACTGAGCCGCAAGACTCCAATAGGCTTTGCTTTGACTCTTATTTAGGTTCGTGCCAGGGATGAGATGAGGTTTTTATAAATACCCAAAGCTCATTGAAGGTTAGTGTTCTTGAAGGAAGTTTTAAATATGAGTAATTGGTCTATATATATATATATATATATATATATATATATATATATATATATATATATATATATATATATATATATCATATTTAAACTTTACAGAAACACACAGACACTGGATGATGTCATTTGAGATGTCATCAGTGATGTAATATGTGACATCTTCAGCAGTGCATTGCAGGAGCGCGAGTTATAGTTACCTCAACTAACTATAACGGCCACATTTCTCTGGTTTTGTACGAGTGAAATGTCCAACTCACTATAACATCCCTGAAACCTGTGGTTTTCTCAGTGAATATATATATATATATATATATATATATATATCAAACACTTCCTGTACTGATCTGTTAAATCCACCAGGCACAGACCACACTTTTTCCAAAATAGTTTATTGCTCCATTACTGCCGTTATGCTTTTTGGTCACCACGGTGACCATGTTCACACAACGCGCGGCGGTTAAAGTGCCATTTTAAATACCTCTTCACGTTAGTGCACAGTAGAAAGACTTTGTAGGTTTACATTTTTTTACAATTTCTAAACTTTCTGTCTTTTTCTTTTTTCTCAACATAAATTCAAGTTTAAAAAAAAACAAATTTAAAAAAACATAATACTGTTAGTGCAAATAATTAAATGTTTTAAATGAAATACATGCCCTTACATCATAACTATTGATGTTTTTGATTGGACCCAGCAACCGCTAATATATTACACCAAAAAATGTTTTTGATTCTCATTCATATTCCAATGACAATTAAAGGCTTAACCACAAGTAACAAATTGTGGATACAATAAATCAAATTAATGAATACTACAACATAATAAATACTTCAAGGAATCGGCTCATTTCACAGGGAATATTTGCATATGAATTAATTAAAGGAACGCATATAACTCTTCTTCAACATTAAGCCCATTTGGAAATTTAGTGTTGAGATTGATTATATATTTGCATTCCAATTGTCCAAACAATTTCTCCCTTCCACCTCCTCTTAATGGTTTAGGGATTGAATCAATCACAAAGTAAGTTAAGGAACTAACTTCACTGTCATGCATGTCTATATCTTGCCACAGGGTATGACCAATTGTAAGGTAATGATATCCAGGAAACAAGTAAATTCCAGGTATTTATTTAAAATTAAGAAAGAGAGAGACACAGTACGTCTTAGTACATGAGGATAAATTGATAACTGTCAACTCTGAAACATGGAACATAAGTTGCACAGCGCAGGTACAGCGTTCCATGTTCCAGACAGGGAAATCAAGGGAGAAATAATATTACAAAGGGAACATGAAGAATGAGGAAGAATGTAACACATCCCACCCCTATCAAAAATTAAAAAATCAAGATAATTAAGTCAAATACCTTCCGGGTAATTATTTTTGTCGAATATTACTCTTAACTCTAGATGCTATTGACTCTGTAGAATGAGAAACATCAGAAGAAATATTAGGAGGTTCATGTAACAAAAAAGGTTTACCACCATGCAAAGTTTTACATTTTGCAACTCTTCTTACATTCCAAACCCTACCATCCTGGGTAGTGACGCTGTTCTTGCAAACTTTCACAATCTTAATGGGATGGTAAAATTTGGAATAACCCTTAGCCAAAAAACCAGGCTTCTTGATCCTGACCCATTCTCCTACCGTAAAGTCAGGAATTTTGACATTAATTTTAGAGTTGAACAACATTTTCATTTTGCCTTGTTTATTTTCAATACGTTTGGCAACAAGATTGATATCAACAATGTCATTGGTTTTATTATTTTTTTTTAGCCACCATGGACAAATTTCTGAGGAAGGTTCTCTTCCCTTCAATAATCTGAAAGGACTTACCCCAGTTACTGAATACATCCACAACCTCTTTCTCACAACATCCATCCAAGGTTCACTGGACATGCTAGCTGATTGAATGCCATCCTTAAGAACACGATTAAAGCGTTCTACTTGGGCATTTTCTCTTGGTTCATATAAAAGTAGTCAAATGTTTGATATTGCACATGTTAGAAAAATCCTCCATTTCATGTGACATGAGCTGTATCCCATTATCAGTTACAATTATCTCAGGGGAACCCTCACATGCAAAAACTTCTTTAAAAAAGTGATAATCACTTGGGATGAAGCATTAGCCACAAACTTGACTTCTGGCCATTTAGAGTGGTAGTCCACCATGACTAAAGCAAAACGAGCATTCAAGGACAGATGTTTAAAGTGCCCAGAAACATCAAAAGCCACCTTTTGCCAAGGAAAATCAGGCCAAGACACAGGTTTCAGAGGAGCAGAGGAAACACGAAGCATCTTATCACTGCTTATGCATTATGGACACTCTCTAACAGTCCTATCTACCATTTTGTCAAGGCCAGGCCACCAAAAATTGGCTCTGATAAGCTGTTTCATAGAGGACATACCTAAATGTCTTTGATGAGTAAGTAACAAAATTTTGGTCTGCATGGAGACAGGAGGAATAATCTTACCTCCCTTGAAAAGCAAACCTCCACTTTCTTCTATCTCAGCAGACACACGACAAAAAGGAGCAAGGTCAGCAGAAGCATGTCTTTCTTTGGGCCATCCATTTTTCACACACTCAGAAATCTGCTGACACAAAGGGTCACTAGTCATTTCCATTGTCCAGTCATATTCAGATAAATTTACAAATTCATGAAAAACAAAATCTTTTATAGTGGCAATTACATCTACATCTTGTTCAATAGAAGAAACAGACACGTCATTGCAAGGTAACCTTGAAAGAAAGGCAGCAGTGACATTGTTCCAGCCTGGAACGTATACTACTTCAAAGTCATATTCCTGTAGACGAGATGTGAGTCGGGCTATGCGAGCAGTAGAATTCCAACCTCCCCCTGGAGATAATATACTAACTAGGGGCTTATGGTCAGTTCTAAGTATGAATTTACTTCCACACACATAATTACGAAAATGTTCGATGGCCCAGATACATGCCAAGAACTCCCTTTCAATTACAGCATATTTCCTTTCAGTCTCAGAGAGAGTCCTCGATGCAAAGGCTACACACCTTTCATCTCTACCAGAACACTGGCTAAGGACATCCAGTCCATAAAGACTAGCATCCACTGTAATAATACACTTCTTACTGAGACAAAAGGATTTTAGGGTAGGGGCATTAACAATCTCCTCTTTGATCTGTCTAAAGGCTGCGGCGTCTTGTTTATCTGTCCAGATAAACTCAGAAGGTTTCCTCGTCAATTCTCTGAGGGGTTCCATTTTGGTGGCAACGTTTTGTATGAACTTACTATAGTACTCGCATAGACCTGCAAAAGAGAGAAGTTTTTCCTTATTGTCAGGAGCTGGTGCATTGATGATGGCATCCACCAAAGCTTTCTTAGGTACCACACCCTCACCAGAAAGGGTATGGCCTAGATACTCTACAGATTTACAAAAAAAATTACATTTGCCAGCCTTGAGTGTTAAACCACTTCCTCCCAACCTGGAACAAACTTCTTTAAGGTGATGGGTGTGTTCATCCTCATTTTTAGAAAAGATCAGAATATCATCTTGGAAGCACTTAACACATGTGCTCATATCTTTGAAAATGTGATACATAGCCCTTTGAAATACAGATGCGGCCGAAGCCAGGCCGAAAGGCATCCTTTTAAATTGGAAATGACCATGGGGTGTTATAAAGGCAGTGTAGTGTTTCGAATCATTTGTAAATTCAATCTGATGATATGCTGACCGAAGGTCAAGAGTGGAAAATATACAAGCACCATCTAACATGCATTTCATTAATGTTAGGGAGAGGGTGACAATCAGTAACCAAATTGGTATTCAATGCCCGTAAGTCAACACATAACCTAATGCTTTTATCAGGTTTAAGGGCTAAAACAATGGGAGAAACCCACTCAGATGACTCAATCTCCTCAATACTATCATCCTTAACCATGGCATCCAACATGTCCCTTAATTCCGTTCTAATGCTAATAGGAACTCTTAATTTTTGTTTTACAGGGACTGCACCTACCTTGACTTTGATTCTGTGACTGAAGCCTCTAAATTTCCCCAAATTATCAGAAAAAACATGAGGGAATAAATCTGTAAACTTTGTACTAGATGGAGATAAAGCAAGTATTGAAACTGGTTCTTTGTTCCTGGGATTCAAGAGAATGCCTAACCTGGTTTGGTCCCGCCAGCCTAACAGATTGACGTCTTTGAATGTCACATACAATTTGATGGTGGCAGAATTACCTTTAAACTCAATAGGTACTTCCTTGAAACCTATCAAATCAATTTTAGAACCATCAAAATTGAAAGCAACAATGTCAGGTTCATATAGCAAATTGATATCAACAAGTTCTCCTAGGCATTGTGAACAATACTCTTTGGTTATAATAGTCCAAGGAGATCCTGAGTCTGCCATGAGCTCCAATCCTTTTCCTAAGATGTGAACAATGCATTTTGGAGAACAAATTTTGTCTGCCTCGGATACATCAAATGAATCTTGAATAGAAGCCACAACCCCAGACTCTACATCTCCACAAGAGTGATCATTAGCAGAAATATCACAAGCAACATAAGAAACTTTTCCTCTTCCTACATTGGAAGAAGAAAATGAGAATTTTTTAGAATCAAGTTTAGATTTAGACACATTTTTGAGAAATGTCCCGATCGTCCACATTTGTTACACTCTGTGCCTATAGCGGGACATTGTGGAAATGAGGCTATGTGGTCTGGATTACCACATCAAAACAATAAAACTGTTTGGATATATTCTCTCCTTTGTAGTAGGAATACCCTTTTGATGTACTAGGGTTGACAACGTTGACCTCATTGGGAGTGGTGGATTTAGTTTCTTTGTCAAAAGACTTGATCCATTTATCAGATTGTTCTAAAGCTTTGGCTGTACTAATTGCCGTCTCCAAATTGGGATCACCTACTATCCATAGTTGTTCTTGAACCTTTTTACTTTTAACGTGCACGATGATTTGATCCCTGATCATCTCATACGTCATCAAACCAAAGTTGCAATGCAAAGACAACGCACGTAGAGCAGTGAGAAACTCGTCAAAACTTTCATTTTCATCTTGAACCCTAGTATAAAATGTAAACCTATTAAGTGCCACACTGGTCGTAGGTTTAAATCTACCTTCTATACGCAAAACGGCTTCATCATATACATTGCAATCCCCACCAGACCTGACAGGAGGAAGAGTTCTGTAAACTAATTGTCCTTCAGAACCTAGAGAGTGGAGAAAAATATTTTTCTTCCTTTCAGCTGACATGCGTTCTCCATCAATGGCCTTTAGGAAAGTGAAAAACTCCTCCTTCCATCTTGTCCAAGGGGTCTTTATTTTTAACTGCTCTGAGATGTTGCAAAATCCGACAGTGTACTTGCAATTTCATATTGCCAACATACGCCAAACCGCATACACGTTAGTACATACACTGCATACTCTGTTTTGCAGTTAAATGATCCTCTCAATTAAACCAGTTTAGTACTGAAGGGTGTCATGTTCTCAGTTATGTTTTTACCATATTGACACGCCTTACATTTGTGGCATTTGCGAAAACCATGGTTTGGATGTAGCCATGTACCAACTGAATTGATTTCAGGACTACTCCTCACTAATGCATCTTTCATGGAGTATGCCCTCCTGAAAGCAAATTGTGGTGCCTTTTGAATCTGGGGATCAGCTTTTATTAAATACCAATGTTTTTGCATAATCTTTCTGATGGTACCATCCTGTTCATTGTGTGTGGTTATCATTCTATTCTTCTGCTCTGTCTGTTCTTTTTGGTTTGTTTTTCCTGTTTGAAAAAGAATGGTCTCCCTTTCTTTTGAATGTACCATATTCACTGCTCTTGTTAATATTTGATTAGAATACCCTTGTTCTTTGAATCTTTCCAGCATTTCGTCCTTCCCCACATGCCAATCCTCAACTAGGCTAGTATTTCTTTTGAGCCTAAGGAGTTAACTGTACGAAATACTGGCTTTTAGATTTTCAGGATGGAAACTCTCTGAATGGAGTGTGGAATTTCCAGCAGTTGGTTTTCTATGTAAGTGTGTTTGTAGTTTTCCTTGTTTCACACTTGGACACCAAGAAATTCTGCTAAAATGCAAATTTAGCTCATTTAAATAATCTGAATTATGAACTGTCTAACAGATATCTCTGACCCTCTCCAAATTATGAAGAGGTTGTCGATATACCTGAGCCATATTACCACCTGCTCCTCCCATGCTCTGCCATGTTCTGCGATGAGCACCTGTTCCTCCCACCAGCCCATGTGTAAACACACGTAGCTTGGGGCGAAACAGGTGCCCATCGTAGTCCCCCGTATTTGTTTGTAGATCTGATTGCTGAACATAAAAAAATATTGGTTAGACGACATTCAATAATAGACAACAGCATTTCAGTGTGCCAGTAGAGTCTGGCTGTTCTAGAATGCTAAAATGTTTACTGCTCGCATGCCATCTGTGTGCTGTATACTGGTATACAATGTAGTTATGTCCAGGCTTATTAGACAGTAATCGTCACACCATGACACATCATAAATGTATTTCAGGAAATCACCAGTGTCTTTAATGTATGATGGTATTCCTCTTACATACGCCTGCAAGAAATAATCGATAAACATCGATGTTTTTTTAAAAGACATTTGCGTGGTAAAAGCATTGCATGGTAATGACTGTGTGGAAAAGGTTGTTTCCCATGCATGACATTTAAAAGTAGGGTATGTACATTTTTACTGTTAAACAAGACCTTAGAGTGAAAACACCTTCATGGTTATTTTTTGTTTCACTGTAGCAGGTTTGGCTGTTACATTGGAAAATATTTGGATGCAATATTAAATTCTAATCTTGAATCTGAAGAGCGGGACTAGCAAGAAAAATAATTGAACAACTATATTAATTGTTGTTAACAATACAATTCAATGATGAAGACTTTTGTTCTAAATAATACGGAAAAGTAACTTTCATAAAGTCTGAAGTCCCTGGAAGTTAAATCTGTATTTTGCTCCCCATCTTCTGCCAGTCAATAATTATCATTTAAATATGTGTGATTGAGATGTGAACTTGCTTCCAGAAGACAAAATAATAGGCTAACTTGAATGGGCAGAGGTGACTCCTCTGAGCCTGACAGGATATGCAAGGGGGGCTAGGAGGATCCTTTTTGACATTCAAGTGTGAAGCCTGGCTTAAATGTCACATCCTACTTGATAGGTCTGCTGGGACCTTTCATATGTTACCTGACACTTGGGTAGGGTCCTTCTGTTGTCTCCCCAGATACACAGCTTTAATCTCAGTTGGTCTCTTTTGACATTACATTGTCACAGCCTGTTTCACAGGACTGCTGCTTTTACTTTAAACATTTGGGGTGCACTTCAAAGGAGGAAAACAGGATGCCAAAACAATGTTTGTGCATCTACTCTCTGGTTGCTAAAAACTCAGCTTTGTTGGGAGTACAGGGAATGCCTAAAACTGGACTTAATTGTTAGATTTGGGAGGAAAATAGTATGTGACCAATTTCTTCTTTTAGTAATTTAAAACAATCAAGTTAATAGACAGTAAATAAAGTCCAAACACAACATTGAATATTAAATAGTTAAAGAAACATTAATATTATTCATTTCGATCCAGGTTAGCACCACATTAATGAAAGTTTATAAAATGAGTTACCTAATCTTGTAGTCCAAAATTCGAGCAGTTTCCAGCCTCTTAGCAAATTAAAAAGCTTATTAGTCAACAGCAAGTTACTGTGATTCCAAGCAAAATCCATTTCTTTTGAGCACCAGTTGATGGACCAGTCACAGACTAAGTGATGCAGTTTTTTTTCAACTGCACAAAGTAAAAACATTTTTTAAATGAAATGACAATAGCACAGGTTCTATAAGGGTGTCCCGTTCACTTACTTTGGGGTTGCTGAAAGGAGGGAAACCCTTGGCGGCTGCCCACTTTGCACCATGCCTTAAAACATTGCTCTACTTCAAAATGCATATAAACTCAGAGGAGTGTAAAAGGGAGCGCACTGGCTGTAAATGCAGTATTACAATATAAATTATAAACCAGGCGAATAATTGATAACCAGCTCATCTAAACCTCCTTCATCCAGTGACGTAGATTAATTGAAACAAGCACAATATTATAATAATGACTAAAATCGTCAAAATTAAGTTTGAATAATATGCAGAGCATCCCTGAATAGTTTGTGCAGAGCAAATTTGAATGAATAAAAAGTAAATTCTGTTCTAAAACGTAATTAGCGCGGTTGTGAATCAAGTCTACAGTTAAAATGGGGGGCCTGGCCAACAAGATGGCATACTAACATCTCTCTCAGCTGGCTCCTCCAGCCCTTTTCCTAATCTGTGCCGAAATCCTTCTCTCATCTTGACATCTGCCCTAAATTAATGCATCTGCAGTGGCGGGAACATTTGTGGAGCAGCCTGCGGCAGAATTGCGGATGCCGGTGAGCCAGTTCCAGCCATATTGGGGTGACTCCATTGTGGGCCCATTCAGCGCCTGTAGCATGGCGGAGTGGTGTGTGCCAGTCGGGCTTGACTTGGAGGGCTCTGCTGCCCACAGTGAGTACATCGCTGGATACTCCAGGCATACTCTGCCTCAGCCTGGGACACGAGTGACCAGGTGTCTAGCGGACCGACCACTTGAGTGCCACAGAACGAGACACCCTGTCTGGGGCTGTGGGCGTGTCTTGGACCTGCCGGCCCACAGTGTGAGGGTATGAGGTCTGCTGCACTGGAGAGGTTGCAGAGGGACTGTTCCCCCCCCCCTCTTTCTCTCCTTTTTCTTCCACGCAATTGGGATTCCATGGCCACCAAAGAGGACGGCTGTGACCCGGTCCCTGAGCGAGAGCGGCTGGGAGGGGAGCGGTGCTGCTGGAACCAGCGAGGAGAGGTTTAATACGCGGTGTGGCCCAAGGGGGCTGCTGCTGGGGTGGCAGCCTGTCATTGTATTGATCTCCTGAACCGTGGACGTACGGAGAGGGCATGGGCACCCAACTGCAACAGGGAGGAAGCGCTGTGGAGGCTGATTGCGGGGAGAGGAGGGTGGCGGACCTGACCTGTGCATAGACATTACCACGCTGTGAGTGGGGCCTGGGGAGGTAACCCAGCCCTGGCCCGACACCCACAGGCAACAGGATTGTAAGCACCTCTTGTCTACAGAGACTGCAGCTGAGACAGACGCTCAAGGTCACACGAGTTGAGGCAGCCTGTCGCTCCCCTCCACGGCCCTACTTATATCCTTCGGAGGCCTCGACTGACGTGGGCCTGTATCGGGAGCCTGTTGGGGGTGTTGGGAGCCATCCAAGGTTTTAGCGATCCATCAAGGGTAGCCCTGGGAGACCGGCAGCTCCACCGCTACCCCTGCTGGCAATGAAATGGGGCATGACACTCCCCTGAGGGGGAAGGGGGCTGAGAACGAGATCAGTGAGGGGTATTGTGTCACGGCGGACCCCACCCTGTAACTATGGCCACCAGCTCCATTAAAGTAAAACACCCCCTGGCCAGGTTCCACGAGACTTAATTCATACCCTGCGATGTTTCACACTGTGGATGGTAATGCTTCCGGGGCTCTGACATGCTTCTGCCAGCTCCGCTGCTGCCACCAATACAGACATAGAGAAGCGCCTGGCACCTCACTTTGGGTAATGGAGAGAATTGGAGGTGTGAAATACTGAAGGACCTTGCACTGTAACAATTGAGACCCAGCTGCAAGTTTGATGGGAGTTGAGGGACTGAGTCACTAGGTGGGGTTGATCCAGACACGGCTTCTAACCCACGAGAGCCCGTGCAGCAAGTGGAGACAACCCCTTTGGCCCAGGCGAGTGGTGAAGAGCGCAGCACCTGTGACGCCAGGTGAGGGTGAAAAGGCGAGATCAAACACCCAAATGCACTAGAGGGGGGAGCGTGGTGGACACCGGCAGCGCTACAGTGCGGTTATTGCGATGTTACCTTGGACATGGTGACGTCTCTAACTGAGGGGCTTTTAATGGTGAGGTCGTGGGATGCTGTGAGGCCCCCCTGTGTTGGGTGCACCGCTCTTGCATAAAGTCTTCCAAACCACATTACACACAGACTCATCATGGCCAAAGATAAAGAATCCAAGCTGAAGAAACAAGGCAAGGTGGACAGATATACAAAAGTGGTGGGCCCTCAGACACGCCCTGATGAGGAAACGCCCCTCCTGCCTGATAATGCAGCACTCCTGCAAGTCATACACGCCTTGAGGGAGACCCTTGAGGGACGAGTAGGAGAAGTCTGTTCAGAAGTCACCTTGCTCCATCAAGACCTCCGGAAAATTTCTATGAGGGTGACCCAGGAAGAAGGTAGAATATCAGAACTTGAAGATGTGATTCTAACCCTGCACGAGAAAGTCACAGACCTGGAGACTACCCTGAAAGATGAGGCATGGAGGGTGAATGAAGCTGAAAAATTATGCACGAAGAAAAAGCCTGTCCTTCGTTGGCTTTCTTGGGGGGGCAGAGGGATCAGATACAGGGGCATTCCAGGAAAAATGGTTGAAAGACTCCCTCCCTACCGTGCAGTTCTCCACCTGCTTTGTGATCGAAAGGGCGCACAGAGCTCTCAACGCTAAGCCACCTACGGGTGCACACCCACGCCCCCTCATCACCCGTTCCAGGGGCCCTAGACTGGGACCTGATCTTGAGAGAAGTAAGGCAATACGCCATGCTCAAGCTGAAATAATGGTCTTTCCAGACTTCCCACATGAAGTGCAAAAGCAGCAGCGCACCTTTGATTCAGTCAAAACAAAGTTCTGTGCGATGAACATACAATATATGCTACTATTCCCTGCCACACTTAAAGTCATAATTCAGGGAAAGACCACCTTTTTCCAAATGCCGGAAGAGGACTGGACTTGTATTAAAGAGCGTCCCCTCAACGACCAGTAGGATCAAATTGGGACTATCATCCACAGGCCTATCTGGCCATGCTCACTCCACAGACTCTGATTTGGAGCATCTCTTGTTGGTGTCCGTTGCCGATGTGGAACCATGGCTGACACAGTCCCTGACCCTGATATCGACACACTACGAGATGAGAGAGCTGATTGACTGAACATTTGGGTCCGGCGGAGCCCTGGTAGTGGCAATGGCGACAGACTGCTCTTCTGCAGTGACCTTAGCCACAGAGACACAATACAGTTAACCTTACTTGCTTTTTCCCTTACAGGTTCCAATGTAGGTGGAAGGTTTCTAGAGTTTAATGGGGGGGAGGTTTGAGATCAGGGAAAGGGTGGGCAACAGAACTCTCAGACCTAACCGCAACACAGTTGTCATGTTGATGAAACGAAGTAAGTGCTCGGGGGCGGGGGAGAGTTTGGGGGGGGGGGGGTTTGAGTTTAACTGTTGGACTGTGCGGGCGAGTTATTGGTACATTAGGAGTGATGTAGACAGACACATCAACACAGAGGCAGCGACAACTAAACAATAGGGCCAGACCACCCAGATGAACGAGGCTGATAAGACAAACTAAGATAGATACTCAATACGGTCATGGAATGTTAATGGACTGAGAAATAAGACTAAACAGGGACTGGTTGCCATATGCATCAAAAGGTTGAAACCCCACATACTCCTCCTACAGGAAAGACACCTGCGGGGAACAAACTGTGGATGATTGGGAAGGGGGTCTATAAGACACTTGCCTATGCAGGTTTTACAAAGGGGCTCCAGCGGAGTAGCAATTCTAATCAGGAAAACACCACCATTTAGGGTTGAAAGGACATGGGTGGATCATAATGGGACATACATAGCAGTTAAGGGGCTCTGGGAGCGAAAAGACGCAACCCCGGTCAGTGTCTACAACCTCCCACAGCTACAAAGACAAACTGGCAGAAATATTACTAGAGGTAGGCTCTCTCTGACATGTCATTTGGGGTGATTTTCATGATTTGGTGGACCATACCCTGGATCGCACCACCTCTGGCCCGGCCACCCAAGGGGACACAACACTGGCACAGTTTATGAAGACCCTGGGACTGTTAGATCTTTGCCGTTGCCCCCTCCCACTGACCGGAACTTATTCATATTATTCAGGTGTGCATAAGATATTCTCCAGGCTAGACTACATTTTTGCCCCAGAAGGGGAGGAAGAGGAGATAGAGAGGGCGGCGAGAGGTCTCTCAGACCACTCAGCAATGTGGCTTACCCATGGGACGTGCTCTTGTAGATCAGAATCGGGGTGGAAACCACATCTGGGAGCTGCGGAACGAGAAGGTGGCCCAGAAGATTAGAGTTGACACAGAACTATATTTTAACGAAAATAAAGACTCAGTGTCCTCGTCGGTCATATTGTGGAAGCCCTACAAAACGGTTCTGTGAGATAGGGCCAGAAGACTTTTGAAGGTTGTCATCATCCTTATACTACTACATGACCAATCGGGCTTTATGCCCAAGAAGACGACGAGGTTCAACCTTCGTAGGCTATATAATTGGCTTGAAACAATACACCGCAAAGAAGATCCTCACATGCTATTGACCCTTGATGCTGAGAAGGCATTTGATACAGGTCATTGGCCACTTTTGAGGCAAGTCCTGGTGAAATATGGGTTTGATCCCAAATTTCAGGCTTGGATAGCTTTCCTCTACAAAGAGCCAATGGCACAAGTGAAGGTGAATGGATAACTATCTACAGAATTCCCTATTGAAAGGGGCACACGCCAGGGGTGCCCTCTGTCTCTGCTATTATTTACCCTTGTGCTGTAACCACTAGCTTGCATTATACTTGTACACTCAGGTCTCACAGGCTTCCGGGAACCGGAGGATACATTGGAAGACGAACGGATCCTCCTTGTACGCCGCTGATATTTTGCTGTATGTCAAAAACCCGCAAAAGGCACCCCCAGAGCTCCTCCATATATTCAACACATATGGCGCTCATGCAGGCGACAGGATCAACTGGGATAAATCTACCCTATACCTGCCAGGTAGATACTTTACCCACAACTGCACCGGGACATCATGTGGGTCAGATAGAGGGGGGTTCCGCTACCTAGGCATATACATGACCATAAACAATGATGATGGCTTAGAGCACAACGTCCACAAAGACGTGGAAAGGTGGAGAACACTGCCACTGACGCTTCTGGGTAGGGCTGCCATATACAAATTGATAACGCTTCCGAAACTCCTATATATTTGCCAGAATACAAGGGGGAGTCCAGATGTTGCTCTGAAATGGAGATCATCCGAGGGTGACTCTGCATACCTTGCAAAGGAATCAATATAACGGGGGTATCGCCCTCCCAGACATAAAAGCATATAACTGGGTGGCCCATCAAATTGTGATTAACGACTGGGGACACATGCCAGGAGATCACCCCACATATGCCTTAGAAAGGGCCCAGTGCCAAACCCAGTCCTACATACACTATCTTTATGGTGGAAATGGGGTGAAGAAGCTACTGCCAGCAACCCAGGTGGCTACAGATGCCTGGAAAGCGAAAAGGTGGATGAAATGGAAAGCGCGAGGCACACGAGAAACCCCAATTGGGAGGGCACACGCCTGAAGGAATTCAGGAAGTAGCAGGGTTTCAGGGCCTGGGATAACCTTGGGATCTCTAAACTGGGAGACAGCCTATAGGGTGGTACCCTAATCTTTTAACTCCCTTCAAAGTGACTATCAACTCAGCACTACACATATCTCCAGCTTCAACATCCTTGTATGCCCAAGGGACTTGATATTGAAAACCTACGAAAATATGCATCTCCAGAAGAGAGACTGCTCATGGGGGGAATTCCAGAAAAGGCAGTGTCATGGACATATAAAACAATCACAAATAATAGGCCCGACTCCTTAATAAAACTAAGAGCTCACTGGGAAAATGAAATGGTAGAGCTTAACGACCTGGATTGGAATGCAATCCTTATGAACCCCAGGGAAGTCACAATTAAATCAAGGCTTAGACTGGTCCAATTTAAACTCCTTCATAGGGTTTATTATGATAGAGCCCGATTTCATAATTTCGGCAGGGCGCGGATTCTGCTAGTTTCCGTCATTGTGGGGCAGAGAAAGGGTCGTTCATTCACACACTGTGGGAATGCCCTAGCATTCAACAGTACTGGAATGATAGAATGGCAGACCTTTAGGGGTATTGGGAGAAACTATACCGATGGACCCTAAATATATAATGTTAGGTATCTCCACAGATGTAGCTATCCCTAGAGCCAAGCTCCTATTCGGTAATCTGGGCCTAGTAGTGGCAAACAGAGATGTGGCCAAACACTGTGGTGCACCTGGTCCCCCCATGCTCCAGGACAGGAAAGCTGGGATGTACCTCTATATGGCATCTGAAAAAGTTACATATAAGGCCAGAGGGTGTCGAGGAAATTTACCAAAGTAGGGGGTCCCTGATTGGATCACTACAGCATTGGCAAGAGGGACAGTGAAGAGCACCCCTGAACCATACAGCCCTGTATTGAGTGACAATCTTGTGCTGACATACCATCTGACTGTTGCCTGTTCTTTGAATGTCTACGGCCACGAAAATGTGTTGATGTCAAATACAACCGACTGTACATTTACTCTCCTGTCCCTATGGTTTCTTGGTATGCTTACTTGCTTATCACAGAAAATTCTAATAATTTTTTTTTTTTAAGTTTAAATTTAAAATATGCATTATCCTGACCCATTATAGGCTTTGAACCAAGGACAACTGTATTAAAAATACCGAGAAAGCAACGGGTTTCATTCATGCTAATTTCTTAAAAAGAGGTTAGAAAACGTGGGGCTTTCCTCCCACCTCCACGCAGAGGGTCCTAAGAAATGGAATCTGATTGCTGCCTTCCTTCCCACTTAAAATAAGAAAGAGACACATGGGTCATGGAACACAAATACGAGAAACTCGACTTACCGAAAAATACTGGTCTGTGAACCATAGATCTCAAACCAAGGCACTTCCCTATCCTCATAAACATAATGACTGACCTGCATCCTGGACTATCAGAACAGATCAGAACCCCAGAGAAAAGGGAGATCCACATTGTGATAAGAAAGGCTTAAGCCAAGAAGGAAGATCTATCTTAGAGGAGATCATCATGTGAACGGACTGCAAATCACAGAAGGACGAGCACAACAAGGAGTCAGCTTACCTCCTAAAGAAAGATGCTCCTGACCTGCGATGCAGGGCAATTCTAAACAGCTGCCCAGGGTTATGAGAAGAAAGAATTAGCAAGAAAAGATGATGATTTCCATTGCCAGGAGAAGCCCGAGAATAAGCACCGTACATGGTGAGCGATATCTTATTTACTGGGAACTTGGATCCAAAACACTCTGAGGTTTACACTTTGACCTCGAAGAGGCCAAAGCCATAGGACAGCATCAAGAGTTTGTAGATTTCATATTAAGCACTGCACTCGCACCAAATTGTAATCAAATCATCAATCTTTTGAAATGTTCAAGCTTTGTAAGACGAACTCGATGACAAAGGGCCATGTTTGATGTGCTCTGGGATTTCAGGATTCAGCCTGCTCTAACCCATCAGTTTTGCTCAATGCTCAGGTTCAGCCACTCACAGCTTTCAGGGAATTCTTCTTGAATATGGCCTCAGAAGCCAGTGTCACCCTTCTGTTAAACCATGCTTGACCCATCCTGTAGTTGTACTATGTCCTTAGACAATTAAGGCGGGGATACCAAAATCTCAAAAAGATCAATATGAAACATGAACGTTCTTCTTCCTGAGTATTTCCCCAGTTATTCCTTGTACGGCAAGCAGGTGACAATTCAAGTAAGGCTTTTTTGAAACACTGATTTTGTGCAAGATTCCCTTTGGAAATAAGAAAACAAGACAGTCAGAGCAAGGTGTTAGGAGTTAGTAAGGCTAAAAAACAAATAGCTTACATTCTGTACCAGGAATGTATTTCGGAACATACAAATCCTATCTCGTGCAAACAGATTCTCTGCTCAGCCTCAATTTACATTTGCCTAACTCTACATCATGCTACATCACACTCCATTACTGAGCAGGCACACGACGTAGTGTTTCCGTAGCAACTCCCCCTTCCTAATTCTAGCGAGTTCTAAGAATAGGCCATCATTTTGGTTCTGTTTATTAAAACCTTCTTTTAATAAATCTAACATTTTTGTACTGTTACTGCTGTATAATGTACAGTACTATAAATTGTTCATAGCACCCACCAAACCAATAGGCTGCCTGGTTAAGTGAGAAACGTTCTCTCGAGTAACTTTTGGAAACCTCTTATCAACCAGCTGGTGAAGACAACACAGTCAGAACTTGCTGTTTCCCTTAATGTTTCCACTCCAGGCTCAAGTGAGTATTCAGATTCCACATTGCACATTGTAAAGCATGCAGTAAAAGCCTATTGTGCAGGCTGTGTGCTCTAGTTCTTAATAGTGCGCATGTCATACTGGCAGACGTGCACTCTTTGATGCGTCTTTTGGCTGCATGGGATGAGTGCCAGGTCATGCACTCTAGATTGGCAAATACCTTTTATTATTATCAGTTAAGCTGTCACCTTATCACACTATTTTACTCTTCCTGTCAGGGTTCGGGACAAACCTAGGCTGCACACTCACCTAGAAACCCTAGGAAGTCACATTGTGAGGGCGCGCGCATGCTACAGTCACGCATGGGAGTCACGAAGAATCGGTGGTGAAAAGTCTGGAAGCACTGGTATATGGGCCAGTGGAGACAGGGGTGCAGGCAGGTGAGGCAAACTTTGCCCATTCGAGGTAGCATGTAGACTAGGCCCGGTTCTAGCGGGTAGGGCCAGGCCCACCCAAATATGAGCCTGGCTCATCCAAACATGAGCCTTAGCCCTCTCATTGAGGACATGAAGGCCAATAGAAAATGGGCACTATAATTTAAAACGTTCCTCTGTACGTTGTTTTTCTTCCTATTCTGGGAGTTGCGTGTTTGGGCCTGGGTTCTTTCTCACAGCCATCCCCAATCACCCAAATCCTTTTAGAAAGGTGGGCTGTGTCGTGCAGGTACAATAGGGGCATGGTGAAGGGGACAACTTCTTTATTTGGCACCGAGTAACTTTTGCCTACCGTCCTGTGCTGCATAGATATTTCCTTTTCTGTTCAGCACTGGAGAAAAGAATTTTGTTTATTCCGATTCACCTTTCCTGACCCCTGCAGCTGCTTATTAGATCAGGCTGTGACACAAAGTTTGACTAATAGAGTAGAAAAGATGTGTAACTATTTTTTCCCCTAGAGTTTTATACAACACAAACTTGACCCGAAGGTATCAGAGCGCTTTACATGAGCACCAGTTGAGTTACAGATGGACACATTAATTTTTGTAGGCACAGGGAGATTAAGTGATTTGCCCAGAATCATAGGATGTTGAGCATCCCTGCTCAGTCTCGAACCCAGTTCCCCAGTGTCGACCACGCTAGCCGTGAGGCCACATCCGCTCTCCTATTTTTAAAATCTGCACAGGCCCAGCAAGGCACATACTTTGTGTATGCTTCATTAAAAAAAAAATTATCATTATCATGGCCATGGATGCAAGACAACAATAAAAATGTCCAGATAACTGGTGATTAATGATCCTGCTGGAGAGCAATCATTTGCCTGTTGGTAGTTTTGAAATGCAGATAAGCTGTATTCTATTTGGATAGCTCAGTGGATTACTGTCTTTGTCACAGGGATTTTGCAGTTCAAAAGTTACAATCCTAACATAGGACAGTGACCTATGAACTGTCATCAAAGAGCTGCATACAAACCTGAATGGTATAGTTAGAACTTCACTTTTTGTGTTACTATATAGTTAGAACTTCCCCAGTCTTTCATTATTTTAATATTGCTAAAAAGAATTTGGGCCTATATACATTTTTATTAGTAAAGTCAACCCTCAACAACTGGGGTATGCTTTAAATCCTGAGGTTGTGCTTCTCCAGCCCAAATCTTCTTAAAATATACTACCCACCAGTATGGATGACATGTAATTCCTACACACCTTGTATTCCTCATTGCTTATGTGACATTCCCTAAAGACTGATTTACATACTTGTATGTATGATTCATTGTCTCTATATAATGTGTGCGTGATGTAAAGTACTTTGACACCGTACACTGATAGCGCTATACAATAAATGAAATGCATATGAGAGAAGGGCTACGGAGAGATGAGGGGCACTGTTGGAGGGTGGCAGTAATGGTATCTGTGGAGAAATAAGTCATTGGTGGTGCACCAAAAAAGACTTTCGCACTAGCGCTAAAGCCGGCCCTGTCATCACCTTTCTGTTTTTATTTAATTAGCAGTCAGGTCATTAGGGCAACTGTGGAACATATTTTAAAGTGCGTGCTAATTATATTTACTGCTATATTCAAATGTGTTAAGTTTGAAGGTGATTTTACTAATGTTTTTTACGGGAATAATGAAAGTAGAGCTGGATGGTGGCCGATATGGGGCTGGGGCCCAAGGTCAACTGTGAGATAAGGTGCACAGGAGAGGGATGGTAGAAAAGTGGATAATCGGGCCTGGAAGATCTTGTGTTGAAGCCTGGCCTGTTGGAATTTGAGGGTTTGCACTTGGGTCCAGGCACTGCTCTTACTTTCAAATAACTCTCCACATGCTCTGTACACACACATAATTGATCCGTTGTATCATGGTGACTGTTTGCAAGTAGATATAATGTAATCTAGGCTTGTAGGCTACCACAAGAAGCAACAAATTGGGCCCGCAGTGGCCCACCCAAATGCACCCTTGGCCCACCCAAATAAAAATTCCTGGAGCCGGGCCTGATGTAGACACAGTGATTTTGTGGACTCTTACGAGATAACAATAAGAAGCATTGCCACAGTTGAGTGGGTGCCTCGCAACAATTGATCGGAATTCGTTCCCGTCCTGCCCTAATTTTGTTTTCTCTCTTTCCTAAATAGCATTTCATGTTCAATCCCGGTTCATTGCTGCTTCTGCAAGTGGCGTCATTCTTTGCCCTACTCATTTTTTGAGAAGAGTTATTTAGTGCTACAAATTCATTTTGATTCACTTCGCTCCTCACCGGGTGTTTGGCTGGTAGTGTAGCTAAGTCCTATTTGGTCTACAGCAGGTAAATGAAATCTCGTAGGAGAGATTTACAATTGAATGACATTATATACTAGTATATATCATACTGATCTCCTTTTATATGCTCGATGTGGTGTGCCTCGTTTCTGTGAAAGGTGAAGGGGCTTTGCAAAAAAAATAAAACTTTGATATGTAAGGCTTTGGAAGTGTTATCTGAAAAATTACTTGCGTTTCATTTTTTCTTCAGCAGTACTAATATTTTCAGATACATACTTTAGAATAGGTTCTGTCAATGGGCCATGTATTATGCATAGCAAACACAAGATATTTTTTTATTTTCCACGAAGATAAGAGGTCTGTTTATACAACAGTGAAATAGCCAAATGTTTCTGTAAGCAGACCTCTCACATTGTTTTGATTTTTTTAATAAAGGTCATGGTGATGTAACCTCTGTTGTTCCATTAATTGTTAAAGAAGAAGGTGGAGATATCTATTCGATAGGCCTCTACGACCATGAGAGAAGTGAAAGTGCTGCCGATGTGACACGTGAGTAAATACTTCTTCTCGCATAAGCATCACAGAAAACATACTGGACAACATACAACTTAAATATATGTCTGGGAGTAGGGGTGGCAATGCAGTACAAAGCCTCTAGTCTGAGATGTCCTGTTATTGTTCACGTCAACTCAGGATCTAAAGCGATTGCCACAACTTGCAACCTCTTAAAAAGGTGTTAATGCAGCATACCCAGCAAATCTGTCTTGCTTGATTATGTAAAACAATAAGCAATTCACATGAATCCTTCCAACCGACAATAGGTGGCTCATAAATTTAAGCAAAATATGTCAAAGTTACTTGTACATAAAAAATACTTGCTCACTTCATAACAGAATGACGGGACAATGTTGGGTTACATCAGGCTCTTATGACAATGCAAATAATTCATGTAAGTGTATAGTTTGCTTCTTAAGCAAACTTTGAGGCCTTCGAAATGTTGTCCTCCCTAATTGGGTCTTGGTCTACCTTAGGATAGGGCGTCTGTCTCGTGATAGGCATGTGACTATCATAGTCCTAATGATAGGCCTACTGCTTCGCATGAAAGTCTTTATTGTAAAGTGTATTGTATTTATGTTAAAGGCTTTATGTCGGGTCCAGCAGAGTTTTTTGTTATAAGGTTATAAATCATGGTAAGCTCATGGGCACTGTAAATAATGGAAAAATCATTGTGACTTTCCATTATTCCGTATTCTTTGCTAATCCAAATTTGGAAGTACTGTGACCCCACAACTCACATTTATTATAACATTACTAGATTGGCTTCAGTTTACACTATGTAACCCCTTCACAGTATTCTGTCACTAGTGTCCTGACCCATGATTGAGAAACTCTACTCCATATGGCTGCATGCTGTTCCTACATGACAGGTCTCACTTGAGGCGGAAGATCCAAAATAAAAAAACACTTGAATGAAAGTTGTTTTATCTTGTTCATTAGAATTTCCATTTAGCAATATTGAGCAAGAAGAGTGTTTAGCAGAATATCACAAGGAAAGAGAGGAAAGCAGCGCCTGCCTAAATACAGGTACGTTATAAACAGTGAACACAAGTGGGGGGGGGGGGGGATTTGTTTTTTGGAGACTGTTGCACTCCCTACCCATCTAGAGTTTGAACGTATGAAAAGTATAACTCTCCTTTTAAATACCGAACTATTAGTGGTATCGCCATCTCTTGCCTCTTCTCTTTGGGCAATAAACCCTCGCCCACCTCAGGATGGGTGATCAAACTAAAAGGCTGCCTTTACAAGTGCAGGCCACAATTAAAACTTTCATGTAGGCATCACTTAGTCAAAAACTAGAGTAACACTGATTTAGGAACAGTAGCTGCAATAATCTCCTAGTTGCTGCACGGGGTAGACTAAACCCCCTTATAACGTTATCATATGAACAAGCTACTGTTAGATTAATGCTACACTACAGCCTTGTTCCCGATAAAAGCAATTGATCTAAAGAGGGCTTTACTGCACATTGAAACACATCAACAGCAATGGATGTGCAGGTCTTCAGCTCAGCCCTCTTGATTCATTATTTTGTGATAGGGTGACCACACTAATAAAGATTATTTTCGGGTAAACCTGTCCACAATTTTTGTCTAGCCTATATGGATTTGTGTTGAATAAAATACTTGATGATAGAACATTCAACTCTTCACATTGATGCCCACGATTGACAAACTTGTCCTCAGTGCTAGAAAACCAATAACAAACCATGCCACACTAGTTGGTGGAGGGCTCACTGTCCAAAGAGATGAGTTACGATATGGTAATGCAATTAATAGTTTGGTGTTTAACCCCTTGTGTGCTAATAACGGAACCACGCCGTCATGAGCCACGGGCGGCGTGTGCTCATGACGACGTGGTTCCGTCATACTGCGGCCGTTGGCGGCCGCTCCTCCCACGCGGCACTAATGCCCCGCCTGTGCGGGCGAAATAGAGAGTGGGCGGAGTCGTGACGGAACCACGCCGTCATGAGCACAGCTCGCCCGTGACTCATGACGGCGTGGTTCCGTCATGAGCATGGCGGCGCCACGCTCACCCCTCACCCCCCCAGCGCTGCGGCTGAATTCGCGCCGCAGCGAAGGGGTTAACAAGAAAGTTGTACTGTTTTGTAGGTTCTAAGTTATAAACTTTCCAAAGTTTTAAAAGTTAAGTCTCTGCTCAAATGAATTTACAAATGTCAGTGCACCGTTAATAGTTTATTACTGGACGGGTTCCAAAATCAAACAAGTTTTCAATGCTACTGAGCTGGTGCCTTGATGTCATGAAACAGAGTGTATCACTGTACGTACAACCCAGGTTCTTATGTGGGTCACAAGGCGTAATAATACTTGTGATGTCATGCTGTGAGCTCTAGATGCCATGTTTTAGTGCCTCTGTAGACTTCAATAGTAGCTACATAATTAGCATTCTCATCCACTGCACAATGTGCTGTTTTACTAATGATGGACCACTGTCCGTCACCCCCCCCCCCCCCTTCTAACCATGCCTTATACTGCTGAATTAAGCATTTTAGGATTAATCAAACTTAATTTGACTGAGTTGCTTGCAAACCTGGTCCCCATTTTGACTTTTCAGTTTGCATCCTCTGCAATAGTTCTTTTACACTGCTCTATATCCATAAACACAGTTTGTAAAACATAAAGTATCTTCAAAATATTTCCATAACATGCCAGACTAGAAAACATAGCAATGGAATAATACCTGCACAGATTTATTCATGCAGTTGTTACGAACATCATTTGTTTTGGCATATCAATACTTGTATTCCAATTTCTGAAGCTGGGGCTGAAGTTTGATTTCTTTGCCAGAGTTCTGACATCTGCATTCTTTGGAGGAGCCATCTTTGTGAGCACTCGCAATTCATTTGTATCCCCTTAGCCATCAACACAGATTATTGGCAAGCACAGTTTTTTGACCAGGAAGAATTAATTATATTAGTGCTATCTTCTAACATAGTTGTCAGAAACCACTGCCAGCTAGTAAAGTATACACTGAAATTTGTATGGAAGAGTTTTTAGAAGGAAGCATGCAACCTTTTTCGAGTTGTGAATAGGAGAGAAGTAATCATCATACTTGTACCATGCCTTACTCTCAGCTCTACAGGATGGCTCCATTACCTTGATGAAGAGTTGCTTATAATGTGTTATTCATTTTAAAAACAGGACCTGAAGATTCCAATCCAGCAACATCAATTGGTATCAATGAAGAGGGACAGACGTACTCCTTTAGCATTCATGGTTACAGGAAACAACTGAGCATCAACAATTCTGGACGTGAGTACACCATGCAGCACTATTAAAAATCACACTGGGCAAACATTGGAGTGAGCCATTCCTGAGTAGATATGGCAATCACTACAGAGCTATACTATGGAACATCCTTCTCTCTGTGGTCAATGTAGGCGTTCTCTGGTAAATTAACATTGGGAGATTAAGCTGGAGTGGCTTAATGGCGACAGACTACTGAAGAGAAAACATACAATTAAAGACTTCATTTTTCTCCTTTATAAAACGGGTTTCAGTGTTAATAAGTTCTCACTGTTAATACCTTTTTATGTCATTACAAATCCACAGGGATATAATTTTCCGATGTTTAAATACAATCTACCTTTTATTACTGAGCATGTATAACATGTATAGTCTGCATCACTTTAGTATGATATATACAGTATGTATAACATTGAAATATTAAAGGATAAAATGTGTAAATATTACACTATACAAGCATCTTTAGTAGAAATACAGGAATTTACAAGCATTTACATTCATGTGGCTCTTCAGAAGATTGTCTCACTACTGTTATATTATACATTTCTATAAATCAAACTTATTGTAATAAAGTATACAATACTTCTTCAGCAAGTCTTTACTCATCCCTGCTTGTTCCTTCCTTTGCACGAGATCCTGTATCCGTGAAAATGTCCTACCAACATTGATACTTGAGACAGGCAGTGCCAAAAGAGCCAAGGCACAATTTGCTAACTCAGGCCACTGCTGTAACTTTCCTTTCCAATACTGGTGTGCCTGAAGATTGGAATTCTCGGGTACAGGCTCTGCAACATATGATTTGAACTGTGTTGATATGGCCTCTGTGTCATTGAAACGGTGAAAAATGAAGCTGTACTTTTCAAAGTCTGTAGAAAGTTCTCCTTTGCGGAAGGGATCTAGAATTTGCACAGAGTACCATAAAGATGCATCGCTTGGTCCTCGTGACATGGTTTCTGATGGGAGTTTTCTATGCATCATTGAAAGCCATTTCTCGTGCATTGTTAAATAAAATACCCGGAAATCCTTCTCAACAGCTCTTCGCTTTTCAAGTGGCAAACATTCTAGCAAGGCACATGTTGCAGGGCCAAAGTCATTAAAGGCTTCCCCCAGTTTACTCTCAAGCTGAATTTTCACATCTGCACCAATTATACTGTACACATGGTAGACCAAGGTGTTTTCACACTCTAGTTTTTTCAATAGGTTCACTAGAGCAGCCGTATTCTCCTTCAGAAATGTAAGGATGCAGTAGACCGTACTTTTTTTCAGCTCGTTATCAATATGTGATCTAATATCTTCACATTTCTTACCAGTTGCACGATAACCAAGCATAAATTCTGTGAACGGTCGCCACATCGACAATAAGGCGTTCATTGTATCTAGCACTGAGAACATCCAGTTACAGCACACATCTGGAATCATTCTTTCTTTCATACCATACAAAGCACAAAACGAGAAGTATTTGTGTTTTAGCTCTTGTGCATCTCTAAACACTGCACCACAGCAAACTACAAAGTCAACAGTGTTCTGCATTAACTCTGATGACGTTAGAGCCGATTCTAACATACCATCTAGCATGCGGCAAGGGTCTCGTACAAGGAAGGGATTAAACTCAGGCATACCATTTGATATGTCATCACACATCTCTTTCATATAGGCAGGAGAATCGATGAAAATAAGTACAATGTCACTCAAATTCTTGTTGAACCTGCAAAGTACTTTCTGGAGCAACACCGCAGTTAAAACTTTATTGTAGTTTTCTGCTATATCTGCATCGACCATGACAGTGCGGCGGACACACCCATTTTTTGTATCGCTAAATGTGAACAGCACTGCCACTGCTGGGTAGCCACGCATCTCTAAAGATTCATCAATGGTAACAGAAATTTTTACATCATCATGAATTAGCTCTGAAATGTGTTTCATATCTTTGAGAAACAGCTCAGGTAGGTACTTTTCATGCATTTCAGTTGACGTTGGCATTGTCGAGCCCACTGTTGCACATCTGCGGAAAAGATTCCCAATGGGACCATCAATTTGATGCAAACTAGTTCCAGATTTCACTAGGGCACGGGCAAATTCATGCAGCACATCCTTTTCTTCCTCACGTTTTCTTTTGAAGCTTGTCATGGTTTCTGTGAAGGACAACTGATGCAGGCTGTCACAATTAGGTTGCTTTTCAAATCGTAAATGGGTCTTGGAAGCAAGATGTTCAGCAATTCTGTTTGCTGTTTTGCCCGCTAATATTGGAACAGATTCTTTGCAGACCTTGCAAATTAGCATCTTTTGTCCAGCCAACTCTTCCACAGAGAAATCTTGGTTTTCTTGTACATAATCTTCTGCTGACTTTACGCCATGGACCATAATGTTCTCCACTGGGCTAAACAGAAAAAAAACACATACTTAGACACCAACTTTAACTATTTCATATTCCTCTCTCCACGCCGCTCCACAACCCACTTTGTGTGGCCCTCCATCATAGATTCTCATGCAACTTGCACCCCTCCAAAAAATAAAAATGCAACACTCAAAACTCATGGGTCAGAAAGAAACATTAAAAGCTAAAGTTTAAAACTACAAACTAAACATTTACGTCAGGGGTATCCCTGTGTGACACTTTGGTCCTCTTTGGCTTGAGCACCTGTAGTCAGCTGGTGGTCTTCCTTTCTCTCTCCCTGGCTCTGCTTGCACAGTCTTTGCTGAGGGGAGTAAGAAAAGAGAGGGTCAGGTCATAGACCAGAGTCATGGGAGAGGATCAGCTTCACACGAGGCATAGCCACCACTAAACCATCTAAAGTGTTAATTTCCACACACCAGCAGACAGAAGAACACAGGTGGGTGGAGAGATTAACAGCAATGTATTTATGTGTGTGGAAATCTGTATAAGCAGCTAATGCAGAAACACCTTTCTCAACCTATATTTGCCCATTTTGCACTGAGAAAAGACATTTTCACTTGTTGATTCTTTGATAGGGTACTTGGAGGCTAAACATACACAGTAGCTAAATACCTTGGCTGTCATATGGAGGTTGATAGAGTAGGGGAAATGTTAATGTCCTCAATGTGTCGAGCAAGAAAATAGTGAGGTACAGTTAGAAGCACGGCAGAAACATATCACATCACTTCTATGTTTCTTTTTTTATAGAGGGGAGCAGAGAATGTGCTACTGGCCCCAATTATGGTTTCCAATAACTTCCAACTTCTGCCCTTTAACAAGAAGAACCCAGATTTCAGCTTTAGAGTTGGCAAGTTGTGCTCCATGTGTGGCGGCAACACTACCAACTGTCATGGAGGCTCCCAATGGCAAACTGTTTAGGTTTTTGTTGGTTTCCCCCTTAACTTCTGCATGTTCTGTGCCGGCAACTTACAGGAAAGTAAGCCTGGTGGCCAGTCTTGTATGTCTTATTCTCCTCGTAAATGTCAGTGACGGTAAAACGTCTCATTGGAGAAGGCCTGGCATGAACTGGGCCATCACATGGTGCAGAAAAACATTAAATAGTTATATAAACAACACTTGTTTAAATAGTTATTTAATGCAGGTTATTTAATGAAGCTTGACAGAGTCTTTAAGTGACAACTGAAGCCCTAAATTTAATTTTATGTATACAAGACTTGTTTAGTCCCTGCCAAGATATGAATCTGTGATCTGTACATGCTTCTGACTACTGCAAGTGTTTCAGAAAGCTGAGCTGTTACCTACTTAGAATAGAATATCTGGAGACAATGCTTCCAGCCTACCGTTGTAGGTGAGTGACAGTGTTTGTTTTAAGATTTCTACACCTTATGTGACAGTGAGGATTCTCCAAATGTTATGCGAGTCCAATATTCTTTTTATTTTGGACCATTTTGAAATACAAGTTAAAGCTCCCTTTCGGCCATTATTAACATTAAGAGGTAAATAGGAGTGGAACCAGGTGGGCTCATACCTTCCCAACGAATATTTCAATATATATGTTAAACTTGTGATGTGGTGGTGTGTAACAAGATAAAGGCAAACTGGTGTGGACACTGTGCTTACGGGTGATGTCTGCTAACTTCTGGTCAAGCAAAGTGGCAAGGTTAATACTTTTGAAGGGATTATTTGGAAGACGTATCGTCCTGAATATCATGATTTGACCACTGCTGTTGCTTGTAATCTTGGTTCACGCCATTTTGGCAATATCTACTGCAAAATGGAGTGATTTTGTTTTAGATTTGGAACTGTGGTATATCTTGGTGACACTTATAGAATGTATTAGCTCTAAGATGGACGTGGTGATGTCTGTTCTTAGAGCATCTTTCCCAAGAGACGAGGAAGAAATAAGATCTTATGAAGGATTGCCTGAATACTATTGCAAATTCATTATGGATTTTGCTTCATTGGTTTACCCAATGAGACAACTTCTTAAAAAGGGAGAAAGACTTCTGTGTGCAGAGGAGTTTTTGTGTGGTGTTAAGCCAATAAAGGAACAGCTAGGTGAAATGCCTACCTTGGCACCTTTTGATGTTTGTAAAAGGAATCTTGACAAATAATGCAAGCTTGAATGAGTTAGGAGAAGTTTTGTTGCAAGTAGATATTGGTGAAGAAAAGGTTGTGACATTTGTGTCGATGACTCTAAAAAGTTCTGAGATTCATTTCTCTGTAATTGAGAGATAGAGAGAGAGAGACACACTCTTGCATGCACATGGGTGATGAGACAGTTTACATTTTATTAATGAGGTATACCATTTGTTGTGAGAGGTGATCACAAACCCTTATTTCAGTTGTTCTCTTGTAGAAAAAGTTAACGTGCCACCCCATGATAAATAGATGTATGAGTGAATGATGCGTGAATTAATTCAACTTTGATGTGAAGTATGTTCACGGACCCAGAAACAAGGGAGCAGGCGGTCTTTCTAGGTTACAGGCGTACAGCAGCAGTGTTGACACTAGTGAAGAGCTAAAGATATTGTGGGTCAGTCAAGACGCCTTGGGGAAGGAAGAATGGTAATGGGCAAAAAATGACAACATGCTTTATGGCAAGGTAGAGAGTATGTGATCGGAGGTTTGAGAAATCTTGATATACACAAGAGACAGTTTGGAGCTGTAAATGACGTGCTGTACAATGTTGAAAATGTATTATGCATGAGCAATAAGAGAGTTCCGACCAGAGGGTGTGAGTGTAAAGTTAATATGTTTGACACATGAATGTCACTTAGGAAGGAATTTGACTAAGTCCAGGTTGAGGGAGCCAGGTATGGACAAAATGGTGGAAGAGGTGATCACAGATTGCTTTATGTCTTCGCAAGCTGATAAAGGGGAATATTCAGACAGGCTCCACCGTCACCTGTATCATCCTAGTGGGCCTTGGGACAAGTTGGAGATGGATATTGTTGGACCATTTGAGCTGTTGCAATCATCTGTAAAATGTGTTGTAGTTTTCTATATCACAAAATGGGTCTATGCCAGATGCCTTACGACCATAGTGATGACAGTGATTCATTTTTTGAGAAAGGAACTTTCAAAAGAAGAGATCCCTGGATATATTGATACCGACAACGGTGTATAATGTAGATCACAAGAAATGCAAGATTTTTTTAATGACTTGGGCATTGCACACAAGTGCACGATGCTTTACCACCCTCAAGGAAATGGCTTGGCAGAGGTGATGAATACGATGGTAAAGGGTTGTGTACAAAGAGCGTTGCAAATTAAGATGTCTTTAAGTAGATACACACTGGGAAACTTTGTTGGCACTTAGAACCACACCTAATAGTGCAGCTGGTATTTCCCCATTTGAAAGGAAGGAGGTCCATCACTAAATTATCTTTCATTTTGTCATCTTCTAACAAGAGGGGTTGTGCAACATAGAATGTTAAAACATATAGTTATGATGTACATTACCTTTGAGTTTAATGTGTGTTGATTTAGTTTTAGGACATTTCATTTGTTTTTTACAGTTAATGTAGGTTCATCTACAATATTATTTGGTAGTAATAGGGATGTGTTATGATCTAGCTTGATTTGTGGGTAGATACGTGGCTTATCAGCATTTGATTCTAGCATGGAGTATGATGGTGACAGTGTTGGTAACAATGGGCTGCAAGCTGATCTAATGGGCCTGTTTCTTTTTGGTGATGACATCCCTGAAATTGGAATAAGCTTTTGGAAAATATATAGCCGTTTCCTGTTTGTGGAAGACTTAACACAATGCAGCTTTCAAAACACAAGAAGTATCTTTCATGTGGAAAAGTGTAAAGCACCTGACAATATTAAGCAATCAGAATCTGCTGTTTCTTCGATCTTGCATACCAAATTTCCTGAACTTCTCTGTGTTGGAGTTCTTGCTGCCTCTCTCTCCATAAGTTCGCGTTTCGTGCTACCATTCTTTCAATGTCCTTGCTACCCTTTTTCAGGTGTGCGCAATTTTCTGTGAAGCATTTCCCTATGTATCCAAGTTCCAGTTACCCTCTTTCTCAATGTGTATAAAGTTCTGCTTTCTCTCTTCCCAGTGAATCCAGTTTTCTGCTTTCTCTTTACCATTTTCCAAGTTCCTGTCATCTCTCCGCATGCTTCCAGTTTCCTACCATCCTTTTCCTCATCGTTGCAAAGTTTCTACTGTTTCGCTTTTCTTATGTGTACTAGTGCCTTCTCTTTTTTGCCACCCTTGGGTGTTTTCATATCTAACCTAATCTTGGACAAGATGAACTACTTTAGCAACGTAATAGTGAGCTGCCTTAATTCTCTTTCAGTAATTTAAATCTGGTTATCAACTTTCCCATGCAAATTGTTGTTTTTGGGGTCCCCAAGCATACGCTCAACATGCACCCCTATCTAACACGAAGTTGGCTTGCTGTCCATGAAATATTCAGCCCTCAACACATTTCTAATCTTAGGATTTACGGTGATCCAAGGCAATTCCCCAGAATCCCTATCAGAAATATTAATCAGATGCAATCTCATCTATAGTCTGACAGACCGATGCTGTGTGGTATTCCTAATCCGCCTTTTACCTCACTCCGGATGCTTGTCCTTAAGTGTGCTAGGGTCTTTTAACGGTACCTCTCTCCTGTCCCACATGTGAGCCACCATCTCTTTCCATATTCAATATCTAAGCTTTTGAAGGCCTTCTCCCATTCCACTCTCCTCTGTAGCAACAACCTCTTTTTGAGGAGAGTTAATCCCTTCCCAAATTTAAGGTAACTTTGTTGCACACATTAGGTTATTGACAACCCTTCTAGCTATGTCTTTTAAATCTCATCAGAATATTAAAATTAGTTCTACTACTGGTTCCTCACACCCTTGCATTACTTTTAACATGTGCATTTTTAACTTAGTTTGCCATGTCAATTGCTCACTTATCACTTAGTGAGCGCCTTCTTTAGCTTTCATATTTAAACCCTCTCCAAACCAACAATGTTACTTTATTGCTAGCACCCCATCTACAAAGGTTTCTGTTAAAAAAAGCTAACCAATCTAACACACTTCAACAAAATTAAACTTAAAACTACCTGTTCGAGGCATATGAGCTGCAGATTACACACTTTTGCATAGATCGCCATCTGGTGTTGGGCCCCGATGTTTGCAGTTTGTTTTTCCTCTTGGAAAGTCTTTGGAAGTCACGAGGTCGGTTGGATCGTATTGCGCATGGGCTTCGGCTCCATCCTCAGATTGTTTTTTTCCGCCATCGGGCTCAGATGTAATCTTCGCGCTCCGGTTCCGAACATTTTCCAGTTCGACGATCGAAGCGTAATCCTCACCTCACATCGCGGTATTGTTTCGATCGCGATCTCCTCAATCAACGCACCTTCTCATCGACAAATCTTCGGTTTCAGTCGTCGACGGCGGCCTTCGGGCCTACCCAAGCTCCGGTGCCGGCTGATGCAAAGAACTCCATTCAAGAAGTGCCCTCGATGTGGGTCCAAATTCCCCCACACCGATCTTCATGAGGTATGCAACCTCTGCCTCTCCCCTGAACATGAGGCTCAAGACTGTCCGGCCTGTAAGTCTTTCAGATCGAAAAAGACTATTCGGGACCGAAGAGCCAGAAGAAACATGGCACACTCCTCGACCTCCGTTCCAGTCGATATCTTCGGAGACGACATCGAAGATCCGGGACAGCAGCGCACCGAAGAGGACCTCGTCAGTGCTTCCGAGGCAGACGACTCAGATGTGGAAGACATCACTCCGGCGCAGAGGGTCGTAAGTACTATACCCCCTCCCCACACCTGCGCCAACACCCAAAAAGGCTTCGGTCACGCCTTCGTCTCTGGGCCTAAGCAAGACCAGAGACACTGCTTCACACACCCCACCTTCGGGCCCGGTGAAGAAGCCAAGTAAGCCTTCCGGCGGCTCGGGCTCGAGCCAGCCTGCCAGCGGTGCCGAGAAACACACTTCGGCACCGAAAAAGAAACCGGCCTCTACCTCGACACCGAGCTCCGCACCGAAGCCCTCGGGGTCGAAACCCAGCGCTTCCGTACAGACGCCATCTTCGGTACCGACCAAACCCCATAAGGCCCTCGGCACCGACACTTCCAAGCCGAAGCTCATCTCGGCGCCGACCAAGAAATCGGAGGGTCCCAAGCCCAGTGCTAAGCAAACTGGCACGGACAAGCCTAAAAAGTCATCGGCCCCGAAGACTTCGGCGCTGACGGACCAAACACTGTCACAGGAACTATTTACACCGGATCCCTTACAAAAAACTCTCACCAGGGATCCAGAAACTGGACATCTGGCACTCTCTTCCAAAAAGAGACATTTGGACAAACCGGCTCCGCCTCCACCTCCAAAGAGGAAGGACTCTGCTACCTCTCCTTTCAGAATACCTTCCCCACCTCCTCCACCTCCGCCCCCTCCGCCTTCTCCACCCCCACCTCATCGCTCTCCGACCCAGTCTCCAGACGATGATGATCAGGGGGACCCATATCACGATACAGGGGATGTGCCCCAAGACCAAGACAGGATCCCCAGACCCATGGGACGACTACAATAACCCAGATATTCCAACGTCCCACAAGAGGACCTTTACCCTTCCAGGCCATCTCCACCGGAAGACTCATTAGGGTTCCATCATCTACTTCAAAGGGCGGCACACTATCACGGGGTAGAGTTGCACACTAACCCAGTGGAGGAGGATTTCCTCCTCAACACATTTGATACCACACATAGGTCTACCTCCATACTACCTATGCTTAAGGGGGTGGTAAAGCATGCGCCAGAGGTTTTTAAAGACCCAGTCAGGGCCAGGGTCATTAGCCCACGCATAGAAAAGAAATACAAAGCTGCCCCCACAGATCGCGCCTATATCAAAGGGCCAGCGCCACTAGATTCCCTAGTGGTTTCCACTGCACAAAAAAGAACAAATTCCTAGGCGTCAGGCGAAGCACCACCACCTGACAAAGAGTCAAAGCTACTGGACGCATCAGGAAAGCGCACTGCGTCACAGGCTGCCAATATATGGCGTATCGCCAACACCCAAGCACTATTGGCCAGATACGATAGGGCACATTATGATGAATTGGAAAACATAATGCACCACCTCCCAGAAAAATATAAAACTAGGGCCAATTAATTAATTCAAGAGGGTAAGACAATCACTAACACCTCTATACGCTGTGCCTTAGATGCAGCAGACACAGCCTCCAGGGCCATTAATACTAGCGTCCTCCTCCGTCGCCATGCTTGGCTAAGAATATTTAAACCAGAGGTACAAGCCTCCATCCTTAATCATCCCTTTGACCAGGAACACCTATTCGGCCCAAAGGTAGATGAGGCCCTCGAAAAAATGAAGAAGGACACCGATACGGCGAAGTCCATGGGAGCCCTACAGTCACACCCTCCTAGGCGCTCTTTTCGCCGCTCTTCCTTTCGGAGTACATCTAGAGGCTACTCCTCAGATAACGCGTCCACTTCCTACAATACCCCACTCAGTCCACCTTCACAAGGGGCTATCAAAGAGGCGGCTATAGGGGCAACAATAATAAAGGCAGAGGCAAAACAAATACCGCCCGCTCTGCCACACCGCCTACCCAATGACTTCCCCCCGCTCCCTCCAGACCATCCCACTCCGGTCGGGGACAGACTTCAAAATTTCCTTCATGTCTGGGAGACCATCACCTCAGACAAATGGGTGACCCAAATTATTCGGTCAGGATACTGCCTGGAATTAACATCTACCCCCCAAACATTCCACCAACGGCAACACCCAATGTCACAAGAACATTCCACATTACTAAAGCAGGAGGTAATCTCCCTCCTACAAAAACAGGCAAAAGAACAAGTTCCCGTCAATAAGCAAAATTTAGGGGTCTACTCCCTATATTTTCAAATACCAAAAAGGGACGAGACTCTACGACCTATTCTAGATCTCCGACCCCTAAACACATACATACACTCAGACCATTTTCACATGGTAACGCTTCAGCAGGTGCTTCCGCTCCTCTCCCAGAACGACTTCCTCACCACACTGGATTTGAAAGACGCATACTTCCACATTCCAGTACACCATGCTCACAAAAAGTACCTCAGATTTGTAGTGGACGGACAACACTACCAGTTCAAGGTGTTCCCATTTGGAGTGCCACCAAGTGCCTAGCGGTAGTGGCGGCACACCTCAGAAGACAGCACATGGACGACTGGCTGATAAAAGCCACTTCATACAACCAATGTGTACACCACACCGCCACTACAATCCAACTACTTCACCAACTAGGCTTCACGGTGAACCACCAAAAGTCCCAGCTAACACCATCGCACATAAAACAATACCTCGGTGCCACCATAGACACATCAAAAGCAATAGCCTACCCCAATCCGGCCAGGATTGCAAGCATTCAGGCTTTGCGACAAAAATTCGTACTTCAACACTCCCTTCCAGCAAGAGTGTTTATGCAACTGATAGGAATAATGGCCTCTTGCATTTTCATAGTGCCTCACGCAAGACTCCAGATGCGTCCACTCCAAGAGTGCTTAGCGCGCCAATGGAACCAGGCCCAGGGGCAACTGGCAGATCTGGTGTTGGTAGACGGTCGTACCCATCGCTCTCTGCAGTGGTGGAACACCACAAACCTTTCCAAAGGTCGACCGTTCCTGGACCCGGTTCCACAAATAATACTAACAACAGACACATCGCTCTCCGGCTGGGGAGCTCGCCTATTACACCTCACAGTGCAGGGCACATGGGCGCCTCAACAAAAGTTACTCCATATCAACCATCTGGAGTTACTAGCAATCTTTCTAGCCCTAAAATCTTTTCAGACCCAGATTTCAGGCAAGGCAGTCCTCATTCGCACAGACAACATAACGGCCATGTATTATATTCAAAAACAAGGCGGCACACACTCTCCACAGCTCTCTCAATTAGCACAGAGCATATGGAGATGGGCAATTCCACACAAAATCTTTCTCCTAGCCCAACATGTCCCAGGAGTCCAAAACACCATGGCAGATCTGCTCAGCAGACAGACGCAACAGATCCACGAGTGGGAACTTCACCCGCAGGTTCTTCACCCGTTCTTTCAAATGTGGGGGCATCCACAGATAGACCTATTCGCCACCCACGAAAACAAAAAATGCCCAAGCTTCGCCGCCAGATACCCACAACCATTGTCCAAAGGAAATGCGATATGGATGAACTGGTCAGGCAAATTTGCGTACGCTTTTCCACCTCTCCCACTAATTCCATTAGTTGTGCGAAAGCTACAACAGCATTCCCTCACACTGATCCTAGTAGCTCCAACATGGGCCAGACAACCGTGGTACACCACGCTGCTGGAACTCTCGGTAGTACCACACCAAAAGCTACACCTCTCACCATGCCTCCTAACCCAGATCCATGGAGAAATCAGGCACCCGGACCCAGCTCAGCTCAACCTTGCGATCTGGCTCCTGAAATCCAGAATTCGGATACCTAAACCTTCTCCCTGACTGTATGAACGTCGTCAGAGAAGCTAGACGCCCTACCACTAAAGCCTGCTACGCTGCCAAGTGGAAAAGATTTGTGGTTTATTGCCATAACAACACAATCAATCCTCTAGACGTGTCTAAATAACACATCATATGCTACTTACTCCACCAACAAAGGTGTAATCTAGCCTATACCTCCATTTGGCTACACCTCGCAGCAATTGCAGCTTACCTACAAAACAGGCAGCACCCATCACTTTTCAGAGTACCTGCCATTAAAGCCTTCGTGGAAGGCCTAAAAAGAATAATTCCCCCCAGAGTACCACCCTCACCTGTGTGGAACTTAAATATCGGTCTCACAAGGCTGATGGGGCCTCCCTCCGAACCTTTGCATAAATGCGAACTGCAATTTCTCACATGGAAAACAGCTTTCCTTGTAGCCATCACTTCCCTTAGAAGGGTCAGTGAGATACAAGCACTTACCATACAAGAACCTTTTCTTCAAATGCACCAGAACAAGGTGGTTCTCCGTACCAACCCAAAATTCCTACCTAAAGTCATTTCCCCTTTTCACCTAAACCAATCTGTAGAATTACCAGTATTTTTCTCGCAACCTCAGACCGTTGCAGAAAGGGCTCTACACACGCTAGATGTCAAACAAGCCTTACTTTTACTATATCCAAAGAACACAACCTTTCAGAAAAACCAAACAACTGTTTGTCTCTTTCTCTCCACCACACAAGGGCAACCCCATCTCAAAATCAGGGATAGCTGGGTGGATTGTAAAATGCATCCAGATTTGCTACCACAAAGCAAAACGAACGCTATCCGTTCCCCCTAAAGCCCATTCTACACGGAAGATAGGGGCTTCTATGGCTTTTCTAGGGAACATCCCATTAGATGATATCTGCAAAGCAGCTACATGGTCAACACCGCACACTTTCACTAAACACTATTATGTAGATGTGCAAACCAAGCAACAAGCTAGTGTGGGCCAGGCTGTACTAAAAACACTATTTCAAACCACTGCAACAGATACCGGTGGTCGCCGCAAAGGTTGGGAACTGCTATATAGTCTATGCAAAAGTGTGTAATCTGCAGCTCATATGCCTCGAACGGAATATGCTACTTACCAGTATGCATCTGTTCTTGGCATGTAGAGCTGCAGATCTACACACGCCCACCCGCCTTCCCGTCTATCTGTTCCAGTCTATCTTATTTAGATACAACACACATGGGTTTCTTCACTGTTGTTACTACGCTCCATCTTTCCCTGCTGGCGAGAAACAATCTGAGGATGAAGCCGAAGCCCATGCGCAATACGATCCAAAGGAGGAGTCACCGACCTCGTGACTTCCAAAGACTTTCCAAGAGGAAAAACAAACTGCAAACATTCGGGCCCAACACCAGATGGCGATCTATGCAAAAGTGTGTAGATCTGCAGCTATACATGCCAAGAACAGATGCATACTGGTAAGTAGCATATTCCTTCCTAACTTTACCTTTACCCTCAATTTATAAGGCTTTTTCCTCGGAGTTGCTTTTACTCCTGACTTGGTTAATCATGCAGAACTGTGCAGCACTGCTCTGTAGAGGAGAGAATGTGCAGTAATCAAATTGCCAGGCGTTTATCACTGTTCTGGAGCATTACAAACATTTATAGAAATTATCAAAAGTGTGTCAGTAATACCAGACAACTATGTTAATTTCTTGACATATTGCTGCGATCAATGGCAGCCTTTTGCAGCAGAGCAAATAGTTGGTAATTATGAGTGGGAACATTGTTTTCACTTGTCAGTGCATAAAACATCCATATATAACTTCAAAATGTACCAGAAATAGGTGCTAGTGTTGTCATTTCCAACACGTTTCGCTGTATGGTCCACATCAAATCCTTGTGTGGCTTAATCCTGAAGTTCCAAAAGTGAGAAATGTCACTTATGGAGAAAGGCATAGAGGATGGGCCCTTTAAGTCTAATTGACTGATCACACTTCTTTACCTGCTACTTAGGGCCTTATTATGACTTTGGTGGTCTATGAGCGTGGCTGCCATGCTGTCGCACTGCTCCGTGACTGCCAAAGCCATTAAAGACCACCCACCAGAGTACGATTTATTTTTACTCAGGCGGGCGGTTCTTTGGCGGCCCCTCTGCGGTGCCTTCACTGCAATGGGAGCGTCAAAGGCAGTTCATGCAGGGCATGGACTGTCAAGTCCATGTACTGAAGGAACTGGGGGTGTATGCACATAGTGGGGCACCATATGTGACTCCGTGCATGAACCTGATGGCACAGGGGGCCCGGGAGAGCCCCCTTTGTTTCCTCACTGCCACACTTTTCATGGCGGTCATACCGCCATGAAAAGTGTGGCAGTGGGGAAACTCCTAATATGCTTGGCGGTGCTGCAGCAGCACCACCAGCACATTAGGGACCTTAGACCACTGCGCCACCACCAGGGATCGTGGATCCCTGGCGGAAGCAGCGGTCCAACCGTCACAGTCCTAATTCAGCAGGCGGACCCCCACCACAAGTTCAAAGGCCCATTGGACCACCAAACTCGAGGGGCCAAGGTTTTTGTGGATTTTCTTTGGTTGTGCCGTCACTGCTTTAGGGCAGACGCCTAAATCCTATGCTGAGGTGTCTGTGAACTTCTTTGGGTTGCACCTTCACCCCTTCTGGTTGGATCTGATACACCCATCTATTTGATGAGCTTGTGGGTTTACTTGAATAAAGCTTCCCCGCTGATAAATCCATGGTGTCTACAGACCCAAACACTATAGTGCTAATTTACTCCCTTGAATTACACTGCAATTTAAAGAAGAGGCGATAGCACCCCTCCAATGCTACCACAGTTACAATCCAGCATACTGAATAAATGCTACATAATGTGCATTTTGTTTTTCTCACACACTTCTACAAACGTCTGCATGCATACCTGCACTTCCAGGTTCACTACAACATGAACAGACCATGCATCAGGACCTCACGCACTTCCCACAGCTCCTCCCAGAGATCATACTGCAAACATACAAGTCAACCTGTAATTGCTGCGGTCAGTGAGGGTGCTCCATTGTCACACTACAAGCAGTTGAGTGCTACACTACTACTATATAGCACTTTCCTGTTTCCAAAACCACACATAATTCTCTTGGGTAGTCTGTCCTTCCCACTCAAACAACTAGCAGTGCCCCACCGATCTAACCACAATTAGCTGCAGACAGTGAGATGAACTAAAAAGTAGTGGGGTAGAAAACCAGAATAATAGTCCAGACGGACATTCTAGAGGTATGATGTCAAGGATTGAGTGGACAAAGAAGTTGTAAGCAGATTCGGCAGGCTGATCATCCTGCCAGGGCACCGTGAAGGAGATTGTAAGAGAGGGATTGGAGGCAGAGAGTTGCATGTGGTGAGGATCACTGTGTGGAGCAGGGCTGGCAACATTGATGAACAGAATGGGTAGGAAGCACCATTAAGGAAGTTGAAGCAACAGTAAGGTGAAACTGGAGCAACAACAATTCTCGACAAAGGGAAGTTCACCTTCCTGCAAGCGTAAACTGAAGGTGGGGAATATAGGGAATGTCAACAAAGCAAAGTAAGATGGGAGGATAGCAAGGTGAGAGGGTAGCAAGACCACAGAGCATGATGGTCACTTGCAGGTCAACAGTGTCCTTTCTGTGTTTGGTCCTTAACCCTGTCTATTTTGTATGCAGTCACCACTGTTCCATGAGCAATTTAAAATGCTTTTAACCCATCTACCAGCCTGTACAGCACCTTCTTCGGAATGGGGAGAAAGGTTGCCAAGAATGGATGATCTTGAAAATGTTGACAACACTTACACATGCAGCACTTTGGTTTCCTCTGGTGTCACAGCTGTGAAGTTACAAACATTTGAAAAATAACTTTTCATTTTTTCTCAGTGTTTCTGACCAAATATAGCTTGCTTGTGCTTGAAATTGGATGCCAAAGGTGTGAATGTGATTAAATCAATTTCTGGTGGAGCGCATCTGGGTTCCTCATGTCTTTAGGCGTTCAGATTACAAAATATTACACTACTGTAGTTTCTACGAAAAGTGCAGTGTTTATTAGAGAAGACTTTGGACCTGATTTAGAGTTTAGCTGATAGGTTACTCCATCACAAACATGACATACATCCTGTCCACCGTACTAAAGGTGCATTATATCTAGGGCTCCCGGTTTTATGGTATTTATTTTTTTGCCATTTCCGTCTGTATTTATCCATATTTATTTTTCGGGCATTTTTTCTGTATTTATCCACATTTATTTTTGCCACAAGCAAAAGACGACGCTACAGCTAGTATTTTTCCACATTTATTTAAATTGACAATGCACACATGCGCTCAGTTGTTGGTCAACACTATACATTCACCTGAAAACTTTGCCATTTGCAAAATGTCCCAAATATGCTTAAAAGTGCTATCACAAGCCATTTGTCTCAGAGCCTTGCAGTTCCTGTCATCGGCAGAGTGACACATCCTTTCCCCCACTGAACATCATACTGCCCCACAGAGAGAAACTCACACTGACTTCAACTGCAACCCAAATTGTGCCCCACTAGCGCTAAACGCTGTCCCTGGCCATCACTATGAGGATTGATGTTTTGTGTGTGCAGAAGAGAACAAGCATTTGCAATGCAATAGGTCTCGCAATTACGCTAGTTTAAGTTATTGGCATTGTAAATGACAATGCCTTTTATTTATCTGTTTTAAAAACCAAAACATAAATAAAAGGCATTGTCATTTACAATGCCAATAGCTCAAACTCAAGTAAATGCGAGACCTATTGCATTGCAAATGCTTGTTTTTTGGACCTTCGAGCTAAAAATGAGTTGAACTTTCATGTGGCATCTGCCACTCACGCTGTAAAGTCACCCACAAAAAGCAAAGCCGGAAGCTTTGATGTAATAAAGGGCAAGAAATAACCATCTAGTGAGTGAATTGCACAATGTGAGACCAGAAAACCTGAGCTCAATCCCCAACTGAACAAACTGTGTAAACCTTGTCAAATATTTTATTTCAGCAAGCCTCCTTTTTTATACATTATCACACATGAGAACATCTGCAAATACATCAGCATCAGTTAAGCCACACACTGTACAAACACCTCTTGTGTTTGATTTAATAGACTATAATTTTGTTTCATGCATAATAAAATTCCATGCCACATATAGGATACACATGATAACTGACTTGCCTCTAACTACACTAGTGGCACTGTCGACATGGAGAAGCATTAATCCTTCCAAGTTTATGTATTAAAAACTACCGCTTTTAAAAATTCTTCTCTATGCAGTGATATAATCTGATGTGCTAAAATGAGACGCGTGTACCCTTCTTTTTCATTTTGGAAAGGAGTTACCATACATTGTATATGATACCTGTGACTTGATTTGTCTGCCGAATATTTTCAAGGTTTGGCTCGTGCACAGGCTCTTGAAGCCAATCCAGACCCTGGGCTTGGCTCGGCTCCCTTGCTAATTTGTGGGCTTACACACCTCTAAGCTCCACCTATGATAACTCAAAAATACAAAAGAAATTTGATGAGACCTAATGAAACAGAAACACGCCATCGTTGTGCATATTGTCTCATGAAAGAGGGTGATATGGCCTAGCAGTTCAGGCTTGTGTGGGGCCAGGCTTATTTGCATACCTTTCTTACAATGATGCAGACCAAAACATAATGCAGCCCCAATATGTTTCCAGTGCTTTAGAAGTATGCCCCAAGCTTCGAAATCAAATATTTGACAAGCAGTCAATGACAGGCCAGGAGCACACCTGATGCCTTCTATGTCACTCATTATCAAACCTAGAATCTGAATACAGCTGAAATTAAAAAAAAACAAATTCAATCCTAGTGAGAGGTGAAGGTCCATATGCAGTCATTAGGAGCCACTGAAACAGCTTACACACAGCCGCCCCCGAGCACTTCACAGGTCTTTAAAAGACCATTCGCTTGTTAATGGGGCTTTGTTGGTTGTTCACCCCTTCTAGAGCCCCTGCATCGCCACTCCGACTATTGCTGGAAGAATTAGCACGTTACACAATATCAAGCCCTGTCAGCTGATATTTGTGTTTCTCAAAAAGTGTTCCTGGTTTAAGCCTTCACTGGCCGCCCTCTGCCGCACACTGTGCTCCTCGGCAGCAGTGGGCGCACTATGAAAGCACGAGAGGCCTGCTCTGTGAGTAGTTTGAAGGTTATCAACGGGGGGCGGGAGGTGGCCTTTCAGATTGCATTGCAAATGTACTCAAGGCGCTGGTAAAGTGCAAACATGAACGCTCCCCCGAAACAAAGTCAGGCGATGAAGACACCCCGAGGCACAGAACAAAGATGTGGCACCCTGGGACAGAGCAGCGGCAGCAGACACCGCCCACCCACGGTGTGAGGAGACTGCAGTGAACACAGCAGGCTCTCGAGATGCGCTGCCCTGTCAGCTGAAACCCAGAGGCATCGGGTTTTTGCTTGCAGGAATCGGGAGGCGGGAGACTAGCGCTGCAACATTTACTCGTATTTTACCGTTTATAAATATAAATACAGACAAAGGAAATATCGATTTCCGTCTGTATTTATATGTATAAATCCGTAAATACGGAAAACCGGGAGCCCTAATTATATCCAAAGACACTTGTAATACCGCGGACAGGAAATCCATCACATGTGTGGCGGAGTAACCCATCCACCAAGCTCTTAATCGGTCCCTTTGTGTTGTATTCGCTTGTATATCCCCACAGAATGACAACTAATTCCTCTAGATTAGGTCTATAAATCATAATTTGACAATTCACCAAATATAGCAATTTGTGAGTCATAAATTGAAGGAGGGCTGTAGATTATAGAATGGTTCCATTCTTTGGCTTGTCAGATTTGTTTGCAAAAAATGTCAGGTTTAATACTGCAGTTTTTCATATGAAGTGTGGGGGGGGGGAAATCATGGCAGCCTTACATTTATCCTGTTGCAACTTTTCATGAATCAAATGGTTTGTGCTCCACTGATACCCTTATGAGTGAGGGCCAATTTCATGCAATTTCAGTTTGACTCCACTCCAAAAACAAGTAGTACAGAAGTACAGCTTGTACTGTTAGACCATGTTGTCCTTCCACAGGATTAAGGCAACTGCAGATGCAGATCTGTCTTTTTAGGCTTCATTTGTGATTTATAGGTTAATGGCTTAGGCAATGCAAGCACAAGGACAGCCATGTCAGGATGCCTGACGCTTTTAGCACTAGAACCCAATTTTCATAGGACGCGAGGATAAATGCCTGATATATTCCATTTCAACTATGAATACTCTAGTGCTCCGCATATGCTTTTGCAAAGAAAGACTAACAACATGCAAATCACTTCTTCACTCAAAAAAAATAATAGTTCAAACATATATCACGTTCACAATCTTTTGGTGAACATGACTTAGGCAGAACTGCAATACGTTATTCTTTTAAAGACAGATGCTTACTGCGGTGAGTGGTTGAGCAAACAATGGCCCACTGTGGATCACTACATGCATAAAATCACACTGAAATTCTCAAAAATATTCACATAGATTTCAGAAAGAAAAAACATTAGCAACAGAGGGTTATTTATTAAGGATATCACCTATTCTGCTTTATCCAGATTTGGAGAACATTACTGAAAGCCTGTTCTGCAAAGTGATTTAAAAGGATATTATAGCTTTAGGTACTAGCCCATTTTTTAAATGCCCTCTAGTATGCTGGATTACATTGCCTCATTTTCTTGAACACAAAAAGCTAATGCTTTGGTTTTCATTTTAATTCTACAGGTCAAGGTCGTATGAAAAGAAAAAGTAAAGGTGAAGAGTCTGAAAAATATCCTAATAAAAACATCCAATGCACAGCTTCTTCGGGAAAAGTGAAGGTTATCAAGAAATCTAAGCAGATTACCAGCTCTAAAAGCCAGCTGTGGTCAGATAGAAATCTGAAACTGGGAGTTGTTCAAAGTGAAAATGTATGTGTCAACAAAATACAATCCCGCTTACAGCAATCGATTCCCAAAGTAGGGAAAATGACTAATCATAATTATTTGTGGTTGGCCCAGCCTTTTGTTGGTCAAACGAATTCTACTGAACACCAAGGAACAAAGGTTGCATCATCCTCGAAAGAAAGGCATTTTCAATGTACAGAATGTAACAAAAGCTTCATCCAGAAAGTACACCTCATCCGTCACCAGAGAACACATTCAGGAGAGAGACCTTATCATTGTACTGAATGTGAGAAAAGCTTCAGTCAAAAACACCATCTTCTGGGACATTTAAGAACACATTCAGGAGAGAAACCTTTTCAGTGTGCAAAATGTATGAAAAGATTCTGTTGGAAAGAAGGTCTTTACAGACACCAGAGAACACATGTATGTCCCATGCACAGTTACACCTAACAAACACTAAATATAATGCAATCATATTGAAAATTTAAAAACAAAATGGGTTATCTGTGTTTAAAGCACAAATGGTTTGCAGCAGGTGTGAAAAAAGCGATCCTGCTGGGGAAGATCAGTGCAATATTTACAAGATTCCCAATGTATATCTAAATAGGTTCCACTGAGACTTGCTGTACCTAAATTTGCTTTATGTGGATACATGGAAAATCGGACATTGGTCCGACCAGCCTCAACAGGGTTTAGACACCCCTGGTTTACAGATTTACCCATATTTAAGTGAATGTACGAAAACAATTGCCGAAAATCCCAACTGGTGCAACAATACAGACTGGAAAAAAAAAAAATCATGTTATGGTGTTCACCAAATCGAATTCAAATGATATAACACAAGTAAACTGAATGTAAAATTGAACTGCTATGATAGTAACAAATACATTATCAACTTCAAAGTCAAATGTTTCTATCGATGGACCTCGTGTCCTCATTAAAATAGAAATCCCAAAATAAAAACACAAACTATTGGTCTTGCTGAATATAGAATTGATAACACAGCCATTACATTATGAGCAGAAGTAGTGAAAAATATCGACCATTCTAAATAAGTGTGAGAAAATAGGGCAAACAGATATTTTATCACAGCACATTAAAAATTGCACTTCAAAGGTATTTTGAACATCTTGGTGCTTGCTTTTTGCAACATTAGTGTCACTTCACAGAACAGGAACAAAAAACACAGGAGCATGTATGTGAAAAATGTATTAGCCAGCCACTAAATAAATCCTGTTTGAAATGCATAGGTTTGGGGTATTTTTTTCTGGTTGACTGCAGTCATAAGTACCCACTGAAGACTGGAAGGGGTCGTTCTACCTACAACCTTTCACAACGGTCAATAACTAACCACCCCAATTGAGCTCAATTAACATTGTTTACCGCTCATGCCCTCGGTCATAAAGTAGCACCCTCAGTAACATAATTCTCTTGCTATTGGCTTTGCTTCCAAGTTTTACATGGATGGCCAACTAGGACATTCCCTGCCAAGTACAAGTGCATCTGTTTGTTCTCCATTCAATGTTAACCAGTTTTCTGACATCCATACCTGGATCTCAGTCAGGAAAGTAGCAATGTTTCAAAGTATTTATCACATGGTTAATGATACTGTTTTGCTCAGTTGGAAGATGTGTGCCATCAGTAAAGACCAGGTTAACCAGCTCAAACTGTTGCGGAATTCCTGACAGGGACCTCGTGTACATGTTGAATTGATGAGTTAACATGAAGAAGCCTTGAGTCATTCCTCAGCCATTCAGTCAATGAAAAACCCCCAAACTATACATGATTATAGCACTTTATTCAACAGACCTCTATTCAAGTAATGCAAGCTCAGTAATGCCAAACCAGTTGTGTGTTCATTCAAACAGTGAGCAGAAAACCATAGGGGTCATGGTCATCTCTTACCCTTGTCCACAGCCAAGAGAAGCGTAATTCCGAATAACAGCCTATCACTAGAACTATTTAATATGAATGGAAGTAATACTCTGCTGGCAGACTTCAGTCCCACAGGGACAAAGCTGAAGAACACTGTTCATGCAGTAGCCAATCTACTCTTAATATCTCAGGAAGAATGACCTATTCACACCAATACTGAGAGAGCTCCACTGGCATCTGAAGCCGATCTAGATTACATTCAAACTAAATCCACTGTACCTGTTGAATCAGATCAAGACCTCTGTTGGCACATGCAAGATGCACATCAGCAGCAGTTATAACCAGCATGGAAATTAGGAAAAGCAGGAAGGAGAAGACAAGGCACTGAGGGCCTGATTTCGAGCATGGCAGTCTTTGACCACCATACTCGGGGTGGTGATTCTGCATCTGCCCTATTACGAGGCAGCTTTTTGGACCGCGGCTGGCTGCGCCAGGGAACCACCGCTCCCTGGCAGTTGCACAGTGCAGAAGCCTATACAATATGCAAGGCTGGACCACCGCAGTCCACGGAGCATATTACGAGTTTCCTCTCCACCAGCCATTTCATGGCAGACTCATCACCTTGAAAAGGCTGGCAGAGGGGAAACAAAGGGGGTCTACAGGGCCCTCATGCCCCCGCCTCTATGGGGATGCATTCAGGGGGACGGTCTCTGCTCAGCTGTGCACAGCCTGCGCAGCACCACCTAAGTCGTAATCGGCCCCTAAGCCTTTAGCTGTGCTTCAAGAATGTAGAGTTCCATCCCATTTCAAATACACCATATCCATTCCAGCTCCACTTCCAGAACGAGTTGAAGACACATCGCAACACCAAGTTACAAAGTAATCACCAAGCAACAGCCCTACGGAAGCGATATCAATCTCGCCCATTGCTCCAGTATACCTAAAAAACACTCTCTCCAGTATACCTGCAGTTTCCCACCGTCCTCCTTTCTCCCATCCCCATTACATTTCTAGGACCTCCTCCCACATCCTATGCTGCAACTCGGCCTTATCTTCAAAATTATTTCCATGTACGTTCTCTCACCCAATCAGAACCCTTCCTCTCCAATGTGATTCCCAGTCGCCCCCACTCTTCAGCACATCCCCCTCCATGGCTATTACATCAAGTGCGTCCTGGTCCTTCTAATTTTTCCTGTGTAAACACTCTTATATAACACTCTGCTACTTTGTAGCTAGGTTCTAGCCACATAAACCCCACACATTCCTGCATCTCAGGAAACTCAACAGTTCAATACGTTTTGGAGAAAGAGGATGGTCTTGCATGATTTTGGGCGATATGTATGAAGCAAAATTTAACTCGCAAACACGGCGAATTGCAAAAAACAGCGTTTGCGACTAAAATTTTGCTAAACGCGATGTTGAAACATTCTCGGATCACAAATATAAGGAATCGCTAAAATAGCGATTATTCACACTGCGAATATTGGTGCGAATTCCAAAACTGCGATTTGCAACTAGCAAAAATCGCAATTTGAAAATTCGCATTTTTGGTAATCGCAATGAAATGTTTGAAAAGAAAATCGCAAATTGCGATTTCATCATATTCGCAAATTTGAGAATCGCAATTACCACCAAGTCTGAGCAGGTGGTAACCAGGTGCAAACTATTTAAGGAGGCCCACAATGCAGCAGATTTTTCCACAATGACTGGGCTGTATGTGATAGCCAGGAGGCTGCGAATCAGAGCTGCTGCACAGAGGAGGAGACGCCAGGAGAGGATCTTTCGTGCGCACATAACCCTGTTCCAGCGGACTGAGGAGGAGACCCATACAAACTACAGGCTGGATGAAGAGAGCATCCTTGATTTAATTGAGGAGCTCAAACCTATCCTTGAACACCGCACACACAGGACACACACCATCCCCACCCACATCCAGGTCCTGTGCTCACTGCACACCTCTTGGCATCAGGTAGCTTCCAGGGGGTGATAGCCCCAGCAGGAGGGGTCTCACAGAGTGCATTGTCGCGCTTTTTCCACGCGTTCCTTGATGCCATGCTCCAGAGGCTGCATCACCACATCCACTTCCCCAGGACACCACAGGCACTAGACCAGACCAAGCAGGAGTTCTATCAAATAGCCCAATTTTCCCACATCATTGGATGCATAGATGGGACACATGTCACAATATCCACCCTTCACAGAACGAGTATGTGTTCAGGAATCGCAAATCCTACCGTTCCCTGAACATACAGGTGGTGTGTAATGCCAAGCACATCATCACCGACATTGTCGCAAAATACCCAGGCAGCACGCACATCTTCCGCCACAGTGGGATACACCGTCGACTCACAAGTGGGGAGTTTGGTGAGGGATACCTACTAGGTAAATGCATTTGTACAAAGGACACACTAGTAAAGGATAGCATTGTCAGGACAGTGTTTAACCATATTCCTCCCACCCCACAGGTGACAGTGCGTATGCGGTCCGTGATTTCATTCTGACTCCCTACCTGAATACTGCCAACGCTGGGGAGCGGAGGTACAACAGTGCCCACACAGCAACCCGATGTACCATTAAGCGGACCTTCGGGATACTCAAGAGCAGATTCAGATGCCTACATAAGACTGGAGGGGCACTACAATACAGCCCACAGACCTGTTGCAAGATAGTGGTAGCATGTGCCATGCTGCACAACATCGCCACCAGGAAAGGCACCCCAGTGGAGCTAAGTGAATCGGATTCATCCGATGATGAGGGGCCAGCGCCAGGACGCATGCCAGCCGGTGTAGTTGGTGCAGCTGCTGGGCGCCAGAGGCGAGGTGAGATTACACGCAACTATTTCTAGGTAAGAATATATGACACAATGCTAAATATCAGTTGTGAGGCAGTGTTATATTTCCTTAACTTCAGAATAGATGACGGCACACGGCCTGTGTTCCCCACAATGTATAGTCAAATGCACAGCACATGCTATTATCACAGTGCGATTGCACAATCCGGAGCAAGTGTCCATGTGAACTGGGTTGAGGCACCCAACTCCTGGTCCAACTTAGTACACCTCAAGTGTGGCGCTGTCGTGCCGGAGCCCCTGGCAGAGGGTGCACAGTGCCCTCTTCACATTTCCCAGTAGCCCTGCTGTGATGCCCACTACGGCGCCTCTCCGGAGGGGGAGGCGGGGGGTGATGCTGCTCCTGTCTGATTGTGCGTCCTCATCTGTTGGAGTGAGAACTCCTGGTCCAGTAGTGCGAGCTGCCCGCAGCTCATCCACAGCAGATGTGATCTGTACCAGGGCCCTTGCCACGTCCTGGCTGTTGTGTGCCACCCCACGCTGCATACATATGCTTCGCCTTGACAGCACATTTGTTGCTGAGGACAGCCGGTTAACTGCCTGTGTGTACAGGTCTAGGCGCTGCATCTCCCTGTGCCTAGCAGCACGATCTGCCCTCAGTTCCGCACAGAGTGCCTCCAGGGCACCCGTCATGCCCATGAAGCCAGCCCTGACCTCCCTCTGAAATGAGCGTATGTTTTTTGCCTGCAGGCGCTGTACCGCCAACATTTGGCCCTCCAGCCCGCCGAAGACTGTACCCCCTCTTGGGGCTGCTCCACTGGTCGATGTACGTGCCCTGCGCCTTGATGGAACTGGCGGGATCGGATCAGCACAGTGTTGTGGCTCTGGCTGTGCTGGGACTGGTTGTACATCGCCATCTGTGTCCTGGTCTTCATCCTCCCATGGGGGCAGTGGCACTACAATATGCCTGCGGCGTTTTGGAGGGATTACTGGGCTGTCGTCATCCTCCGTTTCATCCTCTTGCCCTGGTGCCTCTGGGTTTGATGATTCGTCCTCTACTCCTCTGACTAGTTCCTGTGTTTCTGATGGTGCTGTGGACGTAAATGCACACATTAATTTTCAGTCCAGACTTGCACTTGTCATGCATTAAATTTCACCGTTTGGATTTACATGGGTCCGGTCTGTCTGTATTTTGCCTTTCCTGATGTGCATATGCTGTTAGGGACTGGCTGGGTGTAAATGCACCACTGTAATGTGCATGTGACTACATCTCCCATAATGCATTGCTGTGTGTGCTTGGACACCTGCACTGGAGTTTTTGTTTTGTTCTGCCCATGGGTCGCTATTGGGTCTGTGGGGGTAGTTGGGGGGTATCAGGGGGGTGATGGCATGCTTCTTACCTTGTCTTGGTGCCGGGGGGTCGGAGCTGTCCCGGTCAGACACGCCCATCACTCTCTCTGGTAGCAGGGTCCCCTCAACCAGTTCCTCAAGTGGTGTGGAGTCAGTGGCGGTGGAGGTCCCAGCACCAGTCTTCTTTGCTTGCTCCAACCTGGCAGCCACCTTCTCCTTGGAGCGCTGGCGCATATCATACCAGCGCTTTCTTAGATCTTCCACGCTCCTGTGGGTGACATCTACTGCATTGACTTTGCGCTGGATGTCCGACCAGATCCTACGCTTGCGTGTCTCCGGCACCCGCAGGGACTTCTTGCCAAAGAGCAGTTTGTGGCTTATCACCATTTCCTGTATCAGGACCTCCAGTTTAGTTTCAGAAAACTTATGTTTTCTCTTCCTGGGTGTTTCCCCCTGCTGCTGTTTGTCCTGGCTGGCCATGTCTCCAGTGTCTGTCATTGGTTCTTGCACTGCAGAGTTCCCTCACCTCCACTCCTTCTCTCACACTGTGCTTCAGAAACTCAGGTGCAGCATGGGTAGTCACACTTCCTGGTTGTGATGTCATCATGCTGCACCCGAGTTTCCGATTCTCTAATTTGCGAATTTCGCAAAATTGCGATTTTTTCAGATAAGGAATCGCTATTTGAAATCTCGCAATTAAATAGCGATTTTTAGGGGGCGCTAGGTTGCGCGCTAGCAGTATGGCCGCACTGTAGTGAGGCTCCGGCAGTCCGATGCTTTAATCCTGGATTTATCCTCCCAAATGGTAATGAAGACGCCTGGAAAATAACTTCCCAGGCGCGCGCTGCCTGGCTCCTGACCCGGTGTAATTTTCAGCTGAATTAGAGGCTGACTGCCTCTGTAGCGGCGGAGTGAAGCGGCGACCGGGGGCGAGGGAGCAGTGTTGCGGAGCGCTGAGGCGGCGTCACCCCCTACGCGAGCTCCGGGCTGACCATGAGGAGCCCGGGCCATCAGAGAGGGGACGAGCGGAGAGGACGGAGCAGCGGGGCGGATCCTCGGTAGGAAGAAGGTGTTGACCGGGGGCTGTAAGGCGGAGGCCCAATAGACCCCACAGCGACAAAGGAAGCTGCAGCGGACAACGGCAGGAGGGCACCAGATTGACTTGGTAACGGGCGCTGCTGTGAGTGCGGCTGAGGTGCGGCATCCGCGGGGCCCGCGGAGATCGGTGAGCCTCTGCGTAGCACACGGAGTGCGGAGCGTTGCAGTGGGCGCCTGCATCTGCCCCCCCCCCCCGCCTTGATTGAAGCCAGCGGGAATCAGATGGGGGCCGAGACGTGGGAACTGTAGGCCCGTGATGGCGGGACGGGGCGAAGGCTGGCGCCCATGACCCAAACGCGGCAATCTGGAGAGCGCTGACCTACCAGAGGAGGGTGAGTGATCCATCTCATGAGGGCGCTGGAGGGTGCTTTCCCACGCGCATTAGCCTGCACGTCGTTACTAGGAGGACACTGCTGCTGTTTTGCTGCCTGAATTGGGGAACTGAGTGCTGGCGCTTGAGAGGCTTAGGAGCAGTGGCCTCACTGAAAGATGCGTTTGGAGAGGGGCGCAATGGAGTTGGAGGAGTAAAATGCGCATTGGACTGTGGGGTCATGCGGCCGATATTGCCAGTAAGGGTCTAGTGATGGCTGGGACCTGCTGAGCGCATGGAAGGTTCTTCCTGACGTCCACGCTGAAAGTGAAGGGACTGAGATTACACCCGAGGCCCAAAAGAGCGACTCTAGGAGTGGGTTCTGACAGAGAAGAGCCCCTTGGAGTTATTGCAAGTGACGGCTGCGCTCTCTGGCGCTGAGCCTGTGATAGGAGCTCAGGGGAGTGGATTAGGTGCATAAACACTGTGGGGGTGCACTGCCTGGGCAGGTATTAGGGGCGCCATGGGCAAAACGGACAATAGACAGCCGAAGCTCACCCGTGAAGCGCGGTCCTCGGCCCGCGCAGGCGGACCGGGAAGCTGACAGGAGAGAGGAGGAACGGGGGGGGCGGCTGCACAGGATACTGACATACAAAGTATACTCCAGGAGGTCAGACAGGGCTTCGCCACCATTGTGGATAAAGTGGACAGAATGTCCACGCGGATGGATGCGATTGCGCACAAGCTGGAGGGGCATGACGAACGCCTTAAGGAGGCGGAGAAGCATGTATCAGATGTGGAGGACACAACCTCGAGACATACCACGCAGCTGGCCCACATGGATAAGCTCATAGCAGCAAAAAATGAGGATTTAGAAGCGCGCAGCCGGCGCAATAATATTCGAATAATGGGTATTCCGGAATCGACCAATATAGGGAAAATGGAGGAATACGTCGAAAAGCTGCTGCTGTCCGCCATTGGGGCTGAATCCTTCTCCAGCCAGTTTATAGTGGAGCGGGCCCACCGCCCTCTAGGTCCGCGCCCCCCGCCCGGCAGTCCGCCGCGTCCCATCATAGCCAGACTTTTGAATTACAGGGACCGCGATGTGGCCCTGAGAGTCGCACGAAATAAACAAAAATTGTCCTATGATGGAACTGAGGTGGAGGTGTGGGGTTCCGGTGCTGCCACCTAGAAATGACCCCTTACGGGTATTCCCCTGAGAATGCTCCCTGTGCAGCTGCTACAGGGATTGACGGGGTATTTCTGTTTGGCATGGGAGGGTGGGAGGGAGTACTATACTGGCAAGTTGGGGGTGCTTCAGTGGGTGGGAGTGGGGGGGGGAGAGGGGAAGGGGTATTTTGTTGTTTGACATCTGTGCATCGAGACTCAAAGCTAGCAGGCGTAGTAACAATGCCAGGGGTAGGGGAGTTGGGGTGCCTGACATGCGGTCCGGGATGGGCAGTGACTGGTAGGCTGGGCACACGCTTCTCCCTTTTTGCCTGCTACAGACGGATGGCATCTGATTCGGAAGATGGCTGAGATTTGGTCTGGACAACTAAACATACTCACGTGGAATGTCAGAGGCATGGGAGATCCGAGAAAGAAAAGGCAAATTCTGGAATATTTGGACAGGCACAGAGTGCATATAGCTATGCTGCAGGAAACGCATTTTGCCCCGCAGAAATCACTTAACTTTGCAGGCAAATGGGCAGAGCATAGAGTTCTCTCTTCGTATTCGTCATATGCGAGGGGTACAGCAATCATTATAAAAAAACAAGACGCCATTCCAGATGGCCGGGGGTGGAGAGTGACCCAGGTGGCAGATACTGCTTGTCATGGGGGCGATTGGGAACTTCTTCGGTCACCCTTGCTTGCTGTTATGGGCCGAATGTGGATGCACCAGAGTTTTACGTTTCACTATGGGCTAGGATACTGGAAATAGGCTCCAGCCACATTATTTGGAGGGGGGGGGGGATTTTAATGTAACTCATGATTCCAGTGTAGATAGATCCCGTCCAGCCCCGCACCATTACACCATTATTCGAAAGCGCGTGCATTCCTCCATGATACTATCACAGCTTACCAGTTGATCGATGCTTGGAGGCATGCACACCCGCACGGGAGGGAGGGTACGCATTTCACGGCGCTGGCGGGGTCATGGGCGCGGCTGGACTATTGGCTGATCACCCGAGGGTTAGGGCCGGCGATAGTCCAAGTGCAGCACTTGGCCAGGACGTACTCTGACCATGCCCAGGTAAAACTCACGTTGTCCTCCTCAGAATTTGACATGCCACGCAGGGCGTGGAGGCTTCATGCCCCTATATTGCAAGACCCAGTCTTTAAGGTGGAGCTGAGTGAGGAAATACAAGATTTTTTCGCACGGAATAAAGGCTCAGTGGATAGTGTGGAAACCATCTGGGAGGCGTTTAAGGCCACACTCAGAGGAATATGCATAGCAAAGGGGTCAGGAGTCCTTAGAGATATAATGAATACGCTGCGTAGGCTGGAGTCAGAGCTTAAGGCATTGGAGGGACAACTGGCGGCGGATCCGAACAGCACTGTCCGTAGCAAGTTTAGGGAGACTCTCTCGGAATATATGGATGCGGCGCAAAGGGAAACGAGGTTTCGAAATAAGGCATGGGTGGCTCGTCACTATGGAGAGGGGGAGCGCCCTGGCAGGACTCTTGCGCAAGTAGTTCAAAGACCTCTGCATGCTAATTACGTGTTGGAGCTTGAGAATGCGTGTGGGGAGGCCCTGCGGGATACCCCTAATATCCTTCATGAATTCACGCAGCATTATAAACACCTCTATGCTACCAAGTGTAGTGAGGGCCTGGACCTGGCAGGGTATCTAGATGATGTCGTACTAGGCTGGTTGAGTGACAGACAGCGGGAATTCTTGTGCGCCCCGTTTGAACTGGACGAAGTCCGGGAAGCCATTATGAGCATGCAAAGTGGGAAGGCTGCCGGTATCGACGGCATTCCTATAGAGTTCTATAAGACATACATAGATCTAATGGCGCCTATCTTGCAGGAGATATATGAAGAGTCATTAATGGTGGTCCGCCTGTCCGCTTCCATGAGGGAGGCGATTATTGTCTCACTCTTAAAGCCGGGGAAGACACCCACACAGTGTGACTCCTACAGACCCCTTTCTCTCCTTAACTTCGATGTCAAAATTCTGGCTAAACTCATAGCAGCTCGATTGAGCCTCTTGTTGGAGAACTTGATTCTACCGGATCAGTCGGGCTTTGTGCCTGGGAGGGCAACATCGCACAATCTGAGGACGCTTTTTGCCGTCCTCAATAACGTATCCCCGGACTTGCCTATGGCAGCGATATTTTTAGACGCCACTAAGGCTTTTGATTCCATTGAATGGGATTATATCTATGGGGTCATGCTAAGGATGGGTTTTCCGCCCCTCTTCCTCTCCTGGATTCGTCTCCTATATTATAAGCCGGTTGCAAAGGTTTTGGCTAATGGTCACACATCTCACGCATTTCCAATTACGAGGGGCACCCATCAGGGGTGTCCGCTCTCACCCCTACTATTTGCTCTTGCAACAGAGCCTTTAGCGGCCAAACTGAGGCAACACCACAATGACAAGGCTTTGCGGTGCAATCAGAGGCAAATCCTTGTACCCTGATATGCGGATGACATTACGTTATATGTACGAGACCCGCAGCAAAATCTAAATCCCCTCCTCCGGGAATTTATAGTCTTTGGGAGATTGTCGGGGGTCCAAATAATCTGGGGAAAATCTTGCGTCTTCCCTCTGGCGGATGCTACGACTAGCTACCCGCTCGATTATCCATTGGAGTGGTGTGATACGGACATGCGATATCTAGGCATTCAGATTACCAGGAATAGGGAGGACCTAATGCGTGCAAATTATGGTACTTCATTGACCCGTATAACGGAGTATGTGTCCCGCTGGATAGCTCTTCCGCTCTCTATGGCAGTGCGTGCATCTCTTATTAAGATGGTGATACTGCCACAACTGCTGTACTTGTTTTTAAACATTCCGTATTACCCGGGTGCCTATTTTTTTCAGACACTCAAGGCGGAACTAACGCGCCTGGTGTGGGGAGGTAGGCAGCCACGGTTACAGTGGCAGGTCCTTACTAGAACCTTTTCACAAGGGGGGTTTGGTATACCAGATTTCGAATTATACTACTGTAGTGCTCAAGCTTATTATGCATGGTTCTGGGTAAAACAGCCACGGTATATGCCGCAGGTAGCGGCGGAGCACTGGTTGGCGCACCCCACTCCACTAGAGGGAGTGCTGTATGACCCGATCCGGCCTCGGGACAAGGCACCGACTACCCTCACATGTACTGCTGGAGCGTGGCAGCGCATAGGGCGCATGTTGCAGGTCCCCTTATTGTATTCCCCATTGATGCCCCTTACCTACCACCCAGATATGCCTCTCCTCCAGGAGGTATTGTTTCATAACTTCAAGGAGCGCACAAACATACACACTTGGGGGGATTTATATCAGGATGGCCGCTTTCGCACTGTTGAACAGGTATTCCTGGGGGTTCAGCAGACCCCGCTGGATGTTTTCCTTTATATTCGCCTTCGGCAAGGTATCCGGGCGTTGACACCGGATTTCCCAATGGAGCCCAGTGCGCTGACCCCTCTGCAATTGCTGCTTAAGAGTACAAAGAATACGAGGCTAGTTTCTTTGATATATCGCACGGTGCACACACAGAGAGAGCTACTAACTACGTTGTCCTGCACAAAGTGGAGTGAGGAGCTGGGGCAGGTCCTGACGGATGATCAGTGGGAGTACTGCTGCTTGCGGACCGCGAGGGTGTCGGCCAGCAGCAGGCTTCGCATGATACATTACAAATTTTTACATAGGCTGTACTATACCCCGGCCAAGCTATTCAGGTTTAATTTGCGAGATTCTGACAGGTGTGATCGGTGCCGGGCTCCGGGGGCGGACTTTCTTCATTTGGCCTGGGAGTGTCCGGAGGTTAATGCCTTTTGGGGGCGGGTGTTTGACGCGCTAGCCCGAATGACGAATATATGCATCGAACCCGCACCTTTGGTAGCCCTTCTAGGATACACTAAATTGATATCGGCAGTACACCGCAGGTATGTTGCACTGGCCCTCCTGATGGCCAAGAGGCAGGTGGCCTCCTGCTGGGAACGGGGAAGGGCGCCCAAGTTCAAAGATTGGATAGATGATCTAGTGATTTGCCAGGAACGACTCAATACATATGCGGAGATGGGGCCTAGTGCTTCGAGGCCTAGGGATATTTGGGCTCCCATGAGGTGTTACCTGCTGATGGCGCTGAATGTGATTCTTTCCCCGGCGGCGGGCGACTAGACGCGTAGAGGCTGTGGCGGGGCGGAGGGGGGGACGGGGCCTTTTGAGCGGGGAGAGGGAGGAGGCCCTTAAGTGGTTTGATCCTAGGTGGAGGGATAAGACCGGGGGAAAGCGACGGGGGCGCAGAGCTATGCTATTGGAGCAGACATAATGTTCCCATAAATTTCCAGTCTTTTCTGATCCGGGTGGCAGGGATCCCTACTCACGGACTTGAGGGAAAGCTGGGTAGGGTGCTGGCAAATGCTGGATATGTTCGCAATGATTGAAATGCTGCACAATACTTGGTTAATTAGTCATATATGTATATGGTGGGGTGGTAGTGTGGGGATGGGAACACGGGCCAGTGTAGGAAGTAGGGGAGCCCTGGAGGAAATGGGGCCAACATGTGGGCATGCTGAGAGGGCTCGGAGCAGGGGATGGACACAAGTGAGAACATATAGTACTGAAATGCGTGCTGGAAGGACAAACCTGCAAACGATGTTATGTATAATATGTGATTTGATGTATCAGATGTCATTGATGGTTATGTTGAATGTAAAAGAAAAACTACAATAAACAAGTTTAAAAAACCAAAAATTGCGATTTTTACAGAATAGCTATTTAATTGCGATTTTTTATTTACATCCTGTTTTGCGATTCTCAACTTGCGATTCGCTAAAAATCGCAAATTGAGATTCGCTAAAGGGGGGTATGATACATATGGCCCTTTATTATCTACCCGACTAGCCAATTTCATATTAATTATATTTAGTGATAAACAGATTGCAGACGGATTTAGAGTTTGTGTATTACCCAGTGTGCTACCCTCACAACATGGTGTCTGAAGGCTGCTAATTTCTCTCTTTTTTTTGTTTTTTACAATACAAAATTTGTAAGTCCTAGAAAACTTAGGTTTGCTATGTTAGGCAAACTGATTAATTCTAATTGGTTTTGTACATTAAGAGGAGTGTTTAGTCTGATTCCCAACATCTACTATTTTCATGCACAAACATGGCTGTTTTGTACCCTAATTTGTTGAATTCTTACGGCTAGTTTGTCAGCAAAAAACTAAGGGCCTGTTTCATAAACTGCACTTTTTAGGAACTTACACTTTGTAGAAAGTTCTCCACTACCCATGGCCAACCACTGGTACTGCAACACCCTCCCATAGGGGACTTAAAATAAAACCCCATATGAAATGATAATAAATTATTTAAAATAGTAAAAAATATAAGTACATATAAATTGATGTTTAAAAAATATATTTAATTTAAAAAAAATAGTACATATATATATATATTATTCAATTATAAAATAACAGAGGTGTCCCTACCTCTGTTACGTTCTACGAGAGGGTTTTGCAGTACCAGTGGTTTGCCATGAGCAGTGCAGGACCTACTACAAAGTGTAAGTTACTACAAAAGTGCAGTTCGTGACTATCGAAAAGCAGTAAACTTAATCAAAAGTGTAAACTTACTCAATAATGTGAGTATCCTTTGGGAATCATAATGTGAGTATCCTTTGGGAATCAGGCACAATGTGTATTGATTGAATCGAGGTCCAGATGCCATCATTCTTTTTTACCTCTATCCTCATTTAACCAGGTTTTTGCATGGCTTTGAGGTTTTACTTTGTTGTTCTTTCAGAACTAGATGAAAGAATGGATCTATATTAACTTCTATGATTGATTCCTCAGTTGTATATCTGCTCAGCAGTGAAGATTCTAGAACACTGGTTCCAATTTTCCGTTTTATTTTCGTGTTAAAAATATTAAGCATTTGTTTCCTGGAGGCATTTTCTGCTTCTACTGCGTGGCACATTTTACCTCTCTTTCTCCATTCACCGCGGAATTGTTTCTGGTCAGAATCCTCCAACCCGGATAAGAGACTGGCTGACTGAAAGTGTCTTGGAATTGGCAGAAAATATACTTTCAGCTAAATAAATCATACTTCAGCCTAGAAAAATGTTGGGGAGTGATAAAATCTTGCAGATGCAAGGCAATTACACAAAAGGCTTTCTATGGGCATAATTTGTTCCAAGCTCTATATGAAGTGAAAGAATAAACAAATCTCGAAATCCTGTCGCTCATAACCTTCTGAATGGCCCCTCGTTAGTGCTCACCCGAGATTCTCTCCACAAGCTCGTCTTCCTTTTTCACACACATTTCTCCCTTGCAGTTTTCAAAACATGCCAGTTCAAAGGAAGCTTCACCTAATAGGAGGAAAGCAATAGAAGTTAATTTTACTATAGGGTAACGTGCAAGGCATTCACTCCAGATACTTCCACTTAAGTTCATGGGAGGTTTTGCGATATGCTGTAGCTATTACATCAACCACAAATAAGTTGGCCAGAAATTGTATTTACACATATGTGGATAAGTGGTTTGTTATGTAGTCACTTGTAGAAACAATTACCAGATCTCACCAATAGTGATTTACAAACATGTTTCCTACACTTTTTTAACCAATTAGGAGAGCGCATTTTTTATTATAGAAAACTGAACAATGCAGCGACAAAATCTAAGCTTACTTATATCAAGTAAGGACATTCTGCTAAACAGATACCAGTTAAGGGGCAAGCAATCAAATTATAGTCATGTTGTTCTCTTTTCCTATTCTGAGCGGGGGAGGAGGAAAGCAAAAAAGTAAGAGGACGAAAGGAAGAGGAGGCAGAAGGAAAAGAGGAGAAAGAAGAGGAAGAGTTCCTTGGTCACTATTCTCCAGATCTTTTTATATTGGTCATTCTTAATTATGGAGAACCTCTTGCACTACTTCCACATGGTAAAATGTTCAAACCTCTGTTTGTTTCCTACTCCTAAGAACAACTGTTTCCCCAAATCAGTAGGTGCTCTTACAAAGTCTACCCCTACAACTCTCACTTCTTCGTAAAACAAAGAAGTAGATGGTTTTTTAGAGCCCAACCATCTTGCCTTCCTTTGTAAATTATGCCTAGCAACATCTTTTGAGATCCTTTTAAAAGCCTGGATAATACCAATAACTGTATTATATTTTATTAATAAAATGGAGCCAAAGATCCAAACACAATACCCAGTTGTAATTGAAAGGGGCCTGCTCCTTTGACGTGTTAAGAAATGAGTCTTGGAGCTTACCTCCCCTGCCACGCCTCTTCAAATGTACAACGGAGGGAGGTCATACATCCGGATATACACACTGGGCCTGTTAATTGCTCTCAGTGCAGTGCGAGAGCCAGACGTCCTTGAGCACCTCAAATGAGAGGCCAGCTTTGAAGGTGAAAGCAACTATGGATGCCGAGCCCCCTGTGAGTATTGTACGCCCAGAAATATCCCCAACCCCCTCCCCTAGCCTCCTCCAGGATCATAAGATCCATCAATCTGCCACCTATTCGTCTCTGTATGGTGCACCGAATTTACGCATGTGAATTTTCTGGGCTGAGCTGTATTCAACAGTTGCAATATCCTGTTCGACAATACACATTAAATGCACCACTGACAATCCAAGTCATTATCTCCACAGTACTACACAGACGTTTTAATTTGCTCAATACTAGACCATCAAGTTGACAGCATGGAGGACACAAGTATTAACAATGACTCGATCAGAACCACGTCGTTGACAAACTATAAAACAGACCATGACAACTAAAATGTGAGCCAGAGATTCATCGAACCGAGCTCCATTCACGTGCAGTTTGATTCAGATGCCGGTTACAAGGCACCACATCCCCAAGTTTAACCCTGGATGAAGGCTTGGCGGGCAAATAAAACATGGCGCAACTCTGCAGTCTAATAATGTTAGACATCCATGTTTCTTACAATAAATTAATATCAGATTGATAAAGAAAAGGTGAAGTGCCTTCAAAGTCAATATCTTTTGATGTCAGAAGAGTTCCATGACAGTAAGTTGCATCAGAGACAGGGGCTCAACAGAACCACAGTTCCAACTTTGTGTGACTAACTGTTTTCTAAAAAGAAGTCCCCATAGTTTTCCATGAATCGTATTCCTGCACTTATTTTTCACCTAGATGGGATAACAGTTAGAATAGAGCTCAAATGAGGGTTTAGTACATCTAGCAGGTACTGAGGACGTGTAACTAGCCGTAGCAGCATTGTTAGTTTAAAATAAATTTGGGGTGGACGTTACTTACCACATCATGTTCAGATATATGTGCCTACAGCATTAAACTCTGACAAATCTGTTCCAAACTCATTGAAAGAATATCGCTGGGAAAGTAGCGAACTTAACATTAAGTGAAACTTCATCAGTGGTTGATGGAGTCAAAAGTATTTCTGTATTGGAAGCCGTACTGGGTGGCACATGGTTTAGAGAAGAGACCTTGTCACCGTGAAGAACGCGTTTTTATGTTGTTGAGACATCACTGAACTATACACCAGCCTCTCACAAATGCCAAACAGTGCGCTCACCTATGTTTTTTCCTTCAGTATTTGGTTCTTCTTTTGGACATATCTCGTCCTCTTGTTTCACACTCAGGGAAAATACAGATGTGATAACAGGGGTATCTAAAATGAGAACAAAAATAACATGATTTAGGGTAATAATTTAGAAGGATTAACAGGATTTACTCTAGAAAAGAGATCAATAATAAAAATGGTAATTATAAGTGCACTAACATTGCTCACTTTACAACTGGTGCTGTCTGTAGGTACTGATGACGAGTGTTGATGCTTAATCATCTCAATGCTACTCATGTTATTACCCTCATATTGATGAGTGAAATGACTCGGTGGGATTCCAGTTTACAACTTGTAACCTTTGTTTAAACACAGATCTCTACACGGGATGCATTATCCCACCACGCTATCTTGCCTACAAATATGCATCCACAATCTTTGTGAGGGAAAACATTGTGTCAAAAGTCCTAAAATTCCTTGTTTAAAGTAGACATGAAACCTTAATTATTTTCGTGCACTGTTCGTGGTTTAACACGACATTACTAAAGCAACGTTTTATAAACTTAACATTCTCTGTGTCAACCTGCTCTTCTGCTTCCGTCCCACGGATACTGGTTTTGTGCAGTTGTCCTCTCATGCATAGACAATGGCATTGCTATATTACTCCCAGGTTGCACACCAACACATCCTGCCTCGTATTGGGCTTGAAATTGACAGAGCATGTCGTGGTGTGGCTAATGTTATCCCACTAGCAAGAAGCCCAGCAAAGGGTGGAGCCCACAACCTAGCTTCTTGTCCACAAAGTCCAGCGCATTTGTGTAATCTCTGCCCAGAAAATATAGACCCCATAGCAACTGATCAAACATCTAAATGTAGTTGCTCACAGACTACCATCAGGTCAGGGTGGCATAAACATGCTAGAGGGCGGTTATTTCATGCAGAATGCTCTCCCTCTGAAACTCGCTCTCCTTGTCCTTCTGTCTCTATTGAGGCAGGGTCTATTTTTATGCCTACCTAGCTAACAGGTTTACGATTTCCGCTTGTGTAAAAGATAAGAAAGTGGTTTCCCCGGGATGTTTAAGAGCAATTATTCGATTCTCGCTAGCTAAAAGCATTTTTTTTGTGTTCTTTTTTTTTTTGGTTAGTAAAGCATAAGATAGAAAGCGCTTTATCGCCCTCAAGTGGCCACAGTACGCAATTGTTGTTTAAAAGTTCCAAACACTAAAGTATATGCATGGTTTTCTCTTTATTATAAAGCACATGTACAAAATGTTCGTCAATTGTCTTTCATGATTAAACGCCCAAGCCCCTTAAATAAGTAAGATGGTCGCATGATTTGTGTACCACAGCTCAGTTAGGACCAATGAATAAAATACGTGGTTACAATAACTCCACTACAGCCTTACCAAGGTAATGTAATATCATTAGCATGGGAATTACTAGGAGTAATCTTCACACCAACGGCTGAAGTGCGAGTGCCTACATTACCACTTGTAGAATTACATCCCCAGGATCAGCCAATACCCCCTGCCCCTCCTTGCCTCTGTGGCGCTGTACCACATTCCATTAGCACAAGTCACTTTCAGATAACTGACCACGTAATGCACAGCAACCAACACCAAATTGTTGAATTAGTTCTTCACATTTATATTTTGGAGTATGTACTTGGTGACAGGAGGTTGCGTCTGGCGTCTCCTACTTTGTGCCACAAATACGTGTTTATGGGACTGCGTCTGGCAGCTCACATTTGTTTTGAATTTTGATTAACTATTTGGTGTAAATTGTATTGTTTGAACGTTTAATTCTGTAAGGAATGGGAGGCATCTTATCGCAATTGAGATTAACAGTGTCTTTTTTCAACAGCGTGCTTCCAAAAGGGGTATTACTTTCCTTCATCACATCGCCTTTTGGTTTCCTCTGTCAGGCCTGGCAGCAGCCAACGCCTTTCAACTTCTCTCTCCAAATTGTAAAAAGTGTCCTATGTTTTCCGCCTTTTTTTTCCAGCTACATGCAGTGTACTTTAATAGATATATTATTTCTCTCCTTCTTTCAGTCTGCATTTTGAGTCTCTCCCTCTCTTATCTGACTAATGGGCCTTTCTCATCGCTTTCTCTCACAGTGGTATCACAGGATTTCACTACTGATTAGGGAGATCTTATACATGGGTGTACTTCTCTCTTATGCATTGCAGTGAGAAGTGATCAGCAGGAACATCTGGGTACGTGGCAAGCACACCCACTTTAACTGAGACAGGTTCAATTTGAGACCACGCAACTGGTTCGCGGTGCATCCAGTGGATACTCTGTCTAGCTTCCAAGTAGCTGTCTTCACGATTATTAATTACGTACTTTTTGGCACGGTTTTAAATAGGCTCCCCTATTTCACTCATTACACCCTGAAAAAAAGTACATTCAGTTCCTTGACGGTCACACCTCACGCTTCTCATCTCACCTTTCTGGCGTGCTTGGACCCGTAGTAAAGGATCCTCCCAATTGAATATTGAGGCAAGTGGTAGAAAGAGGGGGAGGAAGGATTTCACAGGCATTAATTGCCCATATCACACAGCAACCTTTTTACGTTTTCTGGTTTCTATTACGTCCTAGACTTGGCCCAGCATCAAATGATAGACCAGCCAGACAAAAGAAAAAAAGTGACATAATAAGTTGAGGTCAAGGACTGCCATTCCTTACCGCCTAGAGCCCAATGATAGAAGCTGTTATACCAGGTGAAATGGAGCTATTGCCTTTGATATTTTTGGATCATAGGCTTAATATAGTACATACAATGTTCTATGTTAAAAGACTAAAAATGCCATCAATATAAGTAATATAGTTTCCTGGCAGAAAAGAAAATACTTTCAGTTTCAAATGCATATGAATATCTTTCTATTTAGATGACCAATTATAATTAATAAAATAATGTTTCATTATAGACCTGATGAATATCTTTAGGCATCCATATTTCAATACACAAAATGCAAAGGCCGACCTGGTCAGCTAGATTCTCACTGAAGATTACACCAAATATTGCAGTACTAGGCAACTAAGTACGAAATAATTTACTCCTACCTGTATCCAATTCAACAACAGCCCGAATGATAGGGCAGATCCAGGAAGTACTGCCACAGAGCGCACACAGTTGGAGTTAGCTAATAGAAAAGATTTCGAAATTGTGTCTCGTGGCCAAGGAAGTTAGTGACACTAGACTTAGAGCAAAGTAAATGTCAGAGCAGATGGTGAACATTAGACAGAAGATTGGAATTAGCAAGATAAGACTGTTCTCTTCCGATTTCTTGTGCACAGAACTGCACAGAAGAGGGGAGATAAAATGATGGAGTGGAATGCACGCTAGCTACATTTTCGTTTTGGATCAATCTATAGGTCCAAAACATTATTGTAGGCTCTTAGGAGCAAAGCACTAGAACATACGGCGTTTACACAACGTGCATGACACATAATGAACGTGGGTTGGGTTTGTGGGAGCCTGTGTTTGACTTGATGGTCACAGGTTCATGTGCTACTAGGTCTATTGGGCATTTCATCATTCTAAGATGGATGAAAGGAGTACCATTGAGTTGAGGGAACAATAAGGATCTGCTATCTAGCGCCAAAATGCCATTCTGAGTGAACGTGTGCTTTACAAAAAAAAGTGATATTATTTTAAAATGATCTATTCAGCATAGCGTACAATTAAACACAACACATGTTTTTACATGTTTACGAGGTAACAAAGGGTTAATAGGCTTTCTCTTAGGCTGCCGTTGGAAGTAGCACTCCTGGCCGACCACAGATTCTGGGCGTTGGGCCAGGCAGGAAGGCCATTAGAAATGGTTTCCTGTGGTTAGAAACGATCAGGAGACTGGAAAAGAAAATACATAGATATATATGTATATAGTTGGCAGAGCATGAACGAGAGAAATACATTGCCTAGGATCACACAATTTGGTAACGGGGGAAGCCGAGATTGAATACAGTGTTTCGGGTTTCACATTGTGCAGTTTAGTGACAGAGTATGTATATATATATATATACATGCTTCGCTCCCCTATGACAACTGAACGAAAGCAACACTACTGACTGGCGACATCTCTTAAATTAATTATTGTTCAGAATTATGACACATTAGAGGCCATCCTAACTCAGGGTTACCATGAGTGCAGCTGTGTGTGAGGATCTGAGGAATACGTTTTCGGATATGCACAGCTGCGTGCAGCCTTCAAAATATGAGACAACGACCAGAGATCCGTAGGAAGAGATTACCACAGGTAGCCACCACACCAACTTCCTCCACACAAGCCACAGTGCTAGAAAACTACAAAAGAATAAATATTACGTGCAGATATAAAGTAGATTTCAATGTTAAAGGACAGTATGCATGGAGTAAGCAATGCTCAGTATTTGTCAGAATAATAGGTATAGATTTAAAGAGGTCTTTTAAAAGTACAGTTGCAGACTTTAGTGGTGGGTGCATATATTTTACAGTTCGACCACTATGAGCTTTTGTCTCCCTTAAATGTTTCTATCTCCTGGGAACTATTAGAGTACGATGTTTTGGTTCTTTTTTTGCTTTCGGAGTGAATTGATGATTAGAGGTTTTGCAACATTATTATTATTAGGTTCTTCCCTGCGTCCCCAAGAAGTGTACTGGATTTCCTGTCTTCGGGATGTTTGCTTAGATAAGCTCAATGTTATTGTTTTCATCACCTCTTGTCTGGTTAGAAATAAAATATAAATAAGAATAAAATATAACAGAGGAGTACACTTAGATGCCTTAAATTTCATTTATAGGCAGACTGCAACAGGAAAGATTTGTCATGCCACAGGCCCTGCTACAATTTCCCACACGTTTGGATCACAGCTGGACCATGTGTCCATTATGACATTAAAGCAGCAACAACTTTCAGCAATGCCTGAATGGACTGCTTAAAAATAAAATAGGCAAAATAAGCGCCACAATTGAGGGAAATAAATAATTAAGAGAAAGAAAAATAGTTATTGCCTATGAATTGCCCTCTTTTCACTCACAAATATTACAATGTTCTGGCAACCACCTAACGCCCCATATACCTCTCACTGAACAATTAATATATGTACAAGTCACATCAACTAGTCCTAACAGTGACATTGAAATTATGAAAGAAGACATATATTTGTATAAGTTAACATGCGCTGCGAAGTTTCTTTCTACTCAGGTACTCAGGCGGAAGGAGAAGGGCCCCATCATTCCTGAGGTCCGACCTATCAGTCCTGGAACACAGATTTTTTAAACGACATGTTAAACGTATTAGTCTATTCACCAACATCTGCCTGCATTGCCGAGAAGAAGGCATCGTGTTTCCATTGACTGTCCAAAGAGGAAGAAGACCGTGATGAGCCGCAACAGGAACACCGCCATCTTCACAAGCAGATGTATATATAGAATAGCAATAGGTATATTGCGTTCTTGAAGGGTTTTGCCTACTTAAATGGTGCAAGGAGAAGTACTGTTTTATATGTGTATCTAAAAGAAATAATGTGATTGTATATTAATGTTTTTCATTTCTAGGTTCTTCAGAGTTGAAGAGAATATTGTTGTAACAAATTACATTGTACGGTGGAATGTGCTAAAATGCATTCTAATGCAGTGTATTCGCCAGGGACTACAAAGGATGAGATAAAAGAGTAGTAATATTATGTTTATATTATGTTTATATACTGATCTTTAGTAAGGAGTATATGCCAATGCAGAGGGATAGGTACACAATGGTTCGGATTGCTTCTACTACACATGATATCATGATATAAAGATAAAGGATGATGATATGTACTATGACTAAGTATATTATTGAAAGGGGTGGAAGAAAAGGAAGAAGGGAACAGGGGAGGATGTAGGCAAACAGAAGAGGGAATATGGATAGGCACAAATGGAAAGATATGTTTTCCAACGATAATGCTTGCTTCCATGGCCCGTCTTTTTCATGGTTCATCACTTGTAGGACGTGAAGGAATGATCAGACTGTTTTCCTAAATGCTGGTACAAGGGTTACATTGGAAAGGGTACTTCCACTGCCCAGGCCACTTCATTTCCCCACATTAAATGGACTTCATCAACATACCCCCTTACTCAAACTACAAGTACATGTTGGTTATTGTGTGCATGTTCAGCAAATGGACCGAGGCATACCGATCCAAGAACTGCAATGTACAAACTATTGCCAAATGCCTCCTGAAAGAGTTCATACCGCGCTTTTAAGTACCTATGTTTTTGGGTTCTGACAATGGACCGGTGTTCAGCTCACATGTGATTGAGGGGTTGTGCAAGGGGCGAGGAGCTACACAAAAACTACATGTGTTCCACAGGAAACTACCAAGTGAGAATGGCAAGCTCATCTTGAAGGGTTGCACGTGCTACACACAGCAGAGAAAGGAAGAGTGTGTAAGCGGGCCCCAAGGATACATCACCTAAAGAATGTCTGGGAACATCAATGCCCCAACCCCTCAGTCTGCAAGTTGTGACAACGAGACATCTTTACCTTTCTCATCACTTTGTTTTCTTCATATTGAAAGTGCCTAAGTAATAGAAGTGCTAGTAACCTCTCAAATTACATGAAGACAGGCACCAACGGTTACTTTTTCTGTATCATCACTGAGGCTCTACATTATTGCTCTGCAAACTTTTGAAAAGAGTAAAAGTACAGCAGAAGATAAGACATTCTTCCAACTAGTAACACTAGCCACACGTACCAACGATTGGAACAATGCCTCAAGACTTTCAGAACAATTAGAGAAAATGACCATGGGTGCTACTAGCAGTATTGACCCCCATTGCTGCCATTATAATGACTAAGCTCCATATAGTGTATTGTGATCACAGTGTTATACCTGAGATACTGCTTAAATGACACGGAGATATTGTACCAAATTGAATAGATAGCCATTGATAAAGACGGGACAGGGGGACAGTGACAGGGCAGGATGTTATGTTTGCACACACCGGCCAACCGACACAGAAAACAGCATGTGTTACAATGTCATACCTGTCTCTAAATACATGCTGTGTTCTAATGTACAATATGCTCGTCAGTCAGCACACCATGTCCGTAGCAGTTGCACCTCCTGAGAATAGCAGACTTAGCAAAAGGAGAGCAAGGATAGAACAGGGAATGTGAATAACTTAGCACTTATAGAAGTTGTAGAAGTAACACTACACTAAATGCAGCCTGCTACCATTACCAAATACCTGAAAAGCCTGAAAGGTATGCTGTAAGGATTTTGTTCAAGAATGAACAAGAGGAGGGAATGAGGCAGGGTCTATTTTTATCATATAGTATCCCAGGCCCGTTCTGCCCACACCTGAAATATGAAACCCTTGCATAGGCCCTGCCTGCCTGATTTGTAGGCCTTTGTTAAATTGACCAGAGTTCTGCACCCATTTTACTGAACAGCAGGCTCTAAGCCTGTCTGACTGAAAATCCCAGCCAGCTTCTCTCTGCGAGGCACACTACTCCAGACTGGATAGCCCCCACCCTACCTGTGTGCAAAGTTCACTGTCGCTCTCTCTATCCTGTCGAAATATAGCACACCACATCCTGGGTACATCTGGCTATGAGAACAGAGAAGTTCCCACCACAAGAGCGTTAGACCAGGGTGATGGATGTGGCAACCCAGATATATATATATAATTCCCTTACATCTTTTCTGCTTGCCCTATGCAACTTAAGACGAGCGCTTGGCCTGAGAACATAACCTTTCGCCTGGTCTATGTTCCGCATTTGGTAGAATAAGCGCAACATTTCTGATAAATGTGTGACCCGTGGTGTAATTGACGTAGGTAGGACTGACATGAGAGGACGTTGCTGTAGGCACTTCTCACTGTCTTAAAGGGTATAAAAGGACACCTCACAGCCTTCTTGTCGGACTACCTCCCTGTCTGTATGTAGGTGACAGACTGTTAGGAGCGTTCCCGTGCACCCCACCTCAAGTTAAGCTGCCCCTAAAAACATTAAAAACGCTCCCTCGAACACTAGAAGGACTCTGTAAAGTACCCCAAAGATCTCAAGGCTCTTTTCTTCCCCAAATCACAGGGTCCTTATAGGTGAAATTCCTGTTATCAGACAATTAGGATAAGATAAAGTAAGTAAACTAATAAGGTATTTTGTATATGTGTTTGATAAGTGAAGGATGGGGGAGACAGTGTGGAGCTTGTGACTTGGGAGTCAAGTATGAAATACTCTCTTTAGGAATTAAAGCAAAATATTGTTTTTTCTGTGAAATACTCCTCTTAAATTGATACACAGAATGGGCTTAGCGAAAGAAACTGCCCTCTGCAGCACAGGAGTACAGTCACCGTCTCTCACTCCTCTGGCACGGACTCATGTTTTAATATTCTTGATTCTAGGATGGGATGTGTTATACTCACTCAAGGGACTGCTGCTGCTTTGAAGTCTCTCCTGTGGATCCTGGGAATCAGTTCCGTCATCTTCTTTAAAAATATCTGAAATGAAAACATTTGCAGTCATACAAGGGAGTGTAAAAGTAATTCTCACACAAATATATATTTAAAGTAAGAATGTATTCATGAATGTAAGAGACAGGTGTGCAGTGGAGATCAGATCACCCTGCTCCAATAATGGAAAATTTCAAGATTTGAAAAGACCCACAGTACATCCCATCTACCAACTGTTTTAAGCAGCACATGTAGTTGAAGGAAGAATGTATTTGTGAGAAAATGCCCCTTTCTGCATGGTCACGCCCATTTGTTTTGCTGAATTCCATTGCTGGTTTTGAAACTGTGCATACTGGTACACTGCTGTCCAGAACCTAATGTATGTGCACTGACCCCTAAAACGTCAAACTTTGCTGATCTCTAATTGGCATATTTAACGTTCATAGCATATGGAGTCCCAAAATATACTAATGGCACGGAAAGTTAAATGTCGAGACAAGACAAACTTGCCCCATGGTCTGCCATGCAGCGTGGCAGCTGCAGTTTAAAACTACAACCTGACCCACCAAATGAGCCTTTTGGACAGGAGAATACTTCAATTTGAAATATTAATGAGTCACCTTTTTGTAGGTCATGTAGCCCACCAGGCAAGGTGCATGGTATTAAAAATTGGACATGTAGAAAGGCGTTTTGTTCCTCTCACAGGAAGACCAGTTAGACAATGCCTCCAAACTTAATTCACTTTAAAGGGACCTCCCATGTCACACAACAACGTAGCTCACACCTCTGCAGGCCCTCTCTTTTGTCCCACTTGTCACACAGGCACCCCACCCAGTGTCGGGAAAAGCTACTCCGGACTTGTTTGGAGTGACAGAGGAGGAGGAGACTGTTCATTACCCTGGCCAAACCTGTGTGCAGGCACACAAGTGCAGCACAAGGGAAGATGGGGTCTCCATCTTAAATTTAGTGAGTATAAGGCACTGTGGGATTGTCTGCAGTATGGCACACAAAAACTGCTGAAAAGGTGGGTACGGTTAAACCGGGTAACTTTTACCCTATTTATTAAGGAGGGCCAGGAATCACCTCCCAGCCACAAGCTAGTGCCAGGCATAAATGTGGCACCCCAAGACACCTTCAGAACACTCAGGCCTGTGGAAGATCAGAAGAAGGACTGCACCTGATGTTTGAGACCTGTGAGAAGACCTGAAGGGCTGGACCTGCCCGCACCTGTACCCAAGACAAATATGTGAACTCCACTGGTCATTTGGCTGAGCTCCTGCATAAGTACCAGGGCCACAACAAACTGCTTTTTCCTGAGACGCCCAGCTGACCAGTACCAGCCGAACCTGACCTGTACCCTGCTGGTGACCTCTGCTAGAGAGGGTCTTGACAAGTGTTGTTCCTGAGGTCCTGGGCCCACTGGCTTTGTCTGATTAGACTTCTCCTAACATTTCTGAAAATATGGGACTCAGAAACATTTTGTACTTGTAGACCTCCCTAGTACCGGGACAACCTGCCAAGCCGATCCACCCTAGATGCTGTGCCGCTGGGCTGAAGTAACAGGTTTTCCCTGCACGGATCGTCTCAGCAGCAGAAGTCCAAGTCTGCAGGGCCTTGCCGAGAAGGTATCTGGCCTCATGGAGCCTTCTTCAAAGACTGCCCACAGCCTTGCCCCCCTGGAGGATTCCGAGCTGTGAAAAAATGAGTAGGGGGCATATTTATGTTAAAAATCACACAGTGCAACAAGTCACCTTGCTACGCTGCGCAATAGGGAAGGTGCAAGAATGCGCAGTATCTAACCTAACATCATATGTTGCATGCCTGTCTTTTCCCTGTGCTGGCACACAATGGGCTGCCTAGCGCCAACAAAGGCACCCTTGCATCATGGTGCAAGGGTGCCTGCTTCCTAAGCAGGATTGTCTTTGTGCGGGAAAGGACACTTTCCTGCTCACAAGGAATCCTGAGAGGCAATTTCCTCTTTCTGTGTGTGCTGCAGAATACAGCACACATAGAAAGAGGAAGTAGCTAGAAGAAATAGAGATATTTCTCCTTGTTACGCCTCACCTGGAGAGGCGTAGCATTTTGACAAATTCCCAGCTGTACCAGTAATGGTAAATCTGGGATTGCGCCAAAATTCATGGGTGGATGTTTGGGAAAACCCACGCTCCACCCATGGAACGCCTCTCAGGAGAAGAGTAATGCAATGCAGTGATTTGTGAGGCGTTACTCTAGATTTATCAGGCCATGCAAGGCCAACCTAGGTGACTTTGCATGGTTAGATAAATCAAACCCTAGAGTTGAGTTGCTCCTGTGCCCCATTGCGTGGGGCAAGGGCGACGCAAGTCTGTGATAAATTTGGTCCTAGGTCTGAAAGTAAATATCCTGACCAAGTGATTGCGGTAAATATATCACACCAGCAAAAGGATTCCATGGGTGCGAAATTCAAATTTTTCTTCTCCAACTTGTTCCCACAATAACCAATAGCTTCACTAGGGCCTCGTACAATGTCTATCAATCTTCTTAGAGCCCTCCTCGGATATAGCTTGCTTGCCCCGCAGAAGAATATTAACTTCCAGTAAAAAGAAAACTAATCCCCACTGTAAAACCTCCTACTGGGTCAAACCTGGTTGGTGCATTTGACCTGCGCTCCATTATGGACACCATTAAATTGTGCATAGATCCTGGCCTACTGCGACCATACTTAGTACTTTTTGGTGCAATTGTTATTTTCAAAATCTAGAAATCCATACCTCCAATTCCTCTTCATGGGTTTTTGTCCATTTAGTGTCACTTTGCTCATTAAATTATTCCCAATTGGAGTGGATGTTTATTGTGCTGTGTTTTTGACTTTTTATCTGTTTTGGTAGTATTAAATGATTTAAACATTTTCTTCAAGTTAAGCCTGTCTGCTCTATGCCATGGCTACCAAGGGTTGAGCTCATGTTCAAATGATAATGCCTTTAATACTTGTAGTGGACCTCAATCCACCCCAGCTAATAAACCACTTTCTTATATTATGGCTTTGAATTTTTGATATAATTGTGTCTAGTCATCCAGTCATGAACTGGCTGGCAAACAGGTGCTACTGCATTACCTGCTACACATTCTATCAAAGTTTACTGTCACAAAGCGGGAGTCTGAGGAGATATGGCATCGAATGTATGATGGAATTTCGCATGCGTTTTTCACGCATGTCTTGAAAATCCGCAATTTTAACGAATGCGTCTTTAGCAAGCATTTGTTCTGCACGCAAGTCGTTTATACTATTCCAACTCCAGTCTGCACAACAGTAGGGAAGGTGTTGAACTTTAAGTCCTACACCACGCCGCCATTGCGCCTCTCTAAAGCAAGTTCTTTTAATGACTTGTGTGCAGAACGATTGCGTGCTAAAGACGCATTTGTTCTGTTGCCGGCGCTGTGAAGGCACATCGTGATTCTGGTTTCGTCTAAAGGATGTTCCCATGGCATCCTGCATCTTTCGGCTCTGCTCGGGGCCAAATAACAATTAACTAATTACTGAAGTATATGCTTTATCCACAGATAGAATGAATGTAACCATGCAAAGCACAGTCTAGTTCTTACATTATTATCAACAATAAGAGTTCAGACTCTATCTCCTCACAAGGTCACTCAATAAACATTTACTACAACGCATTAAATCAACAGCATCCACCAAAAAAAGATAAATGAGATGTACCTGTACCAGGAGCTGTTCCAACTCCTCCGTCTTCTGAGGCACCCAAATCCATCACAAGCCTCTCAGTCATGTACTGCCTTTAGCCCACCTGTTGGAGATTAAGAAGCACTTAATAAGTGGCATTCCACTCAACACACCATTTCTGCACACCTGTTGCTAAAAACAAAAATAATTAATTAACTATTACTCAATTCATGCACCACTTTAAGAAGACTTATTGGAAAAGAAAAATCCTGTAGTAATTGCTTCTCGATTTGGGATTAATTCACAATTTCAGAATACCCCCTAGAGGGACCAAGGCTTTAAGGTCCATATATATTAAACACTGGTTCCAAGATGTTGGTCACAATTCTTGACCACAGTGGCATTTTGCGAACCAATCTATATACTAATAGGTCGGTTTGCAAAACATGGAATCTTAGCGGGACGCAATTCTTCCTACCTCGTGAAGATGAATGAGGTAAGTTGGATTCACTTCCATTATAGGGATGGTGGCTTGCTGGGATCAGGGATAGCAGGACGATAGCAGGCGTGTTCAAGAAAGGAGCCAGAGGCCGGCAAGGTGAAGGGATGCCCAATATTCACCATTCACCGCTCCCCTCACTACAGTCACGCAGGGAGACAGCACCAGTCCTGGGGGTGCGTGTGAGGTTGTAGCGGCAAGGAGTTGCAGGAAGAGCAGTTGGAGCAGCTGGTGAGTGGTTGGCGAAAGGCCGCGAGGTGAGCATACAGAAGCCAGCGGTGTACTAAGCACGACGGCTGTGACCCCAGAGGTTAGGTGGCCAACCTAGTGGCTGAGGTGGCTTGCACCCAAGTTGGGCGGTCGCCAGCTGGTTTGCACATACACTTATGCCAATACTGAACACTCCACATCGCACCCTTCTTCTTTGTGTCCATCATCACACTAAAGTGCCTTTATTTGCTCGGCCTGCGCCTGCTCATACATTGGCCTCCACCAGCATCGTGTCCCCTATTGTCCAAGAATAACCAAGATTGTAGAGCATAGAGAGCTCTCAGAAGGTGGAAGGCTAGAAGCCCAGAGGCCGGGCGGAAGGTGGCTGTGACTCCAAACTGAGGCCAGCTACTAACAATGCTTAGGCACCTCATTTTTATAATCGTTGTGGCCCAAAATTAGCCAGGCCCCAAAGCAGATAAGGCACTCAAGATCTTCCCGAGCCTATTAGCATCGTAAACACCCTCACAAGCTCTTTCATACGTTTTTACAAGAGTGGAAAATGTCATACAGAGTTTTAACCAGCAATTTTAGTATGAGACACAAAAATGTAGCGTGCAAAGATGGTATAACAGCAAATGCCAGCAGGCGATAGACAGGGAGTGAAATAATCAAAGGCAGGAGGGGTGCAAAAAGGGTAGCTCAACAAGCAGTTTCTTCACCTAAAATCCAAGCATGGACCAAAAAAAATCCCATTTTCAATCAAGCATTTCTTTCTGCACAGAAAATATCTTTTATCACCTGCTCCAGTCCATCCTGTGAAAAGCTCCACCACACTCAAAGCGAGTTCCTCCTTCATATCTATTTTGTGCATAGTAAGCAGTCAGCATTCCGGACAGTAAATATGCAACACTTCTATTATTGAACTTTTGTCAAATTCGGCCGTATCTGCCCCCATCTCCCAGGAACCAACAAAAACTAACAATATTTCGCCAATTTTACCAGCGCATTTAATAAGGGCGACAGCACTAGTCCATCAAGCTCTTGCGCCTACCAGGTGTAGCCATTTACTGTGCCCAGCTACACGCTGTCAAACAAGTAACATGAGTTATAAGAACTACTAACACGAACCGCGAATCAACAAATAAGAAGCACTTTCAAGATTCTCAGCCAGGTTTACTCTAAACGGCTCAGATGAAAAACTACTAGAGGCATTCGATCAACAAGCACAACACATAATTAGGGAAGGAGCAAGGATTAACTAGGCAAAAACCCATTGAGGCCATCTTGCTATCAATTAACTCAACCCTGCTTGAGGCTACAAATGGCTTAGCCTGGCAGTCCCATAAACTAGAGCTCCAGGTTGACCCGATGCAAACACTAGCAAATGCAATACCTAGGATGGACACCAAAAAAAACAAGCATTGGCATAGCCAATAGGTCTCGCTTTTGGGACCTTATAAGTATTTAGATAGGCAGCACAATATCCTTTGTGCAACAACATTAACTGTTGCATGGTTAAACACTTATAAGGCACCAAAGGCGAAACCTATTGTCTATGCCAATCCTTTTTATTTATTTGTAATGGACAAGCAGTGCGATCAGGCTCCGGCTGCCACTTAGAGGTAGACAGAGAGAGGTGTGGAGAGAGAGAGAGAGAGGTGGAAAGAGAGAGAGAGAGGGGTGTGGAGAGAGAGAGAGGTGTGGAGAGAGAGAGAGAAAGAGGTGTGGAGAGAGAGGGAGGTGTGGAGAGAGAGAGAGGTGTGGAGAGAGAGAGAGAGGTGTGGAGAGAGAGAGAGAGGTGTGGAGAGAGAGCGAGAGGTGTGGAGAGAGAGCGAGAGGTGTGGAGAGAGAGAGGTGTGGAGAGAGAGAGAGGTGTGGAGAGAGAGAGGTGTGGAGAGAGAGAGGTGTGGAGAGAGAGAGGTGTGGAGAGAGAGAGGTGTGGAGAGAGGGGTGGAGAGAGAGGGGTGGAGAGAGAGGGGTGTAGAGAGAGAGTGGGGTGTGTAGAGCGAGAGTGGGGTGTGTAGAGAGAGAGGTGTGTAGAGAGAGAGAGAGAGAGAGGTGTGGAGAGAGAGAGGGGTGTGCAGAGAGAGAGAGAGAGGTGTGGAGAGAGAGAGGTGTGGAGAGAGGTGTAGAGAGAGAGAGAGGTGTAGAGAGAGAGGGGGGTGTAGAGAGAGAGAGGGGTGTAGAGAGAGAGAGGGGTGTAGAGAGAGGGGTGTAGAGAGGGGTGTAGAGAGAGGGGTGTAGAGAGAGGGGTGTAGAGAGAGGGGTGTAGAGAGAGAGGGGTGTGTAGAGAGAGGGTGTGGAGAGAGAGAGAGAGAGAGAGAGAGAGAGGTGTGTAGAGAGAGAGAGAGGTGTGTAGAGAGAGAGAGAGAGGTGTGTAGAGAGAGAGAGAGAGGTGTGTAGAGAGAGAGAGAGAGGTGTGTAGAGAGAGAGAGAGAGGTGTGTAGAGAGAGAGAGAGAGAGGTGTGTAGAGAGAGAGAGAGGTGTGTAGAGAGAGAGAGAGACAGGTGTGTAGAGAGAGAGAGACAGGTGTGTAGAGAGAGAGAGAGGTGTGTAGAGAGAGAGAGAGGTGTGTAGAGAGAGAGAGGTGTGTAGAGAGAGAGAGGTGTAGAGCAGGGCTCGACAAATCCACTCGACCGCTCGCATTTGCGAGGCAAATTTTATGAGGTCGAGCTATTTTTAGGTCCTACTCGCCCTTTATGGCGAGTAGGAAAACATACTAACTTTTGTCCTCCGTCTTTGAAAACGGAGCAAATGTGACAAGATAACAAGATTTAAAGGCCTTTTTATTGCTCACAAAGCAAATGAGCAATAAAGATGCCTTTAAATCTTGTTATCTTGTCACTTTTGCTCCGCTTTCAGAGACGGAGGTCAAGTAGGTTACTGTTAGGTCGAGGACATTTTTCAAGGTACTAGACCTGCAGGACCAGTACCATTTTTCGAGCCCTGTAGAGGTAGACATGGACTGCAGGAGAATTAATTTCCTTGGATGCTGGGAGGCATGGAAGGCATGGCAAAAGCATCCCACTATAAGTTGCAGAACTCAGTTTGCTATTGTCCCCAGTGACTCAGCCATCATGCGTATTCTTTTACTCCTTGAGGCAAGCCTACGTTTTAGCATCTGCGAAATTTTCATTTTGGCTTTTTCCTGAAAATATGAAAGTTTACCTGGCATAAGGGAACGCTTTTAAGTACTTACAAAGTAAAAAAACCTCTGAAAAAATAGCAGCCTGTTCTAGTGAGCACTAATCTAGGGCCACCTGAATGTACTTGTATGTGCGGACCGTTTATTGGATAAAATATGAAAACTCAGCTTCAGAGGAGGAGCCAAGATGGCGACCGGGACGGCAGCGTAGACTCCCGGCTCCGTGAACCTCCGCATCCCGCACGGATATCCTGCATGAGATCCTCAGCCTGCGCTATGCGCTCGTATTTGTGAATGGGAGTGGCAACCGACCGTGTGACTCCGAAGTTTCTGGCGGCGGTACCGCCGGAGAAATGTGCCTTTGAAATTTGCGGCCCGTGCAGCCCCGGAGCCAGGACCTCGAGTGGACGCCTTGGCCGGGTGGCAGTTCAACAACAGCGGCCTGTGGTGACTGGGTGGAGTCGGACCACCGGAGCGGTGCACACCTCGGCCTACCTTTCGCCGTGGTCGTTCCTACCGCTAAACGTAGCGGACCGCGTGCATGCCCGGGGTGGCAATTCTGAGATTCTCCGGCGATTGCCCCTGCCTTCGACGGTGAGCTGCCCGGACGCCGCCCGTAACTCGCCCTGATTCTCGCGGGCTGCTCCCGGATTTTCGCGGGCGCTGGTCCGTGGTGGGGACGACTGTTGCGCGTGACCATACAACGGATACATTTTTGCCTGCCCCCGGAACCCTGTTTCCAGCGACGTGGACCTTGAGGCGCTTGTCCCTGGGTCCCGGTCCCAATACGGGTCGGGCCTACCCGGCGGCCATCTTGTTATGATGAAGCCTACCATCCTGTCCACCGGGTCACAGCAGGATTGGGAGTGTGTGACTTTTGTGAGTGTGGCGGAGCGATCGCAGAGAGCTGTGCTGGGGTACGGCGACCTCCTCGAAGCTCTCGGTGCCCTTCATTCCACCTTGATTCATGGCATCGGGGTCTTGGGGAGTAAGCTCGATGGTGTGGCATCAGCGTCGGGACGGTTGCGGCTTGCCTGTCCTCAGGTACACAGGGACTTCCCACACTGCACACAGGAGGACAATGTCGCGGCCACCCCTGAGATTAGTGAACAGCTGGAAACTCCGGACAGTATGCTTCCGTGTGATCGGCTGGCTGTGGGTCTGATCTGTTCCGGAGGTATTGGACCTGAGTGGGAGGTGGTGGCCTCGTCCCGTGCACGGCCTCCGGCGACCCAGGGAAAATTCAAGCAACAGTTGTCTACTTTGGCTGATTCCGCCTTCCTGGACCTTGTGTGCAGTGCAGATCCTGGGGCAACACTGGGAAAGACGTCCCTCCATGATGCGGACTGTGTTGGTACTCAGAGACTTACACCCCACCTGTGTGCGTCGCTTCCCGGTCGTTTTTGGACACTCCTTTACCTTGTAACATTGGACATGGCGCTGGGTCGAGGGGTATGCATGGGCAGATTTGCAAAGAGTGGTCAAGGATAAGGCTGATCCTTCAGGGGTGGTCATCTAGTACACGGGCGGGCTCAGGGGTTGCGTGCTCTCATGGCATAGCTATTAGTATAATTGGTGCATAATGCTCCCCATCTTTCTTTGACATGGTCGATTCTGTGCTGCTTACTGTTTGCTTTGGGGGAAACTTACCGTGCGGGAGGGAGAAGCCGGGGGCATGTTTTGAAGGCCCTCCTCCAGTTTATTAATACTCTCTCTACCCCCCGTCTGGTGGGGTTCTTTTCTTACTCCCTTTTCTCTGTTCTTCTATATTTCGGGTCTAGTTCCAGGGCGACAGGCACACTGCTGGGGGGGGGGCCGTACTCATCTGCAGAGGTGCAGGGTGGGGGGTTGGGGAAGGGGATTCTTTAGTCTTTACCCTTTTTTTCCATGGCCTCCTTTTTCTTCTCTGATTCTTCTTTGTTTTTCTTTCAGGGATCAGCGTGGTACAACTCCTTTGTTGTGAATCACTGCTTTTTCATGTGTGCCACAATTTCCGGGGTGTTTTTCTGGGCTTTAGGGCATGGGACTGCAGGCGCAACTGGTCATGATACTTCTCTACATCCTGCACTTCCTGTCTTAGCGCCATTGACTCGATAGATTGCCGTTTATTGTTTACGTTTGTTATTCTGCCTGCCATTTTTCGCTGCTGGGAAATTGTTTGGCACCTGATCCTTTTGTCTTTCCCTATTATAAAATGAAAGCCTTCCTAATCCTGGTGTCCTACTTGCGCCGTTCACTGGCCGAGAATATATTAGCATGGAGATTCTGCTCCCCGAGGTTCTGCCTGTGTCAACATTGGATCTCTGTTGCTTTGATTGCTTAGCGGCCGGCCCCGGGGGGTTGTAGGCCCATACTTGTTATTGGTTGAAATGCTAATAAAGGTTTTTCACAAAAAAAAAAAAAAAAAAACTCAGCTTCAGACGAAACTCTTAACCAGCACATGCAACATCCACACAGAATAGTAAGGAGCTGTGAACTATGACACGCCACGCCGAGGAGGCCCAGGGTGAAGATGCAACCTTTCTGCGGCCTTCTGGGCCTGTGCGCTGTTATTTTCCAAGACCACTGGTGAACTTTGTGGAGTAAGACGATCCATTTCATAGCACCAGTCCTAGATAACACCAATATTAGTGTGTGCAGGTTCTTCTCGGGACCGTAAGTCCAAGGTAATATTTACATTGGGTGTTCCATTAAACAAAGACAGCTGTACCCTTCCTCACACGTGGTTAAATATTAGAAAATGCCATACCAGCACCATAAGTGAAGGTGCCCTTTGTAGTCTTCTCTGTACCCTCCCTCGTGAGGCTGACGTCAGCTAGGCACTCTTCAGAGGGAGGCAACTTCACATGCCAGTGCAAAGACACCACACGCTGGGAAGCTCACACCCTGGGGAGTGGAGGAGGGAGGCTATAAACAAAAGGCATTAGACGTCCAGCGTGATAATCACATCACCACCAAGTTGGACCCTGGGCACAGTCCAGCCAAATTTTTAAAGCCAGAATTAACTTAACCATTCCCAGAGACACCCAGCTTCCAAGGCTGAAACTAGACGGAGGACAGGACAGAGGAAGACATAGGCTTAAAGTAATAAAACTTACTGGTAAGACTAAAACACTCATTCAGCTGAAAACGCTTGACTTTGACTTTGACGACTGTTAACCAGTGCCAACGTCTGTGAGCCATGGCTTGCCTCTACTACCCCTTGCACTATGCACTGTCCTCTCAACCCCCTCTCTCAGGAGTCATGAAGGCAGCAGCGAAAACATAAATAACCTGGATCTCAGTGCCTGAATACTCTCTGTAGCTTCCACTTACTGCAGTTTCTTCAACTCTCAGAAGCACAAGCAGGAAGTGGGATAAGAGAGGCGGTGGCAAATGGTGATCACTTTCGCGGCCGTTTTGATGTTCTCAGTGGCCGCGCGGCTCACTGAGAACATCAAAGTCGCCGCGAAAGTGATCAGCAGGCAGACAAATGGTGCGCGCGCGCGCCTGGCGCACATGCACTGTAGTTGGCGGCCTGTTTGCACTTCCAAATCTCGCTTTCTATAGCTCTCGCCAGAGCAGCGCTAAAGCGCTGGCTCAGGCGAGACCTAAAAACGAACCTGGAAAAAAAGTTTTGTGCATACCTTTAGTCAGATGGGTCCATGACGAGTACTTGCACCCCCATAGTAGATAAGCTTTGTACACTCCCAGGATTACTTACAATTCTTGTAGACAACCTCAAAATCAATAATCTTACTAAGGGAGAGACCGTAGTAGTAAACCAAGCACCGGACTATTCATAGTAGAGAATGGTAAAAACCCAGAAGGCCCTATATCTCAAATGGATCATGTTGGCCATAGCAACGCTTTCACTTTGCAGTATGACACAACGAACAGCAACATGAATAAACCAGCAAAGAGCCCCCAATTATTTTTTCTTCCTCAGAGGTAGCCGAATTGACCACCATCCCTTTAACTAGGAGGCAGAAGAAAAGTTTCAAGAAAAATATTAAAAAGCCGGTAATTCTAACAGGCCTTGTGCCCACCTTCAAATCTGTGCCCAGTAATTACATCAAATTTAGCCCCTTGATCAAATTCGCCTCTCAAACGGTTTCCAATTTTCTGACAGACTCAAACAACCCCATAATCTCAGCTCAATGCCCTACTTCTCAGGTGCACCCGGATCCACATCTGGTCACCCACCCGTAAATCTTGTACTTAGAACTCATAAAAACATTCTGACAAACCAAAAATCAGTTTCAAACGATGTTAAGGCTGAAAATTCATTTTCTGTCCAGCCAGTAATTACTACCTCCCAGGTGGGAGAACCACCCCAATTATCTTAAATTCAATCAGACAAGAACATGGGTTGGCTCACAGGGGTTTTGACTTACAGGTCACCCGACAACAAACATTCATATCAGTCCCTCCCGACTAGTGCAAACAGGGCAGTGAACGATTCTGCAGACACAAACCACTCCTATAGCTCTCAATAAATATCAGATATGGAAGCGAGTAGAGAACCCGCAAAGGGCCATAATCTAAATTACTCTTGCAGCTTCTCTCAGACCAATCCTTCAAGTGCAGGTAACTTAGAATCAGAGCACTCTACAAAGGTGGAACTTAACCTGACGTGGGATGATCCACAAACCTCATTGAAACTAACTTTTTCCCCAACATACACATCAAGAGGACAGAATGACACCTTGAACTAAGCATCCTTCGTTTTCTGCAACACATTCCGCCCCATACCAAACCAATTACATTCTTAGAATTCAGTTTAACAGACTCCCTTTATCTTCAGAGTCTACAATTGTCACTTGGAGAACCCCGTTAATTGCAACCAAAGTTCTTAGTGAAAATCATACTTTTGCACAATGGGACACAGAAATTTAATCCATGGAACCAGAAAAATACCACCCCATCTTGAATGGTAATTGCCGTTCATCTAAATGTAAACCGATTTCAAGCATTTTAAGCGGTGCTAATGGCACCTGAAACAGCTGAGCAATCTTAGGATCCAAGAGAGCCTGAATAAGAGACTGCAAGTAAAATGCACAGTCCAAATCTACTCAAACACAAAGATAGACACGGACTGGGGTTGGATTGCAGCGTCGCTAACAGCCAAGCCAAACAACTGTTCCTAGTACTTCCATTAAAAGCTTGCATGCCGGGACTGCTCTGCGCAAGTCATACCTCACCATGATTTCCTGGAATTTAGCAGGCTTAAGGCAGATGCTAACTAAGGATGAGGTACGGAAATTTATCAAGGGGGCTGATCTCCACTTACAGTAAACATGGGCGTTGTTGTCACTAGTCCCGATTGCAGATTTTTACACTCCATAAACTGGCTTCTAAAACGAATCAGTTCGGACGTCCATCAGGTGGCCTCGCAATCTACATAGCCACAACTGCTAATCTCGACATCATCATACTGGACATGGATTGCCATCAATTCTGGCAGCCACAATTAAGGGGTGCAAACTTTACAAGAGGGTTAAACCAATTAGGTATAAATTCATGTCTACTTAAACACTCACAGAAGCAGTAGTAACGCCACAATTTAATCCTTCTGTTGTGCAGCCGTACCGACTAAATCTGCAGATTCCATACCCATGGGATTGTAATAACAGGAGATTTTATTAGACATATTTTAGATGGTATAGTGAAATCGTACCATAGGCCCTACTCAACGGGGCACATACAAACCTGGTTTAAAATCTACAAACGTACTTCCTTGCGTTCCAACCAAACCAGTAATAAAATTGCCAGTACACCAATACACTCATTTAGAGGAATTACTATGCCATATTACACCTTTGTAAGTGTGTTGCTACCAACCAAATGCAAATCCTTCATCTTAACGGGACGCACAGAAAGAGATCACTGTCCAGCTTTAATACAGTTTGACATGGAGCTCCCCACATGCAACCAACTTAATACATTAGGCGTGTCTACAGGAGTGGATCAAACCACACTGGTAAGACAACTAAAGTGGGGAAAGACAACTATGGATCTATTCAACATCTGGAAGAAGCAACTGACAATAACGCTCGTCAATTCTGGGAAACTGCAACACGAATGGGATTTAATCACGGACTTGGCGTTTTGCAACTTGGAGTGCCAAAGTAACCATCGCCCATCAATCACTAAGAAACCTGGATCTAAGAGCACCATGATAGATGACTGAATTAACCTTAAGCAAATCTGCCCTGAATGCTGAAGCCAGAAGATATAGTAAGGATAAAACAATCGGAGTGCTTTTCAGCAGCTGAGTACTTAAAGGAAAGCCAATTGCACTCTGCTGAGGAAGTCAATGGCAAAATATGCGTTATCGGAATGGATACATTTATATTCCCTCCTGCCTCGCAATAATCAAGATACGTTTTGGCTTTACATCAATACACTAAACAGTAAATCTACTGTCAGAGGGAATGGTGTAGCAACAATTAAATGGGTAGACCATGTATAGAAGCTATATACAGATATTGATTCTTCGGTCCACCACAGCAGTGCCTTCATGTGGCAGGAACTAGAACCAGTGACTGAAGAAGAGAAACAAGCATTTGCAATGCAATAGGTCTCGCATTTACGCGAGTTTGAGCTATTGGCATTGTAAATGACAATGCCTTTTTTAATGTTTTGGTTTTTAAAACAAATAAAACGCATTATCCTTTACAATGTCAATAGCTTAAACACGCGTAAATGCGAGACCTATTGCATTGCAAATGCTTGTTTCCAGATGTTTCTGGGAAAGTTAGTTTTGTATGTTTCTAGTGGCTACTGTTTGATTAGATTGTATAAAAAAGTGAAGGAAGGAAAGCATAATCATTGCCTCCGAATCCTTAACAGAACTGAAATGCCCAGTTACTCACCATCCTCTGTTCTTGGCTGCTGGAGATCGCGCGGAGACTCCAGCCACCCTGCATTACGCACCACGCATTACAGACTACACAAAACGAACGGGCGCGCGGTCACGAGCACAGCCACGAGGCGGTAACGCTGCAATAACGAGCCGCGAGTCTCGTGCTCTTGAAAGTGATTAAATTTAACAGAAAAGCGGACTTTGCTCCCGAGTAGGGCGGCCCGCTGATTGTGGATTCTGGAGGACAGAGCAAGGCCCTTGGGGACCAACGGCATGAATACTGTGTTTTTTCCTGCTTCGCCTGGCCCCTGTCTGGACGCTTGGCAGTAAAATGAGACGGGAGAGCAGTTTGAGAGCAGTCTGCTAGCTGGCTCAGCTGGGCCCAAGACTGTGCAGTTACAAGTTGATGTCCTTGGAATCACCGGCACAGTATTGGCATAGCTGGGGCACATTAGTGGAGCTGTAGCAGCAGGTATACGGCAGTGGAGCAGTGGTGGGGAGAGCGCACGGCCATTGGAACAGATGTAAGTAGAACCAAATTACCTTGAGTTAAAAAGTTTAGGCAAGTGTACATGTAAGAGGAAGCACAATCGCCTCAGACCCCAAGCGGAGCCGTTGGAGTTAGCTATAAAGAGTTGCAAGAGCGAACATGTGAAGCGCATTCACAGACAGCAATCTGTGAAGCGCGTTCACAGACAGCAATCAACAATCTGCGCGTGCCCCAGTCTGTCTCCCTTGAGAGGCATCTCGGCGACAATAGGTCTCGAGAGCGAGACCTAAAAAGGTACTTTGGTATTCAATCAGGATTCTGTTTACAAAGTCATCAAGTCCATGAGAACCAATGGGGCACCCAAGTCCCAACAGCCTACCGAGTACACTTTTCAAGTTAGAAATCGACTTCTGCGATGACTTGCTCAACCCCTTGTATGCGGACTACTTTCAATCGGCAAAGGTTCCACAGTCCTGGAAGGGATCCATCCTCCATCCAGTCCACAATAAGGGGAGGAATGCCATCTCAGGGAAGAATTGCTTAATTGTACTACTGGATGTAGAGGCTAAAACCTAAGCAAACATCTTACTACAAGACCTTGATGCATGGGTGGCTGAAGCAATTATTATACTGTTTTATCAAACTAGATTTACACTACATTCCTCCACCATTGACAATATTGTTGCCTTGCCATATTTGGCCTACATCGCTTCCCTTGTGTCTCGGCCACATCTATTTGTGGGTTTTGTGGACTATTCCACAGCTTTCAACTGTGCTGACCACAATACACTCTGGGAAAAGTTAGCAGAATGGGGCATATCTGCAATCATCCCACTGTTCAGACACATGGGCCCATGTTAAGACTGGCACAGATAAATCAGCCACCAAACAAATTTCGACTACACTGTGCCTAAAGCAAGGGTGTGTTCTAGCCCCTATGTTGTTTAACCCTTACACCGCAGACACAGGCTACTCAATGGCTACGGCAAACACAATTCCACCAAAGATCGGCCCAGTTAGGCTTTCAATTATCCAATACATTGATGATTTGCCCATTCTGGATCACACAAAGTTGGCCTGCAGCATTCCCTTAATGAGCTTCATACCTACAATACTGCAAACAAGTTAGTGTCTAATTCGGATAAAACAAAAGTGATGACTTTTGGCAGCTATAACAAGATGAGAAATCTAAGATAGGGGCTGGGCAATCAATCAATTTCCCAAACATCCAAGTATAATTATCTTGCCTCTGGTTTATGGATACAGGCAAACCAGGTGTAAATCTTAAACGCATCAGGCCGAGCAGTCACATTTGCCACATGTACAATATACCATCAGCTGTATTCTCCTTAAGCCAAGACCATCTTGTGAGTCACGTAGGCAAAGTTGTTACCAAACCTCTCTTATGGACAACATGCTTATCCAGGGGTATTCTCTCCAATACTGGATAAGTCTCAGTGCAATGCCTTTAGGAGGTTGTTCCACCTTCCAAAATGCACTGACCGCCCGCTACCTCGACTGGAATTTGGCCTGAAGGGGCAAGATCTTAAATATAAGGCCACCTTCCTTAAGCACCACTACGTCATACAACAAGCCAAACCATATACCTTACAACGGCACTTCAAGTGATTTCTACCACTTTCAACCAACCCATGGTCGTTATATTTTAGAAAGGCTTCTGGATCTAGACGTTATTGCAGCTACGCCCATGGCCCCAACTGTTCCTTGCCCAAGTATAAAGGCAATCATAAGGAAACCGGTTGCACACATTCCGAGGAAGTTTGACTTAGCAACTGTACATACCATCACATATGCATCCCCAATTATAAAATCATATGGAGAAAGGAGATCGCAACCGTGTTTAAAGTCAGCACTAAGCAAGGAGACCAGGCACACTTAGAGCACGGCTCATGGTCCTTTCAATCAACGAGTTTCGACCTGAGTGGATAGGAACATCCAGCAGCAGACATTGTACATTCGGCTAGTTTAGAAGAGAGTCCATGACTCATCTGCTATACTGTTGCCCGGAGTTTTTAACTGCAAGCCACACCTTATTAAAACCAATGTTTAGGCTGAATGGGGTCTCCAGCAGCAACGATGCGCAGGAATTTTGCATGACTACCATTGTCCCCATGTACTTGGCACGTTTTGAGTAATTTGCTAACATCGTTTTTACCGCAATCAGGCAGAAAAGGACTTGAATACCCGGACTACTGTCATTGCTGCAGGACTGGTATTTTGAACTACATTCATTAATTTTACTTATTTTGCTACAGAGACGTATTCTATTCTGGGCTTGCTGCTCATGTGCTCTTATCTGATTTTATCTTTTTACTGTGATTAATTAATTGTATCAATTTTAATTTATGGACAAAAATAAATGTATTCATTCATTCAGATTCACCACGTCTGTATTTGCTTTTAAATAAAGCAATGATTTTTTTTTAAACACATCCCGTTTTCCTTAAAAACACAAACGGGGTGCGTTTAGAAAAAAATGAGGATACCCTATATTGCAAATGGAAAATCCAAGTTTCTAATAGTTTCATTCGAAAATTCTAGTGTTTATAATTGTATGCATTTTTTTGTAATTCAGTATTCACAGCTCTCGAACTTATTAATGATTCAATTGTTATCAAAAGCTCACTTTTGTTCTAATATACTTAATTCACACATTGTTAAGAGAAACGGCTAATGTTCCTGCACATGAACTAACTTGATCGCTCACCCTCTGCTGCAATACAAGATGTTCAGGACTAGCTTTCTTTCTCTTAATGACAAGAAAGAAGTTGTCACAACCCTGCTAACATCAACGTGGATATCTCATTTGGAGCCTCTTACAGAAATACAGCAAATGGGACACGAAGCCACAGAATGTTAAACATGTAACCTATCAGGTATTGTATCAAATTACAAGAGTAGATAAACTAGCCTACAAATCTAAAACTAAGCACACACCTGCATATATACACTTCGTATGCAAATTAAATTTCTTGTGCCCTTGAAATCAATCAACATCGTGGTCTCTGGTGAGAGCATTAACAAACAGCCCCCTACAAAGGAGCTAACATGCACCATCAGATTAAGCAATCGCCCAATAGTTACTCACCGGATATAAATATTTTGGGGGGGAAAGAACAGTTGCTAACTGAGTTTATTTCAATTGAGAAAGTGGAGTTCTCAACGTCGCTTTCCAGTTCCACATAAACAAACCGTGGACATATGCACCTGGGTGGAAATGACCAAACTTTTCGTAGTACCGTCAGATTCAAAGCAAAAGGCTTCCGCAAGCGAGCATGCCGAGGCGGGCAAGCAGGCGACGGAGCATGAGCAAAGAGTACACGCTAATCTGCAAACCATGCTCAGAAAGCACAGACTAACACATTCAAAAACAGAGGAAACAAAAGAGCGAGGGACAGGATGTAGCCTTACGGCTAGAGCTGCCGAGCTGGGGAACCGGGTTCGAGCCTCGGCGTCGGCTCAGCTTCCTGTGATTCTGGGTAAATCACTAAATCTCCCCACTCCTATCAAAATATTAATGTGTTCTTTTGTAACTGGTGCTCATATAGACCGCTCCAATACCTTCGGGTCGATTTCGCGCTATATAAATCTGCAAAAAAAAAAAAAACAATACAGAACCGACTGACAGAGCTCTCTCCCAGAACAGACGCAAAGTGTCAGTAAAAAGTTATCAACAGTGCTCTGCGTATGGACACTATTCAACGGAGCATGCTCAGAGAGGTAATGCAGATCAAGGGAAACAGCAGTAAAAATACCATATTCCCATAACAGGCATTGACTCCACGTCCCTCGTTTACGACCCACTCATTAACATTCCCCACATAAATTCAATGCTGAACACATAGATTTGTCCACTCTGAATTTAATGTGATCGGCGTCTAAACAGCCCTTCTCTCTACCACGCATCTTCGAGTGAGCTGTCTCCTCTTTGCTGCGCATGCGTGGACAGGGAGGATCCCGGCGAGGGCACTGCATCTTGCACCTGTGATTGGAATGACATCTGTTTCGCATCGTGCGCATGCCCAGTCCCCATTGTAGCATGCTTCAACCACTTCCTGTCGCTGCTGGTAGATAGTTTCGAGGTGTTTTGTTCCTGGTTTCATGAACTGTTCGAACCGCATAAGAAACAGCTGGAAAGTGCCACCAGTAGGAAAATGTTCCAACAGGACTCGGATAAGGTTGGTGATGGCGTGTGCATGGAACGCTTGCTTTGAAAATTGGTAGATTGCCCATGGTGTCTTAGGACATCGAAGCCCATTTTTACGAGTTACCCACACATTTTAACAGCAGACTGATGATTCTTCAATATGAGCTAATCACCCCAGCCTTTACTTTATCTTTAGTGAGGCTTTAATATAGTGCCCCTGCGCCTCTTCAACTACCTCTGTGCACTAATACTAATGCTAAAGAGACATGTCTGTACCCCACACTTAACTTCTCCACTATAAACCTCAGGGGTATAGAAGTGCTAATCACGACCCGAGCCTCACTTCACCTTTTGCCCTGGACCTCCTATGGGCACCCTGATGTTTCATCATTTTATTTTTCGGAAAACAAACCAAAGAGGAAGTCGACTGTAGCATCCACCCAGTGTCTGATTGGGTCATAAATAGGTTTGGGCACTCGTTGCAGAATCGCTAATTTTTTGTAGTGTTATATAGTGTGAACTGGGCCTCTAGCAGTAAAACTAAGAGAACAACGGATACTAATTCATACCACCCCCCCCCCCCCCCCCCCCCCACCCTCCAAGAGGGAGAGGGACACAACTTGAAGGAGCTCCCTCGCAGGCCTTAACCAGCCCCAACCACCCTAACTTTTCAGGCTTCCTCCCTACCCTGGTTCTCTGCATTGCGAGTGCCTAATGGCTTCCCATCAGCAGCTCCTTGAGGCCTCTGTCGCACCTGGAAGAAGACGGGGGCAGGGACACCTCATGCTGTGATAGAAGGAGCAGCCCATTGTCATTCTGCCTCTGACAATGAGCCAGCCTGAGGTGGGTCAAGCTTAGTATATATACGCAAAGGCTGTAATAACTGCCTTTTACACTGTGTACTTGCAGTAGAGACCGTGATGGCCCTGGCTGATAGGACTGCTTAGTCCACCCCAACTGACCTCGGCAACAGGCCCATCGGTCCATGTACAATTTCCCGCCTTGCCAATCCGAACTTGCATGCACCCCAGCTCTGGTCACTCAAATGACAACGCCACACACGGAGATCTGTAATAGACATTTTTATTCTTCATCATGGAACCATTAACTGAACGCACAGCATCATAGACTTTATTGACCAGACACATCTCAAAAATCCTTCCAACTGATTACATAACTTTGTGAGGAGTCCATGTAGAACCACAAGGGTCCTACTGCACCTAATCACACAACATTACATCTCCCCTTTTGTTAAATAAAAAATAACGACAACGTATACCAGGCGGGCAACTAGAGCCAAATTTCGGGGGGGGGGGGGGGGGGGGGTGGCGGGGGCTGAAAAAGATTTCGGGGGGGGGGGGGGGGGGGGCTAAGTCTTCCAGCCATAGGCAGAGTGGCTGTAAGAAGGGGTGAAAACACAACAAAAGCCTCATTAACGAGTAAATGGTCTTTTAAAGACCTGTGAAGTACTCGGGTGCGGCTGCAATTAGACGGACGCCAGCCCGCGAGGCTGTCTCAGCCGGGCTGACACACATGACGGGGGGGTGGGGCTGAAGCCCGGTGAGCCCAATGGGTGTTGGGCGCCTGACGTATACCCACTAGAGTTCCTCAATGAGTCGTCAAGGTGCTTGCATCAATCTTACGGATGGAGTTGTACGAGGTGAAGGGGTTGCACTGGCATTGTAGATGTAGACTCAGATGCTTGACTTGGGCACGCAGGTGGACTTGTCTCACTTGTAACGTCTGAAGCCGACAAACATTGAGGTAGATGCTTGAAATGTGGCAAGTCTCTCGTAATGGATTTTCCGGGATGTTTAGCGGTCACTATATGTCCTTTACTTGTCATGGCTCTCAATGGTCCAGCATCAGATGGAGTGTCAGTCTTGGGTTTCTATTTTTTTTCCTTTTTTTAACTAAGACTTAGTCTCCTTCCTCAAAAAACGTATCCTGAGCACATCAGCACTTATCTGCATAGACCTTCATCTTATTTTTGCGACAAGTGTCCATGACACGAATCTGATAGCGCAGACTGGGCCCTAAAATTTAAACTTAACCATAAAATGAATACAATTTGGTTTAATTACTAATTTACCATCACTTTCAGGGTCACGTCCTGTTTCCGCGCTGGGTTCTTCATTCTTCCTGTGATGGATCTTTGAATATTGTAGTAAGAGGCAACAGTTTAAGTTCAGTGAATGATGAGAGTTTGGATAGTTTTCAAAACCTTTATTCTCGTTAAGAGATTAGTACCGTTCATTTTGCCGATTTATTTCAGTTAGTACATAAATGAAGTAAGTTTACAGAAATCTCATCTAAAAGAATGATTAGCATTAATCATCAAACTATTCCATCAAGTGTGTTCCATAAAGGAATAATTCCCTATTCTAAAGGTCAGAGTTTTAGATTTGTAGAACCTATGAACAGTTCAGATTCTAATGAAAAGAGTAAGATCAGAAGAGCATAAAGTTTCAATGCCAAATTAAAGCAGCAGAACTTCCCATAAAGAGTAGTGTGAATATAAAAAGTTCTTGACATGTGCGCATAAAATGTTGTTCATAAAGTAATACATTTGTTAAACTGGAACTTTCTGCAGTTATGACAAACATCTCTAAGCTTGTCACTTTAAGGCCAATCTTGTAGGTCACGCTGTGCACATTAAAACACTATTAGGTTTGCTTCTAGTTATAGAAAACTTGCTTCTTAGGCTTTTATGTGGCCTATACAGATAACTATGACTGCCTATTGCAAATCTGCACATTTCAAATGTGTGTCATTTTAAAATTCACTTTTACATTTATCATTGCACATCCATCTACTAAGTTAACTACATTTTCATATTAATTGACTCTATCAATCCCCTATCTGATGGCTATCTTAACCATCACACTATCATGATTTCACATAATCTGCTCATGGGGCACTTTCATCATCTGTTGAATCCCGTCTCTTTCTTTTTAGACTTTGAAATTTCAATGACTGCATATTGTTATTCATGATGTAATATTAGATTAAGTCTTTTTCAAACCTTTTATTAATTTATTTATAATTTTCTTGTGTATGTAATAGCTACAGCCCTTGAGTAAAACAAACAAGCATAACAAACAAAGCCCTGTTATTGGTGCTGGAATAATTATAGCCATCAAAATACCTCCTCCTGCTGTTGCAATCCAATTTCCAATTGTGTGAATTCCTTCCCCAAAATTTCCTAAGATGCCAGGTGTTTCCAACTCTTCTAATTCAGGTTTTAAGTCTGAAATGTTCTTTGCAAATTCCTCAATTTTCGTACTCTCATCAGGTATGTATGAACAACAATGGGTTAATTTAAGCATCTTGCAGACTCCTCCTTTTTCTGCAAGTTAAGGGGCATATGTATTAAAACATCGTTTTGCGAGTCCTTAATAGCGATTTTTTGCTAATCGCTATTAAGGACTCGCAAAATGCAATGTATGTAGGAATCACAATAATAATTGTGATTCCTACATATTCCTTAATTGTGACTCACAAATTGCGAATTGCAATTAAGGAATACATTCCCATCCATTCCTATGGGCCTAGAGGCCCATAGGAATGAATGGGAAGACATTCGCAATTTGTGAGTACCCATTAAGCAATTTGCGATTCCTTAAATGCATTCGCAAAATAGGGAATCGCAAATTTTGCGATTCCCTATTTTGCGAGGGCCTTTTGGGATGATACATCCCAAAAGGCTTTTCCCTGCTCGCAAACGGGCCGATTCTGAGAATCGCCCCATTTGCGAACGTGAAATGGGCTTGATACATATGCCTCAGAATGTCTAATGCTAATTGGTCCTGCAAAACCATTGAACATATGGCAATAAGCTCAGTGTTTACTACTAGCAAAGCTCCAGAAGTACTAGTTGGCAGCTTGTCGACAACAGTTGACAGTTTTCTAATCTTTTCGTCATTTTGTATGACTCCTACAGGTGGAATGTTTGCTCCAAATATATCTCCACTAATTGAGCTCTATCCCTTCCCTACACTACAAAAGCGTATGTTCTCCCAGCTCCCAGCAGTCCTGTATGAGGCACTTTTTTTTTAGGCCAGATGAGTATTTTGTTGAACAAATCTATGGAAAATGTTTTAAAACATATTTTGTACCTCACAACTTCGTGCCAAGGAAGGCAGCGGAGACTGGCCTAAATAGCTTACTTATTGGACTCATAGTTTATCAAATATTGTTTTCCTTTGTGTCGATCTTTGCTAGTTAAGCTTAAGACAATCATTGGGCTGATAGACATTATATAGAAACCATACTTTTCTTTTCTGTCCAAAAATTATAAAAGCACTGTTGATCAGCTCTGCTTGGAACTTTTTGGAATAACGTGGCCTTCCTGCTTGAATTGATGAATCTGATCAAGGATAAGATCTATGACCGCTCGTTTGTTGTGGACATCTATAATTATAATAAACTTTGAAAACCATTCTTCACACTGTTTACATAGGTCTCATGGATTTTGCAGCATACATGGTTAACCTTTAAAATAGCAAATCTGTGCAAAATATTAGAAGGTTCACTTGGTTTTACTTTATATAGCTGATATAAGACAGTGTTGGGTGAAACAGACCACATTTAAACACTGATGCTGCAGTGTATGAAGCAAAAAGAACAATACAATTGTATTGTACTTAAATTATGTGTGTGTGTGTGTGTGTGTGTGTGTATATATATATATATATATATATATATATATATATATATATATATATATATATTCACTCAAAAAACCATAGGTTTCAGGGACTTTATAGTTAGTTGGACATTTCACTTGAACAAAACCAGAGAAATTCGGCTGTTATAGTTAGTTCAGCTAACTATAACTCGTGCCCCGGCAATGCACTGCTGATGACATCACATAATTCGTGACATGGTCAGTGACATCACTGATGACATCTCAAATGACATCACTGATGACATCATCCAGTGACTGTGTTTTTCTGCACATTTTAATTTGTTTTCTATATATGCCAAGCTGTATTGAAGAAAGAGTGGTTGTATAAGTGTCTCTATGGAGGATCTAGTAGGTGTGTGACTGACTGTATAAATGAGTGATTAAATGTGTCTTACTGAATGCATGGGTTAGTGACTAAGCTGTGTGAAAGTTGAGTATGAGTGTCTATATGAGTTATTGATTGCTTGCCTGAGTATTTGTATGGATGCCTGAGTGTCTGTGTCTGTGTGTGTGTGGGAGATATGTGACTCTGTGCATAGATGTGTGAGTGGATTCACTGGGTGTATGGGTTCAAGAGTGCATGTGGAAACAGCTCTATGGGTGGGTGAGTGTGTGTATGGGTGTGTTGATGAGTACTGGATGTCTCAGTGGTACATGTGCAAGTAAGTGAATAAAGAAGGACCTCTTATCTGACCTATCTTTTTCCTGTGGGAATTAATCTCTTATATATTACACAAGCCCCCACATTTTCACAGTTACTCAAAAACCATTTTAATTTCTTTATATGTCATTTTATTTACTTTTTAAAGTAAATAAAATGACATATAAAGAAATTAAAATGGTTTTTGTAACTGACTCCAAATAAACTCTCAATCTGGATTCCTTCATCTTCTAATACTCCAAGCATAACCTTCAGAAACTCTTGTGCATCTTGTTACATATTAGGGCTGAACGTTAAAGATCCAGTACATGTACCCAAGAGTTGGCGAATACCAGAAGCAGTATTGATCTTACTTCTGTCAGTTCTCAATTGTTCAACTAAAGTAAAAAGTGCAGAACATAATCCTTTTTCCTGACTTTCCATAATTTCACCATAAAGATCTTCTAGATAAAATATAACGTTTAGAATAACATTACCATAGCAGTTGACACCAGAAGCATTTTCTAATTGATATCCCACAACATCATCACTTGTTTGTATATCTTCTGTTTCTTTGCATCTTTTCTTTTCTCTTGATTTTTTTTCTGCTTTTCAACCACACTTGATTCATCAATATGTTTCCGTTTTGAACACACAACACGTTTTTTTATAAATAGGATATTCACGTAAAGTTGGTGCATAAAGTCTTCTTAAACGATTATATTCTCTTACACAATTTACATCAGCACTAACCTTGTTTTCATCGAAATCGATTAAATACAAACCAGACAATGTTCTAACTCGAGATAATGCAACCTGTGCCATTCCCTCTTTAAACACAGTGCTTCCAACATTTACTAAAGCATTATCTACACTTAAACCTTGAGATTTATGAATGGTTATTGCATATGCTAAACAGAAAGGAAACTGTTTTCTACGAACATACAAGTCTTTTACCAGCAAAAAACGTACAGCACAACGCCCAATCTGTCTTACCTCTGTAATCTGATCAAATTTAATTTTCAAGAATTCAATTGCATTTTTGTTTTGATATTTTACAAATTCAACATCTTTCCCCAATGCTCCATTCACTAAACCTTCTTCTATATTCAAATTACGCCTAAATATTACCTGACAGTTTATACACTGTCAGGTAATATGTGGAGACAGACAGTGGAGAAGTGTGGCTCAATGGTTAGAGCGGCAGACCCTGATGCAGAGGTCTGGCCCGAGACCAGGGTTCAATTCCCGCTTCGGCGGGTCTTGGGCTTAATTTCCTCAGACCTGATATTTCTCGCCTCGGTGCCTATTCTAATCATGGGTCCCACTCTGCAACTCTGGGCAGTAGCTTGCTTAATCTCCACAACGGCCCCAACAGCGCAGGGGATGCCTGGCTGCACCTTGGGGGTGCCCAGGAGTGGACACTTCACAGGGAAAGCCAGGATGGGTTCCTCTGCGGTATAAGTACAGCGCCGGGACACCTCCGTTGGTAGGTAGCTGTGCGCTTTACAAATGCCAGATTATTATTATTATTATTATTATACACACATCTAAATCTTTTTCTAAGCCAGCAGTTTTTCATAGACTTTTCCAAAGAATCCAATTTAATCTGTAGTTTATTTGAAAGAAGAATTGTTATTCCTTGAGGCTCGATTTTATCAATAGCTTCAAAGTGAACTATTTCTTGATTTTACAATTTCAGAAGCTCTTGATTAAATGTATAACACTCTTTCACTGTAGACATTAAGCAAACTATAGTTTTTTTTCCTGCAATGTTCTTGTAGAGTACTGCTACTGGTGTGTTTTCAGTTGTAAACAAGTTCTTTAGTAGACAACTTTGTAAAGCTTGTTTACCATATTTGCTTAGAACACCAATTCTTACATCTTTCAGAATATTTCCATAATCTTCATCACTTGCTTGTCACATATTCCGAGTCAGTTCTTTATATCCAAAATTTAACCTAAGATTCACATTTCCAGTACTTCCTAAACATTTCCTAGTGTCTTCATGTACAAGAATTTTAAAGATTGGTTCTCCTTTTACAGGAGTTCGTTGTAGCAGATCTCCAAATACAATTAAATGTTTTCCTCCAAAGAGAACGTCGTATTCTGTTTTTATTACCTGTTGCATTCTTAAATGCACAAAAGCAAGCATTAAGTTTGAGACCATGCTCACCTCATCAATAATTAAAAGTTTCATTTTCTTCAGCACTCTTGACACTTCATAAGAAGCTTCTCCAGATAACTTCTGATATTCTAATTTATTATCATGCACAACTGGTAACATCAGTAATCTATGCAAAGTAATTCCTTTAACATTGTGGGCAGCTAATCCAGTTGGAGCTGTTACCACACAAGATAAATGTGAAGCAGTAGTTTTTTTAAGGTAACTTGTCAAAACTTTAATTAAAAAACTTTTACCCGTTCCAGCTTGACCACTGATGTACATCAGAATAGCTTTAAACGATGAACATACACATTCTTTCTTTTCATGTAACAAACCATGTTCTGTCTGTTCTCTCACTTGTATATATATTTGTTTCTGTTCAATATTTACTTGTTCTTCTAACTTTTCCAATGTAATATTCTGGTCTTGTACTTGTTGCATTGCAATTTCGACTTCATGCATAGCAATCACTGATTCATTTTCCACTTTTGGTTGTCGAAGTGGATCTTGCCTACATGGACCAGAACTTTGACTTTCTTGGGAACTTTCATTAGCAACTTCAGCTGTAATAGTCTTTTCCTGTTCAACTTCATCATTCACAACCAAAGGAAATGATGGACGGAGTGTTGAACATTGCAAGCACTCACCCCCAGTCAACTGATCTGGGTTTAATCCATCACCGTTCTTTAGCCCACTCTGCCACCCCAGTTCAGACATGGCCATATGCAAATCAGTCTGACCCTGTGCCTCATGGGAACAGTCCAGCCCGAACTGTCAAGCCATGGCGAACAAAGCAAAAACCAAAGAAAATGATGGACGGACTGGGGGTGAGTGCTTGCAATGTTCAACACTCCGTCCATCATTTCCTTTGATTTTTGCTTTGTTCGCCATCAGTTGGCAGGGTATGCTCAGACGTGAGTCCCTTGCTCACTTTGCCACTGGATTCAAGCAAGCCTGGCTGAAGATGGCTGAAATGCCAGAAACCGGTCCTAGGAAGCTTGTTTCCGGTCCAGGGAAGACATGGCTTGGCAGTTCGGGCTGGACTGTTCCCATGAGGCACAGGGTCAGACTGATGTGCATATGGCCATGTCTGAACTGGGGTGGCAGAGTGGGCTAAAGAACGGTGATGGATTAAACCCAGATCAGTTGACTGGGGGTGAGTGCTTGCAATGTTCAACACTCCGTCCATCATTTCCTTTGATTTTTGCTTTGTTCGCCATCAGTTGGCAGGGTATGCTCAGACGTGAGTCCCTTGCTCACTTTGCCACTGGATTCAAGCAAGCCTGGCTGAAGATGGCTGAAATGCCAGAAACCGGTCCTAGGAAGCTTGTTTCCGGTCCAGGGAAGACATGGCTTGGCAGTTCGGGCTGGACTGTTCCCATGAGGCACAGGGTCAGACTGATGTGCATATGGCCATGTCTGAACTGGGGTGGCAGAGTGGGCTAAAGAACGGTGATGGATTAAACCCAGATCAGTTGACTGGGGGTGAGTGCTTGCAATGTTCAACACTCCGTCCATCATTTCCTTTGATTTTTGCCAACTTCATCATTCAACATTTTTAAATATGTAGGGTAAATTGAACATGCAATGCTATATTTACATGCATTAAAAGAATCTTCGTAGCAGTCGAAATCTCCAAGTAAATCACTTTCGCTATGCCATGGTTTGAACAGTTGGAGAAGTGCTAAATAGTAAAATTCTCGCTTATATGCAGTTTCACACAACTGAGGTTCTTGTGGTTGATAATATTACCTTTTGTGTGTTTTACTAAACATCCATGACATCCCAACTACTGCATATTTTCCTTCTTTTAAATTCTGTTTAACATTGCTTTCGAAGTTGTAATGTTGAAGTACTTCATACAGACATAGCTGTTCCAGATGTCGACTCCTTTTCGGATAGTATGTATCCAACATATTTCAAGAATTTCTGTACTGTCTGGTTCATTTACTGCTAAGTATTCAATTTCTTCTAATGATTTCAACACTCTATTTCTTGAGCAGGCAAGACCTAAACTTACCCAAATTATCCCTCGTGATTTTGAATATAAACTTTAAGAGGACAAGCGGTCTGAACATTCCTAGGATCCAATTTCTCTGTGTGAAATAATTTTCAAAATAAAGCTGTACCATCTTTTGCTAAGGCTCTTCTCTTGTTCAATTTCTTCCCACAATTGTTTCATCTCGTTTTTTTCTGATTTCGTTATGTATGATGTTACGTAGCGTACAACAGCAATTGAGTTGTCTGCAACATACTGAACGTCCATGTTTGCATTCAACATTTTTAAAATAACCGGATTGTAGTCATTAATATACTTTGATAATTCTGTTCTTTTCAAGTTGTTGGTATTCTTTGGAGATTTGCGAGTTATTGTGTGCCTTACAGAAGAAAAAAAAGAATTGACTCTTCCTTTAGAAATTACTGGACGTGGAAATCCAAACCGACACTTGGTATAAAATTTTCCTTTAGACTTGTATTTTCGTCTGCAGTACTTTCCACAACGGTGACTTTGGAAACGTAAAGCATGCTGTCTCAAGCTTCTATCTCCTCCTTCTCTCGGAATCTCACGTCACATACTGTTCAATGAAAGACAATACTGTTTCATCTGAATCAGTTCCAAATTTAGGTGCATCCTTGATCCACAATAGCATATGTATATGAGGAGCACCTCTCGCTTGATACTCCTTTCTCCAAAAGAAATCGGTAACTTCTCCAAGAGGTGGATTCTTTTTATTGCAGATGAAAGACATCATAGCTTGAAACCCATGATTAAAATATCTGCACACATTTACAGGATCCAAAGAACACAGTTCTCCAGGTGTCTTTGTTAGAAAAGGTAGATGGACCGGGAGGGTCGGCCGGGGTCAGGAGGAGAGGTCTCCGGGGAGAGCCGTCTCCAGCGATCGTACAGACAAGTAACTTCCCCCCCACAGACAGATATCACACACGGATAAGGTTCAGTGTTCTTTATAAGCACTTATTTAAGGTACGGTTAAATGGTACAAGGAGGTCTGGACTCAGGGGTCCCCTCGATTAGAGTCTCGCAAGGTAGGGAAGGGGGTAGCGGGACAGTCTGTTTACCAATCAGGTAGTTCGGATGAGATGATGATGAGCTCACAATCCTCGAGCTTGGTGATTAGGTGGTATGGGCCGCGGCAGCGCCAGCAGGTCCCGGTGTGGATGGGCGATACAACGGGCCGCGGCAGCGCCAGCAGGTCCCCGGAAGATATACGGTTCGCGGCAGCGCCAGCAGGTCCCGGTGAGGATGGTCGTTACAGCGGGCCGCGGCAGCGCCAGCAGGTCCCAGGAAGGTGAAGGTTGCAGAAGGCCGCGGCAGCGCCAGCAGGCAGGACGATGGTTCACAAGAGCGGGCTACGGCAGCGCCAGTAGACCGTCAGGGTTGAGTTCACTCGGTGTCTCTCGACTCCAGGATACAACTGCCTTCCTGCTCCGGAGCTGCCCCAGTTATAGGGCTGGTGCCCTTTGATGTCCGGACCTTCACACTTGGAGGTCGGAGGGTCCGGGATGAAGGTGTCCAGACACCCAGCAGGGGGTGGAGCCAGTGCCTGGGGGAGCTGGGGGCGATCGGCACCTGGCGGGGGAGAGCCCTTGACACTTTGTTCTCCCATGGACCTGCCAAGTGGTCCGCTCACCTCCTGGGTGGATGGTGGTGCCGGGATGTCAGGGCTGGCCAGGCCCGGGGTTAGGGTCGAGGGGAGGCCAGGCGGCCGCGTGGTGCAGGGCCCAAGATGGCGGCTTGACCCGGCCGGGAAAGCCGGTGGGGCTGGACCCCGTGATGAGTAGGGGTCCGAGGGCAGAGGGTCCGTCGGGAGACGGAGTACAGGTGCTTGTTGCGGGGATATGCCAGGTGGGCCGGGGTTCGGGCCCCGTCGAGCGGGGAGGGCGCAAGCCGTTTGTGAGGCCTGTCCAACATGCGTCCCCCCCAGCTGAAGGCGGGGAGAGTCACCCATCTCCTTGGGGACTCTCTTCGTCGAGGCGGAAAAAGCGGGACAGGCCATCTGCGTTGGCGTGATCTTGGCCTGGTCGGTGCTCCACGGTGAAGTCCATTCCCTGCAGGGAAATGGACCAGCGCAAGAGTTTTGGGTTCTCCCCCCGCATCTGCATCAGCCATTGCAGGGGTCGATGGTCGGTTTGTACCCGGAAGTGGGTACCGAAGAGATAGGGTCGGAGCTTTTTGAGGGCCCACACTACTGCAAATGCCTCCCTCTCGATGGTGCTCCAACGCTGTTCTCGGGCCAGGAGACGTCGGCTGATGAAGGCCACCGGCTGCTCATGACCTTCGGTGTTCAGCTGAGAGAGGACGGCCCCGATGCCGTGGTCGGAGGCGTCGGTCTGCACCACAAATTCCCGACTGTAATCGGGGGCCTGGAGCACCGGGGCGGTGCACAGGGCGGCCTTCAGCTCCTCGAAGGCCGCTTGACAATCAGGAGTCCAGTTGACCCGCTTCGGCTGGTTCTTGGATGTGAGACCCGTGAGGGGCCCCACGATGCTGCCGTAGTCCTTCACGAACCGCCGGTAGTAGCCGGTGAGCCCCAAGAAGGCTCGGACCTCGGTCTGGGTGACGGGGGGCTGCCAGGACTGGATGGCAGCAATCTTAAGTTGTAGTGGGGCCACCAGCCCGCTCCCCACTTGGTGCCCAAGGTAGGTCACAGACCCTTGGCCAATCTGGCACTTGCCGGCCTTAATGGTGAGGCCGGCCCGCTGGAGGGCTTGCAGGACCTCTTGGAGGTGGCGGAGGTGGTCGGACCAGTGGCGGCTGTATACAGCGATATCGTCCAGGTAGGCAGCGCTGAATTCTTCAAGCCCTGCCAAGACCTGGTTCACAAGGCGTTGGAACGTGGCGGGGGCATTCTTCATGCCAAAGGGCATGACCTTAAATTGATAGTGGCCATCGGGTGTAGAGAAGGCTGACCGTTCTTGAGCCCTGGGTGTGAGGCCGATCTGCCAGTAGCCCGCCGTTAGGTCGAAGATACTAAGGTAGCGGGCGGCCCCCAGCCGGTCGATCAGCTCGTCTGCTCGGGGGATGGGATGAGCGTCGGTCCGGGTGACAGCGTTCAAGCCCCGGTAGTCGACGCAGAATCTCAGTTCAGGGGCGGAGCCGGGGGCAGCGGCCTTGGGAACTAATACGACCGGACTGGCCCAGGGACTGTCCGAGGGCTCGATGACCCCGATCGTGAGCATCTTGGCCACTTCCTCCTGGATGCAGGCCCGTACCCGATCTGGTACGCGGTAGGCCCGGTGCCGGACAGGGGGACTGTCCCCGGTGTCTACGTCGTGCAAACACCAGGGGGTGACCCCGGGGGTGAGGGAGAACAGGGCAGCGAACTGCAGCAGGAGGTTCCGGCAGTCCTGGCGTTGCTCTGAAGTGAGGGCGTCCGAGAGCCGGACCCCGTCCACGGAGCCGTCCTTCTCCTGAGTCTTCAGGAGGTCCGGGAGGGGCTCGGAGTCTTCTTCTGTGCCACTGTCTGTAGCCATCAAGAGGCTTAGTTCGGAGCGCACAAAGTGCGGTTTGAGCCGGTTGGTGTGGAGGACCCGAAGGGGGTTCCGGGAGGACCCCATGTCGATGAGGTAAGTGACGGGGCTTTTGCGCTCGACCACTTTGAAGGGCCCCGTCCACTTATCTTGCAGGGCACATGGTTCGGTGGGGGACATCACCCATACTTGCTGCCCAGGCTCGAATTCAACGGAGGAGGCATTGTGATCATACCACCTCTTCATGTCCTCCTGGCTGGCCTCGAGGTTCGCCTTGGCCATCTCCCTGAAGCGCCGGGTCTGGTTTCGTAAGGCCAGGATGTATTTGAAGACGTCTGGAGGGGTCGTTAGGGGGGCCATCTCCCAACCTTCCTTGACTAGGCTGAGGGGCCCTCGCACAGGGTGTCCGTATAGGAGTTCAAAGGGGCTAAAACCGAGGGACTTCTGGGGCACTTCCCGGTAGGCGAAGAGGAGGCACGGGAGCAGTACATCCCACTGGCGACGGAGAGGTTCTTCCAATCCCCCAATCATCCCTTTGAGAGTGCGGTTAAAACGCTCCACTAGTCCGTTCCCTTGGGGGTGATAGGGGGTCGTGAATCTGTAGGTGACCCCGCATTGTTGCCAGAGGGACTTCATGTACTTTGATATGAAATTCGTGCCTCGGTCGCTGACGACTTCTCGGGGGAAGCCTACCCGGGAGAAGATCCCCATCAGGGCCCGGCCAACCACTGGAGCGGTCACTGTCCGTAGAGGCACCGCCTCGGGGTAGCGGGTGGCATGGTCCACTAGCACCAAGATGAACCTGTGTCCTTGTGCCGTGCGGGGGTCCAGAGGTCCCACAATGTCTATCCCCACCCTCTCGAACGGGGTGGTGACCACCGGGAAGGGTTGTAGAGGGGCCTTCAGCTTCCGGCCACTCTTCCCGCTGGCTTGGCATGTGGGGCACGATCGGCAGTGGTTCAGGACGTCTTTCCTCATTTTCGGCCAAAAAAAGTGGGTCACCAGGCGACTGTACGTTTTGTCCTGGCCCAGGTGTCCAGCCAGGGGGACATCGTGGGCTAGGTTGAGCAGAAAGTCTCGGAAGCGGAGCGGTACCACCAGAACTCGACCGGCCCCCAGTTCGGCGATTCTTTGCTCGCTGTAGAGCAGGTCGTTATCCCAGTAGACCCAGTGGGTTCCTGTGGTGTCCCCGGCGGTTTGGGTGCTGGCTTGTTGGCGGAGTCCCTCGAGGGAGGGACAGGTCTTTTGTTCCTGGCGGAACTGTTCTTGGGTGGGCCCCCCTTCTTGCCGCCACTGAGCCAGATCCGGGAGGTCCTGGTGTTGCGCGTCTTCCTCGGTAGTCGGGTCCGGGAGGTCGGACTCGCCGTTGTCCTCTACGGGGGCAACCGGGGGCGGAGGTGCTGGCCATTCGGTTTCTTCTGATCGGGGGGCGGCACGGGCGGCCATGGATCGGGTGGTTATGCAGGCCCAGTCCGGGAGGCCCAGCATCCCCAAGTGCTCTCTTCTCTCGACGGTGGCCCACGGGGAACTCTCGAGGTCATTCCCCAGGAGGCAGTCTACGGGGGCATCGTCCCGGACCGTCACCTTCAGTAGGCCGGCGACCCCTCCCCATTCAAACGGGACGCAGGCCATCTTACACATGCTCTCAGAGTTATCTGCCGAGCGGACGGGGCAGAGAATGTTCGGCAGGATCTGCTCGGGCTTCACCAGGTGACAGCGGACGGCCGTCACGCTGGCGCCGGTGTCACGCAAGGCCTCGGCTCTCTGTCCATTAATGGTCACCCACTGACCATATTTTCTGGTGTTGGCGGGTAGGGGAGCCCGCGGAACCATGTCCCTTCCCCCTAAGCATGCCAGGACCATGGCGGCCGGTTCCCACCCTTGCTGGTCCGGCTCATACTCCTCGGGTCCCTCCGATGATTGCTCTTCCCCCAGGGCAGCGGCAGCTACCTGGCGGGGCTTGGGTGGTTGGTTTAGCGGGCAGTTCGGATCGTTGGCGTAGTGGCCTAGTCGCTGGCACCGGTGGCACGTGACGTGGGCTCGGTACCCAGGCCGCAATGGGGGGTTGCCCCGGCCGGCCGGAGGTGGGGTGCTGGCCACGGGGGTTGCTGGTAAGGCGTCTCTCCCTCGCCCCTGGCCCCCGCCTCCTCCCCGAGGACGGTGCTGGCCTTGGTTGCTTCTGTTCTGGTCGTGTGGTCCTTTCCGGCCCACTCGGGTGCTTTCCCACCGGTCAGCTTCGGCGGCGAGCTGCCGTGGGTCAGTCAGCTTACTGTCGAGTAGGTGCTGCCTGAGCTCGACGAAACAGTTGTTTGATAGGTGCTCCCATACCATAAGGTTGAAGAGTTGTTCGTAGGTGGTGACCTGATTTCCCTTGATCCAACCCTCGAAGGCCCGGCTGAAATAGTTCACGTATTCCACCCAAGTTGTACCGGGGATCCGGGTGCAATCTCTGAACCTCTGGCGGTACATCTCGGGCGTGAGGCCGTAGCGGGTGAGGAGGGCAGCCTTCATGTGGTCGTAGGACGACATTTGGTGATCGGGGAGCTGCAGCAGGGCATCGCGACCCTCGTTGATGAATCTCCCCCAAAGTCCGGCTCCCCAATCACTCCGGTCGATCCGGTGGGAGGTCATTGCGATCTCATAGGCTTTAAACCACTGTTGTATGTCGTCTTCTCGGACATACTCGCGGACCACATCCTTGGGGATGTGAACTTTTTTCTCAATAGGCCCCGGGGTGTGTGGTCGCTCAGGCACCCCCAGTTCCTTATTCTGTTTGCGCAGTTCTATTTCCGCCAGTCGGCGCTCGTGCTCGAGCGTTATTTTTTTCTCTTCCAGCTCTCTTTGTCTCTGCTTTTCTTCTCGTTCCTCTCGAAGCCGCATATGCTCGAGGTTGATTTTCTGTTCAGCCAACTTAAGTTCCCCATCCATCTTGAGTCGTGCCATCTCTAATTCGTGTAATCTGACTCTGTCTCTTTCTCGTATCTCCTCCTGTGAGAGGCCCGTTCCCCGCTCCTCGGGAGCCGTGGCGTTCCCCTCTGGTGTGATGCTGGTTTGGTCCGGTGTGACGCTGTTTTGGTCGGAGGGTCCTGTGACCCCAGTTTCTGTCCATGACTCAAGAGCGCGCTTTAGATCATCCTTGGTACTCAGGCCGGTGGTAGCAATGCCAAGTTCTATGCAAAATTGTCTCAGTTCGCGGTGGTTGTATTCTTCTAATTTCTCCATTTGGAACTTCTCGGTGGGGCTGCTATCTTTGGTCGACATCGTGCTTTGTCGTGGGGTGAGCTACTCTCTGTACGATTACGCGTTGATTCGGATCGCGCCGCTGGCCACCAATGTTAGAAAAGGTAGATGGACCGGGAGGGTCGGCCGGGGTCAGGAGGAGAGGTCTCCGGGGAGAGCCGTCTCCAGCGATCGTACAGACAAGTAACTTCCCCCCCCACAGACAGATATCACACACGGATAAGGTTCAGTGTTCTTTATAAGCACTTATTTAAGGTACGGTTAAATGGTACAAGGAGGTCTGGACTCAGGGGTCCCCTCGATTAGAGTCTCGCAAGGTAGGGAAGGGGGTAGCGGGACAGTCTGTTTACCAATCAGGTAGTTCGGATGAGATGATGATGAGCTCACAATCCTCGAGCTTGGTGATTAGGTGGTATGGGCCGCGGCAGCGCCAGCAGGTCCCGGTGTGGATGGGCGATACAACGGGCCGCGGCAGCGCCAGCAGGTCCCCGGAAGATATACGGTCCGCGGCAGCGCCAGCAGGTCCCGGTGAGGATGGTCGTTACAGCGGGCCGCGGCAGCGCCAGCAGGTCCCAGGAAGGTGAAGGTTGCAGAAGGCCGCGGCAGCGCCAGCAGGCAGGACGATGGTTCACAAGAGCGGGCTACGGCAGCGAAGTAGACCGTCAGGGTTGAGTTCACTCGGTGTCTCTCGACTCCAGGATACAACTGCCTTCCTGCTCCGGAGCTGCCCCAGTTATAGGGCTGGTGCCCTTTGATGTCCGGACCTTCGCACTTGGAGGTCGGAGGGTCCGGGATGAAGGTGTCCAGACACCCAGCAGGGGGTGGAGCCAGTGCCTGGGGGAGCTGGGGGCGATCGGCACCTGGCGGGGGAGAGCCCTTGACACTTTGTTCTCCCATGGACCTGCCAAGTGGTCCGCTCACCTCCTGGGTGGATGGTGGTGCCGGGATGTCGGGGCTGGCCAGGCCCGGGGTTAGGGTCGAGGGGAGGCCAGGCGGCCGCGTGGTGCAGGGCCCAAGATGGCGGCTTGACCCGGCCGGGAAAGCCGGTGGGGCTGGACCCCGTGATGAGTAGGGGTCCGAGGGCAGAGGGTCCGTCGGGAGACGGAGTACAGGTGCTTGTTGCGGGGATATGCCAGGTGGGCCGGGGTTCGGGCCCCGTCGAGCGGGGAGGGCGCAAGCCGTTTGTGAGGCCTGTCCAACAGTCTTCATTTCAACATTCTTTATATTGGAATTTGCTTCTCGTAGAAATTCAAGCAAATCTTCCCATGCATACTCTGCACAGCTAAGTGTCACAAACCATGTTGGTGTACCTAAGTTCCATAACATACACTTCAGTTCTCCATGACGACGATACCAATACTCATTTCTTCCTTGTTGACATGCAATCAAATTAATTAACTGTGCTTCTAAATTTTCATCTGTTTGTTGAACTTTCTCCACAAATTCTTTCGCTGAAAGAAGTGAATAATGAACTCCAGTTTTAAGTATGTGGTTCACCGCATAGGATAGAGAAGACAGATCACTTTCAAACAAAAGGTGAAATATATATGGAATACAATGTCAAAATCTAGGATCTTCAGAGTATAATCTTGTTGAGCGATATTCAGAAGCTGGAATCAATACAGGTCGGTCATCATATCGCCCACCTTCTCCAGTAGGAAACAGCTGTGGAAAACAACGAGCGTCCCAAGCTTTTCTCCCATACACTCATTACTTCTTTTGAATGTAGAGGACATATTGTGTAATGTTCATAAATCTCTTCACTCCTTGACTTGTCCACTTTCTCTATTTGACCACTTGAAATTTCAGATTCATCCTCCAAACTTATTACCTGTTCTTCCATATTAACACTTTTATAATAAATATTGCTCTCCACAAGATATAACTTAGCCTTTTGAAGTTTATTAACATCCACAAATTCTTGCCATATTTTCCGACTTTTTGTTGGTACTCCATTTACTAGAATGACTACTGCTTCATTTTCCTCTTCGTCTCCACCAGCAATTTCAATATTTTTTCTTAAAATCTAAAGGTAAGTACACCACTCTTCCTTTCAGCCCTCTTTGTAAGTCTGTTGGTGGTAGTTTACCTGTTTTAGGTTCCATGCGAATTATAGTTTGAAATGGATGAACAGATTGTATTAGAATGTATAAGGAAGAGGTGTGGCGCCGCAGCCAGGGCGACTGACTCCGGAATCTGGGGATCACGGTTCGATCCCCAGCGGCAGATTAGCCCAGCACCATGTGACTCTGGGCAATAGCTTGCCTAATCTTCCCGACGGCGCCTAGAGACCCTTACGGGTGATTGTTTGCGCTTTACAAATGTGGATTATGATTATTATTATTATTATTAGAACTGCCACATATGTATTCAAATCTGCCAGTTCCTCCGGAATAGGTACTAATTCTAACTTATGCTCTAGTGGGCATTTTGTTCTCTTCCAATTTGTTATAACAATATTTACAAATACATTGATCACTGCCTAACTCAAATTGACCTTCCACTAAAAAGTATGTTGCAAATTCCTTCCATTTATCATTATTCTTCTTTTCAGATTTCAAATACAATTCAACATTCCTAGTTTGAATTTTATAATTTGTACGTCGACAACAAACATAGTTTAGAATTTCAGAGCACACTTTGTTAAACTTTACAATTTCTTCTTCAAACTGATCAATCCTAATCACTTTCCCTTCTTCTTTGACATCTGTAATTGTCAAACTTTCACTTTCTTTGCACTGCTCTTCTGAACCAAAATATTGGCACTCAGTGTCATCACACGTTTTTTTGTACATCTGATAAAGAACCGTGTCAAAGAGCTGTATTCAGTTCATTTAAACATAATGCAGGACTTTTTACATAGTACAGTTTCCTTACAAACCTTCACATTCCTGAATGGTGTACTGCTAACATCCTCAAGTGATGAAAAACACTTTTACACACTTTTCGTGAAAGACAAGCCAGAGAATGACCATGTTTCTCAGTATATTTTCTTACATTTACATGGATCTAGTCCTTGTAACAACCTAATCTTCTGTTTAACACTTTTCAGTGTATATTCTCGGAACAAATTTCGCATTATATTAATAGATTCCTGTTGAATACTACAAATACTGCTACAACCCCACTTATACACAGGAGCCTGTGTGCGTTTCCCTTGCACTTCTTCAGCTATTAACTGTTCTGCACTAATACCAACCATTTCCTCTTGTGGAACAGGACAACCATTCTGAACTCCGTAGCAACAACCTCTAGTATCAACTGCAAATGGTAAACTATTTTCTTGGAAGTAACTCTCTTCATTAAAAAAAGGTTCATTATTAGACGTACGTTTCCATTCTCCACTAAAGACTTTACAAAAGTTGCTTCTGTTCACAAGTCTTTTTTTTCTTTTTTTAATTTTGTCTTTCAGAATCTTCATTGTTTTATCCAATAGTTTCATCCTCTTCTAAATCGAAATGAATATTTTTTGTTTTAATTTAAAAGCAGTATCCACTATGCTTTCAATATGCTGTTTCTATTTCAATTGCAGCACTTTTTTTTTATATTTCCGGCATCCTTTTATTAAATTCTTAATTACTCTATTTCGAAAACGTCTTTGACGAATTTCTTGAAATTGTTTTTGTCTACGGGTAACAAATACTGTTTCCTTATCATGATTTTTTTTTTTTCCATTTTGAATTCGAAGTCTGCTTCTCCTTACTCGGAAAATTCTTTCTTTTCCTTTGTGTGATGTTATTATCATTAAATGTTCGTAATACTTTTAAAAAAAATTGTCTAGTGTTTTTACCAGAAGAAAGTCTTTTTGTAGTACTCTCATATACTTGTAATCCGCATTTTTGACTTTTCTTTAACTAGATGACCTTTTTGTCTTTTCTTTTTTTTTTGTTTTTCTAGGCATTTTCAATTTTCAATCCAAACAAAATAATTTTCTGAGGAAGAAAAAAAGTTTCAATTCTTTGTTATATCTGTTCAATATGTTAAAATAATCACATACAATTAGATAAGTTCCACTGGCGGCTTGCAGAGGGAATGCTGTATGGCAGTGGAGCGGAATAAGGGAACAGTAGGGTGGCAGTGTCACTGGACATACAGCACATATTTATTTATTTATTTAGATTCACCTTCCCATTTTATATGTGAATCTACTACCGCCTACTTTTCCCCTCCCCACCCTGCCCCAACCCACCGTCCAACACACCCCACCGTCCAAGACCACTTGCTCTGCAACCCAATACAGATAACTTTGTAGACACTATTTTGAAAAATTGTTATGTGTATAATTAGACTGATATTCTCAACTAAATGGCACATGTAAACGTTACCATCATTACCTTAACACTTCTATCGGTAAGTTAGCAAGCATAACACTGCACCATATTAACAAAGATATGTCACAGGCTTAAATTTCATTCTGGATGTGCATAACCAAAAACAGATCAACTGTTAGAGAGCAACAAAAGCGTCCGGCATGGGAAAGGAGAGGGGGGAGAGATTAAGTAAGATGTCATTCCCATTTTGGTAATGTGTCAGCCCAGTCGTGTAACGAGCTTTAACACCAGCACATTACCTCGTTATGACGTTAATTTACATATACGTGTCCTTTAATACTGCAACCAACACTTTGTGCCCCTGAGAGTGCTGTTTATAAAAACTAAACAAACAGAGCTTTATTTAGTATAAAAATAGCACACAGTGGGAGTGAATCGTCCCCTCCCCCCCACGGACTGGCTCGTACAGGGAGAGCTGCGGGCCGTCGGCTTCTAGAGGGACAGCTGCATGCCGGCTCGCAGAGGGAGAGCTGAGGGCCGGCTCGTACAGGGACAGCCACGGACCGACTCGCATAGGGAGAGCTGCGGGCTGTCGGTGTGTAATATTGTGGTAATGTATTATATCCTATAAGTGTATTCCTTTAAGCCATTAGGTCATAGGTAGAATGTAGAGTGTTTAAGTGTTCTGGTGCATTGGAATCCCAGGCCCATTGAATGGTCTGTTGTTGTAGCTGGTGGTCGTGGGTCTTATGTATGGAATAAACCTAACTTGACTTTTCTTCACTTCGTCTGGATTTACTTCCATACTACACAGCTTGCAAAAGGATACGTACGACCGGTGATGTGCAGCGAGGGAGGGTGAAGGGCGTATCTGGCAGAGGGAAAGCTGCTGTATATTTCCAGTATTGGTTTGCAGAGGTACAAACTGCGGGTCCGACGGCTCACAGACGAAGAGCTGCAAGCTGACCGGTGGTTCGCAGACAGAGACTTGCGAGCTGGCGGGCTGGCTCCTAGAGGAAGAGCTGCGAGCCGTCTGCTCGCAGAGGGAGAGCTGTGGGCCGGCTCGCAGAGGAACAGCTGCGGGCCAACTGGTATAGGGAAAAGTGCAAGCCATCCGCTTGCAAAGGGATTGCTGCGGGACGATGAAGTGGGGAGAGGGTGCGTGAAGGGGGTATCTCGCAGAGAGAGAGCTGCGATATATATCACCCCCCTCACCACTATTTCCAGACCAAGCATAATTTCCAAACGTGGAACATTTTCTTTATCTCGGCCAAATTTATTTCTCAACACAAATCAATGCTGTACCTGATTTACAAAACTACATACTCGTTTAAACGTAACAAACTATACTTCTTATTTGTTACCTCTATACCTTACTCCTAAAACCATGTAATCTTTCAAACATGTCACGTCACTTTTGTACTATTGAATCTGATTATGACCTTCTCTTTACACTACAGATCCCACGTTCATGTCAAAAAAGGTATAAGTGCTATTTTCATACTAGATAAAGCTCTATCACTTAATTTTTATAAACACTACTGTTGGCTGCACAAAATGGGGGTGGGACATGAGGAGAGTAAACAGAGGTGTAATTCCTAAACATTTATTGTACCGTTTCTTTAATATACGTATATTGAGGGCTTTAAGTGGGATGAAAAAAATGGTGGGTGTCTGAAAGGGGTAGCAGTGTTCAGCACCGGTAAGACCCGGCACACTTAAAGGCCTGCGTATATTCAACACAGAGACACACCCTAACAATTTTCATCACTTATAATCCCAGTTAGTTTAGTAGTGTGAAGAAATCGTACAGAAAATTTACTAAGAACACTTTCAATTCTTTTTTTATCTCTCACACATTTATAAAATATCTGTATCGCCCCTTTACTATACGTATATTAACAGCATTAATTGGGATGAAAAAATTGGCAGCTGTCTTGAAGTAACGGAGCTCAGTACTGATAAGACCCGGACCACTTAAAGGTCTGCGTATATTCAACAGAGGAACACACCTTGACAATTACCATCACTAATAATCACATTTACTTTAGCACTGTGAACAAAATCGTACAGAAACTATACAGAGAACATTTTCATTTATTTTTTATCTCCCACATATTTATAAAAAATGTCTTCTAAAGAAACTCTCCCCAACAACTTAGATTTCCTAAGAACACCCAAATCCAAAGCCTCGCAGTACCACACCAGCCTTGACTGATATTGAAATCTACCTCTCAGTGTAAAAAATGAGACCACAAACTGTGCACATAACGTTTCTGGTTTTTGTTCCATCTCTGTTAAGTTAATAACACATGAATTTCCAGACTAAGCATCATTTGCAAATTCTGTTTATCTCGCCAAAAATAGATATACAAATCCAAATTAACGCTACATCTAATTTTCAAAACCATACAGTCCTTTACAGATGACAACTTACACCTTTTCATTCTGAAAAACTCCTACACATATATAAAGTACTTGTTTACTAACTAGTCACACTTTATGCATATTTAAGAACCAATGTGAAACACCAGACTTTACTAACACTATATTATTTAAAAATAAAAAACTTTCAAAGTTAAAAATATCGCTTCAAATACTTAACCGCTAATACAGAACACATAACACACATTCTTAATTTCTAACTTATCTTCGTAGTTGGTCTGCAGATTTCAAATGTCAGAAACGCATGCAATTCTTTCTGTGTCACACAGTACATGCAATGCACTGCTTTCATCAAGAATGGAACCATTAATGGCACAATTTCCCTGTTGCTCCACACATAAGTACATGTAAAGAACAAATCAGAATAGTTCCTTGATTTTTTTAGATTGCAAAACGTCTCTCTATTGGTTATTTTTGAACTTTCCGTATAAACAGTTTTTTTTTTTTAACATTGAAGGACACCTACAGGTGAAAAGTTCAACGGATTCTATCAAAACACTTTCTAGAACATTCTACGACACGTGCAGGTTAAAATTTCATCATTTCTTTTTTTAAACCTATTGATATTTTTTTTGCAACATTTTCTCAAACACTTAACGGCACGTGCAGGTTAAAAGTTCACCATTCTTTTAAGTTTGAACTGTACCTTCCAAATGCAATTAGCAGGTGCGGTTAAGCTGAGCAAATTATATCCTATAATATGTACTCCACGTTTAAACTGCTTTTTTATTAACCAATGACACACATGCTTTTCCTCAAAAATAATATGCACCCTACTTTTTACGAAACAATGCTTTTCATCTCCCAATTAGTTAACGTTTTCAATGGAAAAAAAGTAGTTCCCCATCTTTAAACATATCTCTTATTCTACGAACGGACTGCATGAGCTACAGACATCTATCCATATCTTCCAGCCATACTTTCAAAATGCTAGTGTGGATCGTGGGACATAGCTATGTTTTCTGGTGCAAGAGGTATGCAGAACAGAGACGTATTGACCTAGGTTTACAAAATGTGAACATTAAATGGTTTGCAGAGAGAGGATTGAAGTGGCACCAATTGCTGCCTTTGGTTAAAACCTGTTTGCATCTTTGGAGAACTGATGTTGCTTTTACCTCAAACTGTCTTTGTATATTCCAATATATGCCAAAGACAAAAGTGGAAATGGTCAAACCAATTTTATCATAAGATAGAAAAATCTAGGAAGAATGTCAACAAAGCTCTGTCTGCATACCTCAGAGACCACAACAACAACATACGTTTTGATATGGCTCATATCTACAGAAGTGATGGAGTACTCTTCACAGATGAGGGAAACCAAGTCTTTCTGAATAACCTGAAGCTGTGCATCGCACTTACATGTAGCTCCAACGAATAAACTCAAGGGCTCTTTTTAGAGTCGCCTTATATTCCCAAAATCGTCTCGCAGGGTGACAGCTGCAGTCCAGCTAGCAGAGAGAGACCTGCGGGCCGTCGGGCAGGCTCGCAGAGGGAGAGCTGCGAAACTGCTTGCAAAGGCACAGCAGCGTACTAGCTTGCAGATTGAGAGTTTT